>NC_091441.1:117574115-118182079 GCF_964237555.1 Oryctolagus cuniculus
AGGCTAGCCATCTGAGGCTCAGAGAGGTGAGGGTGCCCACCCAAGGTCACACAGTAAGTAAGAGGCAGAGGCAGGACTTGAACCTGTGGCCCTGTGACTCTGGCTCCTGCCCATTGGCCAGGTCACCTGACCTGCCTGTGTGAGTCGGTTCCCATGCATGGAGCGTGCCCACCTTTAGGCTCCCACCTGGGTGCAGGAGGCCCTGGGGAGTGCACCCAAGCCCTGATGGCCTTGGGGGAGGCTTGGCCTGCAGACTCCCGCTGACCAGCGCACGCTCTGCCCCCAGGACATCGAGAAGACCATGAGCACGGCTCTGCACGAGCTGCGGGAGCTGGAGCGGCAGAACACGGTCAAGCAGGCGCCGGACGTGGTGCTGGACACCCTGGAGCCCCTGAAGAACCCGCCGGGCCCCATCAGCTCGGAGCCGGCCAGCCCGCTGCACACCATCGTCATCCGCGACCCCGACGCCGCCACGCGCCGCAGCAGCAGCTCCTCCGCCGAGATGATGACCACCTTCAAGCCGGCCCTGTCCGCGCGCCTGGCCGGCGCCCAGCTGCGCCCGCCGCCCATGCGGCCCGTGCGGCCCGCGGTGCAGCCCCGCTCCAGCAGCAGCAGCAGCTCGGGCGTGAGCAGCCCGGCCGTGACGCCCACCGAGAAGATGTTCCCCAACAGCTCGGCGGACAAGTCCGGCACCATGTGACCCGCGGGGGCGGGGGAGGGGCCGTGGCCGGCACGGCCCCCGGGCTCCCACTCGCTCCCCAGCAAGGCTGGCCCGTGGGAGGTCTGCCGGAGTGGAGGCCCCGCGGCGACTGCAGGCTCCGCCCAGCCGTGGGCGCCCGTGTCCCGTGAGCAGACACCCCGAGGAGTGCGGGGGTGGGGCGGGGGGCAGGACGGAGGAGGCACATGCTCCCGGCTTCTGTGCGTGTTGTCACTGGAAACCCAACCCCGACGTTCTGCATCCGTGAGTGTGTGCGCGTGCGCGTGAGGCCGGATGGATGCGTGCAGGTGTGTGTACATATATATATTTATGCATCTGTATACAAATACTAGGTCAGGACACACACATACTATAAGTGTATATAGTCTCTCCTTTTTCTTTTTATGATAAACTTAGAGTTACCTCAGACCCATGCCACCAGACATCTCCGGCTGAGTTACTGGGTGGGACCCCACAGTAACTGCGGACGAAGCAATATACCACCAAGCTGCAGAGCGCCCACGCGGCTCCCCCGCTCTGCAGACCGTGGCCTTCCAGGGCAGCCGGGCCCCCGACGGCTCCCAGAGGCGGGGACCCTTCCCAGGAAGCCCCTCCGCCCACCCCAGAGACCCCGCCCCGGGGCCGGCGGTGCCCGCGAAGGCACGGGAGGAGACCCCCGAGCGCAGGTCCCTGTCTGTAGGTGGGAGCGGGGGACGGCAGGGGCCCAGGCCGCATCGTAGCGCGTGGCTGGGAAAAAGGTCCTTCGGACCCTAGCGATGCTGTAGGAACAAACCTGCGTTCGCCGTAGAGATTGGACTTACACCGCTTTGAAAATACTTGATTTTTTTTTCTTTTCCTCGTCCTACTAACGATACCGTGTCCAATTCGGAGCTCGGGAGGCAAGGAGGCTTTGTGCCACGTCGCTCTCGTGGGCGGTGCCCTGCGTGGGCCCCTGCGGGTCTGGTTCAGCGCTGGGGGTTGGGGGGCTCCTGAGCGCCCTCTGCAGGCCGGCGGAGTTTATGCAGGGACAATGGCTTCGGTCTCTCCCTCCCTCCTCTGCTTCACCTGCTGGCCCCGGAGCGCCTAGCGTAGCGGGAAGTAGGACGATGGGACCAGGCTGCGCGATTCCATGTTACCTTCTCTCCATCTCTCCACACCCCGGGGCTGGGCTGGTTTGGGGTAACAGAACGCAGGCACCGCTGACCGCTTTCACTGAGCCCCTCACGCCAGACCCAGGGTCCCCTCCCTGTCCTTCCCAGCTCCTGCGCTCTCGCGTGTGCTCGTCTCAGCCTCTGTCACCGTGTGGCTGCAGGGGGCCAAGCCTCGTGGGAACCGTGCGCGGGCCGTGCAGCCTGGCTCGCGCCGGCAGCCTCAGTGAGCTGAGCCTTTTGCATCCCAAACCACCAGCCCTTTCTTTCGGAAACCTCCTGATGGCTTGTGAGAAGTGGGTGGCGAAATTCCCGCACCCGATTAGCAAGGGCGGAGGCGCGTCTTTAGCAGCTGCACCCTTGGCTCGCCCTGGTCCTCCGTGAGGGAGGCACCTGGTGAGAACACCTGGACGGGCAGGAGCGGTTGGCTGCTACGCCCTGTGTGAGGCTCTGCCCTGGGGGCCACACCGTATGAAGGCAGCGTCAGGAAGGGGCACAGTGACAGAGGTGACCCCCCGTTGTCCTGTCTGCAGGTGCTACCCCTTCTTGTGTGGCTCCTGGGTATAAAAGGCCCTCTGCTTGTGAGCACATAGGATGTCCCCACGTTACAGCCAGGGCTGTGCTGTACCTGCCTAAGAGGTGACAGGGGACAGGGAGTGGGGGCCGTGCCATGCAGGATGCGAGACTTCTCGCTTCCGTCCCAGGGAGACACCCAGCCCCAAAATCCAGGAGTCCACCACCACTGCCGAGAGCGCCACGGCGGGCTGTGTGTTGCCGGCATCCACGCTGCCAGTCAGACCGTTGGGTCTTCCTTACTGAAGCTGGGCCTGCCCCTTCCGGAATCCCCTGGAGTAGAGCCTCTCCTGATTTCTTTAAGTGCTCATTTTCCCCCGCTGGGAAGTGGCGGATGAGCTGATCTTTAGGGAAGAATACACACACACACACACACAGGGCAGGTGTGTCCCCACTCTTTCAGCCCCCAATCTGAGCCTCGATGCAAAACCAAGTAGAAAATACCGCCCCACCTCCCCCCTGCCACTGTGCACACCTGTGCCACCGACCTCGTCCCTCCCCCCTCATCGCTCACGAGCACTGGCACTCTTCCCGGCTCCTGCCTGTTCTAGTCCACTATATATTGCTGTATTTGCTTCAACGCTGGAAAGTAACTGTTACAATGTGAAACTGTAATTTTTACCAAGGCTACAATGAAATTATAGCCAATGCCACTCACCAAATCTTCGCACCTGGTAGATAGATCAGTGTAAAAACAAATACCAGAAACCTACCTGTACAGTGCGTGTGGGGGAATGTAGTGACCTAGTTCGTAGTCCTCAGTATAACCAGTTGTAAAGCGGAAGTGGTGTTACCTGCCTGTTCATCACCATTTCTGAAAGCCGCGCCGATCAGTTCGCTGAAAACGGGCATTTTTTTTTCTTTTTCTTAATTTGGCTTCATGGAATGATTTGATTTTCCTTAACCTTTGACCCCGAGATCACAACTTCCGTCTTTAGGTACAGCCAACGGTCAGTCCCTCTTAGGAATGGACCAGCGAGACGTCCATTGACAGCCGACCAAAGGCGATGAGTTCCTGGTCCGGTGTCCCAGGCCCGGGGCAGCTGTCTTGGATAAAACCGAGAACAAACGCCGTGCTTCGGCCCCGTCTCCACGCCCGCCCGCCCTTCGAGCCCTTCTCTTAGCGAGCTGCTCTGAGCGGTGGGATTTGCACCTTTCACGTTTTCAGTGCTAACGATTTCTCACCTTGAAGCGCCTTCTGAACCCGCGCAGAGCGCACAGCCGCACAGCCGGAGGGGACGGCGGTCTGTGCGGAGACGTGGGCGCCTCTTCCTCTGGAGTCAGGGGGCCAGGGCCCAGGAGGACAGGCATCCCCACGGGCCGAGGGGCTCCCGCTCGATGGAGATATCCCAGCGGGAAGAGAGCCCGGGAGACGGAGCCAGCGGCTCGGAGATCTGCCTTACAAACTCTTCCAGCTGCTTTGCGGTGCGCAGAGGGCAGCGGCGTGGCCGGGGGCCTCTCTGGGGGTCGCGAAGGCAGGGGCATCCTCGGGACTTGGCCCTCCCTGGCGCTCAGCGCGGGCACGCGGCCAGTGGAAGACCCCGGGGAGTGATGTCACGAGTCTTCCTCGGTCTCCGTGCTCCCGTCTTCGCACGCGTCCAGCAGGTGGCACGCTGGAGCGGATGCGTTCCTCTGCAGAGAACCCGGCCGAGCTCTGGCGGGTGGCAGCCGCTGTGCAGGGCCACGCGGGGCTGGAAGGGCCGCGGGCGGGCGGGAAGGGGCGGGCCGGGTTGCTGATCGGCAGAGCTGACGCTCAGGCTCCCTGTCCACTCCTCCCGCTCTCCGGGCTCGCCTCTCTCCCAAGCAGAGAATTCCCCACAGACCCAGAGCTGCCGGGAGAGCGGCGAGGGGGCTTGGTGCCTCTCAGCGCGGTCCCAGCCTCTGGGGGTGGCCCGATGGCCGTCCTGCCCCTGGCCCACACCTCTTCCTGTGTGACCTGCCCCGGCAGGCTAGCAAAGCTGCTCCGGGAGCAGGACAGCCCGAGCGCCCTCGGCCCGCCTCGGCCGCGATGGCCCCTGGGCTGGGCAGTGTGCCTGTTTACATGGTCTGGCGCTAGGTTTGGTTCTGGTTGCTTCCGAGTGGCTGGTCTGCTGTGTTTCCTTCCTCCCCCAACCGAGACCACCCTAGGAAATGGCCGGTTGCCTGTCCCCACGTGACGATCCGTCTATTGTTTCTCTACTCTGAGACCTGACGCCCGTCCCGTAGCGTGTCTGACTGGACCCTCTGTGTGTATTCTGATGGTGCCTGCTGGTTTGACGTGGAGCTATCCTGTGAAATAAAACAGCTTAACTTTTCTCAAACACGCTCTGGTGGTTTTTGCAGGGGGGGCACAAGGGGACACAGCCCACACCCTCTGCCTGCTCCCCCCCCGCCCCGCACCCCCAGTCACCCCCTCCGCGAGGTTCTTTAGCTCAGATCCAGTGAGGGGAAGGTCAAGTGTTTCCCCGCAGAGCTAACCGAAGGTGACCGACGGAGGGCTGCTGGGAAAACTGGAACTGGACATGTCAGAGCCGGGGTGGGGGTGGCCTGGAGCTGTCAGCCGTAGCAAGGTCTCCACCAGCTTAGGGGGACTCAGCGGTGGCCACGGGGTGCCCATCTCCAAAGCCAGGGCATGTGTGACGTGTGTCACATGTGTCACATGACCTTTAGGCGTGTACGTGCGCGCTGTTCACCCACTGCTCATTTCTGCCCCAGATTAAACCCTGTCCATGCAGGTCCGAGTTCTCGGGACGCTGGAGGTCAAGGTCACAATCCGGACCCGGGGTTCTGAGCGGCTCGGCGCTTGTCTGGGGCCAGGCCAGGAACAGGGGAGCCAGAACGTGACCCTGGTTGGTCTGACTCCAAAGCCAGGCTCTGTATGAGCTCCTTGCACGGCCTCTCCTCCTGGGTGCTGTGCCACCAGGCTTGGGGGGCAGGACCCCTTGACTCCGCCAAGGAGGGGGGCGGCCAGGGGGAACTTCACAAGGGAAATGGGGTCTTGCGAATTGCGGACGCCGCTGGGCGTAGCACCTGTGAGGCTGTGTCCTGTGTGCGCCCTGGCAGCTGTCGGGGCTTGTACAGCGGCGGTCACTGGGGAGCCCCAATCGGGTGCCTTGCGTTCCCCGGTTCTGCGTGTGTCTGGAAGCGCCGTGGTGTGACCCTTGCCCCAGAGTAGCTGCGGGGGTGCAGGAGGCTGAGCCCTCGTTCCTGGCACCAAGTCTGTGGCCCATGACAATGACGCTAGAATGCTGGAATGAGCTTTGACCAGCAACGAACACTGCAGTGTCTTTGCCCGACGGAGGCACAAAGGGGACATCCTCATCGCTTATCAGCTGTGCCAGCTGCAAAGCACAGCCCGTGGCTGGATCGTCTGCCTCCTGCGCGTGGCTGTGGAGGACTCTTTGGCTTGCAAACCACCGAGTGTCCGATCCGGAGGCTAGGACTGGCTGCAGACCCGGATGGGAGGACGTGAGCATCGTCCCAAGGCTGCCTTGGCACCTGGGGCCGGCTGGCTGCCCTCAGCTGCGTGGGTTGCCCCTGTGCCCACACAGCCCGTCTGAGTTTCACGGCTTCTCGCGGGATGTAGACGCTTCCACCACCTACACCTGCTCAGCTTCCGTAGAAGTCAGTCTGAGGTCTGCTTCTCACCGAGCAGGACTGAGCCGGGGGATCCCCCGTACAGGAGACCCAGGTGAGGAAAGAGATCCGTGGGCCCAAGCATCGCCTGCCAGACTTTGTATCAGAAGGAACCATGGTCCAAGGGAGGTGGCCGGGGCTGGGCTCACGCTGCCGACCCGGGAGAAATCATCGATGGGGGTGGATTTCGTCACACAGTGTCACGACGGTTAGTGATGCAGCCTTTGCTAGCCTATGTGCTCGAGAAAAGCTCATGCGAGCACACTGCGGCTTCGCCCTGGTCTTTGGAACAGCTGCAGACTCACTGGTTCCCCAGCGTAGGCTGTGCGTCCCACCCAGCACACGCACTGCACCTGCCCACCGCGAGGGGCCCCCAGCTGTGCGTCCCACCCAGCACAGGCACTGCACCTGCCCACCGCGAGGGGCCCCCAGCACACTCGGGGGAGGCTGACTCTATTCACATCCTGCTTGACAGTGAGGGCCCCCAGGCCTGGGGGCTCCAGGTCCACAGAGCGGCCCCTCTGCCACCACGACCGGGACGCAATGCAGGAACCACTCTGTGGCCCCCAGGGGACAGCCACCTGCGGAGTAGATCTCTCCTGCCTCCCTCCGGGAGCTCAGCTCTGCCCCAACCTCCCCTCAACCCTAAGCTGGAGGAGACGTGCTGCTGCTGAGTCCCTGCGCTCGGTTCACCTCCTGTTTCCTCATTTCGCTGCCGCGTTTCTATCAGAATCCGTGTTTGCGTCTAGACCAGGAAGGAGCAGAGTAGGGAGGAGACAGGACTCACTCCGAACCCCAGGACAGGGGGAAGGGGACAGAAGGCCTCCAGCTCCCCATGTCCCCGGACCATGCTCCCCCTCCCCCTCCCCCGGCACCCCCACCCGTGTCCCCCAACCCCAAGCTCCACGTGTCTGCCTGGCTGGTTCTGACGAGCTCGGGCCCCACCTTGTGTCCGTGCCGGGCCTTGGCACCTCCCTTTCACAGGGTCACCGGCCAGCTGATCGGTGTGTGCTGTGTTGTGCAGGGCGGGGTGGGGGGTTCTCTTTTTATTCCAGGTTCTTGTCGTGCACAAAGAGAAGAATTCTTGGGCTGACACTCATGCGTTTTATTGCGAAGGTGAGAAAGTGAACTCAGGTGCACGGGTCACCCCCTCCCCCACACACAGATACCCGACATGAGTGGGGGTGGGCCCAGAAGGAGGGTGGGAGAGGGGAAGCAGAGCGAGTGCCCACCGTCCCCCCACCCAGCCACGGCATCCGAGGCACCTCCTTTTATGAGCTGTGCGTGTGGGGAGGGCCTGTGTGTACAGATGTGAAGTCGCCTGGACTCTTAAAGTACTTGGTGCCTAATGTACATATTTCCACGGCGCCTTCCTCCCCAGGTCCCTGTTGAAACACAGGCATCCTGGGAAAGGGGCTGTTCTGATTGACAAGTAGGATAGACTCACAGGGGCGGGACTTGTGGCTTGCAGGCCCCTCCAGCTGCCTGCCCGTGCCCTATCATGAGGAACCCCTGGGCGTCCGGGCAGAGGCTGCAGGAACCCATGGAGATGCCAGCCGTCCCCGTGCTGCCCCTGGGGTTGGGAGCCCATGTCTGGCCATGTTGTGACCCCCTCCCGCCGGCCACAGGAGCCTCACAGGTGGCTGATGGTGGATCAGTGAGTAGCCTGGGCCTTGGTGGGCTGAGCCGTGGGCCTGTGGAGGACTTTTCCTAGGCAGCTGGACAGAGAGGCAGCAACAGGGCGTGGCAGGAGGAGCCCAGGGTGGAGGCTGCAATGCTGATGGGGTGGGAGGTAGCCAGGGAGCCCTCTGGTCCACACGGAGGCCCAGGCCATGAGGTCCGGACGCAGCGAGAAAGTCCGTGGGGAAAGGGAGGCAGGGGGAGGCCCCAGAGAGCAGAATAGGGGGCGGTGCTGTGGTGCAGTGGGCCAAGCCTCCACCTGCAGTGCCGGCATCCCACATGGGCACCGGTTCAAGTCCTGGCTGTTCCACTTCCCAGCCAGCTCCCTGCTAATGCACTTGGGAACGCAGCAGAGGATGGCCCACGTGCTTGGGCCCCTGCACCCATGTGGGAGACCCGGATGAAGCTCCTGGCTCCTGGCTTTGACCTAGCCATGCCCTGGCCATTGCAGCCATTTGGGGAGTGAACCAGCAGATGGAAGACCCCTCTCTCTCTGTCTCTCCCTCTCTCTCTGTAAGTCTTTGGAAATGAATAAATCAATCTTTTTAAAAACAAACAAACAAAAAACCCAGGAGCATCCAAATAACCAATCCTGTGTCTGCCCAGGGGCCTGTGCTTCCTGGGGCCCCCTTGGTCTGTTTCCTGTCACTGTAACAAAGCTCCCTGGGCTGGCGGCCCAGAGTGGGGGGTGGGGGGTGATGGGGGAGCTGGGAGGGGCCGAGCGGCCTGGCGCCAGGACTCTGCTGGAGCAGCATCGGGAGACTCAGCAAGGCCAGGCTGTGTGTGTCGGGGGGGGGGGTGCCCTCACTCACAGGAGGCGCCTGCACAGCCAGGAGTCCCTGGCCGAGTCTCCTCCCCCAGGCACAGGTTCCCTGGGGGCCGAGGTCAGCAGGGGCGTCCCGGGAACAAGCCTTTCCTCTTTCCCCCGCCGCTGGTGCTCTCCAGGGAGCCCAGGTGGGCGCGAGGAGCCGGGCATAGGCAGCACTGGGCCAGCGACAACTGGTGTGGTCAGGCGAGAGGCTCCCTGTGTGCCCCACCAGAATGAAGTCCAGGGCGAGTCCCGGTGTCCCAGTGGCGTCCACAGGTCTAGGGCCTCCCCCCGCTCTGCTCAGCTGCCTGCCCGCATGGTGGAGAGTAGAGTGGGGGAGGTTCCCCAAAATGACAAGAAAGGTTCTGAGATCTGAGATCAGGCAACATCCAGGGAACTCGCCCTCCAGGGGGCGCTAGTGAGCAGCACGGTCACAGCAGGGCCTCCGGCAAATCTCCAGCGCCCCAGACCCTGCCTTCCAGGACACCCACCTGCCCAGAGCCGGACAGCCGCCCCTGTGGACGCCACACCGCTGGGCCTAACTCCCGGCCTCCCCTCGAGTCCCTAACCCGCTCCGTTTCCCCATCTCTAGGGTAGGGACAGTGACGGCACCTGCCTGTGGGCTCACCCGGGGGCTGGGCCTGGCACAGCGAGGACCCCAGCAAGGGTTGCTGCCTGTTGGAGAGTTCAGATTCCAGGGCCCCTGTCCCCAGACCACATTCCCCAGGTCCCCCAGCGCGGCAGTCAGACAGCCGACAGCCTGCCTCCGTCCCGAGCACCAGAGGAGTGGCCACTTGGGGAGTGAACGAGCGGATGGAAGACCTCTCTCTCTCTGTCTCTGTCTGTCTGTCTCTCTCCTGCTTTGCCTTTCAAACAAATCTTTACAAAAATTCTCTCCCACACGCCCAGGCAAGGTCTCCACTCTAAAGACCAGGGACCCCAGTGCCTGCAGGGACCCAGCGGGACAGGGGCTCCGGGTGCCTGTCCCCTCGAGGCCACCACACACACACACACACGGCTGCAGGAGAGCCGGGTGCGGTGCACTCAGCTCTGTGTCCCCTGGAGCCCAGGAAGAATAAGGAAATTAGCGAAAAACGGGCGCCTGCTGTCTCCTCCAACCTGAGCCCACACCCAGCCGGTGCTCTGCCGCCCCCGTGCGGTCACTTGTAGGATGGCAGGGCCGGCTACCCCTAATTTCCATTACGAATTGTTTCAAGCTCACAGGACACAGACTGATTAATTAATAACCGTGTCGCTCTTCGAGATTTAACAATTACTTTTTGTTCCCAAAGTTTCCTTTGACTTTTTAGAGATTCAAGTAAACCAATGACATCACATCTCAACCGGCCCACCTCTAAAAATGACATTTTCTACACAGGGACCATCCCAAACCACACTGACCAAATCAGTGATAACTGCCCAATATGACAAATGCACCACTCACATTCACAGTTCCTTGACTGTTCCAGAAATGTCATTTAAAGTTGTTTTTTCAAATCAGGGCCCAAATGAGGCCATCGACGGGTGTGGCAGCTCCTGAGCGTCTTTCCCGGGCGGCACGGCTCTGGGGTGACGTCACGGCTCCGGGGTGACGTCACGGCTCCCTGAACTTCCGCTCGTTGTCTGCAGCCGGGCTCCCTGCGTCTGCCCAGCGTTTTCCTCGCCTCTCAGGCCGCTGCGGCCCCTGCCCCCGGGCCTCACCGGCAGTAACTTGGATTCAGCTCCACTGTCTGGGGTGGGGCTCCCCGGGGCTCCCGCGTCCCAGGACAGCACAGCAGGGGGCCTCTGCTGGGCGCCCGCCTCCAGCGTGCACCCCCTGCACCAGGACGACCACCCTCACCCCCTCTGCATTTTGCCTGTGGGCAGCAGGTGCACCTGGGCCGGACAGCGCGGGCCCTGACCTCGATGGCTGTGGTCTCCCCGAGACCGGCTGCAGAGGGGCCTCTCCTGGACGTTCCACTCCTGTGTCAGCTGAGTCGCAGCCGCAGCCGCCATCTCCCTGGGGCACAGCCCGTCCTGGGAGAGTAAACCAGACCCCGCCCCCTCCTGTCAAAGCGGGAACGAGTCTTTTCACGGTTCTTTTTATTTGAGAGGGAGAGACAGAGAGGTCCTCCGTCCCTGGTCACTCCCCAGAGGGCCAGGCCTGGGCCAGCGCGGCCAAGAGCCCGTGACCGTCTGGGTGACCCGGGAGCAGGGACCCGGACACCGGGCCATCTCCTGCGGCTTTTCCAGGAGGATTGGCAAGGCGTGGGCTCAGGAACGGGGCAGCCACAGCGGCCGCCAGCGCCCGCGGGCGGGGACTTCACCCGCTGCACCGACCCGGCTCCCGGCTCTCCTCACCAGCGCCTGGCAGGAAGACGCCCGGCGCGTGCGCAGTACGAACGGCCCGGCCCACGCTCCGCCCACCTACTACAACTCCCGGCAGGCCCCGCGCGCGTCTCGGCCGCGGCGCGCTCTGCTGACGTAGCTCAATAGCGCGGGGAATTTCGAGTGGGAGCGCAGCGCGGGAGGCCAGCGGGCGGCCGACCCCCAGCATCCTCGGGAGTGACCATGGACTCCCTGGCCGAGCCTCGGTGGCCGCCGGGCCTGGCAGTCATGAAGGTGAGGGCTCCTTGGGGCCCGGAGAGGGGCGACGACGGGGCGCGAGCGGCGAGCGGGGCCGGGTGCCCGGCTGTGCCCTGCCGGTCGCCGGGCGCGCGGCTCTGGGCCCGAGCGTCCTCCGCTGAGAAGTGACAGGGACGGGCGTTGGTGTGTCGCGGCGAGCCGGGAGGGTGGCCGTCGCGCGGTGCGATGCCGGCAGCGGCATGGCGGGCAGCCGTGGGCGCGACAGTGGCGGCCCGGCCTTGCCGTGGGCTCCCGTGTGCGCGGCCTCACGTGACGATCTCCGCGCGCGGGAGAGCAGCCGGCTTCCCTCCTGCTGCTCGTGCGCGCCCTCTGCTCCCGGCCGCAGCCCCGAAGCCTGCCCCCAGCAGCGGCCCGTCTCCCTGTCTCTCCTAACCGGAGATCGGGGCCTCAGCCCGGCGCCGGCCGTGGGTTGAGTGGACCTCGGTTAGGTTTGCCCCCGGTGTCCGTGCACGGCCCAGGACTCCTGCAGGATGCGCTCCAGGGCAGGTGCAGCTCGCCGGGGCGGCCTCGCCCTGCCTCTCGTCCTTTGTGTTTGTGAGGCCGCCTCCCTCTGCGCTTGGGTCTACCCGGGGGGGGGGGGGGGGGCTGTGGGTCTGCCCCGTGGGCTCCGCAGAGGGACCTGGGGGCGGCTGCGGTCACCCAGGGCCTTTGCTGACGTCGCTGCCGGGACCTGGGGTATCCCGGCAGTGACTGACGGGGTGGCCTGAGATAGCCCCGAGTGGACGGGGCACACAGGGGCGGACCAGGCCGTGCAGCTGAGGTGCAGGGGACGAAGGCGTGGGTTCGGGGTCCAGTGGCCCTGGTTCATTGTGGCCCCTATGAGTCTGAGTGTACTCAGGGGGTTGTGGGACGGGTGGTGTAGGCTGACGAGTGTTGGTAGCGACCCAGGCTTAGCAGGTGCTCAGAATCCTGCACGGGTGGATCGAGGGTGCCGGGCGAGGTAAGCGTTAGCACCTAAGGCGTGCTTGGTGCTGCCGGCAGGGCTGCGTTGGCGAGAGAACAGGGACCCGCGCGGCAGCCCTGCGGACTTGCCTGTTCTGTAACCCTATTCAAGCTGTTCAGAGCGGGCTCCGCGTCCCCTGTGGATGGAGCGGGACCCCGGGGCCGGGCTCCGCGTCCCCGGTGGGTGGAGAGGGACCCCGGGGCCGGGCTCCGCGTCCCCGGTGGGTGGAGAGGGATCCTGGGCCGGGCTCCGCGTCCCCGGTGGATGGAGAGGGACCCCGGGGCCGGGCTCCGCGTCCCCGGTGGGTGGAGAGGGACCCCCGGGCCGGGCTCCGCGTCCCCGGTGGATGGAGAGGGATCCTGGGCCGGGCTCCGCGTCCCCGGTGGGTGGAGAGGGACCCCCGGGCCGGGCTCCGCGTCCCCCGGTGGATGGAGCGGGACCCCGGGGCCGGGCTCCGCGTCCCCGGTGGATGGAGAGGGACCCTGGGCCGGGCTCCGCGTCCCCGGTGGATGGAGAGGGATCCTGGGCCGGGCTCCGCGTCCCCGGTGGGTGGAGAGGGATCCTGGGCCGGGCTCCGCGTCCCCGGTGGGTGGAGTCGGACACCGAGCGCTCTCAGAGCTCAGCCCCGGTTGACTGCGCCCAGCCGAGCTCGCTGGCCTCCTGCGGGTTCTGAAGGCGGAAACCAGCGCCCTCTGGTGTCCCGGCCGTGTTGTCGCGCGTCCAGGGACAGAACCCAGGAGCTGCCCTGGTTCCTCCAGTGCTGCGTGCAGCTGTCACTCACGCAGACCCGCAGCGAGACGTGGTGCCTGCGTGCACGTGTTTCTGAGAAGTCCACAGTGTCCAAGCACGTTGCAAAGGGCGCTGTTGTCCCCAGGACTTTCTGTAGTTGTTGAGTTGTCCTCGCATCCTGTGCTCCCGGTCACTGTCTCCAAACGCAGGCTCCCCCGGGACGCCTGCTGGCTGTCCCCGTCCCCTCCAGGCATGTATGTTGTGAGGCACGTGTGGCATGCATGTGGTGCATGCATGGCATGCGTGTGGCGTGGCGTATGTGTGGCACACATGTGGTTTGTGTGTGGTGTGTGTGTGGCATGCATTGGCATGCGTGTGGCGAGTGTCGCGGTAGCTCCGGCCCTGCCCTCCCGCAGCCGAGGGTTGTGCGAGGGAGCCTGAGAGCCCGAGAGGCTGCCTCTGCCCGGCGCCTCCCGCAGTGCTCTCGGTGTCCCTGAAGTAGCCGTCCCGCAGAGTAACGGGAGACTAGGGCGTGTTACTGTTTATTTCCCTGGTTTGGCTGTAATAAGCTTTTTTTTTGATTGGGACACATTATAAATATAAGATGTGTCCACATTAAAAATAATAACAATTCAGACTGGCATAAAGAAGGAGCCAAGGAACACTGCTGGTGACCTTAGCGTCAGACAGAGCCGCTGTTAGTGTCCCCTCCTGTTTCCCTTCAGTCCTCCTGCATGTGGCTGTGGGTCGCCGTGGTGGCGCCCTCGGCAGCTCCGGGCCCTGGGCTTTGCGGTTGGCCTGGTGCTGGGGGCTTCCCGAGACTGTCCTGGCCCCCAGGCTCCGGGGTCTGGGCTGCTGTCGATTTCTCTTCCGACTTTGAAGAAGTGTGCGTTAGAACGTGAACGCTGACCCCTGCCTTTTTTTTTTTTTTTTTTTTTTAAGATTTATTTATTTACTTGAAAGTTAGAGTTACACAGAGGAGAGGCGTGGGGTGGGGTGGTCTTCCATGGCTGCAGTAACCAGAGCTACCCCGATCTGAACCCAGGAGCCAGGAGCTTCTTCCAGGTCTCCCACGTGGGTGCAGGGGCCCAAGGACTTGAACCATCCTCCACTGCTTCCCCAGGCCACAGCAGAGAGCTGGATTGCAAGTGGAGCAGCTGGGACTGGAACTGGCACCCAAATGGGATGCCGGCACTCAGGTGGTGGCTTCACCCGCTGCGCCACAGCACCAGCCCCTCCCCTGCGTTATTCTTGCAGTACACAGGGTGCTGATGGCTACATGATATCCATCAGGCCGACTGGTAGTGACATTAATCCTTTTTTGTTTATATTTTTAAAAGGTGACAGATTCATGTTTCAACAAATACATAAAAGCAGATGTAACAGTCTCCCTCCCACCCTGTTCCTTGTTTGCCCCCAGCTGACCTCCCCAGGGGCTGTTACTTCTAAGTTCCTTGCAGATCGTCACAGAATCTCTTTCCGTGTGTGAATGAGGGAAATAGGACACGTTTTTCCTCAGTCTTCCCTTGTTAGCAAAAGGTCGGCGCTTGCCACACTGTGGGCTCCTCTCCTCCGTGATCTCGGGTCTGTTTTCTACCCGTACATCGGAGTGTTTCCTTCTGAGTGTATGTTTGCCCGGATCCGCTGAGTGGAACGACGTGGTGTTTGAGAGGGTTGCGAGCAGACGCCGTCCTGCCCGGTCGCTGCCCAGGTGACACACGCGTCTCTGGCTCTCTGCGCCGTCTACTTCCTCACTTCCTTTTCTTGTCACTGTCCCAACGGTGATGTGAGCCAGCAAATGCAGTCTGAGGAGCGGCACGGGGAGCCGCTACCTGGGCTGCCGGCCAGGCCCGGAGGCTGCGTGGTGCCCCCTGTCCGAGCGGCTTGGGCTCTTCTGTCGAGGACCCTGCGTGTATCCGTCTGACAAAGGGGTTTTACTGAATTACGGTTTTGGGGATGAAGAAGTTCTGTGTAAGCCCTCCACTCTCGGTGTCCTGGTCTGTGGGGAGCAACTCGGACTAGACTAAGTTACTGGAATTAAGACTTATTCTATGCATCTGCTCTCCCACAATATGGTGCTGGGAGAGAAGTAAACAGCTTCTGCACAGCTGCCTCCAGTTCAACCAATAAGCAGCAGGACCTGCTCCTGATTGGAGGAGAGCAGCGTACTCGGCGTGTGGGCAGCCGAGTTGGGATTGGCGGAAGAGGACTATAAAGGAGGAGAGAGACAACATGCACCAGGAACATCTAAGGGGAACATCTATCTGAAGGAACACCTGTGCAGCCCCCGAGAGAGCCGGCCGGCGGTGTGCCGCTCCCCCACGGAAGTGGGGAAAAGTGGCAGGGGGAACCGCCCTTCCACGGAGGTGGAAGGGACGGTAGCCAACCCGGGAAGAACCAGCAGCAAACCTGGGAAGGGCCGAGCAGACAAAAGAACAACGCAGGGTCCTGTGTCGTTCCTCCACGAAGACGGGGAGCGACATAATGGTGCCGTGACTCGGATATGAAGCCTAGGCAGGGTTTAGTGTCGTTCCTCCATGAAGAGGGGGAGCGACACTGGCCTAAGTGCGTGTATTTTTTGTGTTTCAGACGGTAGATGACTTGCTGCGATGTGGAATTTGCTTTGAGTATTTCAACATTGCAATGATGATCCCCCAGTGCTCACATAACTGTAAGTACGCTTACTTCTGCGAGTTAGAAGTGTGGTTTTTACCCCAAGCCAGAGATAAGGACGCCTTTACTTCTCAGTCTTTGCTCTTCTCTCTTGAAGTTTTCAGTCAGTCTCTTCAGCCCCCATTGCCTGAATTTTGACATTTTTATGAAGGGTCCTCCCTGTTGGATGGTTTTATACTTTTTATATCATTTATGGCAATAAAGATTTTGGTCATAATGTGTGATCACTTTTAGATGTTAAATTTCAGAGCGTTTCTTTTTGACAGGGTAGCAGGTGGCTCAATCACTAGTACGTGGTATGGAATTTCAGAATTAAACATCGGTATCGCTCAGCATACACAGGCCTCTCCTTGGGATGGGCTGTGTTCCAGTGAACCCGTGGAAGCTGAAGCTGTCGGCAGTGAGAATGCGTGGACTGCTCTTGTCTCCCAGGCATCCTTGCTCAGCAACACGGCCCCCAAGGGTCACTGTTTACCCTCCCCACTGCGTGGCTGCCGCTGCTCGGTGTCCCAGGAGAGCCCGCCCTGTGCTGAGGTCGAAGATCAGGGTTCAAAGCCCAGTTTCTCCTGACGTCCGGTGGCTGTCAGCATCCTGGAGTCAGGAGTTGCCGGTTGAGCCCCGAGAGCCGGGGCCGCCGTCTCTGCCCCGTGGGAGAAGGCTGCTGCGCAGTGGTGCCGATGGCTCTGTCACTCCGCTGTGTGTGCGCGGCGCGGGAGGAGTTGTCTGCTAGCACTCTCCCGTGCTTGTCTGGGTCCAGCACAGTAGCACTGGTATAATGTAGTGTGAGGGATTCTGCACCTGGGAGTCAGCCCGTCCAGCTTAGGCATTGTAGGTCCGTGGTCTTTCCTGTCCCCTCTTTTCCAGTTAATTTGTCTGAGGAAGTTGGAGAAACAGCTTAGGTTTAAAAGGAGTGCTTGTGATGGGTGTGGGTTTGGCGGGCCAGCTCATGGGGAGGTGTGGCGGCCGTGTGAACCCACGGATACACTCGGGTCCAGCTCCCACTCCCCACGTCGTGCGTGGATGAGCTTGCAGGAGCTCTCTGTGTATTCCAGGGTGAAGTTCTAGGGGGGATTCCTGTGTCAGAGGTGGTGTGGAGAATTAAGTGTGCACACCTCGGGGTGTGGCGCCATCAAAGGTCCTTAATAAATGTTTGTATCCTCCTGGAACAGATCCTTCCTCCCTCCCTCCCTCCCTCCCTCCCTTCCTTTTTTACTTTTTTAAAAAAATTTATTTTTATTTATTTTAGAGGTGGAGTTACAGGCAGAGGGAGAGACAGAGAGAAAGGGAGCTGGTTTGGAAGTGGAGCGGCCGGGACCCTATGGGGTGCTGGCGCTGCAGGCTGTGGCTTACCCCGCTCTGCCATAGCATCAGCCCCAGTATTACACCTTGTTGTGCCTGATGCTAGAAAAGTGTGTTCTCTTAGTTCCTTGGCGGACTTAGGTAGAGCTTGATCAGTTTTAATGCTTTCTTTTGAAAGACCAAGTTTACTGTTTTGATTTCTTTCTTTTTACTTGCTTGGGTTTAATTTACTCTTTTTTCCCCTCTGGCTCAGAGAGTTGGTGTAGATCCTTTCCAAAGTAAGCATTAAAGCCCGGGTGTCCCTCTGAGCTCTGCTTAGCTCCATCCTGCAAAGGTTGATGGGTATTTTAACTTTTGTTCAATTTACAGTGTATGCCAAGTTCTTCCGTTATTTCATTTTTCATCCATGAATTGCTTAGAAGTCTACTCGTTAATTGCTAAATATTTAGGAATTTCCCCAATACCTTCCTTTAACTGATTTTTAATTTAATTTTATTCCAATCAGATTACATACTCTGTTGGATTTCAGTTCTTACAGTGTGAGCTTATTTTATGGCTCAGCGTGTGGTCTTTCTTTGCTAAGGTATGCGCACCTGAGAGGCATGTCTGGGCTGCTGGAGTCTTAGGGGTGGTGTGTGACCGTCAGGCCAGGGTGGTTCATGGTTCTCTTAAGTGCTGGTTGTCTCTGTTGATTCTCTGGAATTTAACTGCAGGAGGAGAGCAGTGCTGACAACTCTGCCTGCAGTGTGGTCTTCCTGGTTTGTCCTTTCACTTCTGTCAGGTTTTGCTTTATGTATTTGGAAGAGCTGTTAGGTGAACTGACTGCTTTGTTATCGTGAAATGTGCGGCTTTATGCCTGGGGATGTTGCCTGTTCCGGGGTCTGTTTCTTTGTTTCTAATCTTGGGATAGCCACAGTACTGCTTTACATTAGTGTGTCATTGGTGTATCCTTCTCCATTCTTTTACTTCAAACCTATCTCACTATATCCAGAGTGGTTTTTTTAATAGACAGTGTGTGTTGGGTCTGTCATTTTTATCCCGTTTGGCAAAATCTGCTTTTTTCCAGGAATACTTGGACTTACACTGTTTCATATAGAAGCTATTAGTAACATGTGGTGACTGTTTACATTTTAATTAAATTTTATTAAAGTTAAATGAAATTGAACTTCAGTTCCTTAATTGGACTGGCCATATTTCAAGTGCAGATAAGGAACATTTCTGCTGTTGAGGAAAGTGGGTGTGATTGTTGATGAGGGGTGAGTTTACACACACACACACACACACACGTATACGTGGAGAGCTCCCATTGCTGATGCACTTGCCTGAATGCCTCCAGGACAGGGCCAGGCTGGGACCAGAGCTGGGAGCCAGGGCTGCAGTCTGTGTGTCCATGTGAGGGTCAGTCACCACTGCCGCCCGGGGTCTGCACTCGCAGGAAGTGCACAGAGTTGGTCACTGACCCAGGCCCTGGCACGTGGGAAGTGTGGTTCTCACCCAGGGGAGTGCCTGCTCCTTGCCAACTTGCTTTTTGTTTTAGTTCGTTCATCTGTTCTTTCCTCTCTTTTTGACTTTTTAAAAAACAAAATTGAAAAAAAAAAAAAAACAAAATTGAACTTTTGTTTAGAATTGTGTGTTTCTACAGCTGACTTATGACTGCTTCAGATATGCGTCGCCGCTCGCAGGGCATTATGCCGTCTGCGGCGTGCGTGCTGCCGTCCTCCCGGCGCTGTCCGCTTGTGATTTTACCGCTTTCCGTCTGCTCTTGGTTCCTGTTTTTTTCCGTGGTGGTCGGAAAGCACACGTGGATGACTCCGTCTTTCACAGGCTGTTCAGGCTCCTTGTTGTGACCGGTGGAGGTGTGGTCTGCTGCTCCTGCTGGAGCGTTCTGTCCCTGCCTGTGGATTCACTTGGTGTGTGGAGGTGGTGCCTTGGGGACTTGCTGTCGGCTGTCGTGTCCATTACCGAATCTTCCTGTGTTTCTCTGTGGTTCTCCCTTCAGTCCCGTCATGTTTGCTTTACGTAGCTGGCTGCTCTGGCTCATGACTGGCCTGTCTTCTTGGTGGACTGACCCTTGTATGCTTCTGCAGTGTCCTTTTCTGTCTCTTATGACAATTTTTTGACTTACAGTCTATTCTGTGTTATACAGGTCTGGCCACATGGAATGTTTTTGCATCCTTTCACTTGCAGACTGTGTGTGAGTCTCTCATAGAGAACATATAGTTAGATCTTGTATTTCTTTTTTAAAATTTGTTTATTTATTTGAAGGGCAGAGTTAGAGAGAGAGATCTTCCATTTGCTGGTTTACTCCCCACATGGCTGCAACAGGCAGAGCTGGGCTGATCGGCAGCCAGGAGCTGGGAGCTTCTTCCAGGTCTCCTGTGTGGGTGCAGGGGACCAAGTACATGGACCGTCTTCCACTGCGTTCCCAGGCTCATTAGTAGGGAGCGGGATTAGAAGTGGAACAGCCAGGATTCAAGCCAGCAGTCGTGTGGGATGCCCCTGCTGCAGGTGGCAGCTTTACCAAGTAGCCATAGCACTGGCCCCTCGATCTTGCATATGAATTCATGAAGCTACTCTGTTTACTGGGGAATGCAATCAATTTATGTTTAGAGTACTTCCTGAGAGTCAAGGACGTACTACTGATGCTTTGTTGGTTTCCATCTCTCTTGCAGCTTTTTTGGTCTTTTTTCCTTGCTAGCTGTCTTCCTTTATGTTCAGTTGATGTTTCTATAGGGACATGCTTTGATTCCTTTCTTGTATTCTTTTTCTTTTTTTAAAAAAATATTTTATTTATTTGGAAGAGTTACAGATGGAGATGGGGGGAGAGAGAGAGGTCTTCCATCCACTGGTTCACTCCTCAAATGGCCTTGGTGGCTGAGGCTGGACCAGGCCAAAGCCAGGAGCCAGGAGCTTCATCCATGTCTCCCACTTGGATGCAGGGACCCAAGGACTTGGGCCACAAGGCAGTGCTTTACCAGGCACATTTACAGGGAGCTGGATCAGAAGCAGAGCAGCCGGGTCTTGAACTGGCGCCCATGTGGGATGCTGGTGTCGCAGGTGGAAGTTCACCTGTTACACCACACTCCAGCCCTTCTCACTTTCTTTTGAGTATCTTCTGTAGATTTTCTTGTGCTTGCCAGGAGACTTTTATAAAACATATTTGCAACAGTCTCTTTTAAGCTGATACCTTAACTTCAATCTCAAAAAAGCTAGTCTTTTACTTCCTCCTTTTACATTTTATTGATGTCACACATTGTGTCTTTTTCTATCATGATTTCATTAACTTAGTTTTCTATAATTTTTTATACTGTGGTCTTAAATTCTAACCAGAATTAGAAAGAATTGATGCGTCAGAGTCTGTGCTGTAGCTCTGTAGTGCTGATTTGGTGATGTAGAAGTCCTCAGAGCTTTAGTAGGAGCAGATCTGTTGTCTCCGCCGTTGTCCTGGATTGGCTCCAGATCGGTGACCCGGAAACCCAGCCATTTGCTGCTGCTGTTTAAACACTGGATTAGTTATTTAAATCACTGCATCTGTTTTGCGAAGTTGGCATTTGGGACGTGAGTGATGAGCAGTCCCTTTGCAGTGGCGCAGTTCCCGAGGTTTGGGTAGGATGCCCTGACAGGATACAGGCCAGCTGAGCTGATCTGAGTTTGTGGTGTTGAAGAGTGTTTGGAGAAGAGAGGGTGGACGCACTGCTTGCCTGTGAGAAACGCTCCGTTAATAGACCGCGAGGCTCAGGTGCCGGGTTTCTTTGTGCAGGTTTTCTGACGATAATGGAATGTGCTCAGAATGTTTGCTCTTAGATGAAATTGAGGGCTTATTGACACTGTTAAATTTCTATTATTCTAAAGGTTGACAGCCAGTCTCTTTCTTTTCCTTGTGTGGATTTTTATTTACAAAATCAACCAAGAGTTGTGTAGGAGTAAAAAGCAGTGTCATTTCATCTTTTTCAAGAAGAGGGCTGTGAAACTGTTTCACGCGGCGGGCTCTGCTGAGTGAGAGGCAGCGTGAATTCCACGGGGCAGGACAGTGCTCTCCTCTCCCTAAGCTGGGGACGGCGCCGTGGGCCAGGACAGAGGAGGGCTGCCCTTGGTTAGTGCTGAGTGCCGTCCCTGCTGGGGGAGTGTTACCCTCCCCTCAGCCTGGACTCATGGGCGTTGCTATCACCGTTACTGTTGGATCAAAATCGCGTATGTGGACGGACTTACCGAAATCCGGTGGCTCAGCACGTCTGGGGCTAGGGCCTAGGAAAGTAACCTCCCGAGCGGCTGAGCCGGGCAGCCGGGGCCAGCAGCTGTTGATGGACAGTGTCGCTCAGGAGGCCGCACGGTGAGAGAAGGCGTTGGTAGTGAAGAGGAGTCTAGAGACGGTTTCCTCAGGCTGAGTCATACTCGAATCTCAGCCATACCTGATTGAGGTGCTGTCTGATGAATCTCGCCCATATCTGATTGAGGTGTTCTTTAGATGAAACTTTGGAGTTTAAAATTGGTGCTAAAACAAATTAAGACTTTTGGGCCTGTTGGTATGAGATGAATGTATTTTGCGTGTGTGAACGAGGTGAATTTAGGGGTTGAGGCGGGGGTGGAATGCTGTGAGTGAACTGTGTCCCCCCACAGTCCATGGTGCGTCCCTGACCCTTGATGAGCTGGTCTTTGGAGATGAAGCCTATGAGAGATGGTCGGGTTCAGATGGAGTCACGGGTGTGGTCTTCAGGGTGGGTTTGGGGTCCTAAAGTAAGAAGAGGTAGCAGAGTTTCCAGTCTTGGTCCTACCCCGAGAAGACGCAGAGTGGTTTTCTACAGGCCAGGAAGAGAGCTGTCGGTGGAAGCCCACCACAGCGGTCCCTGGTCCCGGGCCTGCAGCCTGCTACACTGGACATTGCTGTCTTAGTGCCCGCCCAGGTGTGGTGTCTGTGACTGCAGCGTCCGCACACGGAGACGTCCAGTTCTCCTGCTACTCTGAGTCGCTGCACTCGCTCGTGTTGCCTGTGTGGGGCTGCTGAAATGTCCCTACGTGCATGTGTGTGTTCCGTGCATGTATATACACGTATTGGCCAGCTTTTCATCACTAAAGTGAAATTCCTGAGGCAACTAACTTCCTAAGAAAAAAGATTGATGTCATAGTTTTGGAGGTTCAAGTCCACCATCAGGCAGCCCCACTGGTTGGTCTCTGGGGCTGGCGTTCTTGCCCAGGTGTCTCGTAGCACCAGCCTGGGAGTGCACTTGCCAGGAACCATTCATGGGGGCCCTGCCCTGACACCTATGCCCCTCAGCTGTGAATTTCAAAGTCCCCAGTTTTTCCGTCCTGAGAGGGACAGGATGGTTGGGAGGGCTGCGTTGTCTATCTCCCTTCTCAGACCACTGGGGCCTGATAAAGCCCCCGGAATCAGGCTCTGCTGCCTTGGTTTCTCCTGAGGTAGACCTTGCTTCCTTGGAAATGCTTGCTTCTCCCTCCTCTGACTGCATGGACGGAGGAATTTTTTCCCGCATTGACTGTGAGAGCTTGGTAGAGCAACTGGCGTGAAACTCGCAGAAGCCCCAAGACAGGGCCCTGGAGTTTTAGCTCCAGACTTGCCCACACGGAGTCTGCAGCGCTTCCTTTAAGGTCCAGCTTTGCCTGCTGGGGCTCAGCCCCGCCGAGGGTTCCCCTGCGCTCACTCGTGATTCTCTGTGTTGTCTGTGTGGTCAGGCCTGGGCGCAGCAGTGTACCCTGTGACCTTGCATCTCTGGTGGATCCAAGGGGCGTCGTTACTGTTTCAGTTTGCCCTTACCTGTCAGGGGACAAGGGACTTCCAAGCCCCCTACACACCAGTCACTTCCTTACTCCCAGAAGCTGACCTGTTTAATCTGTGTAACGTGCGCGCTTACTGAGGCTGGCAAGATGTGCTTGTTTCCTGGGTGTGTGTGCGGCTAAACCCACACTGTCTTCTCTGGACCGAGGTTCCGTAACCTCAGCCGAATTTGGGCTCCCAGTGAGCTGCCTGCACGTTAGTCACACCTGCTGCTGCTTTCCCCAGGAGGCACACTGCCTGCAGCGGCGAGAGTGCTCCACACCTGCTGCTTAGCGCTTGCCGACTCAGGCAGTGCCTTGCCTGGGCCGCCTCACTGGCCGCTCGGCGCCTTGAGGCCAGGGGCCTTCCCTGTGCACCGTTCCGTTCTCAGTGCTGTGTGGGTGACAGCTGTCATTTACAGACCGGAATATAGAAATCTCCAGTGTGATAATGTGGGCGCTTATTATTTCTTACGGTGTGTAAGTATCTTATTTCACACGTTGTAGAGCAATCCTGTCTCTGCCACACGCAGCCCTGGTCTTGCAGGTGTGGCCCTTCTGCTGTGGATGGAGGGTACGTGTGTGTGTTGCTTACGGAATGCAGTATCCTGGGAACTCCCTGTAATTGGTGTTCATTGAAAATGCTGTGCACAGTTAAAGGTACTAGAGACGGAAGATTCTGTTCCTTAGAGAGATAATGAAAATGTTTTGTTGTCATATTCTTATGTTATTAGTATCACTTAATTAACTTACTGAATTGGTTTTTGTGTTTTTGCAGATTGTTCTCTATGTATAAGAAAATTTCTATCGTATAAAACTCAGTGTCCAACTTGTTGTGTGGTGAGTTTTTCTCTTTTTTAGACTTAGTGATTCGCACAGATATTTCTGCTTCTTTTATATGCAACAGCCCACGGGGAGAAGTGTAGCTACTGAATTCAGCGTTATAAAGGCATTTTCAGGAGGAGCCTTTGGGCTCTGGTCAGTTTTTCATTAAAGCTCTGGACCTCTGGTAATCTGTAGTTCAGGAAGTAAAAGCAGGTTGTGAGCGAAGGACGCCTCCGGGCACGCATTCTCATGGGCCCTAGCTCTGTTGTAGCTCCTCACCTCAGGTAGAAACTCTGAGGTGGGCTTCTGCACTGCCGAGGGCTGGTGGCAGCGTTGGTGCCGAAGGCAAACAGGTGTGGCCGTCGGCCTTAACCAGCCTCACCGGTCCCTGGCCTGCTAGGCCCGATCGTCAGGGAAACACCAGGAACTTTCTTATTACAGGCTCAGAGACTTTTCAAGTAGTGGCGATAGGCGAGAGGTAGATGAAAGGGAGCTTGAACATCCGTGGGGGTAGGGAGGCGAGAGTCAGGTTGGGCAGAAACAGAGTGGGACTGTTGACGGGGGGCGAGTGTGGCCTCGGCGGGGGGAGCGGCGTGTGGCGGACACTGAGCTTGCAGAGTGATTTCCCTGTGTGAGCGACGCAGCAGCGTGGCTCCCGAGCCCGAGAGCTGCCTCCCCAGGGAGAGGAGCCGAGCCCCACGCGCTGAATGAGCCCTGCAGGTACCCTTCTCCGTGTTCCTGAGAGCTGACCTCATCCGCAGACTCCGCTGAGTACTTAAAGCCTCTCCCATTATGTTGCTGAAAAGAGCGTCTCCTCTTTTTATTGGAGAAAATGTTTGGAAAGCCGAGTGCTGGTGTTTTGAAGAAAGATTCTTGCTCATATTAGGTTTTGTTTTAATGAGTAGAGTAAATAATATATGCTTTTAACAAATGCTTTGGAGAGCTTTTATCAGACTTCCAGTTAGCAGACCCTGAATCACTTTTTAGAATTCCACGTAGGCTGAGATAAATGAGCTTTGTTTTGAGGTTTTCCTGGAAGACTTGGTGGGATGGGGAGCCTCAGCAGGATGGGTCAGACATCCTCAAAAACATGGTTGTGACGAACAAATGATTGTTTTTGACCTTTTTCCATCTGTTGTTTTTCTTTTCTAGACTGTCACAGAGCCAGACCTGAAAAACAACCGTGTGCTAGATGAACTGGTAAAAAGCTTGCATTTTGCACGGTATGATTTAATGTTGTGACTAACCTCCGGCTGCTCCCGCCCGTGGTGTGTCCCCTCCGGCCTCTGTGGCGGACCTCTCAGTTGGGGTCTGCAGGGCTGCATATTTTGGAGTAAAATAAAGGAAATGATGATTGTTGTTATTCACACGTGCAAAATCTAATAGTGATAAGAATTTATTCCGTTACTAACCAGAAATTCTCCTGTACTGAACAGTTAAAAGTTAAAGTGTGGGTCCGAGGACTCCTCCGGTCTTGGTTCTGTGAACATTCTCCTGGGATATCTTCTATTCTAGATTCAGCTGTGTTTTTCAGGTGCCCTGGTTCCTCTCACGGGAGCCAGGCTCTGGTGCTGGGGTGCGTGTTACCACGAGGGCATTACAGCTGCTTGGGCCTCTCAGTGGAGCTGGATGTGTTTAGGCCAGCCTGATGGACACACGCCCATAACTGGTTGTGTTTGTTGTATGTGGATCTATTAACTCCTAATCTGATTTACTCAGCATGTAAAAAATAATGTGTCTTGTGAAATATGTAGTTGTTTTATGTTTTCTAAAACTCACATATGTAGCTTTCCTTCCTAACTGTCACATGCATGAATGTGTGAAAGTGATTTTGATCTCCCAGAGTGATCTAAAAAGGTATGTTTTACCCAACAATGCCTTGAAATTTTCTGAAGTTTTTTTTTATTTTTATTTTTTAAAGATTTATTTATTTATTTGAGAAGCAGAGACAGAGACATCTTCCATCTGCTGGTTCACTCCCCAAATGACCGCAGTGGCAGGGGCTGGGCTGTTCCGAAGCTAGGAACCAGGAGCTTCCTCTCAGTCTCCTATGTGAGTGTAGGGGCCCAAGTTCTTGGGCCATCTTCTACTGCTTTGCCAGGAGCGTTAGCAGAGAGCCGGATTGGAGTGGAGCAGCCAGGACATAGCTGGAGGCCATATGGGACGCGGGCGCCACAGGCGAAGGATGCTAGCATCGCAGGTGGTGGCTTAGCCTGCTGCACTGCAATGCCATCCGCCCTGATGCATCTTCATGTAAAGATGTGATGGGAGTTAAGAGAAAGTTATTGGCTCATTTTAACTGTAAGCATCAACTTTGGATTTAACATTCTCACCCAGGTCATTTTTGTTGTAAGTGGTCTCGTGGCTTTAACGTCTGTGTTTACACTCGTGACATCCAGACTGTTTCTTCAGCTAGGTCTCATCCAGACTTCACACTCATGCGTCTCACATTCTGCGTGGACAGGAGCTGCTCTTGAATGATGTGCACCAAACAGTGCCGGTTCCCGGTGCTGCCTGTGACGCTGGCCCTGCCGCTCGCTCTGTGCTCTCCGGCTCGTCCACAGCAGCACTGCCCTCTCACTTGCCCGGCGCCAAGCCCTGGAGTCCTCCTGAGCCCTCCCGGTTACACCACGTCATCCGTTAGTGGATCCTGGTGGCGTGTCTTCAGAACACTGGCAGGGTCTTACTGCTCTCACCTCCTTCCGGGACGGCCGCAGCCCAGGCCGGGTCAGCCCGCGTTCCTGCCAGCACTTCCTCTCGGTCGTGACTGTGCTTGTGCTGTCTCAGAGCTCTTCCTGAGGACAGCAACCAGAGCGGTTCCTGTAAGAGAAAGTCAGATTGCGCTAAGACCGTGCCGGGCGCTTCCCGTGTCACTTGGCGAGAAGCCTGCCTCGGTGGCAGCCCCCTGTTCCCTGCAGTCCCTGCCGGGGCGCTTCCTGTCTGATTTGGAGAGAAGCCCTGCCTGGTGGCAGCCCCTGTTCCCTGCAGTTCGTGCCAGGGCACTTCCCGTGTCATTTGGAGAGAAGCCTGCCCCTCAGTGGCAGTCCCTGTTCCCTGCAGTCTTGCTCCCTCTGGGGCCTTAGGCCACACCTCGCTGCTCCGGTTTACTCAGTTCCAGTCCCTCTGGCCTCCCTGCCATTCTGTCTGCTGACCTCACTCTGACCCTGAAGACTTCTGCTCCTGCTCCACTTCACAGTGGACGCCTGTTTCCCTGTTCAGCCCTGGCTCAGCCCTGACTCGGGACTGGTTCTCCTGGGGCGTCTTGGTGAGGTGCTGCGGAGAGGATCCGGCATCTGCTCCACACGTGGTTTCCTTGCTTCTGGCACCTTTCGCATGCACTGTGTGTGTGTCTGTCCGTAGTGTCGGCTTCATGAGGACAGAGGCCTCTCTTTGCTTATGTTAGATTTCTCTGCCAAGAATAGCTGACACTTGAATAACTTAAGAATTTTAATTTTAGCGTGGAGAATAGTTTTATCATGGTAATGGAGTTTCCATCGGCCATGGTCTTTGTTGACTGAATTGAAGTAAGAGAGCAAATTAGTAAAAGGAAATTTATCTGAAGTGTGGATAAAAGCCAAGGTGTGGCTGAGTGGACACCTGGCCGGAGAGGCGGGCGTCCTCCCTAGTGGGGGTGTGGTCTCCACTGTGTGCTGTCTGCTTTACTTGGTCGTGATGGGCGGACGCTTTGCTAAGAACCTTTCTACAAAGCTGGGTCCTGGAGCAAAACAGACCGTCAGTGTTTGTGCTCCTGTTTGTATTTTGTTTGTTTCCTCTCAAAGACCAAGATTTTTAAGTTTTTGTTTCCTTTAATCTTTCTTCCCCTCTAGCTTTTATTTATTTATTTCCAAATTTTCCATTCTGGAAAAATCCAAATTTAGACATATGTGTGGAAAATAAAATAATGAAATAATGACACAAGCTCCTCACCATGTGCCTGCCAGCATTTGTCAGCTTGTGGACGATCTTAGGGTTTTTTTTTTCAAGATTTTTTTTTTAATTTCAAAGTGAGAGTTACAGGAGGGATGAGATAGATAGATAGATATATCTTCCATCGTCTTGTTCACTCCCCAAATGGCAGCAACATCTGGGGCTGAGATAGGCCAAAGCCAGGAGACGGGAACTCCATCTGCATCTGCCATGTGTGTGAGGGACCCCAGCACTCGGGCCACCTTCCACTGCTGTCCCAGGCACATTGGCAGGAAGCTGGATCGGAAGTGGAGCAGCCGGGACTTGAACCAGCGCTCTTACGGGACGCTGGTGTTGCTGGTCTTGCAGGCAGAGGCTTGACCTGCCGCACTAGGCCGGCCCCTTGTGGGCGTCCTTGATTTTGTTACCTGCCTCACTAGGCTGGCCCCTTGTAGGCATCCTTGATTTTGTTACCTGCTGCACTACGCCGGCCCCTTGTGGGCATCCTTGATTTTGTTACCTGCTGCACTAGGCCGGCCCCTTGTGGGCATCCTTGATTTTGTTACCTGCCGCACTACGCCGGCCCCTTGTGGGCATCCTTGATTTTGTTACCTGCTGCACTAGGCCGGCCCCTTGTGGGCATCCTTGATTTTGTTACCTGCCGCACTACGCCGGCCCCTTGTGGGCATCCTTGATTTTGTTACCTGCTGCACTACGCCGGCCCCTTGTGGGCATCCTTGATTTTGTTACCTGCCGCACTAGGCTGGCCCCTTGTGGGCGTCCTTGATTTTGTTACCTGCTGCACTAGGCCGGCCCCTTGTGGGCATCCTTGATTTTGCTGACATCTCCTCGCCTTCCCTCGGTCCTCATTGTTGATTTTAAAATGTCGGATGGGCCTGTTAGTCTCAGGACATCATTGAAAGTGTTCAGATTATGCCTGGCAGTTAAACATGATATGAAACAGGACATTTTGATTGTAAATAACATTTTTATGAATTTCTATTAAGCTGTTAGGCAGAACAAAATAATTGCTGCTTTGTCTCTTTTTATACCATTTCCTGTCCTGTGGCGCAGCTAACTCCCAGGTGGTCTGAGAGTTATTAGTCATTTTATTGACTTCAGACTAATAGTGAAAGAGAAATCTGAGCAGCTAATACAAAGGCATATTAAAATGTTCATGGAAACATGGAATTAAAAGGTAAGTTTTGAGGCTGGTGTTGTGGAATAGTGGGTTAAGCTGCTGCCTGCAATGCCTGCATCTCATATGGGCACCTGTTCGAGTCCCAGATGCTCCACTTCTGATCCAGCTCCCTGCTAATGCACCTAGGAAAGCATCAGAAGATGGCCCAAGTGCTTGGGCCCATGCCATCCATATGGAAGACCTGAATGAAGTTCCCAGCTCCTGGCTTTAAAGCCTGCTGTTATGGCCATTTGAGGAGTGAGCAGATGAATGGAAGACATCTTTCTCTCTCTCTGTCCACCTCCCTCTCCCTCCCTCCCTCCTTCCTTCTGTAACTCTGCCTTCCAAATAAATAAATACATCTTAAAAAAAGAGAGAGAAGTTTCTTGGTGCACAACATTTTGAAGTTCAAGCGTAGTTTTTCGTTGTATTCTCCATGAACTTTTGAGAGCCACTTCCTGCATTACTGTGGCAATCATTTGATTTTTGTCAGTGAGTCTTTCAATTTCAGATGATGATAATGGGTAATTCTGTCTCTGTTTCCCTATTGATACACATGTGGATGCTTTCTGGTTTTTGTCTGTTGTGAGTAGAGCTGCTGTGAACATTCCCATTCATATCTTTCGGCATGTTTCACAGGTATGATGGCCAGGCCATAGGATAGGCATTCATTTATGTGCTGCAGTATCTGAAGACCGTTTTTTTTTTTTTTTTCTCTGAAGATTTATTTATTGAAAGTCAGAGTTACACAGAGAGAGGAGAGACAGAGAGAGAGAGAGGTCTTCCATCTGCTGGTTCACTCCTCAATTGGCTGCAATGGCTGGAGCTGTGCCGATCCGAAGCCAGGACCAGGAGCTTCTTCCGGGTCTCCCATGTGGGTGCTGGGGCCCAAGGACTTGGGCCATCTTCCACTGCTTCCCTAGGCCATAGCAGAGAGCTGGTTTGGAAGTGGAGCAGCCAGGTCTCGAACCAGCGCCCATATGGGATGCCAGCGCTGCAGGCAGTGGCTTTACTCACTGTGCCACAGCCCCACAGTGCTGGCCCCAGTCCTTTAGTTTTAAGCATTCTTTCAGATGTGAGACGATAGGTCATTGTGGTCGCGTGTGCATTTCCTGCCGCCTGATGCACCTTCGCGTGTGCTTACTGACGATTCCTGTGTCTTCTAGTTTTCTGCTCAGTTTTTAAAAATTGTACTGTTTTGTCTTCCTGATTTTTAGGGGTTTTCATATATTATGCTTTAGTTTTGAGGACATCTGCTTATCAAAGACACCTTTAAAATAAAAAGGCATGCTACAGACAGGGAGAAAAAAATGGAACTACAAATATTTGATTGCCTCTCTTGTTAATGATTTGTGCTTTTTCAAATCTTGCCTAATACATCTTCTCCTATCAAGATTTTTTGCTGTTTCCTTCTATAAATGCCATTTTGGCTTTTGCATTTAGGTCAATGAGCCCATTCAAGTTAATTTTGGGCCATGATGTAGGTAAGGGTCAAGATTCACTTGTTCTTCGACAGATAATCACTTGCTCCTGCACTGTTTATGAGAAAAGGCCCACTAGATTGCAGTGGCTCCTTGCTGTAAATAAGATGATGTAAATAAGATGATGTAAATAAGACTGGACACAGTGTGTTCCGTATCCTGTTTGTCTCTCTGCAAAATGATGCTGTCTCCAGCATGGTAGCTGGCTTGCTGAAATCCTTGAACGCTGTTAGTTCCTTTTCTCAAACGTTGTTCTTCAGGACTCAAGCATTATAGGGCCTTTGCATTTTTGTGGAAGTTTCAGAATGATTTATTATTTCCTCTCCCAAAACAGTGGCTTATCAATTGATTGGGATTGCATTTACTTTGTGAGTCATTTTGGAGAAAATAGGCATTTTAACACTGTTGAGTCATCTGGACGATGACTAGAACCTGGAATATCTGTTTATTTAAGCCTTCTTTTATTTCTCTTAAGAATGTTTTGAAGTTTTCAGGATATAGGTTTTACACATTAAAAAAATGTATTCCTAGATGTTTAATATTTTTGATGTTATGTAAGTGGTATTTAAAGATGTTATTTTCTGCTTGCTAATATATAGAGACACATTAATTTCTTGTTTATTGACAGGGAACCAGGACCTTGTAAAAATTCATTTATTCCAGTTTCTTATAGATTGAATTTGATTTTCTGTGTGCATAATCATTTCACCTGCAAATAAAAAATACTTTTTTGTGTGTTTCTCTCCAAATGCAATCATTGTACCTTTTCAAGATTTATTTATTTTGAAAGTCTAAGTTACAGAGAGAGAGAGAGAGAGAGAGATTGATTGATTTCACTGATTCAGTCCCCAGATGGTCACAACGGCCAGCACTGGGCCAGCCCGAAGCCAGGAGCCAGGAGCTTATCCTGGTCTCCCATGTAGGTAGCACCAGCCAAGGACTTGGGGGCATCATTTACTGCCTTCCCAGGTGCATTGGCAGGAAGCTAGATTGGAAGCAGAGCAGCTGGAACTTGAACCAGCACTTGGCCATAGTTGCAAATTGTGGTTCTGTGCCACAGGATGTGTCTCTTTTCTGTTCTTTGTTCTCTGTTATTATTTGCTTCTATCTCTGGTTTTAGTTTGATGTTTCTAAGCTTGGAATATTGTTTGTTTCTTATTAATCCAATTTTTCCTTTAGGGACTACTTTGTTAAACTCTCATGTTATCATTTACCTCAGAATATCTTTACATTTCCATTGTGATTTGTCCTGTATAGTTATTTAGAATTGTGATGCTTATATAATATTGGGATATTTATTAATTATTTTTCTGTTAGTTTAGTCTGAATTCTAAAGTGGCAGATTTTGATTTTTTATAAGATTTGGAAGTTCATAATCCTCGATTTTTCTGATATTTCCCATTCTCTTCCTGCTTCTTTTGGATACCAGTTATTATCTCTACAGGAAGTCTTCAAAAAATTCATAGAAATGTCTGTTATGAAAAACCTATGGTGGGTTTCACTTTTTTTCAGCAAAATAATTTTTGATTTACCCTTATATATCGTACTTTACTTTTATTGTCTTTTCTCTTCTTTTTTCTCTCTCTACTTGGGTTTGTGTATTTCTTGTTGTCCTGTCTTAATGATTACTAATACCGTCCTCTGCTGTCTCCTATTATACTCATCCAGCTTTGCAACTGTAGAATGTTCATTTGATTATTTCTAAAGGATTTTAATACTCTCTTGAAGTACATTATCTTTTTTATCCATTTGTCGTCTTTTTTTCTGTAACTTGCTTATCACAGTTCTTTTGAAGTCATGCCTGCTAATGCCTCTTTTTGGATTACCTCTGGGTTTGCTTCTGTTGACTGTTTTTTCTCTTGGTTAGTGCCTGTGTTTTTCCTTGCTTCTTTGCATGCCTGGTAACTTAAAAATACATGCTGAGTATTGTAGGTGAAATATATAAGCTGTGAATTATCCTCATTTGAAAGATGTTGAACTTTGTTGTGATGGCAGTTGAATGAGCAGCTCTTCAGCTCTGTTCTGGTGAGGTGAGGTGCAGTGTTTGGTTGGGTAAGGTTGACTTTGGCTTTGCTTACGCTTCTGCACAACTTGCAGAAAATTCTCCTGGGGTGACCCTCATGAGAGTTTTAGATCACTCCCCGTGTCTGTTCTCCCTTGTATTAATTACAGCCCAGTTGTTGTATGTTAGAAGAAAGTTGTTTTTGATTACAGAATAAACCTTGGGGTTGGTGCTGTAGTGTAGCAGGTAAAGCTGCTGCCTGCAGTACCAGAATCCCGTATGGGTGCTGGTTCAAGTCCCAGCTGCTCCTCTTCCGATCCAGCTCTTTGCTATGGCCTAGGGAAGCAGTGGAAGATGGTCCAAGTCCTTGGGCCCCTGCACCCATGTGGGAGACCCAGAAGAAGCTCCTGGCTCCTGGCTTCAGATTGGTGCAGCTCCAGCTGTTGTGGTCAATTGGGGAGTGAATCAGGGGATGGAAGACTTCTCTCTCTCTCTCTCTCTCTCTGCTTCTCTGCCTCTCCTTCTCTCTCTGTTAACTCTGACTCTCAAATAAATAAATCTTTAAAAGAAGAGAGAGAGAATAAGCCTCATATCAGCTGTTCCATGACCAGAGCCTGAAGTCTGCCATTTGCTTATACACACCGATGAACTATCTTTGGAGTCAGGTTTATTGCTTTTGTTTTATTCCAGCAGCAACACTTTGGTTTGGTTGTCATTATGGCCTAACTTCTGTATCTCAGAGGAACAAGTGTTAACTGGGAAAACAGTTTGTGTTATTCCCCTAAGCATCATTTCGTGTCCTGGTGATGGGTTGAGTGTTGTTACATTAGTATTTTTGGCTGATGGGAAAGCCTGCTGTGTTTCTGTGCTTTCAGGAGTCATCTGTTGCAGTCTGCTTTGGAGTCGCCTCCCATCTCTCCCGTGTCCTCCTCTGCGAAGAAGCTCACCGGCAGAGCCCTCACTCCTGCTGCCGCCAGACAGTCTTCAAAGCATGGCCGCAGACTGATAGACAATTTCTTGATCAAGGAAGTTGCAAGTTCCACATCAGAGTTGTTGATAAACGAAAAGGAAAGCAAATTGAGCCCTCAGACAGAGGCGGGCCCTTCTGCAGAGCCCAAGGAGACATGTTTCCCAGAAAAGGTGACTCCTGGCTCCATGGAGGCCAACGGTCCCGAGACCCCCTCTACATCCACTTTGAAACAGGTTGCTAAAGGTAGGAAATTCTTACGTGACAATTCATACTCAGCGGTCGTCTCCTGGCCTCTTACCCGTGTAGACCTGAGAGACCACCCCAGATCCCTGTAACTCCACGAAGTTGTTTGGGAGTGACGAACTAATCTTAGCATTACGTGGGGAATTACCAATAAAAGCTAAATCAATCAGTTCGTGCCCGTTGGAAAGGTGAGCAGTAGTTGGGCCAGCCAGTCAGTGCGTTGATGAAGCTGCTCCTGCCCCTGCCTTGCCTGCAGACCCGGGCTGTCTTCCCCAGCCTGTTGTGATTGCGTCTGTGCTAAATACGGATGGCAGCTGACGCTTGGGAAAACCTAGGACTAGCTTAGAGTTTGGTCGTACCTTGCTGGAAAAGCTTAACCAGAGCATTCTCCAATAAATCAACTTGCAGGCTCATTTGCATTCTTTTCCTCTAGGCCCAAGATTCTAATTGTGTGACTCCCCGCATATAGCGTTACCCGGTCCTGTTGCCTTCATGGGTTATTCTTTTTCTCTTCTGTTTTTCTAAGTATATGTTAAATTGGGATTCCGTTTTTTGTCTTAATTGCTGAAAGGTATTGGCTTATATAATTTTTTATTTTTCTGCAAATAATAACACCCTTTTCTCTTTTTAAAAAATACAGTGGATTGTCCTGTTTGTGGGGTTAACATTCCAGAGAGTCACATTAATAAGCACCTAGACAGCTGTTTGTCCCGTGAAGAGAAGAAGGAAAGCCTCCGAAGGTAAGATAGTTGAGCGCGACTCTTTATTTCTTCTAAGATTTATTTATTTATTTGAAAGGCAAAGTTACAGAGAGAGATGTAGAAACAGAAAGAGATCTTCTTTCTGTTGGTTTACTCTTCAATAACCACAAAAAGCTGGGGCTGGGTCAGGCCGAGGCCAGGAGCCTGGAACTCCATCTGGGTCTCCCACGTGGGTGCAGGGACCCAAGCACTAGGGCCATCCTCTGCTGCTTTCCCAGGCGCATTTGCCGGAAGCTGGATTGGAAATGGAGTGGCCAGGACTCACACCGTCACCCATGTGGGATGCCGGTGCTGAGGCGGTGCCTTTACCTGCTGCATGACGATGCTGGCACCGCAGCACAACTCGGCGCCTTTCTGTAGGTGTTTCCTAGGCTTTACGAATTTGGAAAAAAAGGCAGCGTTCACTCTGCTGTCTGCCCCAGCCCTCCAGTCCCCTTCTCCTTTAGCTGTGACGTCTCCCAGTCCCTGCCCGCTTGCTGTTTCCTCAGCTCCCACTCGGTCAGAATACTTAGCTGAGTCGGGTCTGGGGACTGCTACTAAAATTTTAAACGTCGGAGACCGCAGTTCATTTCTTTCCAAGCTCGTCTGTGAAATTGGGTGTTGTGGGCCAGAGCTGTTTTCTGCTTTCCCCATCCCCAGGGCAGGAGCACCGATCAGTGGGGCTTGCTGGGGAGCGTGAGGCTTAAGCGTCCAGGAGAAGAAGACTTGGAAAGAAGACGGAAGCCGAAGAAGTGAATGGGGATCGGGAAGTGGGCGTGACTGGAGCGATCGGCTCCTTAGTTTCCTCTGTCTTGAAGGACGTAGCAGACTGATTTCCAAAAGCCGTGAAGTAATAGTACCTTGTAAAGAAGGCAGGACCGTCTTACTGTTTTTGTGATTAGAGATAGATGCCGCTTGATTTTTGAGCAAGTTTTAAGGGAGTCCAGGCTCTGAAGAACACTTGGTGTCACGTGATCCAGAAGGCAACCTACAGCACAGCTTACTGTGTTAGCTCCTGGTTGGGGACGTGCTTGAGAATGGACCCTGGGCAGCTGCGTACGCACAATGCTCCCACCTAGTGGGCAGTGTGTAGGAGAGAATAAAGGTTTTAGATGGCTTAGTTAGGAGAGACTTGAGATAAGTTAAGCTGGATGGTCCCACAGGTTGTTTCCCATACGTCGTGGGAAGTCTGCAGGCTGCCTTTCTCTTTGAGGGTGTTTGTTCCTATAGAATGAGTTGGGAGTATGGAAGCTGAGTATTTTCTTTCTCAAGAATAAAGAATTGCTTTTTCTGGATACATCTGTCATGTTTCTGCAGATATGTTCAGCTCAAAGACAGCCTTGTCCATGATTTGTCAGTGTCCAAGAGTGAACAGTGCAGTCCAGGGGCTGGTGCTGTGGTGTAGTGGGCTAAAGTCTCCGCCGGCAGTGCCGGCATCCCATGTGGGCGCTGGTTCCAGTCCTGGCTGCTCCTCTTCCGATCCAGGTCTCTGCTAAGGCCTGGGAAAGCAGTGGAGGATGGCCCAAGTATTTGGGCCCCTGCATCCATGTGGGGGACCTGAAGGCAGCCCCTGGCTCCTGGCTTTGGATTGGCCCAGCTCAAGCCGTTGTGGCCATTTGGAGAGTGAATCAGCGGTTGGAAGAGCTTTCTCTCTGTCTCTGCCTCTCACTGTCTGTAACTCTACCTCTCAAGTAAATAATTAAAATAAAGAAATAATAAATACAAAGAACACTGCAGCCCTGCCGGTTGCTCCTGAGTGTGACTTGGACACACAGCGTGCCGGTCGCCCTGTTAGTGCACGGGAGGCTCGGAGAAGTCCTGCTTGAAAAGTAACCGCTGGGTTTGTTTAACGCGGGCATGCCTAGATTTGCTGGATCCTGACTTTCTGTCTGGCTGGCTGTAATCTGTGACAGCGGTGTTCAGAGGCACCGTGGGGGAACGTTGAGTCGTGTGCTGGTTCTGGGGTTCCCTCACATGAGGAGCACCTGCCAGGTGTTCACTTTGCCACAACACCCTGCCAGGCTGTCTCCTGGATCTGGGTGACAGCTTCATTCTGCATAAACCCTCCCAGGGTCGACTGCGGGCGCAGCCCCTTTGGTGCCTTCGGATTCTGAGGCCCTTGCGTGCGTTTCACAGTTTGACCAAATCGTGAATGGAAGACCGGTCATTTTTCTGTCTGGGGAAGCATTTGGCAGGCTTCAGGTCTTTAAATTCTTGATAGAAATGTTTCATCTCTGCAGAGTTTTCCGTCGTAAATGCCAGGAAATAGTTCGGTTCTGTAGAATTTCACGGTGGTAAGTTTAATCTTGTCTCCTTTGTAAAAATAAATGAGTCAGATCCAGAACTAATGAATTGTCCTTCCATGTGCTGTGTAAACACCTGCAAAGTTATTCAGCCAGTGATGCCTACTGTGATTTTATTTTGTGATTTTATTAGTCTTGTAGAATTCAATGGGCTCTCATTATAAGAAGAACAATTTTCAGAAAAATATAATCTGTTGAGGTTTTACAGCCCTTTTTACAGTCAAGCAGTTACTTCTGGCTTTTAGACTTTGTTAGGTTAAAGGAACTAGGTTAGTCTGGGAATGGCACTGCTGGTAAGAGGCGGGTGGCTGGTGATCAGCTGTGGTATTTGTCTAGGTGGGACCTTTGGACTGGTGGCCTCGGGTTAACCCTGAGGAACCCTGTGGAAAATATTGATTTCCGGTCTGTGCTTGGGACCTGATTTGTAGTTGGTAGATGGCCATGGAGAAGGGCCTGGGCATCTGTGCTCTAGACGCATTCTCCGGATGGCCTTGAGGCGCTGGCAGGTTTGGGAAGCCCAGCCCTCTGTGAACTGGTGCTGTCCAAATCCTTTGTAAAGTCTTGATTTTCAGACAGACCTGTTGCTTCCAAGTTTCTGTTAATTTTCACCTGCAACTTTGATGTTCTCGTTTTGAAGCTGTGGCGCTGTAGTGACAGTGTGATACTTCTTTCTTGAGAGCCTCGTCGCCACAGAGGGGAGCCGGGCTGTGCACGAGGGCACCCTGCTCTGATCCCGTGAAGCGGGCAAGGTGCTGCTGGAGCGCCGCTTGATGGCTTTTCTCGAGTCACTGAAACTTTTAGAGGGCCTGAATTCTAGGCCATTCTGAGGAACAATATTTATTAAGATTGTTTTTTTTTTTTTTTTGAGAGAGAGCATAGATGGAAGAAATTTGATATAGCTTTTTGTTTAAAATTATAGTTTGGTGCTTATCTGTGTATTAAAAGTATGTAAATAAAATAAAAAGCCAGGTGGTGATTTTGCTAATCTGCTTCTTGAAATGTCTTAAACATTTACCAATGTAAATAACTGCAGTTGAAGTCAACAAAACTCTGTTGTATTTTTTGCTGTTGATTCAGTTGTGTCCTTTGAAGATGATGCCGCCGTTCTCTGCTCGTCACCTCGCTGGCATCCTTTTCGTAGCTGGTGACGGGTTGGGTGGCACCAACGTCCTAACAAGTCTTATCTTCCCTGACTTCATGCTTTTGATTTCGTATCACCTTGAGTTTGAGGGGCCGTTTCTGCACAGGCTCTGTGAGATGAGCTGTCTTTAAATCCACAGCTGCACTTTCAGCAGCGTTTGTGATCTGTTGTGGGAAGTAGATGGGTTCGTCCAGGGATTTTGCCTGAGAACCATGGGCAACTTGAAGAAACAGCAGGCTCTAACCCGGTGCAGAGGTCGGACGGTGTGAGGGTGCTGCTAGGTGGAGCTCTGGCTTTGAGCCACAGGCCTTCCGTGTGAGCCGTCCCCTTTCGCATTGTTCGGCCTGGACACTGGGACCCTCTGTCTGGACGGCTGCCAGCCTCTCGCGTGTCGCGTCAGACGTGTCCACTTCGTCTGCATATGCACTCCTTCTTCCCTCTCCTCTTGGCAGGGCTTCTCCTGTCCTCCAGTCACCAGGTGTCGAGCAGAAGGCAGATCACTGTTCTTCATGAAAGCACTCGATACTGCGCAGCGATACTCAGAGCTGTGCTTTTCCCTTTTCAGTTCTGTTCACAAAAGGAAGCCACTGCCTAAAACTGTGTACAACTTGCTCTCCGATCGTGACTTGAAGAAAAAGCTGAAACAACATGGATTGTCTACTCAAGGAAGCAAACAACAGCTTATTAAAAGACACCAAGAATTTGTTCACATGTACAATGCCCAGTGTGATGCTTTGCACCCTAAATCAGGTAAGATCCTGCGACAGTGAGTTTTGCTTATCCTCTGGATGAGGCAATTTTGTGTCCTCGGAGATTATAGAACCATACTAAAACAATTCTAACACAGTTTGATAGTAGGTAGGACATGCAAATGTGTTCCTTCTCAAGGTACCTGGAGGGTTTATCATAAGCCAGCCTTCCTCAGCCTCTCTCCCAGGACCCACGCTCCCCTCTCAGAGGCACCCCCTTGCCACTTTCCTAGGGGTTGTTGTAGAGACAGCGTGGTTGTGAGCATGGATCTCGGGAGCCTGGGTGACATTCCAGCTGTTACTGTTATGGGTGGTGACTGTGGGCAAGGTGCTGGTATCGCGGTGCCTCTCTTCTCAGCCAGAGAGAGTTACAGTGCTGCCTGGTTCATCACGTGTTTGAGAGGAAGCCAGGATAGAATGCTTGTGAAGTGCCTAAGCTTCCTCTCCCTGTCCCTCCCCGAGGCGGAGGTCTAGGCGCTGTGCTCAGCGTGGAAGGGGGGACCAGCCTGGCTGCCTGCCTGCTTCAGCACGTCTTGTCTTAGAGCGCTGAAGCCAGGCTCTGTGGTCTGTCACCGACCGTCTTATCCCTGTGAAGGCGGCTGGCGTGTGGACAGTTGTTCAGTTGGTGTCACAATGTCCTACTCAGCTGCCCTTTTTCTCTGCCTCCCACTCACCTGCTGATGGACAGCTGCACTCTGCCTCATTTTTGGCTGTAGTAGTAAAGTGTTGTGGGTGACTTAGTGAGCTTTATGTTGCGGCATCTGTTCCATGGGCTGGGTGATTGGTAGTCAGGTGTACTTGGCTCACGATTCTGGAGGCTGGGCAGTCCAAGGTCACGTGTTGGAGCTGGCCGTGGCCTTTGTGCTGTGCTGCGTGTCGCAGAAGGCTGAAGAGCAACAGAGGGCCTCAGTCAGCTCCCGTAGCAGAGCCACTCTGGGTCATTTACGCAGTCCTGCGGAAGTGGCAGTGACCCATGGAGGCACACCCTTGTGACCTTGTGACTTCTTAGACCTCTCCCCCCGCAACACTGTTAGGTTGGGGGTTCGGTTTCCAGCACATTAACTTTGGGAGTGAATTCAAAGGTCTTTCTGTAGCTGTAAGTTTTCATTTTTCTTAGATAAATGCCTGGGAATGGGGTTGCTAGGTCCCAGGTAAGTATGTGCTTCAGACGCTTAAGAAACTGTAAAACTGATTTTCAAAGAATGGTACTGTTTGCATTGTGTGAGAGTCCACTTGCCCCACGTTTTTGCCAGCACTGGTATTTTCAGTCTTCTGTAATTTTAGCTCTTCTGGGGGGTGACGTGATGTCTCATGATAGTTTTAATTTTTTTGCAACTAATGACGTGTTTTTTGTTTTATTGAATTCCAGTCTTCTATTATTTCCTTCTTCTTATTTACTCTAGATTTAATTTGGTCTTCTTCTTCTAACTTATGGAGGAATTTGAGATAATTACTTTTAGATTCTTCTCCTAATATAAATATTCAAAACTATGAATTTTCCTCCAAGTACCATTTTACCTACATCCATAAACAATGATATTTTTTGTTTGTTTGTTTAGTTTCTTTGTTTCTTATGGGCTTCATAAAATTATTTAGTTTTCGCTTATCTGAAATGCTTCAGACCAGAAGTGTTTTGTATTTTGAAATTTTTTCACATTTAGGAATATTTGCATGTACATTAAATGGTATCTTAGACATGGGATCCGAGTCTGAACACAAAATTTATGTTTCATACATATGTTATGCACATAGTCTCAGGTAATTTTATGTAATGTTTCGGCTATAAACTGTCAGTTCTCTTTTTAAGAAAATAAAACATTGGAAGGAAAGTCGCTGTGGACGCCTGTAGCGACCGTCCGTTTTCAGTACTCATTTCTCTGTACGGGTGCTGTTTTCTCTCCCGTGCCGCCTTCATGCCCCTGCAAATCTTCACGCGGTGTTTCTTGTGGGATAGATGTGCTGTTGAGAAATTATTTATCTAAAAAGTCTTAATTCTGCATTCTTTTTAAAAGATGTATTTGGAAATAATTTCACACTTACAAGAAGGCTGCAGAGCTATCCCAAGGAGTGCAGAATGCCCCCTTCCCACAGGTTCATGTCCTGGCATTTTGCCCCTTGGCCTTGTGAGTGGCTTTCCCCCTCTCTGTCTGAGAGAGTGTGTGTCCACAGATGCGCCTGCAGCTTTGAAGCTGTCTGAGAACAGTGCTGACCTCATCACTTCACCTCTGAACAAGATGCTCTCTTCTGTCGGCGCAGGGCAGGTGGCCCCTCCTGCACGTTCAGCTTTGTCGGAATACTTCACGTACTTTGTCGTCTGCCAGTTTTGTCAGGGTACCCAGGAATGACCTCTCTGGGTTTTTTTTCCCTGCTAGTACATGGTCCAGTTTTGGATCACATAGTGCAGCTTGGTTATATGATCTTTTCAATCTGGAACAACTCCTCAGCCTTTCTTTGTCTTATAACATTGGACTTTTAAAAGAACACATTTTGGGGCTAGTGTTGTGGCGTAGCAGGTAAAGCCAACCATCTGTGGTGCCGGCTTCTCATATGGGCGCTGTTTCAAGTCCCAGCTGCTCCACTTCTGATCCAGCTCTCTGCTGTGGCCTGGGAGAGCAGTAGAAGAGGGCCTGACTGCTTGGGCCCCTGCACTGTGTGAGAGACCTGGCTAAAGCTCCTTGGCTCCTGGCTTCAGATTGCTACAACTCCAGCCTTTGTGCCAGCTGGGGAGTGAACCTGCAAATGAAGGACCTCTCTCTCTCTCTCTCTCTCTGCCTCTCTGTAACTCTTTCAAATAGATAAATACATCTTTTTTTTTTTTAATTTTAAATTTTTAATTTTTTGACAGAGTGGACAGTGAGAAAGAGAGACAGAGAGAAAGGTCTTCCTTTGCTGTTGGTTCACCCTCCAGTGGCCACCACGGCTGGCGCGCTGCTGCTGGCGCACTGCGCTGATCCGAATGCAGGAGCCAGGTGCTTCTCCTGGTCTCCCATGGGGTGCAGGGCCCAAGCACCTGGGCCATCCTCCACTGCACTCCCTGGGCACAGCAGAGAGCTGGCCTGGAAGAGGGGCAACCGGGACAGAATCCGGCACCCCGACCGGGACTAGAACCCAGTGTGCCAGCGCTGCAGGCAGAGGATTAGCCTATTGAGCCACAGCGCCGGCCTTAAATAAATAAAGAAATCTTTTAAAAAAAAAATCTGTGTGTGTATGTGTGTGTGGTGTATGTATGTGTCTGTGTGTGTATTTGTGTGTGTGTCTCTGTGGTGTGTGTATGTCAGCAGTGCATGTGTGATATGTGTCTCAGTGTTTGTGTGCATATATGTAGGTACGAACATTTTTGGTGTGTGTGGTCTGTATCAGTGCATGTGTGATGTGTGTGTGTTTCTCTGTGGGTGCATATATTTAGGTGCGAATGTGTGTGGTGTGTTTGTGTTATGTATCAGTGCATGTGTGATGTGTGTCTGTTTCTCTTTGCAGGTATGAATGTGTGTGGTGTGTGTTTGGTGTGTGTCAGTGCATGTGTGATGTGTGTCTCTGTGTTCATATGTGTGGAGTGTGTGTGTGTGGTGTGTGTGTGGTCTGTGTCAGTGCATGTGTGATGTGTGTGCATGTGTGTGGAGTGTGTGGTGCATATTAGTGCTATGTGTCAGTGCATGTGTGATGTGCGTCTCTGCATGTGTGGTGTGTGTGTGTGGTCTGTGTCAGTGCATGTGTGATGTGTGTCTGTATGCATGTGTGTGGTATGTGTCAGTGCATGTGTGTGGAGTGTGTGGTGTGTGTTTGTGGTGTGTCTGCATGTGTGATGTGTGTCTCTGCGTGTGTGTGGTCTGTGTCAGTGCATGTGTGATGTGCGTCTCTGTGCATGTGTGTGGAGTGTGTGTGGTCTGTCAGTGCATGTGTGGAGTGTGTGTGGTGTGTGTGGTGTGTGTCAGTGCATGTGTGATGTGTGTCTCTCCATGTGTGTGGAGTGCGTGTGTGGTCTGTGTCAGTGCATGTGTGATGTGCGTCTGTGTGTGTGCAGGTGTGTGGAGTGTGAGTGGTATGTGTCAGTGCATGTGTGATGTGCATCCCTGCATGTGTGTGGAGTGTGTGTGGTATGTGCATGTGTGATGTGTGTATGGTGTGTGTGGTGTCAGTGCATGTGTGATGCGTGTCTCTGCGTGTGTGTGGTGTGTGTCAGTGCATGTGTGGTGTGTGTGTGTGGTGTGTCAGTGCATGTGTGATGCATGTCTCTGTGTGTATGTGTGATCTGTGTGTGGTCTATAGTAGACTGTTTCTCATTCTGCCTGTCTTGGTGCTTCCTCCTGACTGTGCTCAGTGCTGCCTCCCTGACAGTGCTGTGTGCGTGTCAGTGCCATTTTGTCCTCAGAGCGCCCTGTGCAGGCAGTCGGCCTCTGTGTACCCCTTTCTTTTCTTTCTTTGTCTTTTTTTTTTTTTTTTAAGATTTATTTATTTTTCTGAGAGGCAGAGTAACAGAGGGAGAGACAGAGAGATCTTCCATCTACTGGTTCACTTCCCAAATGGCCGCAACGGCTGGAGCTGAGCCAGGAGAAACCAGGAGCTTCTTGCAGGCCTCCCATGTGGGTGCAGGGGTCTGTGGATTGACCCTTTTAATACTCTGTAGCTAGTTTGTACCCCCATTAAAATCTCACCCGTGGGGCTGGCGCTGTGGCGCAGCACTTTAAAGCCCTGGTCTGAAGTGCTGGCATCCCATCTGGATGCTGGTTCAAGTCCCGGCTGCTCCACTTCCGATCCAGCTCTCTGCTATGGCCTGGGAAAGCAGTGGAGGATGGCCCAGGTTCTTGGGCCCCTGTGCTCACATGGGAGACTGGGAAGAAGCTCCTGGCTTTGGATCGGCGCAGCTCTAGCTGTTGCCGATTTGGGGAGTGAACCAGCAGACGGAAGACCTCTCTCTCTGTCTCTACCTCTCTATGTAGCTCTGCTTTTCAAATAAATAAAATAAATCTTAAAAAAAAAAAAAAAGAGTCTCACTCGTTTAGTGAGTGTCGTTTGGTGATTTTGCCTGGACTCGTCTTTCCTGCCGTCCCGTGAAGTGTGGTTTCCCCACTCCAGCGCTCGTTTGCCGGTGCTGCTTGGCTTGGTTCTGAAAGGACGGCCCCCTTTCTGCCGTCTTTCCTGTCTGTGTTTCTTGGTGGTGTGGGTTCACAGGTTTATGACTCGTTACCACAGTGTGTGTACTTTTGAAGATTTGCCAATGAGAGCGTCTCATGGCTGTGTGTGCGGTGCCTGGCCCTCGTGACGTGCCCCCGTTGTTTCTGTTACCATTCCTCTCTGGCTTGACAGAAGACCGCAGGCTCATCCTGGCCTTCTGTGTCCCAGCCTGGCAGGCGGCCATTTGTCTGAGGAGCTCCGGTTCTTTTTGAAGGTGAAGCCAGGATAGAGCTTCCAACCACGCTCGTGGCTACTGGATGTCTTTGTGTCTGGGCTGCTTCAGCAGGTGGAACTTGGGGCATACGTGGCACAGAGATACGTGTGTGCATGTGCGTGCCTGCACGTATGCTCTGAGCACATGTGGACTGCGCACACTGAGCAGGTTAGAGGTTGTGAGGACACGCCAGTATCTCTACTTTCAGTCAAGCCCAGGGTTCTTGGCCTGTATCTCTTCTGTGTGCATTTCCTTTCCCTACGGTAAGAATCCTGCCTCCGGACAGGACCAACATGCCGACTGATTGGTTCCATCCTGTAACCTGACGGGAAGTTTCAGGATTGTTCCATCCACACTGCTGCGCACTGCACAGCAGACCTGAGGAATTCGGCACGTGTCTCACTTCTCTCTACCCAGCCTCTGGCTGTCGCTCCCTGTGCCCTGGACTGCAGTGTGCAGGCTGCCACTGTGTTCTGAGTGTCTGTCTGCAGGGGGCTGTGTTACTTGTTGATACAGTTGGGTTTACTTGTTTTACTTTGTTTCCAGTTCTTGTTCTTTCTGTTTACTTCTACTCTGTAATTATCAACAATCACTAGGCTCACTGTGACATTGGAACTACTGACTGGGCTCACTGTGACATTGGAACTACTGACTAGACTCACTGTGACACTGGAACTACTGAAAAGGGATTTTGTAGTGGAACAGCCGTTGTGATTTATATGCTGCACATAGGAGCAGCTGTGTTTTCTTTTGTTTCTAGAGTATACCTAATTTTTTTTTCATATGACAGATAGAGTAAGAGAGAGAGAGAGAGAAAGGTCTTCCTTCCGTTGGTTCACCCCACCACCAAATGGCCGCCACGGCCGGAGCTGCGCTGATCCGAAGCCAGGAGCCAGGTGCTTCCTCCTGGTCTCCCATGGGGTGCAGGGCCCAAGCACCTGGGCCATCCTCCACTGCACTCCCTGGCCACAGCAGAGAGCTGGCCTGGAAGAGGGGCAACCGGGACAGAATCCGGCACCCCGACCGGGACTAGAACCCAGTGTGCTGGTGCTGTAGGCTGAGGATTAGCTGAGTGAGCCGCATCACCGGCCCTGCTCCTCTTCTGATCCAGCTCTGTACCATGGCCTGAGAAAGCAGTGGAAGATGGTCCAAATGCTTGGGCCCCTGTACCCACATAGGAGACCTGGGAGAAGCTCCTGTCTCCTGGTTTCACATCGGCTCAGCTCTGGCCATTGTGGCCATTTGGGGAGTTAATCAGTGGATGGAGGACCTTTCTTTCTCTCTCGTCCTCTTTCTGTAACTTTGTCTTTCAAATAAATAAATCTTTTTTAAAAAATCAGTGCTTTAATATTCACTCTGTTGTCTTCTGGCTGTAATAGTGTCTGCCTAGAAGTGTGATGTGGTTCTTGATGCTTCTGTACATGATACACCTTTTTTCTCTGTTTAGCTTGATGATGTTGTCTTGTTTGTGTGCAGGTTTTTTATTTTTTATATTTTAATTTCTTACATTGTAGTTTTATTATAGTTTTTTAAAGTTTTGTTTATTTGACAGGTAAAGTTATAGACAGAGAGAGGCAGACACACACACACACACACACACACACACAGAGAGAGATCTTACATCTGCTGGTTCACTCCCCAAATGGTCACAATGGCTGGAGCTGTGCCGATCCAGAGCCAGGAGCCAGGAGCTTCTCCCGGGTCTCCCACATGGGTGCAGGGGCCTAAGCACTTGGGCCATCTTCTACTGCTTTCCCAGGCCACAGCAGAGAGATGGATCAGAAGTGGAGCAGCCGGGACTTTAACCAGCGCCCATATGGGATGCCGGCGCTTCAGGCCAGGGCGTTAACCCGCTGAGCCACAGCACCGGCCCCGATATCTTATTATATTTGAGAAATTCTGGCCACTAACTTCCACTGTTTCTTCACGTGCATATTTCTTCATTTGTTGTTGTACCTTTTGATTCTGTCTCGTAGCTCTGAGATGGCTCTCCCTACTGCCCCTGGTCTCCTGTGTTTCAGTCCCGTTGCAGGCTCATCAGTTCTTTCCGTAGCTGAGACAAGTTATCTCTATTACTGCTTTAAAAAAGAAATTATTATTTGAAAGAGTGATAGAGAAGGAGAATCTGCTAATTCATTCCCTGAATGTGCAGCGACGTCCCGGGGCAGGCCAGGCTGCGGTCTGCAGTCCAGAGCTCTCCCAGTCTGGGTCTTCACGTGGGCGGCAGGGACCCAGGCCATCACTGCTGCCTGACAGACACGTTGGCAGGGAGCCAGCTCGGCTCAGTGTGGGAGTATCTCAAGTGGCCACCTACCCTGCTCCGTGTCAGTGTGGTTTTGAAGACCTGGCATTCGTGTTTGATTGTTTCTGGAGGAGTTTCTCCTGCTGAGATGCCTGTCCACGCAGCCGTTTCCTTTCCCACGAGGCGCCTCAGCATCCTGCGGGAGTTCCTTCCAACTGCACACCTCGTGGTCCTGACGCCAGGATCTCTGTGATCCTGCTGTTGTCTCCCCGCTCCTTCAGTGCAAGTCGTGGCCTCAAGCCACAGACAGGCATCCGGGTCCCGAGCTAAGCAGTGTGCGGGTGAGGTCTTGTTGGGTTGGGTCGCTCCAGGCCTGGTGTGGTGTTGTCGCTGTCCTTGCCACTACCAAGAGCGTCCCCCTGTGCTTGGGTTGGTGGCTGAATTACCAGATTCTTTTTTTAATGGAAACCCTGTCACTCATAACTGAAGGTTTCTCTGTGAGCTGTGTGGACAGGGTCTGTCAGGTTCATTTCTTTCCCAGCAGTAGCCTGCTGTCACTTGTCACTTGAACGTCTTGCTCTATGGTTGGGACCGTGTTTCGTTCCAAGTTCTCAGCCTCACCCTGGGCCTTAGGGCTGAGGCTCTCGGCGAGCCCACCCTCCCCCACCGGCAGGGTTGCTGGCCACCCTGTGCACCTCACCTGTGCCTGGGGACAAGTTTGTTGGCAGTTCCCAGCGAACTCTTGCTTCTGTGATTCTGGGGCTAGAGACTGCCTGAGCCTACGTCTCTCGTGGTGTGGGGGCCGTTCTTGCCCAGGCTGTGATACGGTCCTGATTTCCTGAGACACAGAGGGAGGGGGGACTTTTGTGAGTACCCCTTGACGTCTGCAGGGAACAGCCTGCCAGTTGTGGGAGGCTCCTCCTGTCAGCCTGCAGGCCCGTCATACCCCTGGTAGCTCACTCTTGGCCTTTCCCTGTCCATCAGAAGCTTAGTGGGGTCTTCGCTCTGCCCATGCTCTTGACCCCGCTCTACTCTTAGGCACTTGTCTGTCCTTGGGCTTCATGCGAGTTGGTTGCCCTTTCACTTGTAGCTCAGAGATTCAAGAAAAATTGTGGTTTTTATAGAGTCTCCAGCTTTTGTTTTTCTTGTTGTGAAGTGCCAGGTGACACCATTTCCAGTTCTCTGTGCCCTAAACAGAATCAAAAGTCTCCTTGAAGAAGATTTAAGCTCCTAAATTGTATCCAGTGCTCTTGCCAGTCGTTCTTAACACCTTAGAAGAGGTATTGATGCCTCAGATGATGCTTGTGTTATGGCTCTCACAGGCTCCCTTTCCTGTTGTTGGGTGGTGAGTCAGTGTGGAGGGCCAGGAGCTGCTGGCCGATCCTGCTCACAGCACACTGTCGGCCTTGTCCTCCCCAGTGTTACAGGATTCAGGAGCTCTCCATGCTTGCAAAACATCAACTTGAAATTGAGGCATTTGCATTCTTAAAGTCTGTGGATATTTTAAAGGAATGGGGATCATTTAAGACATATATAGAAGTAGTAAAAAGGGTATCTACTGATTTCTCCCGTGTGCCGGCTCTCCAACCATCCTCATGCTGTTTGACCACTTAGACCTCTTCTCCCATGAGTGTTTTGAAGCACGCTGCACACTCAGTATCTTCTCATGTGCACATGAGTGTGAGGGATCATGGATTCATATTCCAACCATATGTACTGTAGGCTTGATGGATTGCTTCTGTGGTGTCTGCATTCGAAGGCAATCAATCCGTGACACAGTACATTCCAGAAATCCCTGACGTTGCTTGGCTCCTGTACCTGCAGATGGAGGCTCTGAAGGCGAGGTGTTGCCTCTGTGTTTGCAGTCCTCGCTCCATCCCTGAGGAACAGCTGGATGTCCCGCACTGAGTTTATTGGAGTTTGCGCAGACATCCCAAAGAGCCGAACTCAAAGGAGCGAATCAGTTTTCACATTCCATTGAGATGGCTGTTTATACCTAGATCTCCAAAGGAGAAGGCAAAACTATCTGACTTTTCTGGTTGCATTTTTTAAGATTTTTTCTTTTATTTATTTGAGAGGTAGAGTTACAGACAGAGGGAGAGACAGAGAGAAAGGTCTTGCATCCGCTGGTTCACTCTCCAGTTAGCTACATTGATCAAATCTGGGCCGATCCAAAGCCGGGAGCCAGGAGCTTCTTCTGGGTCTCCCACGTGGATGCAGGGGCCCAAGCGCTTGGGCCATCTCCCACTGCTTTCCCAGGCCATAGCAGAGAGCTGGATCAGAAGAGGAGCAGCCAGGATGAGAACCGACACCCGTAAGGGATGCAGGTGCCACAGGCAGATGATTAACCTACTGTGCCACAGCGCCGGCCCATCACTGTATTTTGAACTGTGTGTACGAGTGAGAGCTCAGTGTTGTAACTGCATGTTCTTATTTTTTTTTTAATCTTGTATTTTTAAATAATACTAGATTTTCAGAAAAACTGAAACAGTAGGACAGGGAGTTCAGATACACCACCACTCATCTTCACACACTTCACTCACACTGCTAATGTGAACACTTACATGGTTATAGTACAGCGATCAAAACCATGCGATTAACAGAGATTTTGTGTTCTTATTTCAACAGCTGCAGAAATAGTTCAAGAACTTGAAAATATGGAGAAGACCAGGATGCGTTTTGAAGCTAGTAAACTCAACGAAAGTGTATGTTGATGGCTGTTTTTTCAATATCTGGGTAGAAATGAAAGGGAAAAAATTGAATACCCTAGTAAAATTACAGCAAGCAGCTGTTACTATGTCTGATCCCTGGGAGATGTACTGGAACACATTTTTACTTAGTTTATTGTGATTTGCTTGCAGCTGATCTTTAGCACAACATTTGATTGTGTTTAGCAGTGTGCTGGCACAAAATGCAGCCCACAGTGGCCTTTGCTCATGAGCTGGGGGCCTGTAGCAGACGCCTGTGCCATGTGTCAGGTGGCTCTGCGAGGGGTCCTGGCGGTGCGTTTGCTAAGCTGCTCAGTGACCTCTGTGGCCTAGGATTCGTTTGTCAGACTCAGGGACTGAACTCTGTGACATTGTCTTTAGCCCTGGCATTCTGCTTTTCCATGGCTATATTTACGGAGATATTTGGAAGAGTTTGTGAGGACTGAGTATTCCGTTGAGCTTTGGAAGGAGTCAGAGACTTAAACAGTTTCACTGTTGGCTTGCTTTAACTTGATGGCTCAGTGCTTGAGGAAAAAATGCCAAAGCCGAGGGTCGTCCTGGTGTCCCACGGCACTGGGGGAGGTGTCTGGAACTCTCCCAACTAGACTTCTTTTGTCCTAGACCATTGGTGTTTGTGAGGAAAGCAATATCTTAGGGAAGTAAGTTTATAACCAGGTAGCAGTAAGAAATGAAATTTACATTGACTTTACTATTGTCCTTGGAAAGGAACTGTAATGAATCCTTTGAGTATATATTTTTTCTTTAAGATTTGCTAAAAAAAAAAAGTATATATATATAATGAGGCTGGCACTGTGGCATACCAAGTTAAGCCACCGCCTGCAGTTCTGGCTTCCCATATGGGCACTGGTTTGAGTCCCAGCTGCTCTACTTCCGATCCAGCTCTCTGCGATGGCCTGGGAAAGCAGTAGAAGAAGGCCCAAGTCCTTGGGCCCCTGTACCTGTGTGGGAGACCCAGAAGAAGCTCCTGGCTCCTGGTTTCCGATCAGCCCAGCTCTGGCCATTGTGGCTATTGTGGGAGTGAACCAGCAGATGGAAGACCTTTCTCTCTCTGTCTCTCTCTACCTCTGCCTCTCTGTTACTCTGACTTTTAAATAAATAAATAAATAAATAAACCCACCAAAAAAAGATTTATTTTTTTGAACGAGTGGCAGAGAGAGAGGAAGAAGCAGATGGAGAGAGAGACAGAGACAGAGATATCTTCTATCCACTGGTTCCCTCCCCAAATGGCTGCCACAGCTGGGGCTGGGCCAGGGCCAGGACAGAACTGGCCCAGCAGTACAGGATTCTGGCATCTGAGTGGCGGCTTGGCTCTCTGTGCCACAATGCCAGTGCTCGTTCTGATCTTTGAAGTGTGAGGTGCAGTGGGACTAGTTTGGTACAGTAGTCTCGTACCGTGTATGTTCTGTGTGTGACCTTTCCGGTGTATCTGGAGAAGTCTGGGTAGGCAGGCAGGGCCTGCCTGAGTGATGAAGACCTGCTCGGGGTTGTCATCCCCTCGTATCCACTGTGCCCGTTGAGTCCTGAGAGGAGGAGAGTTAATTGGTCCTTTTATTAATGGTTCATCTGTTGTTACGGAGTCAGTGTTGGCCTTTTCTACTGATGAGCGAGCAGTGGGGCTGGCGTTGCAGCACTGGTCCCAACAGTCCTGCTGCTCCACTTCCGATCCAGCTCCCTGCGTTGTGCTTGGGAAACAGTGAGAGATGGCCCAAGTCCTTGTTCCCCTGCCACCCAGGAGGGAGGCCTGGATCGAGTTCCACTCCTGTCTTCAGCCTGGGCCAGCCCCAGTTGTTCGGATTAAGGAGTGAACTAGTGGATGGAAGATTCTCTCTCTCTCTGTAACTCTCTTTCAGATAAATAAAATAAATCTGAAAAAGGAATGTTGAGTAAAATGCCTGCTGTTCATGATACTCATGGAAATTGTGCAGCAGTTCCCGTTTAGGTCTTTGTATCACACAGTGAAGAAATCCTTTTTCTCTGTTACAAATGCCCACATTTCAGATTTTGAGGCTTGTAGTGTAAATTTCCATTTTGGTTATTTTGGGGGAAATTCTTAGTAAAATTTTTCTTTATTACTTTAGGTAATGGTTTTTACAAAGGACCAGACGGAAGAGGAAATAGATGAAATTCACAGTAAATATCGTAAGTTATATAATATTTTCTTTTTTGCAAAGAACTTGAGTTGCTATTTTTAAGTGATTTTTAAAAAAATAATATTTTATATTAACATTTGATACTGAAATTTTTAATATTATCAGTAGACTTTTAGTTGAGTGTTTACTCGGTGACTTTTTTCTGCTTTATGTGTCTGCTTTTGATTTATGACCGACACTCTGCTTTGAGCTTATCCCTGAGCACTTTGCAAATATTAATTAGTTGCTCTTAACGTCTCTCTGTGCGGAGAAGGTAAAAATGGAAACATTCTGATTCTGCCCTGTCCTCAGGCCGCTCAGTAACAGGACTTCTGCACGGGCTTTGAGCACCTCTAGAGCTTGCAAATTTCTGCCAAAAATGGTTCCCACCATTTTTGTTACCAACCTCCCAACTTGATTGTTTCTTTTTCCTTAAATAGCCTGTGTCTACATCTTCCACAGGGCTAACTTAGGGCTGTTTTGTCACTTAGGTAGCTGTTCCTTTTTTGTTTGCCTGGTTGGTTGGTTGGTTTTAGTTTAAATTTAAATTTAAGTGCCTGACAGACTGTTTGTTGAATGACTGTTCACGCTCATGATATGTTTTTATTGTGCTAAGAGAATGCCTTCTTTTTCCCGTGTTTATATTTGAAGGGTGGGCTCGGTGGTGGTGTGTTTTGGGGAGGGAGTGAAGTGCACGTGCAGTAGCTGCAGATGGCCTGTGCCTTGCTGGGCAGGGACACGAGCCAGGTGTGCTCCGGGGCTGTGGACTGAGCCTTCCCGCACTGTTGGTGCTGAGTGGCCGCCGTTCGTGTGCTGGACTTCCTGCTTTCCCGCGCCCCGCGTTCAGTTCCCCGTTAGTTTCTGTGGATCTCTGCCTTCTTAGCAGCTCCTGATGCCAGGCACTGCTGCTTCTCCGTGTCTGACCAGTCACGCTCGCCTCTCACCCTCAGTGCACAGGCTCACGTGCCCCCAGGCCTCTCGGCCTTCCTGCCTATCAGAGCCTCTCAGTCCCCTCCGGGCTCGGGCTCTCCGGCTGGCCTTCTTCTCTTCCTCCTCCTCCCTGCGTGGCAGCTGCTCCCTCCCGCCCTGTCCTTTGAAGAGCCCCGCCTCCGGGCCCCACCGGCTGCCAGCTCTTCATCAGCTTCACTGGGGCTCCCCTGTGAGCTCCCGGGGAGGCCGCGTTTCCCTCCCCAGGGCGTCCAGGGGTTGCCAGCGTCCAGGGCCTCTGTAGACACCCGAATCCGTGGGATGCAGTGTGTGGTGCATGCACAGGACCTGCGCACGCTCTCCTGTAGCCGTGCGTCGTCTAGGTCCCTGCAGCACGAGGTCTGATGGGAGTGCTGCCCCTGGCTCGGCACCTGTCGTGGGGCACTGATGGGAGCGGCTCACCCTGTCACCTGGCAGTGCAGGTGCAGCGTTCCCCTGCGCGTCCCTCTGTGGTCGGGCTGAATCCACAGATGTGGAACGAGCAGCCGCGGGGGCGGCCGGGTCACCGTCTTGTACTTCTCGGCGCACTGTTGCGTTTGGTCCCTCAGAGCAAGGGTTTTGAGTGCTTAGGTAAGGGCCAGACACCGTGGTAGGTGCTGGGGACGCAGGATAGACAGGACACACACAAAGCCCACTCTCCCCAAGTACCCCTGGTGATCAGAAAGCGGTAGGTGAGAAGGCAAGGGAGAGTAAAGCCAGCTGGCGCTTTTGATAACGTGGCACTGCTGGTGGTCATGTGTGCAGCTGGGCTCTTGTTTCTAGTTATACGTCAGCTGCTGCCCGTGTGCTGGGACCAGCCGCTGACAGCACTGCAGGCTGCTCTCTCACACCTGAGCCCGGAGGCTTCGCCCCCGGCGTCGGCAGGTTGCTTCCTTCCGAGGATCAGCCCAGCCTCTCTCTGGCTTGCAGGTGACGTCTTCCGCGTCTCTGTGTCCCCGCTTCCCTGATGGGAACCATCAGTCGCATTGCATGAGAGCTCGCTAATGACAGCGTTTCACCTGGAGGCCGCCGTAGAGGCCCGAGGTGCTGGGGCCCAAGACAGCACCTTGCACATTCGGGGACACCAAAGTCATCCCCTCTGAGTGTTTAGCAGAATCCTCTTCCCTTGTGAAACCGAAATTTCCGTAGAGGAGACAGTGGAGAGTGAACCCATGGGTGGAAGACTCCTTTCCTTTCTCCCTCCCTCCCTCCCTCCCTCCCTCCCTCTCTCTCTGTGCCAAGCAGATACATGGAAATAAACATTCTTTTTTTTTTTTTTTTTTTTTTTGACAGGCAGTTAGACAGTGCAAGAGGGAGACATAGAAAAAGGTCCTCCTTCCGTTGGTTCACACCCTACATGGCCACCACGGCCGGCTCACCCAGGATCTTTCCTAAACTCCTCTCCTGCTATCTAGGCCCATATAAGTCAGTTTAAGCAACAGCAAAACCTGGTCCTACGAAGGCTAGTGGTGGCTGACTCTGCCTGTCAAAAAAAAAAGTGTTTATTTTCATGTATCTGCTTGGCACAGAGACAGACAGAGGGAGGGAGGGAGGAAGGGAGGGAGAGAGAGAGAGAGAGAGAGAGAGAAAGGAAAGGAGTCTTCCACCCATGGGTTCACTCTGCAGATGTCTACAGTAGCCAGGTGTGGTCCAAGCTGACGCTAGGAGCCTGGAAGTCCATCTCGCTCTCACATGTGGGTGACAGAGGCCCAAGCACTTGAGCCATCATCTGCTATCTTCCAGGGTGCATTAGTGGGAACATTGATTGTGAGCAGAGCAGCTAGGACTCAGACCAGCACTCTGGTATGGGATGCAGCCGCGCCCCCTGGAGGTTTAGCCCACTGCCACAGTGGCTGCCCCTCAGAGTGTGTTGGAGCCAGTGAGTGAGCAGATGAGGCTGGAGAGTCACTGAGGTTTGTGTTAGAGTCTGTCAGGCCTGGAAGCAGTAGAGCTCAAACAAGCTCCTGCATCTCACTTCTCTTTCAGGAAGAAATGTAGTAGCTGAGACGGCAGCTGCCTTGTCTGCCGGCTTGCAGAGTTTTCTTCTACTCATTTCTACTCTGTCATTTTCTAAAATAAGGTGATAGGATAACAGGAAGGCAGAAAAATCACTCTTGTCTATTGCATATATGTATTTGGGCAGGATTTGCACATGTTACTTTTTAATTAATTAATTAGAATGAGAGAAGAAGGGGAGAGGGGAGGGAGAGAGAATGAGAGACAGAGAGAAGGATTGCCTCCATCTGCTGATTCACTCTCCCAGATGCCCGCAACAGCCAGGGCTGGGTCCTGCTGAGCCAAAGCCGGGATCCAGGAACCCCAGGACGAACCAGGATGCGCATTAGCAGGAAGCTCGTTCCTAGGGGAGGTGGGACTAGGTCCCAGACACTCTCATACGGATGCGTGCGTTCCAGTAAGTGGTTTGTTAGTGTGGGCTTCTTGTCTTCACTCAAGAAAGAATTCAGGTGTGAGACAGAGAGCAAAGTAGCCGGGTTTTTGGGGATAGGGCATCTGTCGAATGGAAGGGATAGAGAGAGTGCTCAGTTGCTTCAAATGGGGAAAACAAGGTTACATGGTTAAATGGAGAGATGCACGTGGCAGGCCAGGCTGGACACTCAGCAGAGAGCTGAGTGCTGAGCGCAGGGTCTTTGTCCAGACTGGGATTTTTAAGGGAAAGGGGGTCCAGGTTTCTCCTTCTCCTCCTCTTCCTCCTCCTCCAGGATAGAGGCTTTGCTGAGTGTAAATTAGGAAAAATTCCTCCCCAGGGTTTATACTCAGTGCTGTCAGGCCGGGAGGCCCACCTGGTGCTGGGGCAGAAGTGCTTCCCCTAGGGTACCCGCCTTGGAGGAAGGCTGTGAAGGTTTTACGGCTCCATGGTATCCCATTTGGTGCTGAGGTCACAGGATCTCCTGGGGAGCTTCCCTTGGGGAGGGGCTGAGAGCACCTGGGGAGTTGTCAGGGTCTGGGCAGGACTTGGCAGTGTAGACGCTGGGCTGCGTCCAGTGAGCATCCGCAGGGGCGTTCCTCTCAGCCCTCTCACACCACATGGGCCCATCTCTAGCTTCCTACCTAGCGTTACCCCGTGGAGAGAACACCCATAATCCCTGGGGTAAAATGCATGGCCACCCAGCTTCTGTAGTTTCTTCAGAGCTGCCATGGGCAGAGAGCTGGATGGGGTGTTCTTCTCTTGGTGTCTGTCCCCTGGTGTTGGAGGGTGCCTTGGGAACTACTGTGCTGCTTGGTCGCGAGGACTGTCGTGCTGTCTGATGGGTGGGCTGCAAGCCCTGTCTCAGAAGCACCCGGAGCCGGACGGCTTGTCTTTCAGAGGCAGGAGTCTGCAGAGGGCAGAAAGGCTGTGGATGCCGTGTGCCAAGGAGAGGCGGTGACCAGCATTCTCACGAGCAGATGCTAGGCCAGATAGTTCAGCCTTGCCTCACCTGGTCCTGAGTTGTCTGGCCTTGTTTAAGACATTAAAAATGTCAACACATTTTTGGAGCAGACACTTTCGTGGGCAGCAGTTATCAGGTCCAGAGCCTGCCTGTGTTGGAGGACTGGGTGTAGCAGTCCTGTTGTGAGAGCCCTAGTCGGGGCAGCCTTTCAGTGGACAGAGGCTGTTCATTGTTCGCTTGTTTGGTTTTCCCCGGGAGGAGGGGAACTTGACCCTGTCCCTGTGTCTAGGAGTTCGTGATCTATGAGGGAAACGCAGGGACTGCCTAAGGTTGCAGAGGCAGGAACTTGCTGCACGGTCTGTGTCTTCTCTGGGGCTGCTCCTCCCTCCACAAGGGTTAGGAGAGGGTGGAATCATTAACTTTCTGGAGGGCGAGCTGCGCTTTCTCCTGGGTGCCTGGTAGCTGCATTCTGCGAGGAAGTTAAGGGTGTTAGTGCACAGACCAGAGTCTCAGGTTGGGGAGGGAAACAGACTAACCCACCATCTACACTCCAGATTATTTCACGTGCCCCTCAAGATAGGTCCTTTAAGTCCTCTGTGAGGGTCCAGATAGGTGCAGGACTATCTAAGTTAGCTGTTGCTCTAAGTCCTGTTCTTTAACCCATTTAGTGGCAAATAGGAACTGACAGGAGGGGCTTTTTAGGCTTAATAATATCAGGATAAGCTTTAAGGCCTGGCCAGGTATGTGTGAGGCCCAGACCAGGGAGGTGTGCACTTCCTTAAGGAAGGCACCCTGTTGACTCCCATGATGTGGCTGGACTGGGAGGAGAGCTGGTCTGAACAGAACAGGCAGTGTCTCTAAGTGGCAATTTACGTTTTCACCGACCCTAGGCCATCTCCTCAGTAGCAGTGGTTAGAGCTGGAAGCTGGGCAGAGCTAGGGGCTTTTAGCTTGAGGCCAGCAGGGTCTGTGGTTCTGAACTAGAAGTCCTGGCCCCAGGGCAGTTCTGTTTCCAGTGGCCTTGCTCTTGGCGGAGGTGATAGAAGCTGGCTTCTGTCACGACAGCTGCTTGCCCAAAGCCCTGGCTCCTCATATCGAAAACAGGTGCCATTTGGGTTGCACGGCCTTGTTGGGTCTCTTGATGGCAGATCTTCATGTAAAGCAGCTCTTGATTGGCTTCCACCTGTCCTTACACTGCTCCCTCTCCTCAGCTCTCTCCTCTCCCCTGGTCTCTGCTAACGCAGACCACGGAGGCAGCCTCTGTCATGTAGTCAGCGGGTGCTCAGTCCCGTCCCTAATTTTTGGAGATTCTTTTTAATGTCATCAGTCATAGAAACGTCCTAGAAAGCTATGGTCATGGGCAGATTCTGACACTTAGTTTTTTCCTGTGAGTTAAGACAGTGCCCATGAAAACTGTGACTTTTCAGGTATGATCAAATGTGGTGACCTGTCAATATATATTTTGAGGTCATCAGTACAACTTCCTATCTCCCCCTCAGTTTGGTTTAAGAGGGGAGTTCTGCCCACTTACCATGCACACAGAAAAACAAATGTAGCTGTAAAATTGTTCCAAAGTTTAATGTCTCATTTTTCAGCTTTGCTATTCTGTCCTCTGTTTTATGGCCAGGCATTATTACAGAAAAAGGTCAGTCATCCCTTTTATAAGGTCTGGGGATCAAACCGTACATCACAGTGGAGAGTCCTGCGGAAGAGTAGTAACTTCCCTTCTGGAAGAGAAAAGAGAAGTGAGGCAGTGAGTCGGGCCTCTCTGGTCGCGTAGCCTGACTTCCGGGTTTCAGATTTAACCAGTGTTTTACCAGTGCTTACTGCGTAACCTGACTTAGAGAAGTTGTGGCAGATGTGTCTGCCATCCTTGGGCTTCTGGGTTTTCACTGTGCAGCCGGTGGGTTATGGGCCTGGGTTGCTGGGTTTAACTAGAGTTACTGTGTAACCTCTAAGTTCATGCTAGAACTTACCATGTAAGTCAAAATTGAGTGTTTAGATCCATCTAGTAAGTTCCCTGGGCTTCTGGATTTTCGCTGTGCAGCGAGCACCAGAGCTCTGTTTGTCTCCTGGAACCCAGTCTTGTAGTGTGTGCCACATGGCCGTCTCCAGCCGCCCCTAAGTCTCTTTGGAACACTTCCTCTTGGCTGGAGCTTGGTGATGCTCGAGGTGGCACAAGGAGTGAGCCGGGCTGCTCCAGCCGTAGTGTTCAGGTGTGTGGTGGAGCGCTCCAGAACAACCTGGTGGGACCCCTGAGCTGAGAGTCAGAAATCACAGTGTTTTGGAGGCCAGGGTATGCTGGAGCTGCAGGACAGGGAGACCGCAGGGAGAGGAGGCCTCTTCCTGGAGCCCAGGCGAGCCTTTGCCTGCCTTGCAGTCTGCACGTGAGGGCAGGGAAGGGTGGGATGAGGGGCAGGGTCGGGCAGGACGGTGTCTGGAGTGTGCACAGCGCAAGGCATGGCTTGAATTGCCCCAGCCGGAGTGGGCAGCTCTGATAATGCACACGTGGGGCCTTGGGCCGCGTCCTCAGAAGGGCACTGCCTGAACAGCAGGGCTAACTCGCCTTTGGTGATGCACGAGTCAGGTTTGCAGGCCACGCCGGCTGTCGGCCACATCTTGTCTGCTAATTTGTTTTAGCAATAATTTTTAAATGCCAAAGCCATTCTAAGTGGAAAAACCATGTGAATAGGTCATGGGTTGGATTTGTTCCATGGATTATTTGCTGACCTCTGCTCAGACTAAAGGATGCTCTGTCTAATCTTCTGTAGTTTTTTAAAAAATGCAGTAGACTTTATGTATTTAATTTTTAGGGCAGTTTTAGCTTCACAGCAAAATTGAGTGCAAAGTACAGGGTTCCTGTGCTCTCCTTGTCTGCACATGGGCAGCTGGGCCGCTCTCAGTCTTCTGCACCTGGGCAGTCCCTGTGCTGTCATCTGTGAGCATCCGCGGCCGTGGCGGCCAACTGGGAGGGGACCAGCAGGTGGACGGCCCCTCTCTCTGCCGCTCCTTCTCTCTCTGTGTGTAGCTCTGACTTTCAAGTAAAGAAATAAATCTTTTTTAAAAAAGCAGTGTACTTAGTTTTTGTGAGGCACTGCTAAGCTGTCTTCCAAAGTGGCTGCACCATTTTGCACTCCTGGCCGCAGCAGGCAAGACTTCCTGCTGCTCCCATCCTCAGCGTTTGGAGCTATCGCTGCTGGAATCCTCACCGTTCTCACACACGGCGCTTCAGTAAGTCCAGGGAAAGGGCGCTAAAATACAAGTCTGTCTTTCTGCAAATGATTCTGAGATCCAGGCCTGCTTTTTCATACCATGCATTCTTTTCATGAACTTTCTGAAGACCACTTGTGTGCATGGTTTGTAAGCATTTCTTGCACACCTTGTAGGTGTGCACTAGTATCTCACTGCTGTAGCTTCAGTTCCCTACTGACATAATGCTGAGAGGCCTTGTATATACTTGTCATCTCTGTATCGTCTTTGATGAGGTGTCTAGTTCTTTTGCTCACTTTTAAAGCATTTTCATATTGCTGAGTTTAAAATTTTTTTGTATACCTTGCATAATAATCTTTTCTAAATCAGCTATGACTTTTGATATTTTCTTCCAGCTTTTGGCTTGTCTTATCTTTGTCTTGATAATCTGTCTCAGCAATTTTTGACATGATTTAGTAGATTCCAGCAAACTTGGTGTGCTCCAGGACAAAATACAGTGCAGCGTAAGGATAGTTCCTGCATCAGTTTAGGGACCAGATTATGGTCTTCTGAGTAGAGAGTTAGCATTGGACAAGTTGAACACCTGTACAAACTATATGTATACTAGAATTTTCCTAATTTGATTAAGCTAACCTCATACAAATATAGAACTATCATCATATTTATTGAGAAAATACGGAGTGTTTTCCATTGATTGAGAATAGGTTGTCAAAATGGAGGAATCTGGAAAACATCATGCTGAGTGAAATAAGCCATTCCCAAAGTGACAAATATCATATGTTCTCCCTGATCTGTGTCAACTAACTGAGTACCTAGAAGGAAACCTGTAGAAGTGAAACTGACACTATGAGAAGCAATGACTTGATCAGCCCTTGTCCTGACTGTTGAGGAACAACTTACTATTTTATTCTTTTTCAGTATTTTCTTTTTCTATTTAATACCGCTGGTTGAACTCTTTAATTAACACGGAATTATTCTTAGGTATTTAAATCCAACTGAAAATTTACTCCTGTTAAAAATAAGAGTGAAAATAAGAGAGGGAGGAGATGTATAGTTCAGCACGCTCCCTCAGACTTACCCCTAAGGGTAAAGCTAAAAACTTGCCATGGGACTCCAAATCCCATTAGATTGACAGGTACCAATGCCATCTTACTAGTTAAAGTGATCAATTTAAGTTCATAACTGATCATAAAGAAGGATTAAACATCAAAGGGATCACATAAATAAGACTAAGTGTCTGCTTAGAATTAAATTAGAATTTAATCAAATAAGTTTAATTAAATTAGAATTGAAAAGGAGAGAACGATCCAACACAGGACGCAGGATACACAGCAGACTCATAGAATAGCAGGTGCCCTAAACAGCACTCTGGCCTCAGAATCAGCCCTTAAGGCATTCAGATCTGACTAAAAAGCCCATGAGAGCATTTTTCAGGCATGGAAAGACAAGATACTGTGGCAAAAATGACCTACATGAAAGATCTCTGTGAGTGAGATCCCAGTGGAAAGAAGGGGTCATCAAAGAAGGAGGTACCTTTCTCTGAAGGGAGGAGAGAACTTCCACTTTGATTATGGCCTTGTCTAAATAAGGTTGGAGTTTGTGGACTCAAGAGGCTTCCATAGCCTTAACAGCTCATGACAAGAGCCTCAGGTGATCACTGACATCATAAATAAGAGTGTCAGTTGTTAAATCAACAACAGGAGTCACTGTGCACTTGCTTCCCACATAGGACCTCTGTCCTTAATGTCTTGTACTATGTGAATTAACAGTAAAACTAGATTTCAAACAGTACTTTACACTTGGTGTGTCTCTGTGGATGCAAACTGTTGAAATCTTTACTTAGTATAGAGTTGATCTTCTGTGTATAAAGATAATTAGTAGTGAATCTTAAGGAAGAATGGGATGGGCGAGGGAGTAGGAAATGGGATGGTTTGTGGGTGGGAGGGTGGTTATGGGGAGAAGAACCTCTATAATCCTAAAATTCTACTATGAAATTTATATTTATTAAATAAAAGCTTTCACAATTCAAAGGCCACAAACCTTGGCTTCATCAGTGGGGTGGCATCAGAAGCAGTTGGAGTTCATTGGCACCAAATGAGAGGTGAGAATAGTTAAGATAGACAGTTGTTCATTGAGTGTTGCATTGAGGGAAGATTTTTTTCCCAATTTTTTGAATTGGGAGATACTTAGTTCAATGGCTTTCAGAGCTTTTGACGTATACTGAGAAGTACAAGTTACATCACCACTAATTACGTACACAAAGATTACTGAAGCCAAATTTCTCAAAACGACATTTACCTTTTGCATCTTTAATGCACTCTGGTACTTGCTGTGCTATTCTTTTTTTGATACTTTTTAAGGATTTATTTTGTTTATTTGAAAAGCAGAGTTACAGAGAGAGAGGGAGAGACAGAGACAGAGACAGAGAGAGATTTTCTATCCACTGGTTTATTCCCCAGATGGCCTCAATGGTCAGGGCTGGGCCAGATCAAAGCCAGGAGCCAGGAGCTTCTTCTGGGTCTGTCATGTAGGTACAGGGGCCCAAGGATCTGGGCCATTCTCTGCTTTCCCAGGCACATTAACAAGAAACTGGATTGGAAGTGGACTGGCCACTATATGGAATGCCGGCCACTGTGCTACTCTTTATCATTTCACTAAGAACAAAGGTCTGGTCTGCGGCTACTAACTTGTTTTCACACTCCACACTCTGGATTTCAGAAGCACAGTCTACATTTAGAGGCCTTCACGATGGAAGTTAAGAGCTTAAGTAGGGGCCAACACTGTGGCGCAGCAGGTTAATGCCCTGGCCTGAAGCTCCGGCATCCCATATGATTGCCGGTTCGAGACTCGGCTGCCCCACTTCTGATCCAGCTCTCTGCCATGGCTGGGAAAGCAGTAGAAGATGGCCTAAGTCTTTGGGACTTAGTCTGCACCTGTGTGGGAGACCCGGAGGAAGCTCCTGGTTCCTGTCTTCAGATCGGTGCAGCTCCGGCCATTGCGGATTGCATCGGATGGAAGACCTCTCTCTCTCTCTCTCTCTCTCTCTCTCTCTCTCTCTCTCTTTCTCTCTCTCTCTCTCTGCCTCTCCTCTCTCTGTGTAACTCTGACTTTTGAATACATAAATAAATCTTTAAAAAAGAAAAAAGATTGTAAGAAAGGGGCCGACCTTTAATTACAACAAGGGTGGTGGTTTCATGGTGGTGACAAGGAAGACAGGTCATGTGTGCACAGGCAAGGTGTGATGGAGGAGGACAGGTGACGTAGCCACTTGAGGGAATAGGAAAGCGGACTCGAGGGAACTGCGGGAAGTTGAGCAGTAGTGTGTTGAATGCTCGCTTGAGATTCAGCAGGCACCACACGGATGGGTGGTATGACTTTGTCTCCCTCTTGGGAGACGTTGGTTTTGGTCTTGTGCATTGCTGGGTCAGAGAGCCTCAGAGACACTATTAAGTGCTGGTTCAGAGAAGAGTGGTGAAAGTGACCAGGGAGCGAAGGGCTTGGCACTAGGAAGGGTTTTATTTGAGCTTCGGCAGAAAGGGTGGCAGGACTCAGGAGCTAAGAATCTTGAAGAATATGAGAGTTGGTTGACTATGGAGTTGGTCGTCAGCTGGCTCAGCCTGCAGCTGGCAGGGCCACTCTCACAGGAGGTGAACTCAGGACATAGAACCTGCAGGCCCGAGCTTTTCCATGCGAGGGTGCTCCCTGCCAGATGGCAGACCTCCTGAAACGGGGTGTGTGGGGACGGCAGACCCCCTGAGACGGGGTGTGTGGGGACGGCAGACCCCCTGAGACGGGGTGTGTGGGGACGGCAGACCCCCTGAGACGGGGTGCGTGGGGAAGTGGGAACGATTTCGTTAGTGGACTCTGTGGGCATCCTTCATCTTCTGCGCAGCATCATTGGACTTCTTGGGTCAGAGCCAGAGCAGGGACAGCCATGTACTCTTGGTTTCCAGGCTGGCTGTGGGATCATTAGACTGAAACAGGAAAGGAAAATCCCTCTCAAATCTGGGGTTTTGTTGCTTCAGAAAATAAAGTTATTAAGCCTCCTTAGCTGTTAGTGTGATGACTTCCGCAGGTTTATTCCCTCGTCGTAAGTCCACAGGCCAGCAGGTATTTCCTGAGGCCTTGCTGGGAGGACGCCTTAGACGTGGTCTGAGCTACGTAGATCCCATAGTGCTGTGTTTCCCTTGCCTGACGGAAATCACCCAGTGATGGTGGCGGTGGGAGCCCCTGGTCCCAGGGATGGAGGAAGTACAGGAAGTTGTCCTCAAATGCACAGTCACGCAGCGCTGGGACAGGCCAGCTGGCTCGTGTTCTAGACTCATCTCGCCTGGCTCTGCAGAGCTGCGTTGTCCCATAGCACTTAGGACCCGCTTCTGTTTCTCTAACTGAATCTTCAGCTAGTCTTGTACTGAAAGTTTACCAGCCACCTTGCAGCCCATTTGTTCCTTGGCAGTGTGCATGACCAGCGAGCGCACGAGCAGCCTCCCCGTCTGTGGGGTGCCGGTGCCTGTCCCTAAATAGGAAGCTGGTTTCTCTCTCTGTGTGGGGCTGCGTGATTTAGTGCTTGCTTCCACAATGAATCATTTTCAAAAACAGAATCATTACAGTCATAGGGCTAGAAAACCAGCATGTGTTTTTATTAAAGACTTTGAAAAACCCATTTTTAGGGAGGGAACTGGTAAGATCAGTCTGATAGTTCAAAGGAGAACTAAAGACTTGAGAATGGCCACAGTTACAGATCAGCAGTGTTGACCCGAGTGTGCACATGGAGACAGAGCTGGCTTCCTGCCATTGGGGGGAGTGGGGGGAGTCGGAGCTCCACCCCACAGACTCCCCCGTCTACGAGGGCACCTCGACGGAACCCATGGGATCCATGGGAAGGTGAACTTAAAAGATGAGTGTATTTTGCTGCAAAATCTTTCTGAAATCCATGTGTAGTTTTTCCATAATATGCAATTTTCCATGAACGTTTTAGAGTCCCCACGAATGCATCAATTTTAGGTTTTTTTTTTTTTTGCATAAAAACAAACTTTTTTTCCCCTCGTTTTCTGTGAATTTTTGTAAGTATCCTTATAGAGACAATTATTTTTCATTGCTATCAGTTATCTACAACTGTTTTTTTTTTTTAATTGACTTAGAATTGTACTTGTTTAAGGGGTGCAGTCGGTTAATGTGTACCCATGTATGATGTAGAGAGGAGTCACCATCTCCGTCCCTCGGGTGTTACCATGTCCGTCTGTTTGGAACCTCCAAGCTGTTCTGTTCCGGTCATTTTGTTATCCACACCTCGACAGAGCTGTGCCTTGGCTCAGAGGCATCGCAGATTTCTCTCTACATCCAGTGTAGTCCTTATACCTTAGTATCACACTACAAGGAAAATGGAAGAAATCAACTGATAAAAAGATCATTGATGGCCGGCGCTGCAGCTCACTAGGCTAATCCTCTGCCTTGCGGCACCGGCACACCAGGTTCTAGTCCCGGTCAGGGCGCCGGATTCTGTCCCGGTTGCCCCTCTTCCAGGCCAGCTCTCTGCTGTGGCCAGGGAGTGCAGTGGAGGATGGCCCAAGTGCTTGGGCCCTGCACCCCATGGGAGACCAGGAGAAGCACCTGGCTCCTGCCATCGGATCAGCGCGGTGCGCCGGCCACAGCGTGCCAGCTGCGGCGGCCATTGGAGGGTGAACCAACGGCAAAGGAAGACCTTTCTCTCTGTCTCTCTCTCTCACTGTCCACTCTGCCTGTCAAAAAAATAAATAAATAAAAAATAAAAAAAGAGCATTGATTATTGAAAGAAAAATTCTCAAGCTTTTTAAAAGCCGTTTCCATATGATTCTTTATAAAAAATGTTTACAGGATTTGTGATACTACTTTGAACTATGGCCTGAGCATGGAGAAACTGATTGAGGGGCCGGCACTGTGGCATGGTGGGTAAAGCCATTGCCTACGGTGCTGGCATCCCATACGGGTGCAGTCCTGGCTGTTCCACTTCCTAGCCAGCTCTCTGCTAATGGCCTGGGAAAGCAGTAGAAGTTGGCCCAGTTCCTTGGGCCCCTGCATCTGTGTGGGAGACCCAGAGGGAGCTCCTGGCTCCCGGTTTGGATTGGCTCAGCTCTGGCCGTTGTGGCCATCTGGGGAGCAAACCGTGGATGGAAGACTTCTCTCTGCCTCTGCCTCTCTGTAACTCTGCCTTTCAAATAAATAAATCTTAAAAAAAAAAGAAAAAACTTTTTGAACCATGGTGCAGAATCACAGATACATTTCCTGAAGTACACAGTCACACAGTGGCTGGGTCTTCTTGATTAATGGGTATGGATACTCTTAAGTAGTGTCGCAAAACTGAAGGCCACCTTGAGGTCAGTGTTGATGACATGTTCAGAGATGGTGAAGGAGTGAAAGTCCTGGGGCTGAGGGAGGGCTGTAGAGAGCCAAGGGTGTTCTGTGGGAAACCGGCAAGAAACATGGAGTGCAGGAGGACTGGAGTGGGCACCTGGGGTACCCCTGTTAGAACCCCACCTTCCCGAGGCTCTGCGTCAACGTTCACTTACTGTGCTACTCTCTGTCTTAGTGCCCTTGCACCTTGCACATTAGAGTGGCAGCGTCTGTGTGTTTGGGAAAGCAGCTCCGTGCTCTATGCAGAGCTCCCCTAGAGCGTGGGGTTTGCAAGGAAACCTAGAGTATCACGTCTCTGTGTTTGTATCGGGGGAAGGGAGAGAGCTCCCCAGAACTGCCGTGACCCCCAGCCCCTCCCCACCCCGCCCGTGTTCCTGTGTACCCGAGGCACGTGTGGCTAAGGCTGAGGCACCTGTGCAGGCTTGCGCACCCCTCTGCCTGCTTCACCGCTGTAAGTGTCCTCGTCCTGGCTCTACTGAGAAGGCCTTTTGAATTTCAGGTAAGAAACATCACAATGAATTTCAGCTTCTGGTGGATCAGGCCAAAAAAGGATACAAGAAAGCTGCTGGAATGGCAAAAAGCCAAGTGAGCAGAAGAGAAGATGAGGCTACAGGAGTTCCATTGTCTGTGTGCATGGGTAAGAGGAAGAAAACCAGAAACACTGTGACTGTCATTATTTTTAATCCAAAAAGGAAAAGCCAAAGTAGCTGACTTTGGCGTTCTGAGCTATTTGACGGGGGAGCAAGTACGCTGTGGAGTGGAAACTCGGTTTGTTACTCCGGGAAGGAGCCTGGAGGAGCGGCCTGAAGCAGCAGTCTCGGAAGCCCCTGTTCCTCTCAGCCCTGATCAGTTGTGCGCTTCTTAGTTTTTAAGCTTGAGGATATTTTCTAAGTGTTGGATTTATTGCTGGAGATCCTAAGATATCCTACAGAGAGAATGAATTATTTTTGTTACAGAATGGTGGTGTTTGCTTTGGAAGAAATGTTCTGACGGAAACAAAAGCTGCACTTGGGTTGCTAGTCCACGGCACATCGCTTTAATCTTGATGCTTGTTACATGGAGCTTAATGTTTCTCTCTCTCAGCCCACACATATGCATGCTATATTCAATATTCTACAAGAGTTCTATGCATTTTAAAAGTTTTTTAGAAGGGTTTTTTGTTTGATTTTATTTCTTTGAGAAGCAGACAGAAAGAGGTCTTTCATCTGCTGGTTTACTTCCCAAAAACCCACAACACCCAGGAGCTTGGAATTCCGTCTGGGCCTCCCTTGTGGGTTACGTGGGCCTGCTGCTTCCCAGGCTCTGCATTAGTGGCAAGCTGGAACAGGACGCGGAGCCCCTGTGATAGGAGATGCAGATATCCCAAGAGGTGTCCTACCCACTGTGTCAGACACCCACCCCATATGGTTTTTTTATTAACATGTGGTTAGCGGCCAGCACTGTGCTCTAGCAGGTAAAGTGGCCGCCTGCAGTGCTGGCATCCCATATGGGTGTTGGTTTGAGTCCCGGCTGCTTCACTCCCAATCCAGCTCTCTGCTATGGCCTGGGAAAGCAGTGGAAGGTGGCCCAAGTCCTTGGGGCCCTGCACCCATGTGGGAGACTGGAAGAAGCTCCTGGCTCTTGGCTTCAGATCGGTGCAGCTCCGGCTGATGCGGCCATCTGGGGAGTGAACCAGCGGATGGAAGATCTCTCTCTCTCTCTGCCTCTCCTTCTCTCTCTGTGTGACTCTTACTTTCAAATAAATAAATAAATCTTTAAAAAAAAATACTCAAAACGTGTGGTCGTGGTGTATATTTTGAGGCACGTTGAATACTGTAAGTCAATCTAGTCACGATAATTCCCTTTTGCATCTCCTCGCCATTGCATTATGTTTGGAGCCCTCTAGCTCCACTCTTCTAGCTCTTCAGAGCACATTTATTAGGGTGCTGAATATTAGTCACCCAGTGTTATGTTTCTAATGCTGGGGCTTTGGGGCGTGAGCAGAGCAGAATCATTTAGCAGGAAGTTCACAGGAAAGTTGGTTTTCTCTTTGTTGTGGTAAAAGGTATATAGCAGAGTATCATTCTTTTAACCATTCTTAAGTGTTCAGTTCATTGGCATTAAATTCACATATTGTGTAACCGTCACCATTATGCACACCCAGAGATGTGTATTTTATTCCCCCCGTGGGCTCTGTAATTAGAGAACAGTGGTTCTCCCTTCCCCGTCTCCCCGGCAGTCTGCTTCCTGTGTCTGTGGATTTCCCTGTGGTGGGTCCCTCACGTGGAGCATCTGTCCTTTTATGTCGCTGTATTCCTTTAGGTGTGTGTTCTCAGGGCCTGTCTGTGTTGCACACACATTCATTCCTTTGTGTGGCTGGGTAATATTCCATTGCGTGCGTGTACCGCATTTTGTTGTCTCCTTGCTCGTTTCCACCCTGGTTATCGTGAATAGCACTGCTGTGAGCCGTGGGGTCAACCCTCTGTTGCCTGCTTTCAGTTCTTGAGGATTTGGGCTTAGGAGCAGAGTTCCTGTTCACGGCCGATACTTTGATCGTTGAGAAACCGCCACACCGTCATCTATGGTGACTGTGGTATTTTACACTCGCACAAACAACGTGTGAGTGTTCCGGTTTCTCCATGTCATCGTCCATAATTGTTACTGTCCGTTTGTTATCATAGCCATCTTAGTAGACAGAGGTACAGATGCTTGTGGGTTTTTGTTTGCTTGTTTATTTTGGATTTTTTTTTAAAGATTTATTTATTTGAAAGAGAGTTACAGAGGTCTTCCATCCGCTGGTTCACTCACCAAATGACTGCAATGGCCAGGGGTGGGCAAGACTGAAGCCAGGAACCAGGAGCTTCTTCCTGGTCTCCCACGTGGGTGCAGGGGCTCAAGGACTTGGGCTGTCTTCTTCTGCTTTCCCAGGCCACAGCAGAGAGCTGGACTGGAAGTGAGCAGCCAGGACTTGACCCAGTGCCCGTATGGGATGCCGGGGCTGCAGGCCAGGGCTTTGAAAGACTGTGCCACAGCGCCGGCCCCTACTTGTGGTTTATGATTTGCAATTTGCTAGTGACTAATGATGCTGAGCAGCGTTTCATGTGGTTGTAAACAACTTGTCTTTCTTCTTCGGAGAAATAAATACGCAGATCACCCGCCCGATCTGTGGCTGGGTTGCTTGTGCTGTAGTTGTTGCTACCGGGTGGGTCACCCGCCCGATCTGTGGCTGGGTTGCTTGTGCTGTAGTTGTTGCTGCCGGGTGGGTCACCCGCCCGATCTGTGGCTGGGTTGCTTGTGCTGTAGTTGTTGCTGCCGGGTGGGGTTTAGCCCAGTGGTAAGGGGCTGGTTGTAGTGCTCACGTCCTGTGTTGGAGTGCCTCATGGAACTCTAGTGCTGCTCCTGATTCCAGCTCCCTCCTAACGTAGACCCCTAGAGGCGGCAGGCGATGGCTCAAGTGTTTGGGTCCCTGCTACCCGTGTGGGAGACGGGAATTGAGTTTCTGACTCCCGGGTTAAGCTCCCTGATATTACAGCCATCTGAGGAGTGAACCAGCAGGTAAGAACTCTCTGGCTCTATGCCTCTCAAATTAAAAAAAAAAAAAAAAAGTTTTAAAAAATTCTTTGTGTATTGTAGCTATTAGCCTCTTACGGTGTTAAGAGGGTACTTCAGGATGCTCATGGGAAAAGAGAATTAATAAGAGCATTTTAGTGTGGATGTGGCACTCCACACACTCACATCTCCCACTGGAACGTCTGGGTTTCACCCCAGCTTCCTGCTGATGCAGACCCTGGCAGGCAGCAGGGAGGGTGCAAGGAACTGGGTTCCTGGCGCCCACGTGGGAGGTCTGGGTTGCGTTCCCAGCTCCTGGCTTCAGTTCTTCAGTACAACTTTCTTGGATTTTGGAGCATGAACCAGCAGATGGGAGCTCTGTGTCTGTCTGTCTCTCTCTCAAATAATAGTAACCTAAAACAAATAAATTTATTTTAGTGTAAAACTTTTTTGAAATCCATGTACACGTGCTCATTTTCCATGAAGTTTTTGAAGATCCTTCTTACAATTTACAATTACAAGCATTTTTTATGGTGTTTTTTTACTTCCTGGTGTCCTTTCATGCACAGGAATGCTTCCTTTGATGAAGTCCAGTCCGTTGTTTCTTTGTTGCCTGTACTTTTGGTGCTTGTCTATAAAACCATTCCTGAATCCAGTACCATAAAGATTTTTCCTTCATGTTTTCTTCTAAGAATAGTATAGTTTGAGTTCTTCTGTTTAGGTCTTTGATCCATTTTGTGGTAATTTTTGTATACTGTATCAGCTGAGTATTATACCTGATTGTTTCGGCATAGATTGCCAGTTTTTCTTCACTCGTATTTGAAGCCTGTTCTGTCTATATTGAATGTGCCCGGTAGTCTTGTTGAAAATACGTTGAGCCGGCGCCGCGGCTCACTAGGCTAATCCTCCGCCTTGCAGCGCTGGCACACCGGGTTCTAGTCCCGGTCGGGGTGCCGGATTCCATCCCGGTTGCCCCTCTTCCAGGCCAGCTCTCTGCTGTGGCCAGGGAGTGCAGTGGGGGATGGCCCAAGTGCTTGGGCCCCGTACCCCATGGGAGACCAGGAAAAGCACCTGGCTCCTGCCTTCGGATCAGCGCGGTGCGCTGGCTGCAGCGTGCCGACCGCGGCGGCCATTGGAGGGTGAACCAACGGCAAAGAAAGACCTTTCTCTCTGTCTCTCTCTCTCACTGTCCACTCTGCCTGTTAAAAAAAAAAACAAAACGTTGACCATATGTGTGAATATTTATTTTTGTACTCTCTAGTCTGTTGGCTCATAAGTCTGTGTATATGGCAGTGCCTTGCTGTACTGCTTTAATTCCTATAGCTTTGTGATAAATTTTGTAATTGGGGAATGTACATCCTCCAACTTTGTTTTTCTTTTCTAGTATTATTTGGCTATTTGGGGACCTTTGAGATTCCATATAAATTTTAGGATGTACTTTTCTGTTCCTGCAGAAATCATTACTGGGATTTTGTTAAGTATTATACCGAATCTGTAGGTTCCCTTGGATAATATTGGTAGTTTAATATCTTCCAATCCATGAACATGGGATGTATGTCTATTTAATCATGTCTTTATTTTTCTTAGCAGTTTTATAAATTGTTAAGAAAGATTTATTTATTTATTTAGAAGTCAGAGTTACAGATAGAGAGGCAAAGACAGAGAGAGAGCTTCCATCCATTGATTCACTCCCTAAATAGTCACAATGGCCAGGGCTGGGCCAGGCTGAAGGCAGGAGTCCAGAGATTGTTCTGGGTCTCCCAAGTGGACACAAGGGCCCAAGCACTTCGGGCATCCTCTGCTGCTTTCTCAGGTGCATTAGCAGGGAGCTGCATTGAAAGTGGTGCGCCTGGGTCTTGAACTGACATAATGCCAGCCCCATAGTTTTATAAATCTCAGTGTTTTTAGTTTGTAAGTCTTTGTCCTCATTGTTTAGATTTATTGCTAAGTCTTTTGTTCTTTTAGGTGCTGTTGCATCCCTTATTTTCATTCTCAGTTCTGTTGGTGCCTTTTAGTAGTTTGGTGCCTTGGTGTGTATTTCATGATTTTTGAACAAGTTGAATTTTTTTCATGTAATTATTGAAGAGTATTCTTAGAAACGTGTCTAGCTCTTGAGAAAATCTGTTTTAACATCTCCAATCAGAAAAATGTTTGTGTGTATTAGCTGAGTCTCTGCTGGCTGTAATTGAGTGCTTGTGCCTAGGGATTCTGTATTTTGTGTGTATAGACAGCTGAGTGTTGTCCTGTCTGCGTGTTGAAGTTGATTGCTGCTGTGAGATTGCTGTACACGAATGTACTTGTGTGGCAGGGGTGGAGAGAGCAAGACAAGAAGACAGACATGCAGAGACTAACTGCAGAGACGGGTTGTGTGGAGAATCATGGGCCAGTGTCACTACTGCTTCTTAGAATAAACAGTGACCTGTTGGGTTCTCTCAGGTGAACCTGCCCTGTTTTGTTGCGTGTCTCAGTCTCCCATTGGGGGCTGCATTTGAGGCCTGCTTGCTGAGATTGAGATCTAAGGTCAGGCATGATGAATAATTAACTTTCAGGGCCTGCAGATTCCTGAATGATGTTTGTCCCAGAGAGCAGATTTATCTTCCAGAAGCATACGAAGGAGAGGAAGCAGTGAGAGGATACGGATAAGCTGCAGACGTGAAAGATTGGTGCTGGCTGCACTGCCTTCTCCTGGCCCATTGAGAGCGATCATGGCCTGGGTGCCCTGAGATTTCCAGGGTGAGAGGTTCTTCAACATGATGGGGTGTCTGCACAGGAGACACACAGGCTCTGGTGCATTTGTCATTATTACAAGAGAGTGAACCTAGCTGAACATTTTTTGAAAGATTTATTTATTTATTTGGAAGGCAGACTGACAGGTAGAGACACCAAGAGAGAGGGAGTCTTCCATCTGCTGCTGTGCTCTCCGAATGGCCGTAAGAGCAGTGCATTGGACAGGGGGTTTTGTTTTGGTAATCATGGCTTGTTGCTAACCAGACAACATTATGCACTTATTCCAGAAATTATACCACTGTGATGGAGGCTCTTCTCGTATTGTAAAAAAATGTAGAACTATTTTTGGAAAAATCTTGACTGTCTGAACTTGGATAGGCTTTCTGAAGAAGCCGTCTCACTCTTCCATAAATTTTCTCTGTAGCAAGACCTTGGCTGATTGTTTATGGCGTCCTCTTTGAAAGGCCTGTGCCCTGACAGGCGTGGTGTGTGATCTCTGTTTCTCTCCAAGGAAACGAATGAAAATGTGTACATGCAGCCTGCACACACAGCACTTGCCTAGGTCCTGACCTGAGACGGCACAGGTGAGAACCCAGCAAAGCCTTGGCCCTGCGTGTGTCTCACTTCTCCGAACCTCTGACTGCATTGCTCTAGTTCCCTTGGACCTTTGTTACCTCAGAAACACAGTAAGACAGGCGACACATAGAGGTGTTGGGTCCAGGGGAAGCGTTTGTTGTGTCCAATTAGTTTTCCTGTTGCGTAGTAAACAGCTAGGTTCTATTTAGTGGTTTAGATGAAGGATGAACAGGGGCTTGCATTGTGGCATGGAAGTTTATATGTGATGCTGGCGTCCCATATCAGAGTGCCAGTTCGAGTCCCAGCTGTTCCACTTCCAATTTAGCCTCCCACTGATCTCCTGGGAAAGCGGTGGAGGATGACCCAAATGTTCGGGAGCCTGCCACCCATGTGGGAGACCAGGATTGTGCTCCTGGCTCTGGTTTTGGCCTGACCCAGGTGCTGCTCTTATGGCCATTTGGAGAGCAAAGCAGCAGCTGGAAGACTCCCTCTCTCTCTTGGTGTGTCTACCTCTCTGTCAGTCTGCCTTTCAAATAAATAAATAAATCTTTCAAAAAATGTTCAGGTAGGTTCACTCTCATGTAATAATGACAAATACTGGGATTCTCTTAGTTGAATCTTTAGTCCTTTGGTCATAATTCTTGTTTGTTGGTGTTCTCTGATCAGTGAAATTCCTTAGTATTCTGTAAATGAATGCCTCGTTAGAATTATAGGGTTTTTCCCTCTTCTGTTTTTAAAGGGAGCTTTATTTTTGAGATAATGAATCTTGGAAAAACATAGGGTGAGCGGTATAATGATGCCATGGCAGTGCTGATCTTTTTCTCTGTCACTCCAGTTTTGGAATCAGTGTTGCACACACTTTCATTTTACTGAGTACAAACAGCAGTATGAAGATTGCAGGAACAGAGGGCATATGGAGGCTATAGATTTGAAGAGACTTTTTTTTTCCTTTTTAGACGGGGAAAATGATGAGATGAAGTTCTCAGCGATGACCTCAGTAACAAACCACTTCACTCACTCAAAGCTGGGCTCCCCAGGGAAGTTGGCGCCCGAGAGACCAGCTGATGCTTCTCATTATTCTGATGTGCAGGAAGCGACTATTCTTTCATCAGAATCTGGGTCCTGCAATAGGTAAGGAGCCTGCAGCCATCAGTTCCTTTAAAATTTCTGTTTGCTGTACACGCCTAGACAGACACACAGCGGTATCAGGAAAGCTGTGCCTGGCACCCATGTCCATCTTGGTTCCAGCCCCCTCACGGCAGGAGCCAGCTGGGCGGGGAGCAGGGAGAGCGCTGGTCCAGAGGCTGGCTTCTCTGCTCTGTGGCCTCTGTCTCTGTTTTCCTAGTGTTGGAAAGCAAAGTGGGAAAGGCAGTGGGATTTCTGTCAAGACAATGGGTGAAGGAGATAATCAGAAAGATGGTGTATAGAAAAGTAAAACAAGGTGGAACAGCGTAACCGAGTAAATAGATCAGGTTGGGGAATCTAAAAATTGGAGTTTTATTGATGAATTGTTTTGAAAAGATTTTTTAAGTGATGATTTGTAAGATGTTAAAGAGCTAATTTATTTTATACAGCTATTTTATCTTCTGACACTTTATTTTATATTACAAGGTTGAGCATGCCTAATCCAATACTCCAAAATCTGAAATTTTTGTGAGTGTCATGGCACACTTTGGGGAGTCTGAGGGGTTTTTGCCTTAGAATTGCTCAGCTAGCAAAGTCCATGCAACTACTCAGAAACCCAAACACTCACACTCCACCAGTGCTGCTGTCAGCCTGTGGTGCTGTTGTCTGTCCCCATGTTGACCAGACCTCCAGAGTTGCTAACCTCTGCTGTTCCAGCGTCCTCCTTGCTCCTTCCTCCTGGGAGGAAGCTCTGCCTTTGCTTCTCCTGAATTCCTCCCTTATCTGTAGGTGCCAGTGCCACGTTAAAATGCTGCTCAGACTTAGCACTGTGCCTTGGGAATTATATCGTCTTCAGTGGTAGTTCGCTTAACAAATCTTAACAGTGCTCTCAAATGATAAATTATTTCTTATCTGAGTCATTAGATCAGAAAGAAGCCTTTTACAACTAGAGTTTACCTGAAGGCCCTTGAATTCCGTGGCGTCCTGGGAAGCAGTTTCACGTTTGTGAGAACTAGGTATTAGGAAGGGAAGTCTTTCCGCCTCCTCCCAGAGATTTGCAAGGTCAGAACATTGTCTCCAGCTGACTGACAGGTCACCAAGTGGTTGTTCTAAATGAGGCCAGCCTGTGAGGCTAGTGGGCAGTGTGTGTTCTTAAACCCAGATCTTCCAGGGTATAGGGTAGAAGGGGAGAGGAAGCTGAGGCATGGAGACCTGTGGTCAGCCATGGTCCCTGGGTACCTGAGCACGTGGGGTGATTGGGTGACCCTCGACGCTTTTTGAGCTGGGAGTGGGGGTGGAGGACACGGAGTCAGGGACCGTGGCAGTCAGGTGTATCTGGGGACAAAGGCGTAGGACACAGGGTGAGCTGCTTGGAATCTTGGCCTCACCAGGGTGTGCTGGCTGCAGACCGTGCGAGGAGGCTCCGTGAGGGAAATGCCGCAGCCTTGAGGTCGCCTGTGGCCCCGGAACTAGGGGGATGAATCGTGTGCGGTCTCCGGCTTCAGAAGCGGGAAAGGAGGCACCGCGGAGGGCCGTGTGGACTGACCGCTCCTGGGTCAAGCGCAGTTCAGCGAAGGGTGGCTCCCGCCCGTCGCTCCCCCGAGGCTGCACTGCGCTTTCACCCGACTCCCAGCCCCGCGCTGCCCCTGCTGCCGCTTCCTCGCAGGCTGCTCCGAAGCTCCCTGTGCTGCGTTGTGTGTCAGCACGACCTTCCTTTTAGTCAAGCGTGATCTCCATTGCAAAGACAATATCGTGGAGTTTGCACCCCTTGGGAGCGCAGCCTCACTGGTGGTGTGTAAGGATTTACCAGGCTTGCCTTGAGGGGCGGCAGTGGTGTCTCCTTGGGCACTCAGTACTCACTATCAATGGAGCAAGCGTGAACAGGAAGTGTTAAATACATTGTAAATATTCAGTACAGCAATCTTTGGGCTTTTTGTTTTTTTTTGGAATTTTTTTAAAGACTTATTTATTTACTTGAAAGTCAGAGGTACAGAGAGAAGGAGAGAGAAATCTTCCATCTGCTGGTTCACTCCCAAAAGGCCACAAAAGGCAGGGATGGGCCAAAGCCAGGAGCCTGGAACTCCACCTGGGTCTCCCCCATGGGTGATAAGGGCCCACGTGGTTGAGCCATCTTTTTTTTAAAGGTTAATTAATTTATTTGAAAGGCAGAGTCACAGAGGCGGGGGTAGGGAGGGGGAAGAGATCTTCCATTTGCTGGTTCACTTCCTAAATGGCCGCAACAGCCGGAGCCAGGAGTTTCTTCCGGGTCTCTCAGGTGGATGCAGGGTCCCAAGCACTTGGGCCATCCTGTACTGCTTTCCCAGATGCATTAACAGGGAGCTGGATGGGAAGTGGAGCAGTTGGGACTTGAACTGGCACCCATAGGAGATACCGGCATTGCAGGTGGCGGCTTTACCCACTACACCACAGCACCAGCCCCTGGTTGAGCCGTCTTCCACTGCTTTCCCAGGCGCATTACCACAGAGCTGGATCAGAAGTGGAGCAGCTGGGACTTGAACCAGAGTTCACCTGGCATGCTAGTATGTGGGTGGCAGCTTAACCCACTGTGCCACAACATCAAGCCCTGGAGTTCTTTTTTATGCTCCCTTTTCATAGTTCTGTTACCTTGTCAATCTAAAATCTTTCAGTTTAAAAGGTAGACTCTTCCTTGTGCCAGGTAATGCCTGGAAACTGAGGGTGTAGGGCAGTGGGGAGGGGGTGGGCACTGATCTGTGGGCTTGGCGTGGGGTGAGCTCAGGCCTTCTGCAGTGTCCAGGGAATGGACTGTCAGGTGTGAGTGTGCAGCGGGGATCAGCCATGGGTGGCTGCAGGCTAATAGGCTTTGAGTTGAGTGGCTTCCTGATAAGTTCTCCTGGATGAGTTTTGGATTCAGTCTTCTGAAGACTATTTTCATGTCTCCTTGAAAAGCACATAAAAATATATTACATCTCAGCTCTGCTGGGAAGATTAAATGGGATAATAGATGTGAGAGTTTTTGATAAATATGTGATTTTTGGTACTACTTTCATAAAGGCAGCTCAATTGGATTTTCTTCAGTAATTCTGGAAAATGCGGATTTCCTGGCGGAGCCCTGCAGTAATGGCTTCTCAGCCCTCACCCAGCTGACGCTGAGCCTGAAGTTGAGACGTCGGCTGCGGTTGGCTGCGGCTGTGCCGGTGCTGCCAGTGGGGTTCGCCATGGCTCTTTGCAGCGCCATCATCAGTGGTATTGCATGTACAAGGGTACTTGGGAAAAATTTATGGAAAACAATTAAAATGTAAATTTCTTTTAGTGCAGAAAGCTTCTAAGTTTGTGCATTGTGTTTTCATAATACGCATTTTTCATGAACTTTTTCAAGACCCTTTGTATTAGTGTTTCCTTAGTTGGTCATTTAACTTATTGTTCACAAAATAATGAAGCAAAGCAGCTATAGTCTGTGAAGAAAAACCCAGACACAGAGCAGCAGGGTGCAGACTTGTCAGAAAGGCAGTACTGGGGCCGGCGCTGGGCACGGTGGGTAAAGCCACCGCCTGCAGCACCAGCATCCCGTGTATACACTGGTTTGGGTTCTGACTGCTCCATTTCCGATCTAGCTTCCTGCTAATGACCTGGGAAAGTGGTGGGTGATGGCCCAAGTCGTTGGGCCCCTGCACCAAAAAAGGAGACCCAGATAAAGCTCCTTGCTCCTGACTTTGGACCGGCCCAGCTCCAGCTGTTGGAGCCATTTGGGGAGTAGACCATCGGATAGAAGATTTCTCTCTGTCTCTCCCTCTCTCTCTAACTCTGCCTTTCAAATAAATAAATAAATCTTAAAAGGAAAGAAAGAAAGGCAGTATTCACCAGGACCTGAGTGACCACAGCTCTATATTCTTTTGAGAAACAACCGGGTGCGGTCCAGGGCAGGAAAGAAAGACCTCCACAAGTGTATGAAGAGATGCTGCACTGTGTAATGAGCCATGGGCGATGATTGCCCGTTTGCTACGTGACTGCTGAAGGCAGGGGAAGCAGCCAGATCTCTCAGATTCAGGGGAAGGAATTCTGGAACAGGCAGGCAGCATGAGTCACTCGTGGGCGGCCGAGGACTGTTGCTAAGATAGCAGATGTTAGCTTGTCAGACGTAGCAAAACTGCTTATGCTCCAGCCGCATGCGGTGAGTTGCAGACAATGGAGTTGGAATTACAGAATGGATGACATCACTCCAGTGACGTCCCTGAGGCAGCAGCTGAGACTCTGCCCCCCGTGCTGCGGCGGTGGTGCAGGGGAACGGGCTGTCGGGGCACACCCAGAACAGGCGGACGAGCAGCCACAGCCTGTGTCTGAGACCTTTTAGGAGCACTCCAAGGGGATTGGTTAGATTGTTTATGGAGTCGCACGGCGATGCTAGAAGAGGAGAACATATGCAGGAGCTCTGAGGAGCTGTCTGTCCGTGTAAATTAAAGATTCTCACTGGGAAGGAAGGAGTGTGCAGTGCCTCAATTGACTTTCAGTTTTTCTTAGTGACATGAAATAATGTTTCATCTTGCAGTCCATGTTGTCTTAGATATTGCCTCAGATTTTCTGAATATGAGTAATGTCCCTGTTTTACTGTAAACGTCGTTTTATCATCCATTTAGAGACTCAGAAATGGAGCATATATTACTGATTAGTGGAAGCCTGACAGAGGCTGGCGCAAGTACAGTGATCGTTGCTTAGTGCCAGCCTTATTGGCGGCCCGTGTTGCGGTGCAGCGGGTTAAGCCTCCATTTGTGGTGCTGACGACCCATCTGGCTGCTCCGGTTCCGGTCCGGCTCCCTGCTAATGCAGCTGCCACAGCAGAAAGTGGCCCAGGTTCTTGGGACCTTGCACTGACGTGGGAGACCTGGATGGGGCTCCAGCCTGGCCTAGTCCTGGCTATTGGGCCGTTTGGGGAGTGGACCAGTGGATGGACTTTCTCTGTCTCTGTCTCTCTCTCTTGAAAAACAACCAGGTACCCTCCAGGGCAGGAAGGGAAGACCTCCACAAGTGTACGAAGAGACGCTGCACTGTGCAATGAGCCATGGGCGATGACTGCCCGTTTGCTACGTGACTGCTGAAGGCAGGGGAAGCAGCCAGATCTCTCAGACTCAGGGGAAGGAATTCTGGAACTGTCAGGCAGCGTGAGTCACTCAAGAGAGAGAGAGAGAGTCAGAGAGAGTGAGGTCTTCCATCTGCTGGTTCACTCCCCAGTTGGCCACAACGGCCAAGCTGCACCAATCCAAAGCCAGGAGCCAGGAGCCAGGAACCTCCTCTGAGTCTCCCACGTGGGTGCAGGGGCCCAAGCACTTGGGCCATCTTCCACTGCCCTCCCAGGTCACAGCAGAGCGCTGGATCAGAAGTGGAGCAGCCAAGACCTGAACCAGGGCCCACATGGGATGCTGGCACTGCAGGCAGTTTTACCTGCTACGCCACAGCACGGGCCCTTCGTTTTGTTTTTAAAAGGGGTTTATTTGATAGGCAGAGTTAGAGAGAGCGCTTCCATCTGCTGGTTCACTTGCTAAATGGTTTAAGTGGCCAGGACTGGGCCAGGCCAAAGCCTGGAATTCCATCCAGATCTCCCACATGAGTGCAGGGGCCTAAAGACGTATGTTGCTTTCCCAGGAGCATGAGCAGGGAGCTGGATCGGAAGTAGAGCTGCCGGGACTTGAAATGACAGTCATGTGAGATGATGGTGTCACAGACACAGGCTTATTCACCTGTGCCACAACACTGGCACAGTTTTTTGTTAAAAAAAATTTAGGTTAAAAAAATAAAATTCTATAGTTTTATCAGCCAAAAGTATCTTAGTGTTAACACTTTAATAAATATATCTTTCCAAAGACAGATGTGTGGATAATTAAGATGAACACCTTTTAAACAGTTTGATGATACAGTTTTTGTCATTTTTCAAACACTTTTCTGGGGCAAGCGCTGTGGCATAGAGGGTAAAGCTGCCGTCTTCAGTGCTGGCTTCCTGTATGGGCACCAGTTCGTGTCCCAGCCGTTCCACTTATGACCCAGTTCCCGCTGGTGTGCCTTGGAAAGCAGCAGAGGATTGCTCAAGCCCCTCACCCGAGTGGGAGACCCAGAGGAAGCTCCTGGCTGTGGCCTGCCCCAACCCCAGCTGTTGCCGCCATCTGGGGAGTGGGCCAGCGGATGGAAGATCTCTTTCTATCTACTTCTCTATAACTCTACTTTTCAAATAAATAAAAATAAAATCATTTTAAAAACAATGAAATGCTTTTCTTCCCTTTTTTTCTTTTTTAAACATATTTATTTAGTTGAAAGTCAGAGTTAGAGAGAGAGAGGGAGAAACAGAGAAATCTTCCAGCTGTTGGTTTGCTTCCTACATAGCCACAACAGCCAGCGCTGGGCCAGGCTGAAGCCAGGAGCCAGGAGCTTCATGTGGGCCATTTCTGTTGATTTTCCCAGCTCATTAGCAGGGAGCTGGTGGAGAAGTAGAGCAACTGCAATTCGAACCATTTGGGATGCTGGCATCGCAGGCAGTGGGTAAAGCCACAGCTTTACCTGCTGTGCCACAGCACCAGCTCCAAAATGCTTTTCTTTGTAAGAGAAAAGACAAGGTATTTTAGGTCTAACGTAAGTGCACATATATCGTGAATTGTTTCTGAATCATATAGTTATGACATAATGCAGAATATAGATCTTAATATTATGCTATTGGATAAAGGCTTTTTTTTTTTTTCCTCAAAACAGTATTCAAACTTACGTGATTTGGCAGATTGGGAGCTAAGAATAATCTTGTCTTGAGATGCAGTAGATCTATCCAATCCAGATATTTTGGTGAAGAATTTTGTTGCTTACTTAATTCCTAATTAATACTCCCTTTAGAATTTGAAGTATTAGTTTTATATCGATCTAAGCTAGCCTGAAGACAGATGATAAACACGTTGATAAGAATTTTGGATTTCTGTGCAGCTTCTTGCTGGATGACTTCCGGGAATTCAAAAGACTTGGCCAAGTTTCTGTGAATTAACTTATTGTTCTTCCTAGTCAGGCAGAGAGGGCTTTTGTTCCCGTGTTTGGCACGCAGGAGACGCTGCATTCTTGTCGAGGGCTGCGTGGGAAGAGGAGGTGCTGCTGGTTGCAGCCCTGGAGGGGAAGCTCTGCCCTCACGCAGGGAAGGATGCGGCCACGCTGGTCCTGGGCACAGCCTCCAGGTCGGGCATGCTGTGTCTTGGCAAAGGATGCTGGAGAGAGGCAGGGTCTTTGGGCACAGCTGGAATATGGAAATGCTCTCTAGATGAGATGATGTTGCCACATACTCAGTTTCCTGGTTTTGAAAGTCGTATCCTGGTGATGTGAGTGGCTGTGGCGGAGGGTGAGGGGGATGTGATGGCTGCCCCTTCCTGTTGGTGGTTAAAGAAGTGACATGTTTTACATACAGGTTATGACACGCACAGAGGACAGGAGAAAGCACATGCAGCGGAATGTTGGCAAAATCTGGGTGTTGCAAATGTTGCAAAATCTGGGTGACGGGGCCATTTATTTGTTTTTGTAAACTACAAAATTGAAATTTTAAAAATTTTAAAAATTTAAAAATTTTAAAAATTTCTGAAAAGCCTATTCATAATGAAAGTTGCTGGCATGTATTGTAAGAAAGAGAAATAGCTGGCTTCCTGCGTATTAGAGAGTTTCTAAAAGGAAAGATTTATACTTGCCATTTATTGACCAAAATAAATAAATAAATAAATAAATAAATAAAAGCAGTAACTGAAGATCTCCATGGCATGGTGAATGGTGAATGGGGTTGCCGTTCATTCACAGCCAACTGAACATGGCTTTCTGTTAGCCCTGGTATGAGGAATGAGCTAACAAGTGGGCACCGTGACTTCTGTACTCGTGAAATCCGCTGATCTCGGTGCTTTGTGACTGGATTTGTAGTCCTACCTGGAGGGCTTTCCCATAGATGAGGGCTGGCTACAAATGCACCTGGGTCCGCTCAGGCGTGAAGGAGCACTTTTTAACTTCTCAGAGTCCTGGAGAAAGCAGTCATTGCGTCTCAGATACTAAATGAGTAGCCCCCTCTCTGTGGAGGAAATCCCACACAGACAGGAGGCACAGAGCACCCAGCAGTTTGACAGACAGGCTAACCGTTGGCCATGCGTCTGCTAGATTCTGCTACACCTTTCTTTCACCTTTCTGTCATTTTGAAAGCCCTACTCAAAATTACTAAGGGTTGGAGAGAGAAGCAAGAACAAAGCCTGTGAAGAGATCTTTTCTTGTTTTTAATATTTTAGATTGATTTGGGAGGCAGAGAGCGAGCACGAGCGCCCGTCTGCTGGCTAACCATCCATATGCCCACAACAGCTGGAGCTGGCTGGGGTCGAAGCTGGGAACCGGTGCAGTCTGGGGCTGTCGTGTGGTGGTAGCCTGAACCCAAGTACTTGAGCTGACTCCACCAACCCCCAGGGTCTTCATTATAGGAAGCTGGAGTCAGGAGTCGGAGCCAGGAATTGAACACAGGAGCTCTGATGTGGGATGTGAACATTGTAACCTCTAGTCCAAATGTCGGTTCCCTGAAGAAATCTTGATTACTGTTTTTTTTTTTTTTTTTTTTTTTTTTTAAAGAAAAGATAAATAGCTAAATCCCAGCCTTCCTTAAGTCCTGAGTAAGTTGCCGAGTGGTGGAGGTGACCCTGAGGGGAAATGGCTGCGCCATTCTTGAAGGACTCTCGAGCACCGGCACCGTCCACGTGTGGATGGACCGGGCTGAGCCTGCTGCTTGGCAGAGGGGACGGGCAGCCGCCGGACCTGTCGTCAGAGCAGCCTCTCGTGGCCGGGAGTGTAGTCAGGGTAGGGGTGAGAACGTGCAGTCTGCTCAGGATTGGGTCACCCGCACAGTTTGTGATTGGTGAATACAGCAGGAGGAGGGCTCCAAGGGGAGTCTCGAAGCTCCTTGATGCTTTGTGCTGAGAAGCTTCTGGGTCATTCGGGACGTTTTTTGTCCAGCTTGTGTCTTCCTGGGCCAGAGGCTCCTGGAGCAGCACACTTTGTACTGATAAACACACTGGAGTGCTGGGGTCTTCTCACGTGGGCCGTGAGCCGTGTGGCTTCTCCGTGGGCTGTCTGAATGCTTGCAGCGTGGCACCCTTCAGTCCACAGCGAACCCAGTGTGGAGATCTGGCAGCGGAAGGCCGGAGGAGTCAGATGACTAGCTTAGGGCTGATCAGGTTGTATGTGGCAAGACCAAGATTTGAACCCAGGCTGGCAGAACTCGAGCCTGTGTCCTCCTTACTGCTAGGCTGCTGTGGCCAAGCAGCCAGGCTTTCCACCCCCGTGAGAGGAGAAATGGGCAGTTTTTGAAGCGGTTACACGGTTAGGTTCCTGAGAAGCTGCCCCCGAGACAGGCATTGGAATGGAGGTGGTGTGTTTGGAAGAGGAGGGGAAGGCAGCATTAAGGGGCAGGTTTTCGAGCCAGGGCCTGTGTGCGCAGCTGAAGTGTGGTCCTTCCCGGAGCCTGGGAGCTGCGCTGTGACACTCAGCCAGGGTCCCCAGGCAGGAGGCCGGGGCGCTTCTGTCATTCAGTCCCTGGGGCTGCGCCTTCCTGCTGCAGACAGAGCAGGCTGTCCCCTCAGGCCACAGCTGAGGTTGGAAGTCAGGCCAGGCACTTGGGGGACAGGTAGGAGTGGGGGCTGGAGCAGGCCCACGCAGGGTTTCAAGTGCAGATTGGTTTTCCGGGTGCTTTGTGAATGTGGATGTCGGAGGAGAGAGGCGCAGGTGATCTCAAACCCTCCCAGCCAGTTGGGTCCCCAAACTGAGGGGAGAAAATGTGATGGCTGTGAGAAACGATTTACGTTTTCATCCTATGTGATAGTGAACTCAGGTACAAAATAATCTGTCACCAAACTGAATTCCCTGGCATACTGAGTAGAAATCTGGCCTGGGGCAGAGAATCAGCGGTGCAGGAGCCGGAGCTCAGGGCTGTCTGGGGACCTTCCCGCGTCTCCTGCTTTGTTTCTGCCTGACGGAGAGCATGCTGTCCGCAGCTCCGCTTCTGAGCGGCTCCGTGGAGTGTGGCCGCAAACCCCGCTGGTCACTTCTCTGTAAACACCTAGACATTGTGTGACTTGAGCCCTTTGTGGATATTTAAGCAGAATTGTTTTTTGAAAGCCACCCTTCTGTTTGGCAGATTTTATGGTAATTTTGAATATGTATTTTTTACATAGAATTACATTGCTGAACAATGTGGATGTGGTATTTTGAAGTATACGCAATATATGTATAAATATAAATATGTACTATTTCATTTGCATGGATTTATGGACCTTAAACATTTGTCTGATCGTTATTTCCTGACGTTTTTCCTTCACTTGTCATTTTATAGCTCAGTGAAAGTTTTTCCTGCTGTTACTGTCTGTGTCTCTAAATGGAAGGCGTTATTGGGAGCCAGGTTTCTCTGGGCGGGGGAGGGTGTTACAGACCAGCAGGGCTGAAATGCACTTGAATTGGAGATGTTCATATGAACTCCTTTTTTGCTTGATAGGGCTTGGCAGGGTGGAACATAGAGAAACAGGCACAGCTTCAGGCGTTTTGCGGGTCAGTGTGCACGCCTTTTTCCTGGCTCTGTCAGCTTACGCACCAAGGACGCACGCACAGCCGCATGAACACACCTGTTAGAAAACGTTCAGTTCTGGAGCTGGGCCTGGAAGACACAAGGGCGTCCTGGAACGTGTTGTAGGACCAGGAAGCAAGGAAGTCCACGAGAAAGGACAAAAAGGGGAAAGGAGAACAGGAAGGGAGAAAAAATAGAAATGGGCACATATATGTAATAATTGGGATTTAATTTTTAAAGGTTTATTTATTTATTTGAAAGGCAGAGATGCAGAGAGGGAGAGAGAGACAGAGAGACTCTTCTGTCTGTTGGTTTACTCCACAAATGGCTGCAGTGGCATTTGGGCCAGGCCAAAACCTGGAACCAGCTTCTAGGTTTCCCACGTGGAGGCAGGTACCTAAAGACTTGGGCTATCTTCCGCTGCTTTCCCAGGCATGTTAGCAGGGAGCTGGATCGGAAGTGGGGCAGGGGGACCCCAGCTGGCACCCATGTGGGATGTCAGAGCTGCAGGCTGTGGCTTAACCTTCTACGCCATGGGATCTTTACCTGAATGCCCTTTAGCTGGGACTCACCAGAGGGACACAGGAGCCAGCTGAAAGAGTTCCCATGCCCAGTGCTGGAGTAATTTAAGCAGTAACATAAAGTTGGATTGGACTAACTTAAAGTAAAAAAAACTTCCATGAGTTCGTACTAATAAAAATGTAATGGGAAGAATAGACAGTTCTGGGGCCGGCATTGTAGCGTAGCCGAGAAAGCTTCCCCTGCAACGCTGATGGCGCCAGCTGCACGTACGGGCGCCAGTTCCAGCCCCAGCTTTATGCTAATGCTCCTGGGAAAGCAGTGGAAGAGGGCCCAGGTGCCTGGGAAACCCAGAAGAGGCTCCTGGTTCCTGGCCTTGGTCAGGCTCAGCCCTGGCCATTGTCGCTATTTGAAGCAAACCAGTAGATGGAAGATCTCTTTCTCTTTCTCTCTCTCAGTCTCCAAAAAAAAAAAAAGGTAATTCTTCTGGGTATAGAAATTGCAAGTAATTGATGTTGATGTTGATTCTTCCCCTCAGGGAGGTGGAGGTAAATCCCCTGCTTGTCATGGCTTCGTCCCAAGAAGCTGGACAGCTCCTCAGCTGGGTGACCAGGGTCGGCCTCACACTGATCGTGTGTGCCCTAGACAAGGGTTACGAGAGTGACCCTGCTCCTCTGTGGTCTCCCTCCTCGAAGCTCGTGTTCGCAGTCCTATGATGAAACACACATCACACAGCCTCCCGTTGCGGGTCTTTGTGTCACACACATCAGCCAGCACTCCTCAGAGACAGGAGAGGTCTGAGAAGCGCTCAGTCTGGAGGAGCCTAGGAAACTGGTGACCTTGTGGCGTCAGGCGCCCTGGGTGGAACTGGGAGGGAGATGTAGGGCCAGGTGTGGACTCTGCATTAGTGATGAATTGATGTTGTTTCATTCGCTGTGATTAATCTATCATAGTGACATGGGATGTTAACCATAGAGGAAGTCCAGTGTAGAACATACCACAACCTTGTCTACAGTTGTTACAGGGAAAATGGCGATAAAGAAAAGTGCTGGGGCAGGGGGTGGGGTGGAATGTGGCCAGCTGGTAAAGCCACCGCCTGCAGTGCTGGCATCCACATGGGAGACCCTGATGCAGCTCCTGGCTTTTGGCTTTGGATTGGCCCAGCTCTGGCCATTGTGTCCATTTAGGGAGTGAACCAGCAAATGGAAGACTTCTCTTTGCCTCTACCCCTCTGTAATTCTGCTTTTCAAATAAATCTTTAAAAAAAAGAAAAAAGTGGCCTTAATTTTTTTTTTAAGATTTTATTTATTTATTTGAGAGATACAGTCATAGAGAGAGAGAGAGAGCCATAGAGAAAGTTCTTTCATCCACTGGTTCACTCCCCAGATGGCCGCAACGGCCAGAGCTGGGCCAATCCAAAGCCAGGACCCAGAAGCTTCCTCTGGGTCTCCCACGTGGGTACAGGGGCCCAAGCACTTGGGCCATCTTCTGCTGCTTTCCCAGGCCTTAACAGAGAGCTAGACCAGAAGAGGAGCAACTGGGACCAGAACCAGCGCCGATACGGAATATCTGTGCCCCAGGCGGAAACTTAGCCCACTGCACCACAGTGCCAGCCCCGATGGCCTTTGTTCTTGTTTCACACAGAACAGTTTCTGTGGACAAGGCAGTGGGCAAAAGCAAGATGTATGTCCGTCAGAAACCTCCTGTCCCGGCAGCCAGGAGGGGAGCTCCAAGAGAGACCCAAGAAACTGTGTAGGTTGAGTCTTTTAAGCACAATTTTGGGAGAAAAAAACAGAAGAGCAGCTGATAATCAGAGAGTGGGGGTGAAGCCCCTGAAAGGCCGGAGCCCTGGTCCTGTCTGGCTTGCTCGCGGTTGAACAGGGATGCCATCAGAAGATGTGCTGGTCGCTTCTCCTCTCTGTTCTCAGGATCAGTGAACTCAGAGGGTGGAGTCGCCGCCTCTCTGCTCTTCCAATGAAACTGGCCGCTTGAGTGGTGTTGGCGCTTTGATCTTGCTGAAGGCAGCTTCTGGGAAGACATGCGTTTTGAACCCTCTTAAAGAGGCTTCCCCCTTCCCCATTCCAACCTGGGCTTCCTCACACTACCTCTGCAACTTTTCTGTGAAAGTAAACAATTTAAACCACAAGTTTTGGGGTGGACGTCCGTGTTGTGGTTGAAACGTTGCTGGGGACATTGCGCGCCATGTCAGAGGCGTGCATTGGAGTCCTGGCTATGCTGCCCATTGTGGCCTCCCGCTGGTGCAGCCCTGGGAGGCAGCTGTGGCGGCTCCAGTACTTGAGCCCCTGCCCCCACCTGGGAGGCCTGCCCCAGTCCCCAGCTCCTGATTCCGCTTGGCCCCACCCTGGCTCTTGCCACATCTGGGGAGGGAGCCACAGTTGGGACATCTCTGTCACTCTGTCTGTGCCCGTCTCTCACTGCTTTTCAAATACAAAAATATAAATATATAAGTCAGATATGAATTTTTTTCTAAAATAAAAAAGGTACAACAGGGAAAGAGGAATGTTAGTATGAAAATATCCAAAGAATGTATTAAATATTGTAAAAACCAAAGTCATCAAAACTGTTCTTAAGTAGAAAATTGGGAACTGCTGGATTATAGTAAGTTTAATTATTAAGCTATTCTTTTTTTAAAAAACTATTCTTTCTTCTTTTCATGTAATATTACACATTACATTTAGTTACATAAATTCATTAGCACACCCACTTTTAGTGTGCCCTGTAAAGTGCACTTTGTGCCTTTAAAAGTTAACGTGTAAATGCAGCATGGGGAAGAACTATTATGTTCTTCCAGATTTGTTTTGTGTCTTTTTTCTTGTGCTACTCTTTTTACAGTATCCTCCCAGGGGATATGGCCCTGCCCTTGAAGAAGACTGTACATTTTACAAGCCCTCTCACCCTCTTCTTCTTTCTCCTTTTTTTTTTTTTTTTTTTTTTAAGATGTATTTATTTGGGCCTGTGCTGTGGCATAGCGGGTAAAGCCGCTGTCTGTGGTGCCAGTATTCCATATGGGTGCCGGTTTGAGTCCCGGCTGCTCCACTTCTAATCCAGCTCTCTGCTGTGGTTTGGGAAAGCAATGGAAGAAGGCCCAAGTCCTTGGGCATCTGCACCCATGTGGGAGACCTGGAGGAAGCTCCTGATTCCTGGCTTCGGATGGGCCCAGCTCTGGCTGTTGTGGCCAACTGGGGAGTGAACTAGCAGATGGAAGATCTCTCCTTCTCTCTGTGTAACTCTGCCTTTAAAGAAAAAAAAAAAAAGATGTATTTATTTTGAAAGGCAGAGTTACAGAGAGGGTGAGGCAGAGGGAGGGAGGGAAGGAGAGAGAGAGGAAGAGTGAGAGAGAGATACCTCTTCCATCTGCTAGTTCATTCCCCAAATAGCTGAAGTGGCCAGGGCTGTGGCAGGCTGAGGCCAGGAGCCAGAAGCTTCTTCCTGATCTCCCATGTGGTTGAATGGGCCCAAGCACTTGGGCCATCCTCTGCTGCTTTCCCAGGCACATTAGCAGGGAGCTAGATTGGAAGTCAGCAACCAGGACCCAAACTGGTGCCCATATGGGATGCCAGTGCTGCAGGCTGCGACTTGACCCACGGAGCCACAGCGCCGGTCCCTCATTCTCCTCTGTTACCAGGTGTTTGTTGCTGAATCTATATGGTGAGAGTGAATTGGACAGTGGTTCTGCAGGAACAGGGGAGAATATTTTTCTCAAGGACTCATTGCTGAAGGACAATTGTGGTTAAATAATAAGGTTTTTTTTTTTTTTTTGTTCTGAGGCAGTTCATGCTGGCACTTTTGTGTTTCTTTTTTAATTAACATTTTCATTGAGTAATCTGATGGGCTTCTTTATAATAGATTTATTGTTGCTGTTTTATAATTCTGAATTTGTCAGCATTCTGAGTCCATCCTAGGTAGCAGACATTTTTGTTTTTAGTACATTCTCAAACTGCCATGATGTAACAACCCATCAGGAGAGAGTTTTGAGGTGCCACAGTTCATTGTAGGTTGTGCACCTCCAGTGTTCATAAAAGGGGCTGGCTTTGTGTAGCAGATAAAGCCACCACCTGTGGCATCAACATCCCGTATTGTCCCAGCGGCTCTACTTCCAATCCACCTCCCTGCTTATGGCCAAGAAAAACAGCAGAAGACAGCCCAAGTGTTCTGGCCCCGGCTGCCCATGTGAAAGACCCACATGAGGCTCCTGGCTGCTGGCTTCAGCCCAGCCCAGCCCTGGCCATTGCAGCCATCTGGGGAGTGAACCAGCAGGTGCGATAATCTCTCTCTCTGTAACTTTGACTTTCAAATAAATAAATAAATCTTCAAATGTTCATAGAAATGTTCTTTCCTGGTTCCACACTTAACAAATGGTGCTTTTGGTGTGTTCGCAGGTAGTAATGCCAGGTTGTCACTCACACGTGAAACATGGTATTGAGAGTTTTGGCTGACATGATGTGTTAATACTCGCATAAGATTGATTTTAAGATTTATTTATTTATTTGTAAGAATTACAGAGGTGGGGAAAGAGAGAGAGAGATCTCCATTTGCTCGTTCCTTCCCCAGATGATCACAACAGCTGGAGCTGGGCCAAGCCAAAGCCAGGAGCCAGGAGCTTCCTATGGGTCTCCCACATGGGTGCAGGGCCCCAAGCACTTGGGCCATCTTCTGCTGCTTCCCCAGGACACTAGCAGGAAGCCGGATCGGAAGCAGAGCAGCCGGGACACGAACTGGCACCCACATGGGATGCCGGCACTGTAGGTGATGGCTTTGCCTGCTATACTACAATGGCAGCCCTGAGGTTGACTTAAAAAAAAAAAAATTATTTATTTATTTATTTGAAATGCAGAATTACAGAGAGGCAGATGCAGAGAGAGAAAAAGAAGAGAGAGAGAGGTCTTCCATCACACTGCTTCATTTCCCAGATGGGCACAATGGCCATAGATGTGCCTATCCAAAGGCAGTAGCCAGTAGCTTCTTTCAGGTCTCCCACACAGGTGTAGGGGCCCAAGGACTTGGGCCATGTTCCACTGGTTTCCCAGGCCACAGCAGAGAGCTGGATGGGAAGTGGAGCAGCCAGGACTCAAATTGGTGCCCATATGGGATGCTGGCACTGCAGGCGGCAACTTTACCCACTATGCCACAGTGCTGGCCCCAGGGTTGACTTTTTAAAATTGTGTTTCTATTTATTTTTATTTTTCAGATATTAGATCAACTTTATAGGACTCCTTGTCCCATGTGCTTCTTGCTTATATATGAATTGATGCATAAAACTGAGATAGAATATGGACTCTTCTACAGAATTCAGAATTCAGTTCTTCATTTAAAAAGAAAAATAAGAAAAAGAAACATTCAAGGGTATACTTTTTTTTAAATTTATTGATTTATTTATTTGAAAGACAGGGTTACGGAGAGAGAGAGAAGGAGAGACAGAAATATTCCCGGCTGAAGCCAGGAGCCAGGAGCCTCCTCTGGGTCCCCCACTTGAGTGCAGGGGCCCAGGCACTTGGCCATCCTCCGCTGCTTTCCCATGCACGTTAGAACGCACCTGGACTGAAAGCAGAGTAGCCGGAACTTGCACACGCACTCATAAGGGAAGCCAGCGCTGCAGGTCATGGCTTTAGCCCCTGCGCCACCGCTTAGAGAAGACTAAATGTGAGGCCTGTAGGAACTACACTTCCTTCTAAGTGTTACACGCACAATTAATACTTATTTTACGTCAGTTATTCCCAGACTCCTAGACATAGGTGGCCAGCTAAGAGCTTTCTCTAGTTGGAAAAAAAAAAAAAATCAGAATCAGAATCTGAATGACCTTGTTCTGATGACTGAAGTCTGCTGGGGTAGTGTGTAATTCAGGGCATCATGCTGTTGGAATTTTGTGTTTTTGCCAGTTGTTCAAGACTGAAAGTTGTTTTTTCCCTCCTTTTTCGTTTGATTCTGCCTTTATTTTTCCATCGGAGGAACAGAAGTTGCAAGGTCTCCTAGGAGACCTACAGAATCTGGGGGAAAGGTGCCTTAGCATGGAACGCAGGCAGAGCAGGGTTTAATTAGCCGTGGGATGATCGTGTGCGCGCTGACTTCCTGGGGTAAGCTGTTTCCACTTCCTGTCCTCTGGGCCTCATGATTGAGAGCACACTCTGCCGCTCTGGGACGCGGTGCTCTGCTCTCACACAAATGCATTCTGGAACATGGGTACATAGTAAATCGCTGATCTGGCCTGCTCTTATTGATTTTGCCACGTAAGTGGTGCGTATTGTTCCTGTAACTCGGAGGAACTCAGGCGTTCAGAAGTGATAGGCTTCAGTGGCACAGGCTTCTGTTTAAAATTTGTTTTTAGGTAATTCTGCAAAGTCTGAGTGTCAAAGCCTTCAAGATTTCGTTGTCGTGTGGCCTTAGTATACTGCTCTTGTACTGGGAAGCACATTAGAGCCGTTTATAACCTGTTACTGGGGTATGGATAAGCTCAAATAAATTAAAAATGTGTATCATCAAAAGCTTGGGGTGGGATTGCACGTTTGGTGCCGACACTGTGTCCCGTATCAGGGAGCCTGTGTTTGTGTCCCGACTCCAGCAGTCCCTGGGAGGCAGCACACGGTGGCTCAAGGGCTTTGGTCCCTGCCGCCCACACGGGAGACCCAGATGGAGGTCTGGCTCCTGGCTTCAGCCAGGCCCAACCCTAGTTGTTTTGGGTGTTTGGAGAGTGATCCGACAGATAGATCTCCTGCTCCCTTTCCCTGTCTCCCCTGCCCTCTTTCTATCTCTCTGCCGCCTCGCTGGCTTTCAGATAAAGTGTTTTTAAAGTTTGAGATGCATACAGTTTTGGAGGTATGTTTCTTCTCATATTCTTAAAAAAATATTTATTTATTTATTTGAAAGTCAGAGTTACAGAGAGGCAGAGAGAGAGCGAGAGCGAGAGCGAGAGCGAGAGAGAGAGAGAGAGAGGAGTCTTCCATCCTCTGGTTCACTCCCCAGATGACAGCAATGACCTGAGCTGTGCCGATCTGAACCCAGGATTCTGGATTCATCTGAGTCTCCTTGGGCCCCCTTCTACTGCTTTTCCAGGCCACAGCAGAGAGTTGTATCGGAGTGGAGCAACCAGGACTTGAACCAGTGCCCATATGGGATGCCGGTACCACAGGCTGCGGCTTTTACCTGCTACGCCACAGTGCCGGCCCCTCATATACTTTTGATCATTGAGCCTCACACTGGTGTGAGAGCTGAGTCTCAGAGGCTGTGTTCCGTGCCCACAGCGCAGCTCTCCAGGTGTGTCTGGAATGGTCTTCCTCCTTCAGCAGACCCTCAGGCTGGAAGCTTGTGGCCTGAACTTTGATGTTGCATTGGGTGGTTGGCGTTGGCCGACCCCATGGGGGCAGCTGCATGTGCATTGTCCGTGTGAGCAGCTGAGTAGGTGACCAGAGGTCGGCCTTGCTGTGCAGCAGACGTGCCGGTCTCAGCCCAGCTTCATTCTCAACCCTCGGGTCCCTGTGAGCCCAGGAACTGGAGATCACGTCCAGTCCTCCCAAGTGTCAGAAGGAAGCTCTGTCTTGGGTTTGCTGCTTGCCTTCGCCTTGTCTCCCTTGGGGCTGTCATGTAACGGGTTGCTGCGACCTCCTTGTCTTTCAGTGTTTGGCTTTTGTTTCTGTCAGTCTTCTGTGCCACTGATAGGTGGAAGAATAAAAACAAAATGAAGCCCCATGATTTTGTTCCTGCCCATTAAACTTGAGAGTGTGCACCAGTGTCTGGTTAGAGCAGTGAATATTTTCTTAGCTTTAAACTTCCCTGGGGTCAGCTCTGTGGCGTAGCAGGTAAAGCCACCGCCTGCAGTGCTGGCATCCCATATGGGTGCCGGTTCTAGTCCCGGCTGCTCCTCTTCTGATCCAGCTCTCTGCTATGGCCTGGGAAAGCAATAGAAGATGGCCCAGGTCCTTGGGCCCCTGCACCCGCGTGGGAGACCCAGAAGACTCTCCAGGCTCCTGGGTTCAGATTGGCGCAGTATCCGGCCAATGCAGACAGTTGGAGAGTGAACCAGCAGATGGAAGACCTCTCTCTCTCTCTCTCTCTGCCTCTCCTTCTCTCTCTGTGTGACTCTGACTTTCGAATAAATGAATAAATCTTAAAAAAAAAAAAAAACCCTGTTACCTTCATTAGCCTCATAGAGTTGCCCTCTTTTTGTTTCTTAACTGTGTAACTTTAACATCAGCACAAATATTTAATTTGATTTCAAATTTGAATTTCTGTGGTGAGCCAAGAGAACTCCAGCATTTGGTAACTAACCTAATGTTCTTTATTTCTGTTCCATATAAATAAAACACAGCACTTCTGTAAGAATTTGAAGTGATTGGGCCCAAAGTAATGCTTTCTAATTTGTTGTTTCTAGGCGTTTTCTTCTGCACATAGAGAAAGATGGTATTTCAGCGCGTGCCAGGATAGGAGGTGAAAGGGGAGTCCAGAAATGCTGCAGTGGCCTTGAGCCACCCTGAGCGCCCAGTCTCACCAGCCCGTGGCAGCTTGCTTCAGTGTGCTGTGCCAACATAGCCTTGAGCCACTAACACAGACAGTCAGCTCAGAGAGGACAGTGAGACATAAAACAGTAACAGGTGTGGGACATGGGCATCTCAATTGCTAGGCCAAGGGCCTACCCCAAAACATTCATAATTGGAAGATTTAATAGTATGTCACAAAATTTTTTATGTATTTATTTTTTATAGAAAGCTTTTATTTAATAAATATAAATATAAATTTATAAATATAAATTTATAAATAAATATAAATTTCATAGTACAACTTTCGGATTATAGCAGTTCTCCCCCCCACCAACTGTCCCACCTTCTACTCCCTCTCTCATCCTATTCTTCATTAAGATTTATTTATTATTCTTCATTAAGATTTTTAATTATCCTTATATACAGAAGTTCAACTCTAACTAACTGAAGAATTCAATAGTTTGCACCCACACAGACACACAGAGTATAAAGTTCTGTTTGAAGACTAGTTTTACCGTTAATTCTCATAGTACAACACATTAAGGACAGAGGTCCTATGTAGGGAGTGAGTGCCCAGTGACTCTTGTTGATTTAACAACTGACACTCTTATGTATGGCATCAGTGATCACCTGAGGCTCTTGTCATGAGCTGTCAAGGCTATGGAAGCCTCTTGAATCCACAAACTCCAACATTATTTAGACAGGGCCATAATCAAAGTGGAAGTTCTCTCCTCCCTTCAGAGAAAGGTACCTCCTTCTTTGGTGGCCCCTTCTTTACACTGGGATCTCACTCACAGAGATCTTTCATGTAGGTCATTTTTGCCACAGTGTCTTGTCTTTCCATGCCTGAAAATGCTCTCGTGGGCTTTTTAGTCAGATCTGAATGCCTTAAGGGCTAATTCTGAGGCCAGAGTGCTATTTAGGGCATTTGTCATTCTATGAGTCTACATCACAAAATCTTTTCTGCTAATATATGTTACTGTTTTATGTTTCATTGTCCTCTTTTTTCTGAAAGTATCTTTGAACTGTGTTGAAAGTTGCTAGAAAAAATTTTGAGGGGCCAGCACTGTGGCATAACTGGTGAAGCTGCCTCCTGCAGTGCCGGCATCCCATAGGGGCACCGGTTCATATCCCGACTGCTCCACTTCTGATCCAGCTCTCTGCTGTGGCCTGGGAAGGCAGTAGAAGGTGGCCCAGGTACTTGGGCTCCTGAACCTTCCTGGGAGGCTCAGAAGAAGCTCCTGGCTTCAGATCAGCCCTGTCCCAGGTTGCAGCCATTTGAGGAATAAACCAGTGGCTGGAAGATCTCTCTCTCTCTGTTTCTCTCTCTGCCTCTGTAACTTTGCCTTTCAGATAAGTATTTAAAGAGAGAGAGAGAGAGAGAGAGAGAGAGAGAGAGAGGAATATGGAAACATGGGATAGTTCTTTAGTATCTTTTGCATTTTTGAAGGAATTGATGATAGTATGTGGTGGGTTTTGATGCACAGGACATTTGGTTTGGGAGAATACGTCTTTGATCGAGATTCTGAGAGCCTCTCCTTGAAACTGCTAGGACCCTGTGAGCGCCCCGTGCCTGGCGCCTGCCTCTGGACAGTTGCCTGGCGGGAAAGGATTTTTGTTTGCCTGCCTGAGCTTTGCTCACCGCCCTGAATGATCTTCCAGAGCAGGGAGGTGATCACACGTGGTGGCGGCTTTGTGAGCTGACCATGAACTGAGTTATTGTGGCTTGATTTCATTCATATCAAGGATTTTCTTTCTGTTATTTGACAAATCGTTTTTTAATCTTTTTTTCTTGTCTGGAGTTTTTTTTTTAACCTTTTTCTGGATCCAGTTGAGAGCAGTGAAGGTCTTCACATTGCTTTCTCTCAGCCTTGGTGGTTATCTGGTAAAGCCCTCCTTGAGAAATAGGTAGGAGGCAGTGACCTTACCCCTTGTAGATGAGCGGCATTTAATTTAATAGCATTAGATTCTTCTACAGCAGTGATGAGGAAGACGACGAGCTTTGCCTTGCTGTATCTGTTGTTTGGTTTCTTTGTGCCTTTGTCTATCTGACAAATGGGGAGACAACCTTGGGCGCATCTCTAAATTAAAGGCAGTGTGTATAAAGTGGTTATCACCGTGGTGGATACAGGTAGTAGCTCAGGAGAATGGTGCTGTGAGTCACTGTCGTCAGTGATGGTTGTTTTGGACCTTGGGTGTTGACTTTTCTAATGTCATTGTCAGCCGCTGCTGACTTGCCTGGCGTGTGAGCTGCTGCTCGTCCTGCTCAGCACTGCTCCAGGTCAGGGTGTGAGGAGAGACCCGAGGTCGCTGGATTCTTTCAGGTTCATTCAGGTCCCCGCTGTCTCCAGGGCCCTGCCCACCGTCAGTGCAGACGCACTAAAGGTGGTGCAGTCAGGAGAGGAGAGAGAGTAACAGGGCGGATGGCTACCAGATGACAGAAAATTTCCCCAGTAAGGAATCTTTAATCCCCAGGATTTTTATAGCAGATGTTCGCATTTTCTCCACCCACAGCCCCCACCGTACCTGCCATGCTGGATAAATCACAAGTTCTGATGGATTTGTGCAGTGGTGTCCTGGAGGCAGCAGGAATCAAAGACTAAGAGCGTGTGTGATTGGTTTCCTAGGAGTGAGTCATAGTGCTGGAGTAATTGGGTGATTCCAACCCAAGTCTGTTTTATGACGATGGGATGGGCATTAATGAAGGCTTACAGTGTGTCAGGCCGCATGCTAGACATTTCACACGTGCTGTTGTTAGTCTTAGACATATCCCTTTTCTCTTTTTATTTTTTATAGAAAAACAGCAGCTGAACGTTATCTTCCCCTCCTGTGTGATACTCCCACCTTGTTGTAACCGAGGCCCTGTCCATCCTTCCCCACCCCCGTCTTTCCACCATTGTGCGTTAACTTCTGTGAGGTCTTGCTGTAGATTGCACACGTGGGTGAGCACGGGTGGTGCTTGGCTTTCCACCTCACATTGCAACCTCAGCTCCATCATGCCACCACCAGTGTGATCATCCATCCTTCCTGGGCCGAGACACACATGACGCGTTAGCTGTCCGCTCACCACCTGCTGGGCGCTTGGGCTGTTTCCACTTCCTGGCTGCTGTGCGCAGTGTTGCAGTAAACAAGGGCAGGCAGACGTTTCGTCAGCAGGTGGACTGTCTCCTCCACACGCACACCCAGGGTGGGACGGCGGGTCCCGTGGTGGTTCTGTGCTCAGCGTTTGTTTTGTTTGTTTTGTTTTAAGATTTATTTATTTATTTGAAAGAGTTACGGGGCGGGGGGGCAGTCTTCCATCTGATGGTTCACTCCCCAATTGGCCACAACAGCTGGAGCTGCGCCGATCTGAAGCCAGGAGGCAGGAGCTTCTTCCGGGTCTCCCACAAGGACTTGGGCCATCTTCCTCTGCTTTCCCAGGCCACAACAGAGAGCTGGCTCGGAAGTGGAGCAGCTGGTCTCGAACCGGAGCCCATATGGGATGCCAGCGCTTTAGGCCAGGGCGTTAACCCACTGCGCCACAGCACTGGCCCATCTGCGTTCAGTGTCTAGAGCAGTGCCCATCCTGCTTGCCAGCGTGGCCACACTAGTTGACACTCCGGCAGTGTGTATGGGGTGCCGTCTCCACGTCCTCGCCAGTACCTGCTGCCTTTGTCCTCTGCCAGTGTTGTTGGAGTAAGGGGGTATCTCCTTGTGGTCCTCATTTGCATTTTCCTGGTCATTAGTGATGCCGCGCATGTTTTCACATGCCTGTTGGCCAACTGTGCACATTCCTTTGAGAAAGAGCTGTTTGGAAGCACGTGAGTTCTCACCCTGACTTGCTAGGTGCGGGTGTCCAGACTTGGGTGGGTGAAGGCACTTGCCCCAGGTTAAGTGACGGAAGTGGGAGTGTGCCTTGGCTTTTCTGAAGCTCACATTAGCGTGTTCCCTTTAGACGTGTTACCAGACATCCTTTTGTATTTGGCACTTTGCTTCTCAGATAAGGTTTAAAATCTCTGTCGGTTCAATGAAATTCTGTGCTACAGAAGCAGTATGCTAGGATAACGTTTTCTTTGGCCTGGTGAGAAGCCGTGTTGCTTTTAGGCCGAGAATGACAAGCATACAATATAGGAAAACCAGGCAGGCCAGAACACATGTGTCTACATTTTCACTAGATTAACTTACTGAATTACTAAGTTCTGAAAATAAGGTTTAAATGGTATGAAAAATTAAGTGTGGCATTTTAACAAGCCTGGAATCTTCTGGACCAGAGGTGGGGAGTTCTACAGAATTCAAGGTTTGTGTTTCTTGCTGGTGAGACAGTGTGTAATCTGTTGTAGTGCTCACTCCAGCCTGGGTGGTGGTGACATCACAGTCAGTGAGTGCTGTCCTACAGGAGCGTAGCCTTCACACACTGCACCTCATGCACTCCAGCGTCTGCACCGAGGTCCTCCAGAGGGTTCCAGCCCCAGTAGTGGGAAAGCTGGAGTTTTACTCGGAACAGTTTCCTTGTTGTAGGCATCAAAGGTGGAGTTGTGTCGGCTTGTGTGTGCCCTTACCCCAGTTATACCAGTGAGTAATTACTTTTCTCCTTTGGAAGATTTTATTTGAATGCCTTAGAAGTGTATTAAAGGAATTTCTGATCTTCAAGGCATATTAGATGACTAAGACTTCAAAAATATTAATTGCTTAAATCCTCAAGGAAGAGATCTGAGAGTGATAATTTTAATAACTCTTGATTGTTGTGCCTGATAGTCTCTCTGCAAATACCATATGTGAAATCGCATGTTCAGTTGTAGGAGTGCGATCTGGAGTAGAATATAATAAGTGCATTATTTTGAAAGGGAGTTAGCAGTCCTGTCTGCTATTTTACTTATGTGGGCACCAGCTCTGAGTATTTCCGTGGTGACTGGATTGCAGCAAAGGCTGTAGCTGATTTTCTGAAGCCTCGTTGTGAGTGAGCTCTAACCTCCCATTTGCTGCCTCGTCCATTTGGTGATGTGGTTATCATTCGGGCGAGTGCCCGAGGGAGCAGGGAGGGGCTGATGTGTGTCTTTGGTCGCCTCCTCTGCCATCTGTTTTCCTCAGGCAGCACAGCACAGGTTTGTGTCGTTAATGCACCACAAATATTTTCCTTTCACAAACTGTTGGTTTGCGCCGGTGATGTGAAAGCCCCTGGTGCATTGATCATAGGCTCTCCTGGGTTGGTTGACGGGATCCACCGACCTGTTGTGCTCACTTTGCAGGAACAGTAAGGACAGTCTGTATCCTTCCTGTTTGAAAACTTTAAAAAGTGTGTGTGTGTGTGTGTGTGTGTGTGTGTGTGTTGGGGACAGTGTTGGCCAGAAGTTGGTCTTCCTCTGTGTCACCTCTGATGCCCACCTGGACCCAGAGTGACATCACCCCAGCCCCACACCCCAGCTCATGGGTTCCTAACGAGAAGGGTAGTCCTGTGGGGAGGAGAGAAGGGGCTGGACACTGCGCAGTTCAGGTTCATGCGGGTGATTGGGGGAAGTCTGAGGAGTTCCTGTAGGAGGGGAGGGAATGAGCGGAGGGGAGAAGCTGCCTTGGTGCTGTCCAGGAGGAGCAATGGGTGGCTTTGGGCTAGAGGGCGACAGGTTCAAAGGTTCAGAAACTGCTTCTGTTGTCATCACACACGGGGAATACCTCCACAGGAGGGAATGCCGGCGGAGGGGTCTTGTGAACGGGACGGTCAGAGCTGTGTTGGTGGGAGTGGGCTGGCAGTGGGGGTCTCCTGGGTCAGTCCAGTCTGCTGAGATCCACTCTAGTGCCCTTTAGGACCGTAGCTTCTCCTTCTCTCCTACTAAAATCGACATTTAGGGAGTGGCTTCAGGAGGAAGCCAGCTTCAAGTGAGAATGACTGATGTTAAATTCGGGGCCACTTGAGTTTGAGCAGGGGCTGCTCCCAGTGTATGAAGGAGCAGGGGCTGGGGTTAGCCCCTCTGACAGGTAGACCAAGGGCTCCAGCCCAGGGCCTGAAGGAGCCATCCCAGTGCATCCGCAGGTGGAGAAAAGTGTCTCATGGTTCACGTGCCACTGGAGTAACTCATGCATTTATAGTAACTATGTATTTTTCTCAAGTGACAAACACTAAACCTATCTCTAGTGGGAGCAGTGGGCTCCTGTCTTGAAATGCTCTGGGAACGTCGAGCAGGGCACGTTAGTGGGCAGGGCGCTGCCAGTGAGCCTGCACCCCACCAGGCCAGCCCACGTGTGAGCCACAGAGTGACTCCTGCTTGTATCCCCCCTCCCCACCCCCAGAGAACCGGGAGTCTCGGGGAACCCCCGGCCAGAGTATTTGGTAGAGAGTTGTGTTCAATGATCACAGGCGAGCGTTGCTTCAGAGTGACTTGAGAATGAGTCCTTGGCACTTACAATTTCATGAATTTTAAACTTTTATTCACAGAGTTTCCTTCGAAGTGTGATTGGAGTAACATTTCTGGGCCTGTTCCTTCTCACTTGGAGGGGGGTGAGTGGAGCACCTGTGGTGGTGACCCCTGTTGCCGAGCTGTCCAGCAGTGCCCGTGATGCTCTGTGTCTGTCATATAGGACATGCTTCTCATATTGCTCTATACATGTCCTTTAAAAAAAAAAAAAAAAAAGATTGATTTGAAAGGCAGAGTTACAGAAGGAGAAGGAGAGAGAGAGAGAGAGCCTCTAGCCACAGGTTCACTCCCCAGATGGCCACAGTGGCTGGGGCTGGGCCAGGCGGAAGCCAAGAGCCAGGAGATTCTTCCAGATCTGCCATGTGAGTGCAGAGGCACAAGCACTTGGGCCGTCTTCTGCTGCTTTCCTAGGTGCATTAGCAGGGAGCTGGATTGGAAATAGAGCAGCTGGGTCGTGAACCAGCACCAAAGGCAGAGGCTTAGCCTGCTACTCCACAACACCATCCCCCACCTGTCTTTTCTAAAATATTTACATCTTTATTTGAGTAAGAACAAGATATTAAAACCATAACACTGTTTAACTAATAATGCATGTCTGGTATTATGTCTGGGTTACATGACAACAAATTCCATCATTAGCACAATGGAAAGAAATTGAATTTACTTCACTGTGGGTATAAAGGCTCCTAGGAGCTTGTTATGTCCTGTGAATCTTATTAGTGGAACAGAGTTTGTAAAACACGATTTGATGTTTGATTGATACAGGAAATTGAAGTCTCAAGACTATTTGGATCGGACACTATTGCAGGATTGCTTTGCTGATTTATTGAGCCTGTTTTACAGCTGAGTTCTGATGAGTGTGCACAGCTGTGAAATCATGTCCCAGTGCTGGTGAGCAGGTCCCTCGCCCTGCGCTGTGCTGGGCCCTGTGCTGGCCCTTCCTGTTGTACCCCTCTGCCCCCTGCCAGTAACCAGCAGCAGCCCTCCGATCCGCCTGTGTCGGGACAGACTGCCTGGCACTGCCTGCGAGTTTACGTGAGTGGAAAGGTGCTGTGTTGCTGTGTGGCGATACTCACGTCCCTGTGCTTTCAGTTCCAGTTCAGACATCATCAGAGACCTGCTGGAAGAAGAGGAAGCCTGGGAGGCAGCGCACAGGTGAGTTCTCGCACTCGGACCCGGGGAACGGTGGTCTGGGCGGCTGTTTTCATTAAGAGAATGGGCTCTCTGACAGAATTACGAAAACTGCATCCGCACACAGGGCAAGATTTCTGACTCAGCGCTGGTTTCTGTGTATTTCTGCTCAGGAATGGAATCCTGCTGTGGCTGTCTGGCTCCTAAGGGCAGATTGCTTCTGTGGCCTGGTCTAGGGTAGCATGAAGCACTGGCTTACGGTCTTCAGACGCTTGCGGTGCCTCCTCTGTGGAGAAGGCAGACGGAGATGGGTGCCCTGTCCTCCCCGCCTCAGACGCTGCGTCTGCCTGCGCTGGGCCGTCTTCACGGTCATGGGACGTCCCTCCTTCCACTGAGGCCAGGCCCTCCTCCTGCTCGTGCCTCCCTTGTCTCAGAAACTGTCCCTCTCCCTTTTGCTGTGGATGTGCTTGGAGCTTTCCCATCACAGGACAAATGAAAACGTCCTACCCAGTTTCCCATCTGTCTGCAGCTCCCACCGTGTCGCCCCTTCCTCCCCCGTGGTGTCTCCCGTGGGTCTGATCCCCTGCCTGCTCAGCCAGCCCCTGTTCTTCACAGCGCCCTGCGCTGACATTACTGAAGATCTCTCGTTCGCGGAATCCACGTGGGAATTTCAGGATCACCCCTTGGCCCCAGAGCAGTGTCGGGTGCAGGGTCCCTGTCGTGCCTGCGGGGCCGCCCTCTTCGCCTCCAGGGCACAGATTTCCCTCTTGATTCTCCAGCACTTTCTTTTTCGTTTGATTTTCAGGTTTGTCCTCCACCAGCTCATTAATTGTTGGTGTTGGTCAAGATTAAATTTATCTCCTAATAATTTTGTGGCTGCTGCCGTGCCTCTCCTGGGCCTGACACCTGTGTCCACTGTGAACGCGATGTCTTCTCTTAGATATTTTTAAGACCCCTCAGACTCAGTATGTGCAGATTTGAACACTTGGTCCCACCACCCCTCAAAAGGTTTTTTTCCTAAGGTTTATTTATTTGAAAGAGTTGCAGAGAAAGAGGAAGACAGAGATCTTCCACCTGCTGGTTCACTCCCCAGATGGCTGCAGTAGCCAGGGCTGGGCCAGGCTGAAGCCAGGTGCTTCATCCAGGTCTCCCACATGGGTTGCAGGGACCCCAGCATGTGGGGATCCTCTACTGCTGCTTATCCCAGGCCGTTAGCAGGAAGCTGGATTGGAAGTGGACCCCATAATCGGCGCCTGGATGGGATGCCATTGTCACAGGTGATGGCTTTACCTGCTACACCACAATGCTGGACCCTTAAAAGTTTTTAAAGAAAAATAAAAACATGATCCTTTTTCAATGTTCCTTTTCAGACAGTTTCTTAAGACCAGAAAAACTAGGTATCATTCTTGAAATCTTCTTCTCTGTTGCCTGTATGCTGTCATCAGGCCGGAGGATTTTGTCTTAATTACCTCTGGAATCCATCCGTGTATCTCCTCGTTCTCTCTGGGGCCACGGCATCCTGTCTCCAAGGGCAGAGCCTCATAATCACTCCACTTCTGATTGAACTCCCTTCTCAGGGCCTGGGAAGGGCGGCAGAGGCTGGCCCAAGTGCTTTAGCCCCTGCCATCCGCGTGGGAGACCCAGATGAAGCTGCGGGCTCCTGGCTTCAGCCTGGCATAACTCTGGCTGCTACGCCATCTGGGGAGTGAACCAGTGGGTGGAAGGTTGCTCTCTCTCCTTCCTTCTCTCTCTCTGTAACTCTGACTTTCAAAATAAATAAACTTTATTTAGAAAGCTTCTGTGGCTCGTTGTTCCTCCCAGAAATAGGAAGGGACTGTTGAACGTGCTGAAAGGCCTGCAGGGCAGATCTCCCGACTCAGCTCTCAGCCTCCAGCTGGCCACCCTTCCCACTGGATTCTCAGGTCTCACAGACCTTCTTAAGCACCAGGCTTCCTCCCCGCTCGACCTCTGACCAGGCTGTCCCTGCGCCAGTCCCGCCGCTTTCCTCCCGCGTCACCCGTGTGCACCTGCGCCCTCTCAGAGCCCGGCTCAGGAGCCTTCCCCAGCTGTCCGCACCAGGGCGCGTCCGTAAGTGTCAGCCCTTACAGTGCCGCGTCAGTCTTTCCTGGACTCTCAGTGGAGCGTTGTAACCCCAGGGTCCACGCGTGTCTAACCCTTAGCAGTGCTTTGCATATGTAATCACACTTAAATTTCTTAACACCATGAAGGACTGTTATTACCCCAGTTTTGTGGTAGCTCTGCACACCAAGACTGCGCAGTAACGCGTGAAGTGGGTGGAGCCGAGGTTCCACCCCGAGGTGTGCGAGTCAGCGCCGCAGCTGTGGGCCCTCCTGTTCTAAGAGGAGTGGTTTGCTGGGTGCTCGACCCTGCAGCTCCCGCTGGCTGCCCGGGGAGGGGCGGGAGGAGTGGTGTTTCAGGGCATGCGCTGCGAGTTGCTGTGGGGAGACTTGGAGTTTCCTGCAGTAGCATTGTTTGAAAGTTTGCTGTTTTGGCCGCATTATTTTTTCACCTCGCGTGGAAGTTTGGGTTCTGGAAAAGGAGGCCATTCCTTGGCTAACTGCTTCCTCTTGTACCTGTTCGTGCTGAACTAAACCCTGACGCCTCTGTCTGGTGAGCTGAAGCCCAGAATTCCTGAGCCCACACGCATTCCTGATCGTGGCAGCCTGTTAAAAACCTGACTGTGAGCACTCCGAAGACAGACGCTCCCTCAGCGCTCACAGAGAAGGAAGCCGGCCTTCCGAGAGGAAGGTTGACAGGTGCAGGTCCACTGCCGTCAGTGGCACGTGCCAGGGTCAGAGTCCTGGCTCCTGGTTTCAGCTGAGTGCGGGGCACTGCGGACAGCCACAGTCCCTGTCTGGACCAGGCCGAGTCAGGAAGCCGGCCCTCCTGCAGTTCCCACTTGAAGCTCACTAGGCGGCTGTCTGGTCGCCATGTGGGTGCAGGGCCCAAGGACTTGGGCCATCCTCCACTGCACTCCCTGGCCACAGCAGAGAGCTGGCCTGGAAGAGGGGCAACAGGGACAGAATCCGGCGCCCCGACCGGGACTAGAACCCGGTGTGCCGGCGCTGCAGGCAGATTAGCCTATTGAGCCGCGGCACCGCCACTAGGGTTTTTTTTTTTTTTAATATTATTTATTTTATTTTATTTAAATGACAGAGAGAGATCCCTCATCCACTAATTCACTCTCCGAATGTCCGTAACAGCTGGGGCTGGGCCAGGCTGACGCCAGGTGTGCAGTACTCAGCCAGATCTGTGCATTAGCAGGAAGCCAGCGAGGACCTGACCTCCGACACCAGTGTGGATGCAGGCCTCCCAGGCGGCGTCCTGGTTGCTGTGCTAAACGCCAGCCCCCTGGATGGTTTTCTAATTGCCACTTACCAGACCACCCTGCACCTTTGGGAGCTTCACCCCCAGTCCTTAGCCTGGCCTTGCTCAGCAGTGGTGGGGGCTCCTTCCTCTTCCTCTCCCCTTGTGGTCTTCACTTGTTCTTCTCCGTGTGTCTTCCTGCATGGTCCATGTGGTCTTAGCAGGACAGCTGCGGTTCCTGAGCAGAGGCTCAGGGCTCCTGTGCCAGGGATCAGTTGACTGCCTCTCAGCTCCAAATTCACCCCCTGCTTGCCTACCTGGTGAACATTGAACTGGGCCCTTGAAATATTTTTCCTTGTCCAGCTAAGTACGATCAGTAGAGGGCACTCATGTGCTCACCTGCCAGGCCCCTGCAGTGCTCACCGCATCGCTGGTGCCCCGTGTCCTGCGGCCTGCGGGGCAGTTCTCTGTTCTCTGCCACCCACAGCTGTGCTGTCCTCTGCCACAGCAGGAGCAGGAGGAGCTTCCTTGTGCGCGTCCTCTGACCCCTGCAGACCACGGCTGTGCTCGCTCTGGTTCTGTAGGGCTCCCGTCCTTTCTTACCGGTCATTCTGTCCCTGCCATAGTTGGCAAGTCCTAATACAAAGCTGTTTGGATTGTCAAGCAGATTGGACCTAGACTGAACCAGCTCCCCCCGAGTGCAGATGTGAGAGCTGTTGGGCCCCCCTTCCTCAGACTTCTGAAACTGCTGCTGCCTCTCTGAGAGTGAGTTACAGGGTCAGCCCCAGATTCTAGGACGGGGATTATGGTTCCCTGGGGGCCACCAGTGTGCTGGACCCTGACCCCCGTGTAGCAGCCACCTGGATCTAGACGTGGAGCATGACCAGTGAAAACCCACAGGACTTAAGCGCGACTTCGTATCACCAGGGGTTGACTTTGCCGGTTGTGAGCTTCCCGTAGCTGGAATCGGGAGGTGTCCTTTGACATCCTTCTTTGGGCAACATTTTCTGGGTGAGAGCTTCCCACTGCTGCATGTGACAGCAGTTTGTTACTTTCATAGCTTCTCTTGTAGTCCAGCCCCCGGGTCAGCAGCTTCTGAGTCAGCTGAGACTGTCAGAAAAACAGATCATTAAGACCCCCAGACCTGCCGGAGTTAGAAGCTGCCGGTGTGGTCCGAGTGTTTTGACAAGCCCCAGGGGTGCTGTTGCCTGCTAAAGTGCTGGAGCTCCTGGCCTGTGCTGTTCCGTTGTGTGAGTCAGTCACTGTTTTCCCGAGGCCGCTCTTGGTAGATACATGGGTGGTGGCTCTGAGTTGGGGCCTGGATGACTAAGGCTGATGGGAACGGGGTTTGTCCTTTGATGCGTGTGTGTTCATTTCTGTTGAGTGTGTCCCAGGAGTGGCATTCTTGAGTAAAGTCTGTGCATCCATCCAGTCTTAGTAGCTCCTGCCAGCACTGAGTTCTGGCCACCGTGGGAGGCTCAGCTGTTGCGCATTCTTAGCAACACTGGTCTAGTGGCCATCCAGCGGCCTCTCATCTTGCTTTAAAGTTGCACTCTGTTTTGTGACTATGTGGAGTGTACTTTCATATGGTTGTTCACATTTCGGGCAGTGTTTTATTCAGACCTTGGAACCGTCTTCTGATGAATCGCGATGTCTTTTCTCACCTCTTGTTGTCTGTGGGAGTGGTTGGGAGGGGGAGTCCCCTGTGGGAGTGTTGGGAGGGGGAGTCCCCTGTGGGAGTGGTTGGGAGGGGGAGCCCCTGTGGGAGTGGTTGGGAGGGGGAGCCCCTGTGGGAGTGGTTGGTTGGGGAGTCCCCTGTGGGAGTGGTTGGGAGGGGGAGTCCCCTGTGGGAGTGGTTGGGAGGGGGAGTCCCCTGTGGGAGTGGTTCGTTGAGGAGCCCCCTGTGGGAGTGGTTGGGAGGAGGAGTCCCCTGTGGGAGTGGTTGGTTGAGGAGTCCCCTGTGGGAGTGTTGGGAGGGGGAGTCCCCTGTGGGAGTGGTTGGGAGGGGGAGTCCCCTGTGGGAGTGGTTGGGAGGGGGAGCCCCTGTGGGAGTGGTTGGGAGGGGGAGTCCCCTGTGGGAGTGGTTGGGAGGGGGAGTCCCCTGTGGGAGTGGTTGGTTGAGGAGCCCCCTGTGGGAGTGGTAGGGAGGGGGAGTCCCCTGTGGGAGTGGTTGGGGGGGGAGTCCCCTGTGGGAGTGGTTGGTTAGGGAGCCCCCTGTGGGAGTGTTGGGAGGGGGAGTCCCCTGTGGGAGTGGTAGGGAGGGGGAGCCCCTGTGGGAGTGGTTGGTTGAGGAGCCCCCTGTGGGAGTGTTGGGAGGGGGAGCCCCCTGTGGGAGTGGTTGGGAGGGGGTGTCCCCTGTGGGAGTGGTTGGGGGGGGGAGTCCCCTGTGGGAGTGGTTGGGAGGGGGAGCCCCCTGTGGGAGTGTTGGGAGGGGGAGTCCCCTGTGGGAGTGGTTGGGAGGGGGAGTCCCCTGTGGGAGTGGTAGGGAGGGGGAGTCCCCTGTGGGAGTGGTTGGGAGGGGGAGTCCCCTGTGGGAGTGTTGGGGGGGGGAGTCCCCTGTGGGAGTGGTTGGGAGGGGGAGTCCCCTGTGGGAGTGGTTGGGAGGGGGTGTCCCCTGTGGGAGTGGTTGGGAGGGGGAGTCCCCTGTGGGAGTGGTTGGGAGGGGGTGTCCCCTGTGGGAGTGGTTGGGAGGGGGAGTCCCCTGTGGGAGTGTTGGGAGGGGGAGTCCCCTGTGGGAGTGTTGGGAGGGGGTGTCCCCTGTGGGAGTGGTTGGGGGGGAGCCCCCTGTGGGAGTGGTTGGGAGGGGGAGTCCCCTGTGGGAGTGTTGGGAGGGGGAGCCCCCTGTGGGAGTGGTTGGGAGGGGGAGTCCCCTGTGGGAGTGTTGGGAGGGGGAGTCCCCTGTGGGAGTGGTTGGTTGAGGAGCCCCCTGTGGGAGTGGTTGGTTGAGGAGCCCCCTGTGGGAGTGGTTGGGAGGGGGAGCCCCCTGTGGGAGTGGCTGGGAGGGGGAGCCCCCTGTGGGAGTGGTTGGTTGAGGAGCCCCCTGTGGGAGTGTTGGGAGGGGGAGCCCCCTGTGGGAGTGGTTGGTTGGGGAGTCCTCTGTAGTGAGTCTCTGTTGCCGCGACATCTTTCCATGGCCAGTTTTTGCTCTCTTCTTGATATGTTTTGAGCAGAAATTCTTAATGATGGTGTCCAGTTCAGCTTTCTTTGTGGTTGGTGCGTTTTGCGTCGGGTATAGAAGTTTGTCTTTCTTGGTCATGAAGACGTGCTCCACTGTTGTCTTCAAGAAGCTCTTGTAGTGATACTGCTCGTCTCTGAATAGGGTGTTGTCATCCATTTGCTTAAGGTCTCGAAGTTTTTTTCTACTAATGTTTGGTATATTTCTGTGTAGAGGTTATTAGCTCTTGTGTTATATTTATTTCTGTATATTTGTGACTTTTTAATGCTTAAATTTATGTTTGTTTTGTGTTTTCTTATTGATTATTGCTTGTATATAATACTAATGAAATTAGTTTGTTGTCCTAGCTATGTTCAAGACACTTTATAAATTTACTAGGTAATTCTGATAGTTTTAATATTCTTTTCTATGTGTATAGCCATGTCACGTCTGTAAATGCATCCTATCTCCTGTCTTGCTAACTTTCACTGGTAAAGACCATTACTGCAGCGTTACTGAGAAGTGTTTTGTAAGGGTGTCCTTTTCTTTCTTGTGTCTTTCTTGTATCCAGTCTTGACAGGAAGGCATTCAATATTTGACCTTCAGTTCCAAATTTTTAACATGAGCAGGTGTTGAATTTTATCAAAGGCTTTTAAGATTTGAGATGTCCTTTGGATAATATAAATTATATTAATTGATTTTTCAAATGTTAAACCAAGATTGGGTTCTTGAAATAAACCTAATGTGGTGTGGTGTTAGATTTCTTTATGTGTTGCGGGGCTTGGCTGCTGATACTTGGTTGAAGATGTTTTTGTTACTGCGCTGGGCATTGGCCTGTGGCTTCCCTTTCATGTCCTGTGCTTGTCTCTCAGATTATGCTTTGGTGTTGTGGGTGGGCCCTTTGCCCTATACAGGGCATAAATAATTCAAAGTATTTCTAGTAGGGGGACTGATCCTGGTGTTGTGTTTTGTCTTGTTTTTTGTGGTAGCGAATAAAGCTGCCACCTACAGTGCCAGCATCCCATATGGCTGCCCCACTTCTAATCCAACTCTGAGCTGTGGCCTTGGAAAGTAGAAGATGGTCCAAGGGCTTGGGCCCCTGCACACACATGGGAGACCCAGGAGAAGCTCCTGGCTTCAGATTGGCCCAGCTCCGGCCATTGCAGCCATTTGGGGAGTGACCTAGCAAATGGAAGACCTTGCTCTCTGTCTCTGCCTCTGCCTCTCTGAAACTCTGCCTTTCAAATAAATAAATCTTTAAAACAAAACAAAAAAAAAAAAAAAAAAGGAAGAAAGAATAACGGGAAAACTTGGCCCTGTCTACGGCGGCCCTTGCTCTCCCCGTCCTTTGTGTGGTCACCGTGAGGCAGTGGAGCCACACATCAGGATGTCCTTTCTGTGGTCCTACCAGGACGGAGAGTGGGTCCTGAGGTCAGCTGTTTCATTACATTCAGAGAACTACAGAATGTGTGAGTACAGTAGCCTCCCAAATACGGAAGACCAATAAAGGTTAGAAGTGATTTTTTTAAAAACCCCTGAAGTTAAAAGGGAAAATAACTGGAAGTGAAGTTCACTAAGGGGCTCGACAGCAGTTCTGAGCAGGCTGAAGAAGGAACCGTGACTCGAGGCTGGGTCAGTTGAGCTTCTCCGGTCTGAGCCACAGAGAAGAAAGAATGAAGAGTAAGGAACAGCCAGGACCCCTGAGCACCGCTGAGCACCCACATACAGGGGATGGGAATCCGGAAGGAGAGGAGAGGGGGAAGGGGCAGAAAGCCGCTGTAAACACACAGGGAATGGAGACTTCTACTGAATGAGAAAGACTCAGCTGCCGGTTCCGGAATCTCTGCAGGCTCCATGTGGTCTAAATGCGAAGCTGCCTGTGTCTAGACACATCACAACCAAGCTTTCAGGAGAGAAAAACAGAGCAAGTCTCAGAAGAAGGGAAAAGTGATTTACTACAAGAAATCTGATGGTTTCTCATTACAAGATGGAGGCCAGAGGAGGAAATGGCTTGTTCCAAGTGCTTGAAGAGAAGGACTGTCAGAAATTCTGCCTCCCATGAATTTGGCCTTCAGAAATGAAGGAAAAGTTCTTTTCAGAGAAACAAGAACTGGGAGAACGCTCCCCAGGACGCCGTCCTGCAGGCAGTGCTGACGGCTGGAGTGAGGGGACGCTGACGGCTGGAGTGAGGGGACGCTGGACGGCGACGCGGATCTTCAGGAAACAGCCGGGACAGAGTGACTCCCTGGGTGAATATGTGTAGACAGGGCTGGTGTGTGTGTTTGTAGCCCTTTTTCTTCTCTGCATAAAAGACACTGTATCAGGCAATCATTGTAAACCTGTGTTGATGGGCTTGCGATGGATAAAGCCTAGTTTGTGTGCACGGGAGGGAAGTTTTGTTGCTGTTGCAGTATGTTGGTATTAATCTGAACTCGATTTTGTTACTGATGAATATGTTAATTGTAATCCCCAAGGCAACCACTAAGAAACTTTAAAATAGAGTAAAACAATGCTCAGGGAACTCAGGGGCTGTAACTCGGCATTTCAGTGATGCAGATGAGAGGAACAGCCACAACAAAAGGCCCAACATAGACACCAGCAGTAAGTGGCACACAACAGTGGTGACCCTCATCAGGAACTACATCATGGGTAAGTGGATTTAGACAATCCCATTAAAAGGCAGAAATGGGCAGAATGGCTTTTCTCTTCAGGAATGACTGTGTTCTGCCAACAAGAGACACAGTTAGACTGGAAGATGCAAGTAAGGATAAAGAGATCTCATTCCTACAGTAACTGGAGGAGCTGGTGGCATGGCTATGCTGATATCAAAGTCAGCTTTACGAGGTAGATGGTTAATGAAGATGTGACACTTTATCATACCTAACAAGGTTGATCTGTCAAGAAAATGTAATGCTTTGAAGCATGTATAAATCTAACAGGAGCCCTCCAACACACGAAGCAAAAATATAATGAAAAACAATTTAAAAATTAAAGTGAGAAGCAAAAGCACCTAGGAGCAGCAAGGAGCTACAGCCCACCAAGTCGTGGTGTCTCTCTCTCTAACTCTGCCTTTCAAATAAACACATAACTCTTTAAAAAAAAAAATAAAAGGTGTGGTGCGTGGGTGTGAACTCATGGTGTTCATCTTTGTGGATGGAGAGCCAGGCAGGTTCTAGCAGAATGGGCCTGCGGGCTTGGTGCAGACCGTGGTCCTGCTCACCTCTGCTCTCCTGGCCTTGCAGGGCTGGGGGTGGCTGTGTGATTCCCGGAGACAGAACGTGGGAAGGCCCCTGGCTCTGAGTCCGAGGCACAGGTCAGCAGGCTCCCTGTCCCAGGTCCTGAAGAGCCGTCTTCAAGTGCTCAGGGCAGAGCTCCCCACAGTCTGCCCTCTGATCTTTGTGACGAAAGCCTTATTTGCCGTATCATTTCTTGATAGTGTATTTCAAAGAGCAATTTATAATTCTGGTGAAATGTAATATATTAGTTTTTTTTTTATGTTTTCTATTTTTTGTGTCCTGAAGGACATCTTTGCCTTATTCAGTATCACCAAGGTTCTCTCTGAAGTCCTGGAAGTTGTGGATTTTTGCACCCAGGTCTGTGGTGTGGCTCGCTAGTGATTTCAGCGCTGCTGGTGAAGACGCTCCTGTGTCCCGTAGCTGACATTCTGAGTGAGGGGCAGGGTGAGAGCAGGGATTGGTTGAAAACAGCTGCAACTGATGGAAAGGTGCTGACCTTGGGAGAGGAGAAGGAAGACACTGACCCTGTGGAGGGAAGCGCGCAGATGGTGGGGGCATGGGAAGGCAGGGACTGAGAGCAGTGCCTGCGGGAGGGGAAATGCCCTGGCCTGACCGCACGCTCCCAGCCTGGGACAGATGCCTTCCAGGTGGCCGACGGGTGGCTGGGTCCACTGCTCTCTGCCACGTGGCTTTGACCATGATCAGACCCCTGCCCCTTCCCCTTGCTGAGGAATCTCCTGTGGACACGTGCCATCACCGCCAGATGCCTTTCCTGTCCCCATATGGACAGGCGTGGACAAAGGAGAGACGTCACCATGGCTGCCCTCAGGCACTCCCTCCAAAAACAAGTACTAATTTCTAACTTGGGTGTCTGCCGGTTAATCAGACTGGCCAGGGGCATGCCGTGCACTGGGGGAATTCCAGCTTTCCCTGGGCCGCGTCTTTACCTGTGCTTCCCTCAGCCGGACCGTTTTACCTCTGTTCCTAGAAACCACGCGGGATAGAAACAGGGGCGGTATTGTGCGGGGCCAGATGCCTGTCCGTGTGCAGTTTCTGCATAGCGTGCATCTTTCCGTGGACGTCTTGAAGACCCCTCCCTGCTGGCGGGCACTGCTCTTAGCGTTTGTGTGAGAGCGTCTGGTTTCCATCTTTGAGAGGCGTGTTGCTAGGTGTGCGGTTCCCTCAGTGCTCACACCTCATGCCCGCTGTGTGTGCGCCGTCCTGAGTGCTGTCTCCTCCTCCGCGTCCCCCCCCCCCCCACGGTTCCCTGTCTTTGTGTTCAGCAGTTCACGTCATCTTTGCGTGCTGTAGTCGTGAAACCATTGCGAGCGTTCTCCAGCTCTGATGCCGTGCGTTTTTCCCGGCATTTCCACTTGACCCCAGAGTTCTGTGTCTGCTGAATTCCCCGTCTCTCGGTCGTGTCGTCCAGCTTTTCCAGAATACTTCGCATGGTGAAATAGTCGTTGCTCGTCTAACCTGGTCTGATGGTGCAGCCAGGGGTCGTCTCTGTCTCTTCCTGGTTTGCTGTTGGCGTTGCTTCTTTGTTGTGCACTTTGGTTGAACGCGCGCCGTGCTGTGATGAGCCTGGAGACAGGTGCCCGGCGTTCCTGGGCAGACTTCTTGGCAGGCCGTTCAGGGCTTGACCTGTGCTGGAGAGCCCAGTGGCTGGCGGGCCCCTCACTGCCTCAGTGGCCGCGTGTTCCGCTGGCAGTACGCTGCTGTTACCGTGCTGAGCTTGAAGGCTGGATTGTGGGGGGCTGTGCCGGCTGACGGCCTCCTTCCATTCCAGCATCTGCACCGCGGAGCACCTCTCCATGGCCTGGGCTCTCCCTCAGCCGTGTCCAGCTCCGGCTTGTCGCTTGGTGCCAGGCTCATGATGGGCAGCTGCGTTCCCCATTGTCAGTCCAGCTGCAGTCGGAGGAGACCCTGTGCACCCAGATCTTAGAGATGGGGCTGGCTCAGCCTCCCTCCGTCCGCTTCTTCCTCCTCTCCCCTGACCCGATGATCCCACACACTCAGGGTCCCCTGCCAGAGCCCGCCTGGTGTGGGGGTGGGGTCATCAGCCCCTGGTGTGGGGTCACCTGCCCCTGGTGTGGGGGTGGGGTCATCAGCCCCTGGTGTGGGGTCACCTGCCCCTGGTGGGGGAGTGGGGTCAGCAGCCCCTGGTGTGGGGGTGGGATCAGCAGCCCCTGGTGTGTGTGTGGGGGTCATCTGCCCCTGGTGTGGGGGTGGGGTCATCAGCCCCTGGTGTGGGGTCACCTGCCCCTGGTGTGGGGGTGGGGTCATCAGCCCCTGGTGTGTGTGTGGGGGTCATCTGCCCCTGGTGCGGGGGTGGGGTCAGCAGCCCCTGGTGTGTGGGGGGGGTCATCTGCCCCTTCTCTGGGCAGAGCTTCTCTCTGCTTTCCTTGGGCTGAGTCTTCGCCTGTGCCCCCTCCCCCCTTAGCCAGACCCCGGTTACCTCCGCTTCCTGGAGCTATGGCTCTTTGCTGAGCCCCCTGGGCCAGGGAGCTTCCTGTTCGTCCCCCAGCGATTGCAAGCTTTTGCTTCCAGGGGAGGAGCGTGCAGGCAAGCAGGCGGGGTGGCAGCAGTGGGCACTCCCCTGCCTCCGGCCCAAGGCCCTGCCTGGCCAGCTGGTGGAGGCTCTTGGGGAAGAGCTCGCAAGTGCCAGCGGCCCCTCCTGGCGTCCGGGTCCTCGGGCGGGCCCCAGCTTCAGGCTGTGTGGAAGGTTAGGTCTTCCCCGCTGTGCCACAGCCACCGTGTCCCCAAGGCTGTGCCGGAAGTGCAGAATCCTGTGGCCTGTTTCCCTGGAGGCCTGTTTCTCCTGGGTTTTGTTTTCTGGTTACCTGACAACCTCAAGTCTGGTGGGATCAGCAGGGTTATGGTTCCGGTAGACTGCCTTTTCCTTTTGGTTAACGTGGGAGGGGTCCCCCAGCCCCTGCCTCGCCCCAGATTCCTGCAAGCGTTCTCGGGGAATGGGGAATGGATGTCCTGTTTGTCAGGGTTCCCGTGGGGATGCCACGGAGCACCACGCTGTCAGTGACAGGGGCTGCGGGAGCTGCAGTGAGAGCATGCGTACTGGCGCTTGCGGGTGGGAACTGCTGCAGAGCGAGGAGTGCTCTCTGAGGTGTCATTTTTTTCTGTTTTCAGAAACGATCCTCAGGATGTGGAAATCAGTCCCAGACAGAATCGCCGCGCGAGAGCAGCCAGCGGCACAGAGGTCGAGCCGAGAAATAAGCGTAACAGGAATTAGGCTTCCCCACGGAGCTTGCTGGTGCCGGTGCCGTACCAGGTGCCGTGTTTATAAAAGCCCGAGGGGAGATGTTGTATTCTAAATACTGCAGGTGACTGATTTGCATTCTTTTCTGCTTTTCTGGAAAACTAGTTACAAAAACCACAAACCAGCTGCACATGGCCAGGCGCCTGCTGCCCCCGACGCCTTCCCTGCACTCACTGGCAGCCCTGGGCCGGCACCGTGTGGGGGGCTGGGTTTGGTTTCCAGTTCTGAGGATGCTCTTACGCCACTCTCCCTTCTCTGCCATGGAGGCCCGGTTTCGGGAAAGGATCCTCTCTGCCCTGACAGACGCGGTCGGGGAGGGAGGAGCGCCTGTGGGGGCGGGCAGGAGGTGCCCGTTTCCGCCGCTGGCCACGCCGCCGGTCAGCCTGCCCGTCACAGCCCTTGCGGGACGGCCATTGCCCTCGTCTTCGGCGTTGCTCAGGGTAGGCCTCACTGTCCCAGTAGTCGTAAAGTCACAATAACTTTGAAACGCTGGGTCTGTCCTTCTGGCACCTAACGACGGCTGCTGTCGGCACCTTCTCCCTGGGCGCAGTCGAGTCTTTCAGACCCCGGATATTGAACACCAGCTACTAAATGAAGAGCGCACAATAAATGGAATTCGTAAATGCGCAGTCTCCTCGTCAGTCTGAAATAACGTCACCCCGGGGCAAGACGCCTGCATCGGAGCGCCGGAGCTCGGTCCCTGGCTCGGGGCCTGTCTCCAGCCGCCCCGGGAGGCAGCGGTAATGGCTCAACCGACTGAATCCCTGCCATGCCCGCGGGAGACCTGGGCCGCGTGCCCTGTTCCTGGCTGGGGGCTGTTGCAGCTACTTGGAGGAGCGAACCCGCGGTCGGAGCTCTTTCTCTGCTTCATACATACACACATACACGCACGCACACATACCTAACATTGAAGACACTGTCCTTCAAACAGTGTCCTGTGAGTGGCCAAGTCCACGCTACAGACGGCTGGCACAGGTTGGTCACATGTGTGTCTGGTGTTCGGAGCTGTGTCCCCTCGCGCCTGCACAGCCCTGACACGTGAGCTTAGCTGCCAGCAGCGGGGGTGGTGCTAGCACAGCGGGAGCCCAGCAGATCCGGGCTTCCGGGGCAGCCTTGGCCTCCCCTCTTAGGGACGTCTCCGCCGGCCCTGGCTTTCCGGTACCTGGGGGTTTCTGGTCATGTGTGCAGTCTCAGTGCCACTGAAGGGCAGCATTTTCCTTCTGTTTTCTTTACGGGTTTCCCGATGTGGGAAATAGGCCCACCAGAGACCACCTCCCCGCCCAAGGACAGCCTCTGAGGCAAGAAGTCAGTGAGAAGCGAGGCCTTGTTAGCAGCCACGCGAGGTAGGTGCCCAGCGGCGAGTAGCAGGCGCCCCCTCCCCCATTCCTGGGGTAATCGGGGGTTCCGTCTTCCTGCGTGAGCCTAGGAGGGGCGATGGGAGACAAAATGTCACAGGAAATAGGGAGAGGCAGGGATTGGTTGAAAGCATGATGTTCCTCCCCTTCCCTTTCTGCACGGGGAAGCCGGGCTCTGTGCAGGACGTAGGGGCCTTGGTCTGCTCCCTCCCCTCTGGTTTGCCCGGCTGAGGAAGGGGCCAATAGGGAAGGGTTGACTCGTGCAAAGATTCAGGAAGGCATCCTACAGCTGCTCATCCAGGACTGTGCTGGGGGTGTGGGTCCTGCCACCTCGTCTTTCCACCGTGCAGGCGACCACGACAGCTCGGCCCTCCCCGGTACCCGGTGCCAGGTGGGTGTGGGAGAGTCCATCTTCATCGTGTCATCCGCTAGACTCCTGAGCCGTGGCAGCGCTCCTGGACTCCGAGCTGCCGAGGCAGATCTGACCTGAGGCCCCTGGCGAGACCAGACAGAGCAGAGTGAACAGTGATGCGACACTGTCGTCCCCGCGTTGCCAGAAATCACGCCAGACTGAACACTGCTGTGACGTCCAGCCTTGTGCAGCCCGTGATCAATTAAACCCGAAATCGGCAGCGTTCACTACAGCACAGGGAGCTGGAGGGAGACCCAGGACTGGGAACCAAGCGCATGAATTCATTCGGGAAATACTTTATTATCCACTTAATTATCTGTCGGTCACTGGACTGGACGCACACAGTTGCCCTTGGGTCACCTGAAGGTGCTCTTGGAGGCAGGCAGGAAGATGTTGCCCTGTGCTGGGGTGTGGCTGTCCTTAGTGGGGGTGGGGGCGCGGCGCTGCCAGGATGCCGCTAAACACCCCGTCCTAGTTTGCTGCGCCTGCCATCACCAAATACCAGACAGCAGAAGTTCCCTTTGTCCGAGTTCCGGGGCCGGAAGCCCGAGGCCTCTCCCTCCCCACTGCGTCTTTCCAAAGAGGATCTGTGCGTTGCCTCGCCGGCTCGGGACGCCAGCCCTGCTGCGCAGCCTCCGCCGTGTGAGCTCCTTTTGCTCTCAGTGCCTCTTTGCAAACCCTGCGGGGCGCTGGCTTCCACCACGCGTGCTTCATCTCCTTCAGGTGCACTGACCCAGAACTGAGCTGAACCTGCCACTGGCCGTGTAATCCTCACTGGGCTCCTGGCTGTTCCTGCCTGTTCTCCCCACCCCTCACCCCTCACCCCACCCCTCAGGGCAGTCAGCTCGCTCCTGTGGCTGTGGCGGGTGGGGCTGCCCGTGAGCCCCGTGTGGTGTGGGAAAGGGGCCCCTTACTCTCGTCTCTGCCCCTTTGTTCTTCGCACCCCGCTTTGAGAACCACTGGTGCAGGTGAGACGCTGGGAGCCACATGGGGCAGGAGGCCCCTGCACAGATCACCCGGGGAAGACTTGCATGGCCTCAGCCCTGCAGGATGAGAGGGAAGTCCAGGTGGGATCAGTGCACTGAGACCGTCCCCGTGGTTGGGCCCTGAGCTCGTCTCCACGCTGCCCCAGACCCTGGGAGAAGGCAGAGTGCTGGACCGCACCCGCTCAGCGTCCGCCCGCGGGAAAGGGCGGCTCGGTTGCTTCCTTGGGTTTTGCCGTGTGTACACGCACAAGCGGTGTTAGCACCCACGTTGCTGTCTTCGCCTCCTACACTTAGACCTCGTGGGTACCCCTGGTGCTTCCAGCTCTCAGTGGGCCTCAGGCCATTCCATGCATGGATGCTTTGCTGTGCTCCTCACGGCCTCCCCCGACCCCTCCCCCGACCCCTCCCTGTCCTGTGGCCCCCGCCGACCCTGCCCGGGATTCCGTCCCTGCTGCAGCCCCGCCCGCCTCTGCACGGCCATCTCCAGTCCTTGTGAGTTCCACGCGGGACCCGGAGGGAGGTTGGTAGTGTGGAGTCACCTGGACCCAAGGCTTCCTCGCGCCTCTTCTCCCTTCCTGTCTCCCTCTCTCCCCGCTTCTCCCTCCCTCCCTCCCTCTCTCTCCACTTCTCCCTTCCTGTCTCCCTCTCTCCCTGCTTCTCCCTCCCTCCCTCCCTCCCTCCCTCCCTCTCTCTCCACTTCTCCCTCCCTGCCCCCTCTTCCTTCCTCAGCTGTTACTGTAGCAGGATTCGTGTGCAGAGGACAAGAGACGAAATAGTCTATTATTTATGCCGGCATAAGGCCCAGGTGGGATTTGTTCTCCAAAAGCCGGAGCCCAGAATGGAGGAGTGTTTCCTTGTCTGCGGCCTTAGCCTCCTTGTCTGCCTTATGTGGGTACACGCACTTCCTGGCGGGCTATTCCGATGTCACACGGCGGCCACAGGGACCGATACAGCACCGCACCTGTGTACATGGTTCCTGGTGTCGCCTTTTCCACCACGCTGAGCCTCGCCTGTCCTGCGACGGCTGCCGTCACTGAGGAGCGGTTACGGTGTGAGCAGACAGGGACTGCGGCTGCAGCATCCCTAGGCGGGCAGAGGGCAGCCAAGTTCATTCCCGGGAGAGGGCCGCCCTGCTCCTGACCTCTGGTTAATCATGGTGGTTAGAAACAAGCTTAGTTAAAAGACAAAGGCCTCTGCATTATAACCGTGTCTCAAGAAGTGCATGAAAGGAGGAGACCCTGCCCCCCAGAAGGGGAGACTAACATCAGTTAGATAATGAGGTGAATTCCTGCTATGCCACGTGTGACCTTGGACTCCAAGCCTCCAGGACCACTAGACCACTAGGCCAGATGCCTGCAAGAAGTTTGTTTTGCTGATAAATTACCCAGTGTGTGGCGTTTCGTTTTCGAGTTGTACATTTTATGTTAGAGAGTTACTTCCCAAATGCCCACCCGAGACTGAGCCAGGCGGAAGCTGGGACCCTGGTGTCTTAACCCAGCATTTAGCTGCTAGGCTAAATGCCCAGCATTGGTGTTCTGCCGAAGCGTAGGTTCCAGAATACAAGCATTCAAAAACTCATGGAAGCCGGCTTGTGTGAACCAGGGCCTGTGTGTCTGCCAGCTTTGCAACTGAAGTCGGTGAGACTGGACGAGGCAGCGCTCCTACGCCTTGTCCAGGACCCCCTACGCATGCACGCGTACACGCACATGCGTGCACACGTGCACACACCTACACTCCTTTCATAGCACATTCGTTGTCAGCGCTCATTGGGTCAGATGCCACGGTGGACACGGTTTTCTCTTGGACGTTGGATCCTCTCCCTGTTATAAATCACTTTGAAGTAGCATTGTGGTACGCAGAGTTTTCCATATACATGATCGCTTCCTTAGGTTAGATTCCCAGAAATGGAATGACTGGGACATGAACCTTTAATAAAATATATGGCCAGGTTTTAAAAACAGTAGACTCTTAAGTATTAAATTCTAAAGTGCTGAGTTTCTGTAAGTTTGCAGTAATGAATGAGGGGCAGGCATTTGGCCTAGTGGTCTAGCCTCGAGTTTCAGAGGCCGCGTCCCAGGTGGTGGTACGCAGTTCAGCACAGCGCCGGCTGCTCCTGACGGCACCTGCCTGCCGGTGCGCAGGCCCTGGGAGGCAGAGCGATGGCTCGAGTGGCTGGGTTCCTGCCGCCCACCTGTGAGACCTCGGTGGGTTCCTGGCTCCTGGTGCCGGTCTCTGCCATCACACGCTTCTAAGGTGCGACCCACAAGACGCGAGCCTGCCTTGTCTCTGATTGTCTGCCTCCCAAATAAGTAAAAACTCTAAAAAAAAGTCACAGAACTACAGATGTTGCAGAATTTGTTGGAGCTCAACCGTGGGTATTTCGCAGCAAATGCAAAGCCCCCACAGGACTCGGGCTAGCTGTCAGAGGCAGGCCCGGAGTGGAAGGGGACGAAGTACAGGCTGTTCTTCAGAGCTGTAAGCACACGAAGCTCCCCCCAGGAGTGACTCGAGCCCACTTCCTGGTGCCTGATGCCCAGGCTTTGCAGGCCAGGTCCCAGAGCTGCCGTGACTCAGCCCAGGAAGCCCAGCTGCTCGGATGCCTGACGAGTAGGCCGCAAGGCTGACCCTGGTGTGAGCGCCTTGACTTGAGCGGGAGCCAGGTGGCAGCAAGCTGGGAGTATCTGATCACCACGTGACAGCCCTGGGACTCCATAAACTCGCAGCTGAGACCCCAGGACCCCGCGTGGCAGTGCTTACGGCCGGCGGGTCTCCTGTGTGCCGTCTGATGTGGCGCAGCCTGACTTCCATGCCTCGTACGCAGCCCTAACTACCCACGGCACCTCCAGGCAGCCTCAAGGGAGGCCTTTGGATTCTACAGGACGTCGAGGGCGCTTGTTTTCTGTTTTCAACACATGGCACTGGGTTACTTAAGTTGAAAACTTCCAGAAAGCGGTGGGGCTTAGCCTGAAGCTATGTTGGCGTAACCCAAGGCCGACCCTGGTCTGACAAGAGGCTTCCTACCTGCTTGTCCCAGCAGCATAGGAACATTTCTGAAAATTGCGTCCTGTCCGTCTGTCTGGCAGAGCGAAGGGAGAGCGTGCTGATGACCTGTGGGTTGGGTGGTTCAAGCTGGTCTCTTCCTTGTGCAGGAGAGGATGTCGGGAGACCCAGGCCTTCTGGCAGCCTGTTCAGAAGCACCGGAAGGAAGCAGTGAGATGCAGCAGCCATCCGTGACCCGAGACGGCGGTGTTGAGTTCATTACTGCCGGCAGGTTTAAGTAAATGCAGACTGGGGGTGGGGCGGGGGGTGGAGATGAGGTGGAAATGAGACATTGCAGACTGGGGGTGCAGCGGGGGTGGAAATGAGACATTGGACAGCAGTGGGGGTTGTGGGAGAAGCAGTGTGCAATGAAGACGCTCAGAAGCCCTTGTGTTGGGTCGGTGGCACTGGCCAACCTGACGCTCGGAGTCGGGGGTTCACTCTGCAGTTTGAGGGGTAACTGCTAACGAAGACACACAGGACAGGATTTCCCAAGCCAGAGAAAGGGATTGAAGGAAACTTGATGAAGCCACTGTAGGGCAGAAGAGGTTAGCAAATCAGCTCATGAAAAGCATGAAAGAATAGAAAGTACCAGATAAGCCAAGCCAAATATATCAGGGAGGTGATAACTTTCAACTCCTAGCCATAGCTAACATTTATTTAGGGTGTCGCACTTGCTGGGCTCTGGACTTGTCAGTGTTGACCCATGGACTGATCACAGGGCTCTGTGTTTTACAGATAAGGAGAGTAGGACAAAAGTGAAGCCCTGCCAGCCATACACCTGCAGGACATCTGAACAACCTAGTAAGCGGGGAAGGGAGCTGGGAAAAGCTCATTAAGTGTAGCAATCTTGTGGATGTGCGGCTGCCACGGAGGAACAGCGGCCCCGCGGCCGCTCCTTCCTGGGGCGAGGGCCAGCTGGGCAGGAGTGGGCTTGGGCCCCTGCTGCTTCTCCTGCCTTTCTTAGCTCCCGTGTGCAGTGCGCCAAGGGCCGCCCTGGAGTTGCCCAGAGCCCCTCCCCGCTGGTGCCGTTCCCCCCATCTCCATCGACATTTGGGCACTAAAGGGTCGTGAATCTTGGTTCAGAAGCCTCTGGGGTGTTGATGGCCAGGCTGGCACTGGGCTGGGGCTGCCCTGTCAGTACAGTGCTGGAACCAGAACCAGAACCTGCCATGTCGGTGGGGAGCTGCAGCCATCACTCGGTTCATCCTGTCTTTCAGTGGGTGGGAAAACAGATGCAGTGAGCTCTGAGATGCTGGGTGCCTTCCCCCAGGGCGGTTCCTGCAGGGGGTGTAGGGTGCCGCCCTCAGTGTGCTCACCTGCCCTGCACTGGAGACCGCTCCGCCTGCCCTGGGCGCAGGAGGGAAGCCCTTCCGTGCCCTGAATGCCACCAGGAGTGTAATTCCAGGCAAATCCAGCCCCCCACTGAGCTGCTGGCTGCTGACTCCTGGGGTCAAGGGTCCAGGGACCCAGCATTGAGTTCGCCTAAGACCGAATGGCTCCTCTCTTTCTCATTTGTGGCCCTAAGGTCCAGGCAGGGGGTTGCTAAGGGCAAGGGCAGCTTCACTCTCTGAGCCCTCCTTGAGGGAGGAAGGACAGTCCTCGTAGAGGTGACGCTGAGAGGATGGGGTCCCCAGCCCTCGTCCACCTGTGCACCCTGACACTATTCAGACCATGTCTGCCTCCCAGGCCGCCTGTTACTGTCCTAGTTCCTCCCCATCCCAGCTCTGCCACACAGCTCCCGAGTCACACTCTCGCCCTCCTGCCCCACGCCGCCTCTCTCTCCCAGGGTTCCCACCCTGCACCGCAGTTAGCTGACACCACCCCCAGTCCTCATTTCTGTGATGCCCCACTTTTCACTGCCCCTCATTGGCCACCGTGTGCTGTCTCCTCTCTGGTCCTGTCTAGATCCCATGGCCAGTGCCAACTGTCCCCTCGCCTCTCCTGTCCACTGCACTGGCCGGGTTCTCCTGGCTTCCTCCTCCTTCTGTCACTGCCCATTCTCCACTCTCTTCTGTCCTGGGATGTGGAGCACCCGGAGCCCTCTGGCCCTGGCCCTCCTTCTCTCACGGGGTCTGCTCCCTGGGCTTTGAATCCCGTGCTGTCACGTTCTTCCCTGACTTCAGAGCGGCTGCTGACCTGTCCGCTTGGCCAGGAGGCATCCCACACTGAATGTGTCGTCTTCTGCCCCCACCCCAAGCCCACTTCCCCCCAATCTCTCGCACTGACTGCACCCCCATTACAGCCTGGTTCACTCATTCACAGGGTAGCTGAGGCCCCAAACCCAAGTCATGTGTTGAGTAAACATTTGGGGTTTAATTAGTAACTGTTTTATCTCATATCTCTTTAAAATGTATTCAGTGGGTCTCCTACCCATGGATGAAAATTCTTTGTGGTTCTGTGACCTGCAAACACTGAAGTAAGAAAAAACAATGATGTTATTCAAAGTTAAAATATCTGTGCACTTGAACTTGGCTTATAGTTAGGTATTTTCTCTACCCCGGCGGGGCTGCTGCTGTCTGCTTCCCACAGTGGGCGTGGAGAAGGGCGCCGTCCCCCGGGGACTGCCCTCACTGCCTGCTGTCCAGGGCGGGGGAGGTGCGAGCAGGCAGGCCCGGGCCATCGCTGTCCTGCCCAGGGCTGCGGATTGAGCATCTCTTGCCTGAAATGGGCAGGGCCACGTGTGTTTGAGATTGCAGATTCTTTCAGATTTTGTAATACTGGCATGTGTACAGTGAAGTGGGTGGGGGGCCTACGCCTAAACACGGACTTCATTCATGTTAACCTGTGTCCGTACCACAGCCTGACGATGAGTTTGCATGACATTTGACCGTGTGGAACCGTTCTCTCGTGGCATGGGGTCTGTGCTCAGAGTGTCAGGTTTTGGGATTTTGTATACGTTCCTTGGAGAACTGTCTCAGGGAGTCTTTTGCCCGTTTTTAAGTTGGGCTGTTTGGTTGCTGTTTCAGACTCTTTGATCTCTCGTCTCTCCCCATGGCGCCCTCCCCACGGCCAAGACTTCTGGTTGCACCCTCTGTAAGGCTGCCACAAAACACCAGACACTGGGTTGGAGGACAGGTTTATTGTCGGGTGGGGGAAGCCCGATGGGCCTGGGGGGGAGGGAAAAAGAGTGGGGGGGGTCGAATGAGAGGGATCGTGAGAGAGAGGGAGAGAGGTCCAGAGAGAGCACCTGTGCTGGAAGCCGGTCCTGTGATGCCTTTGCTGGGGGGCGGGGGAGGGGCAGGGAAGTAGGAACAGCGAATCCCATTAAGGTGGGGGTGGAGCTGACACCTGTGGTTAGGCCATCTGGTCACCTGGCTTCTAGCAATGGCGGCAGGGGCTAGAGCCTAGGATGGTGTCCGGGACGTAAGTCACGCCACAGACAGGACCGTGCCATTTACTAGCACCCTCCATGGTGTTCGCAGAGTGGTGGCACTGCCTTCCGTGTCCCCACTGCCCTGCACCCTCTCTGAGCTCAGCACGTGGCCCTCAGTGTGTGGACAGAATCCCTGCTGAGCAGGTCAGGGGTGCCCTGGAGCCACTGACAGAAATAAACCGGCTCCGTGAAGAGGTTGATAGAACCGTCGTAGAGGACCAGGGAGACAGAAGCCCAGGGACTTTTAATGAGTCTTGGAAGGGTTCCAAAGTGGTCCAGTTCTAGTCCGATTTATTGTCCCACGGCAGTAAATTGTCGCTTGTCGTGACCCAGTGAGCACGCGTTGGCTACTGTGTTTGGAGCGTGACTGGCTGCAGACAGCTTCAGAGATACGTCTGTGAGCGAATTTAAGGAGGCCCTTTCCGGGAACAGCGAGGCCGGTACCGCGCAGCTCAGGGCTGCTCAGGGCTGGCCCAGCCCCTCTGCGCCTCCCCAAAGTCAGGCCGACCTGGTGGGGGAGCCGTGTCTGCGAGCTGTTTTTGCTCCGTGCTTTGCTGGCTGTCTCAGGGCAGCTTGTTCTCAGAGCAGTTTCCTCCTTTGCTCAATTGCTGTCTGCTTTTCAGCTGACCCCGAAACGCGTGGCTCGACTGCCATCCCCGGCGTGAGCTCCCTGCGCCTGGGTGACAGTCACTCGCTCAGGTGCGTGGTGACCTGCAGGCTCACGGCCACAGCGCTGCGTGCTCTTCTGTCTCTGGGCACCTGATGCGTCCCCTCCTGCTGGCATCCATCCCCAGCCGGCAGATGTGAGGGGGAGCATCAGCAGGGGCCCAGGCTGTGGAAGCTTTCTCTGTTTTTATTTCATCCTTTACCTGCAGTCTTCGATCTTTGAACTTAAACTTAATGTTGCCCGAACCTTGGTGTCAGCACACGGATCAGACCCAGGCATCCTCCTCTGGAGGCGTCTGGGAAACTCCCGGTGCTGAGCGCCCGCCCGCTGTGTCTTCCCTGTGCCTTCAAGGGCTTTGTTAATGACTTTTCCTTGCCTTTAGCAGATTATCCTTTCATATTGAAATGCTGGGAGCTTGCTCTGGGAGGTATTGATTCTCTCCCACCAGGGGACAACCCGGGGCTGTCTGAGGGATTAGGGCGAACTGTGGTCCTTGTTTTGGCTTCCTTGATCTCATTCAAACTGGAAATGAACGTTAAAGCTCCCGGGCCCAGCGCCTTCATCTTAGGGCTGGGCACTCAGGGAGAAGCAAGCGGCTCTCCCGGCTCTCCCGGCTCTCCCGGCTCTCCCGTGTAGAAGGCCAGAGAAGCTGACGTTGCATCTGTGTTCCGTGGGAAGTGAGAAATTAGCCTGTGCGTGTGAGAGACCTGGGGAAAACCGTCCTGCCCAGACGCTGAGAGCTTCGCAGGTGCTCTGAGCCTTCCCCAAGGAAAGCCCCCGCGAGAATCCTCTCTGCCCGGCCCGGATGGGTTACCCAGCCTGATCACAAAGGCAACAGAACCTGCACAGCCAGGTTCCTCCAGAAGGCACCGGGCAGCCGGTGGCCACGTAACCTGACTCGCATCAGCAGACCCTTTGTCCTGGAGGAGGACGAAGGGCAGGAGAGACAGTGGGGAGGGCTGGACCCCCTTCTCCTCTGAGCCCCAGTCCGAATCCAGACTGCACCCCAGCTCTCAGCTCCTCCCTGGGCGGCCCCCATTAAACCTTGCTGACCACGCCTTTCTGTTTCACATCTGGATTCTTTCTTAGTGGAAGACGAGAACCTGTTCCGCTCATGTCTGCTGACATTTCTTCCCTGTAGGGCGGGCCCAGTTCCTGCCTGTCTGACTTCCGGGAGAAGTCCTGGGGAGTGTTACAGTTACATCAGATGGGTCTCGTAAGGTGTCCAGTGTCCATGGCGTGGTGCTGGCCCTCACAACACCTGTAATTGATTGATTGAAATATCAGACCATTATGTATTTCATGCAAGACAGCTTCCCACCGCTGCGTTTGCTGTCCCGGGAGGCAGCTGGTTCATCCCGGCGTGGAGGGGCTCTTCCTAGGGGCTCGCAGACAGGAGGTGCACAGTCCCCTTCTGTAGAGACAGCATGGACAGAACTCATCGTTCCGTACCCTGCACTCGACGTCTGTCCGTCTGTCCGTCTGTGTCGGTTTCCTGTGGGTGAAGCAGCAGCTGCGATGGTCTCACTTGGAAATCTACACGTGGACAAGGCAGAGAGCAAAGCAAGCTCGATCGAAGTCAGACACCTGCCGCAGCAGCCAGGAGGGGGCTCCGAGATCCAGCCCCCCAGACTGTGAGAGTCTGAGTCTTTTAAGCACACTTTGGGGAGGAGGGAACCCAAACAGCATCTAACAGTCACTCGGAGAGCGGAGGCAAAACCCATCCAAAGGCCCCGGTGCATCAGCGAAGTCGGTGTAACCGCAGTGCGTGCTGGGTGAACGAGTGCACCCTGGAAGGGCTGTCCACCTTGGTGCTCAGAACTCCAGGGCTGGGAGACTCCCTGGAGGCTCTGGTCTCACGGTTCGGAAGGCTGTGGCTAGCCCAGCTGTCACACTGCCCCCTTGTCTGGGAGGAGCTGGGGGTCCGGTGGTTACTGCCGTGTGTGGAGGCTGCAGGTGGGGGCCTGGCACGTGGGGAGTCCACGGAGGAGCCACACACGCTGGGCCTGGGCCTCACCTTCACAGCCTGGGGTGAGGCAGGCGCTCAAGGTGGCTACCAACGCGTCACTAGAGCCAGAGGACAGAAGCCACCAGGCTTAGTGTGGGAGGCGCTCGGGGGGGGGGGGTCCCTGCACCCCAGGGGCCTGTGGAAGCTGAGGGGGCCCTGCTGGGGAAGGTGGGCCAGCCCTGAGGGTCCCGGCTTGGTCTCCCAGCCAGAGGCAGCGTTCCCTTGTTCAGCTGTCAGGTGCCTGCCTCACTGTTCTCGTCCCCACCTGCTTGGTCCTGGGTGGGGGAAGCTAACGAGCTGCAACAGGGTTGCTGTCCTGGTTTTTGTTTCTTCTGTGGCTGGTACCACCAGCTCCTTGACTCGGAACAGCACAGACCTGCGAGTTCACGTACAGCCCTGCGGGCGGCGAGTCCACTGGGCTGTGCTGCTTCTGCCGGCTCGGGGAGAGCCCCTCCTCTGGCCTCTGCAGACTGCTCGCCTCCGTCCTGTTCCCTGGCCTCCCGGCCTCGGGGTCTCTGCCTTCCCTGCCCTGAGCTGGGACGGGAGTGGCCGCCTTTCTTGTAGAGGAGGACCCAGACCACTGGATCAGCCCCACCCTGTGAGAGCCTGCACTGCGCCGGGAGGAAGAAGCTGGGCAGAGGGCCCCGCTGCTGGCACCCGCACTGCTCGAGCCAGACCACGTGGCAGGGCCTGCCTGCCAAACGCCAGAGCCCACTGGTCCGTGTGCTCCTCTGGGGGTCCTTGGGGTCAGGGGGTGGTGATTCAGGGGCCTCCTGGGGCGAAGAGGAAGGGAAGAGGAGGGAGGGGCACGGAGAGGCCCCCAGCACCTCACTGAGACCTGGCCTTGGGCTGCCCCGCGCACCTGCTCCAGCAGGCGCTGGTCTCAGCTCTCATTCACAGGCGAGTCCAGCGTGCGCCGAGCTGAAGACGCGCGGAGCTGACCGTGTGACGGATGCGGGCGCGCGTTTCCCTCACCCAAAGCTTTTGAGTGCGTTTACAAGGTGTTGTCTGTGCCCCCTGTCAGGCTCACCTTGGGGACCTGTTGTAGGCATTCAAGCCACGCCCCTCTCTCCTGCACAGCGGAGTTGGGGCAGGGAGGCCTGAGTCAGTCGGAAGGGAAGAGGCCTCCTGTGGGCCAGGCTCGGGGGAAGCCCGCTTCCTCCATCCATCCCTGCACTGGAGCTCAACGCCCCGAGGTGTCCTTGCCCTCACTTTACAGATGAGGGAGCAGGCCCAGAGACGGAGCGACTCGCCCATGCTCACGCGGGACTCAGACCCCCCAGGGTGCCCGACTGGGGAGAGCAGCTGTGGAGCCATGAGCACCCAGCTCGGGACCCAGATCCCCCAGTGCGCAGCCGTGGAGCCGGGAACACCCAGCTCTGCTCAGAGCTGAGAAGTGGCTCCCGGCGTCCGTGTGGGCCCCCATCCTATGCCCTGAGATCCTGGGCTCATGTGCTTCCATGCACCCCTCTCTGCTTCCCCCCTCCCTCCTCTGGGACCCTGGCTTCTCATGTCACGTAGAATTAAACAAGAGGGTGCAGAAAGTCCGTGGAGAATGGGACTAAAAGGTAGGGTTGGGGGCAACGCTGTGGGGTAGGTTAAGCCTCCACCTGCAGCACCAGCATCCTATAGGGGTGCTCTGCTGTCTCACTTTGGATCCGCTCTCGGCTAGTGTGCCTGCAGAAACAGCGGAGGAGGGCCCAAGTGCTTGGGCCCCTGCACCTACCTGGGCGACCTCCAAGATGCTCCTGCCTTTGGACTGGCCCAGCTCTGGATCTTGAAGCCATTTGGGGAGAGAACCAGCGGATATAAAAATCTTTTTCTCTCTCTGCATCTTTGCCTTTTAAGCAAATAAATCTTTTTTTTTTTTTTAAAAAAAACATATTCTGGTGCAAACTTTTTTTTTTTTTTTGACAGGCAGAGTGGACAGTGAGAGAGAGAGAAAGGTCTTCCTTTGCCGTTGGTTCACCCTCCAATGGCCGCCGCGGCCGGCACGCTGCAGCCGGCGCACCGCGCTGATCCGAAGCCAGGAGCCAGGTGCTTCTCCTGGTCTCCCATGGGGTGCAGGGCCCAAGCACTTGGGCCATCCTCCACTGCACTCCCTGGCCACAGCAGAGAGCTGGCCTGGAAGAGGGGCAACAGGGACAGCAAGCCGGCGCCGCAAGGCAGAGGATTAGCCTAGTGAGCCGCGGCGCCGGCGCAAACTCTTTTTAAACCCATGCATAGTCTTTTTCATAATAGGGACTACAGGATAGTAGCACATTCGCCTTTCGTGAAATTCTGCTGATCTCACAGCTCTGAGCAGTCACCTGGGGCGAGGAAGCAGTGAGGAAAGTTGTTCTCTTAAAGGAGCCCCTTCTCTCCTGGGTTCCACTAGGCAAAATAAAAGCCTGCTAATGAGACTGCAGAAACGGCGCTTCTCAGAACATTGAGTGCATGTGGCCAGTGTAACTCTATTTTGTGCCGCACATATAAATACCAGAGGGGGAACGTTCATTCCGCCCTGGACAGAGGTGAAATTGCCTTCAGCAAACTTCACCAAAAGCAATTACCACTGCGAGCGGCTCGGGCAGCTCCCGTCTTCTGTGATTAATCTGCAGCGCCTCCTGCTCATTCATTTTTGATGGGCAGCCTGGGCAGTGGAGAGGGAAGCCCCGGACTGTGGAGCCGGCCCGTCCTCGGCGACCGTGCCGGGCACTGCCCTCTGCCCTCCCCTGGCCTGGAGACAGCAGACGCGCCTGGGGGAGTCCTCACGAGACCATTGTGGGCAGCAGGGAGGTACCGAGGAAGGCAGTTGGGCTCGGAGCGCCATTTGCAATCTGCCACCTGCCGCTGGCGGGCGAGGCGAGGTGCACGAGTGGAGCCGCCGTGAGGAGGGGCCCCTGCTGCTGCCCCGGGAGGAGAAAGCACGGTGGCCGCGACCGGACCTGGCTTTCGTGAATGGGGCGTTTCCAACCTCACCTGTTCATTTCCGCTCACGGGGGATTGTGGGTAGGCAGGACACTGAGACGGCGGGGAACGAGGGTGTGACAGAAGTAGCCTCTTGCAGCCTCCTCGACACTTCACTCCTTCTGTCCCCTGTTTTCCCACAAGCTCCCCGTCTGCTCAGCTTCCCAGCCTGCGCCTGCCCCAGGGCAGCTCTGCAGCCCCACACGGCTCCGAGCTGCCAACAGTGCTGCTGTGGACCCACAAGAGCCCAGAAGGTGACTTTGAGCTGGGGGCGGGGAGCAAAGCAGTGTCCGACGTCTGTGCAGCCCGTGCGGAGGATGTGAGCAGGTCGTCCGTGCAGGTGACGTCAGCCAGGACTTCCTGCGTGGGCATCAGCGTGGAGGGGAGCGTGCCACCCGACTGCAAGGTTCGAGGAGTGACGCAGTGCCCAGCAGGGATGCACATGTCTTTAGGAAGTAAATGTGGTTCTTTGAGATGGAAAGAACACTTTGTCTTTTATGTTTTATGGTGTTCTCTTAGTAGGACATGCTTGTTAAGTTGCTAGCACAGGGGTTGGCACTGTGGCATAGCAGGTAAAGCCACTGCCTGTGGTGCCGGCATCCCGTGTGGGGGCCAGTTTGTGTCCCGGCTGCTCCACTTCTGATCCAGCTCCCTGCTACTGCGCCTGGGAAAGCAGTGGAAGATGGCCCCAGGGCTTGGGCTCCTGCACCCACGTGGGAGGCAGGGAAGAAGCTCCTGGCTCCTGGCTTAGCATAACTCCAGCTCTGCTTGTTGCAGCCATTTGAGGAGTGAATCAGCAGGTGGAGGCTCTCTCTCTCTCAAATAAATAAATCTTTTTAAAAAGTTGCTAGCATATAACTAAATGAATGGAAGTAACAGGTATTTCGTCTGACTTGGGGTCGCTGTGGACTCACAAGAGTTGGAAGCCCCTGGTGTCCCTGGTCAGCCTAGCTCTATGTCAGATTAACTCAAAATGGATCAAAGACCCAAGTGCAGGACCTGAAATTATGAGACTACCTAGAAAACACAGGAGACCCACTTTGAGACATGGGTAGAGGCGATGGTTGACTAAGACCTAGAAGCACAGGCAACAAGCAAACCTGGACAGACGGGATCCTAGCAGCCTCAGCTTCTCCACGGCAAAGGAGATAATCCACAGAGCGAGGAGACCCACAGAACGGGAGGAAAGATTTGCAAGCTCTGCGTCTGCCGAAGGTTATTACACAGAATATGTAAGGAGCTCAGAACACAACACAAGCCAGTCTGGTTAAGACCCGGGCGAAGGCTCTCAACAGTTCTCAGGAGATCCGAATGGCCAACACCAACATGCCACCAGGGAAACAGAGCCAAGGTGCCGCAGGGCCAGCCTTGCCCAGGGTTCCCTGGCTTCGCTGGCTGCTGGGACCCCTGACAGCCCCTTGCTCACTGCTAGTGCTGGGCGGGGCTAGAACCAGCCCCTCCCACCTCAAGCTCTGTCTGCAACCAGGCAGGTGGGCTCCTACCACGTATCCCGCACCCCCAGCAGCTGTGTGACTTGGAGGAAGTCCTTGAATTGTTCCAAGACTGGAGGAATAAGAAACTGCTCTGTTGGACGGCTGTGAGGATCCCTCAGACGCCCCCTGTGCGAGCGAGCCGAGTCCCGGATCCGTCGAGCCGAGTCCCGGATCCGTCGTCCGCATGGAAGCGGCAGCCCCGTGGGCTGAGACGAGGAGTTCCCATCGCCACTGGGCGCCCGTGCACACCAAGGCTCGGCGAGGTTAGGGCCGAGGTGCCTCGGGTTCCTCCTGCAGGTGCAACTGCGATGCCAAACCCAGGTGTGCCGCCTCCACCCGGCGCATGTGCTCTCTGACACGCACCTGTGAGCGCCTCCATTGTGCGGGACCCCTCCATTGTGCCGCCCCCAGCTCCTGGGTCCTGCCCGTCAGGCGGGAAGCTGCCTGTGCCCACGGTGTCTCCTGAGCTGACGCCCCCCAGGGCCCCTGGCTTTGTGGTTCTGCCACAGCTGTGTCTCAGACATCTTGCAGTCCGCAGCTCAGGGACTCTGCCGCCGCGTGACCCTGCTGCCTGGCCTTGAGCAGCGACAGCCAGCAGCGACGGAAAGGTAGGCTGACAAGGGGGAGCTTCGAGACCCTTCTCACCGCCTGCACCTGGCAGGACAGGCCTGGGATAGTGAGACCATGCCGTCCGCCTCACCCAGGGGGCGTGTGGAGTGAGCCCGGGGCTCCTTGGAGGCCGCTCAGGGTGATTGATCCTCTGCCTTGGTTGGCGTTTGCTGGGTCCCGAGAACTCCCCAGCAGAGTGGTTCCACCGCTGGCAAGTCGGTATTTGTAGGGCTGCGAGGCCGGTCAGGCAGGAGAGCGGTGGTCGGAGCAGGCCCACCGAGAGCGCACCTTAACCTTGCCCGTCTTTGTCGGTGTTCCTGAGCTCTGCCCTCCCAGGTGTGGCCGACCCTGGAGGGCTGCTCCTCTCGGTGTCAAGGGGCTCCTAGAGAGAGCCCAGGCCTGCATTTCCCTGCCCATCACCCAGGGCTGGATCCAGGCAGCTGAAGACGGCCCTTAGGGCCCAGAGCCTGGTGAAATGACCTCAGCTGGCCTGTGCTGCACCTGCCTGCCCGGCTGCACCCGCTGCTTCCCAGGGAAACCACACGAAGGGCTCTCGGCCACGCTTCCCCCTCCCTCTGCCTGCCGACCCTGCCCAGCGCTTGCCCGCGGGGCCCCCTCCTCTGCGACTGAGTCTCACACCGGTTTCCAGCCGCGGCTCTCATCATTGGCAGCGGCTGGCATGGCTGTGCCTTGCCTGCTGGGCTCCTTGCCCTGTGAGCTGCAAAGGGGGCAGTGCGTGCCATGTGGCCACGCCCAGCTGCAGAGATGGGAGAGCTGTGGACTCGCCCGAGGGGCCTCGGGGGAAGATGCACACGGGGACGGGAAGACTTGAGTTCCATCTTGGAAAACCGTGCCGTCAGCTGTGCTCTGTGTGTCTTTGGGCTGTGGCTTCCGTGCTGTAAGCTCCTTTGCGTGAACTTTATCCTGGAGCGGTGAGTCCCGTCCGCACACGGGGCAGTGCAGAGTGGCTTTGTCCCCCTGTGACATCTGCATGCAGACTGCATGCCCGTCAAGTTGAGAAAGCCCCAGGCATTTTACTGGGCCACCGAATTCTGTAAGATTGCGGCTGGTGGGGGCCTGACCCGTGCCGCCCATGGTTTTTGTGTGAAACATGCGATCCTTGCAGTGTGAGCTCAGACCCGGATCTTGGCTGTTGGGGGTCCAAGTTCTAGATCCTGGGTGAGAGGATCTAATTGCTGACCTTGGGTCAGGATTATAACGCCGCTCCCCGGGGGTGCTCTTGGGTGCCAGATATGGTCCTCTGTCTGTATTGGCAAGTTTGATGACCCAGCGGATCGTAAAAGCAAGTAGTAAGCACCCCAGGCTTCCAGAACTCTGATTTTTGGGGGGATCCTTGGTTGTGGATGGAACAGTTCTTTCTCCCTCTTTGGCATGCAGCAGGGCCAGATGAGCCCTGTGCTCAGCCGTTGGTCGTCTGGGTGTGTTTTGTGGCCTATGCTGGGCCAACCAGATAGCCTCACCTTGAACTTCGAATCTCGAGGGTTCTCACAAAGACACTGGTCCCAGGAGAAGTAATCCGTGCCGGAGCATCGGGCAGGCGGAGGGGTCGGCAGTGGCCTGAGCCTCCCACAGCCAGTGGGCGCCTTGGTCCGGTTCCACCTGGTGACGCCTGCTCAGCGTCCTCCCTGTCTCTGTGACCCGATGGCGCCTTCCCTCCTAGCATGGATCCGGTGTTCGGATTCTCGGTCCGGAGCTGGTTGACGCCTGACCCGCTGGCATTCTGGCAGCTCCGGAAAGCACTGTGGTGAACATTTGCTGCGGGTCCCCGTGTGGACGGTAAGTTCTCCTTTGTGCAAACCCTGCGGAGCAGGATTGCTGGATCCCACGCTAAGAGCGCACGCGGGGTCGTGTATTTCGGAAGCTCCTGTAGCGGGTAGTGAACTGTATTCCCATCAGCAGCGGATCAGTGACTGTGGCCCTGGCAGCCCCGGGCCTCGCTAGCGCTGGCTGTCCTCGTGCCGGGCTTCAGCGGATCTCAGCCCTTCACTTGTGGCTCTCCGGTGCCACACACAGTGGAGATCCTCCTCAGACGCTTGCTTGCCGTTGCACGTCCTCACTGATGGGCCGTCTGTTCAGCTCTCTGCCCAGCTGGGAACTCGGTGGTTTTCTTCTTGCTGAGCTGGCGGTTCCTTGTGTGTCGGATGCTGTCGTCTGCGGCTTGCCTCTTCATTCTAGCAGCGTCTCTTGGAGAACGGATGCTTTAATGTTAGCGAGCTTCTTTCCTTCATAGTTTGTGAATTCTTTGCACGTTGTGTCTAAAAACCAGTCACCAAGCCTGAGTTTTCTCTCTTGTTACCAAATAGAAGTTTTTCAGTGTTTTTTAAATTTTTTAAAAATTTTAATTAGGGGCCAGTGCCGTGACATAGCTGGTTAAGCCACCGCCTGCAGTACTGGTATCCCTTATGGGCGCCGGTTCGAGTCCCAGCTGCTCCACTTCCCATCCAGCTCCCTGCTAATGCGCCTGGGAAGGTTGCAGAAAATGGTTCAAGTCCCTGGGCCCCTGCACCCGCGTGGGAGACATGGAAGAAGCTCCTGGCTCCTGGCTTCAGCCTGACCCAGATCTGGCCATTGCGGCCATTTGGGGAGTGGACCAGTGGATGGAGATTTCTCTCTCTCTGCCTCTGTAACTCTGCCTTTCAAATAAATAAATATTTTAAAAAATTTAATCAGTTTGTAAGAGATCCAGTATAGTTTGTAGATACAGTTTGAGGAATATGATGACCCTCTCTCCGAGTTTTACAGTTTTGCTTTTTCCATTTAGGTCTGTGATGCATTTTGAGTTACATTTTTTTGAAAGGTGTTCAGGCTGTGATAGACTTAATTTTTGTTTGCCTGTGGATGGCCGGGCGTTCCAGCAGCTTTTGTTGAAAAATGATCCTTTTCCCACCTGACTTCTTGGTCAAAGATCAGTTGACTTCACTGTGGAGATCCTAAAGGGCTCCCTGTTAAGTTGCATTGATGTATTTTTTTTTTAAGATTTATTTTATTTACTTGAAAGCAGAGTTAGAAGAGAGACAGACAGATCTTCCATCCGCCTGCTCACTCCCCAGATGGCTGCACTGGCCGGCACTGGGCTGGGCAAAAGCCAGGAGCCAGGAGCCCCTGCTGGGTCTTCCATGTGGGTGCAGGGGCCCAGGCTCTTGGGCCATCTTCGGCAGCTTTCCCGGGTGAATGAGCAGGGAGCTGGATGAGAAGTGGAGCAGGTGGGGCTCGAACTTGGTGTCCATGTGGGATGCCAGTGCTGCAGGTGGGGGTTTAGCCCATTGTGCTACCGTTCCGGCCCCTTATGCCTGATTTTATTACCAGTTTTCATTCAAATCCATTGGGGAATGTGTTGGTTTTGTTTCTATTTTTGGTGAGGAATCTCTTGGTTCTGAAGATCTCATGAGGAGACATGGTGAGGGAGTCAGGCACACTCACCAAGGTGGCGGGGAAGGAGAGAGGTTAGAGTAGTAGTGTTTTTTTTTTTTTTAATGTATTTATTTATTTATTTATTTGAAAGAGCTACACAGAGAGAGAGGTCTTCCATCCACTGGTTCACTCCCCAGTTGGCTGCAACTGCCGGAGCTGCGCCGATCCACAGCCAGGAGCTTCTTCCAGGTCTCCCACGTGGGTGCAGGGGCCCAAGGACCTGGGCCATCTTCTACTGCTTTCCCAGGCCGTAGCAGAGAGCTGGATCGGAAGTGGAGCAGCTGGGTCTTGAATCGGTGCCCATGTGGGATGCCGGCGCTTCAGGCCAGGGTGTTAACCTGCTGCGCCACAGCGCTGGCCCCTCGCAAGCTCCTTTGGAAGAGGGTCGGATGGTAAGTATTGTAGACTTTGTGGGTCGGATGATCTTGTCCCAACGTAGCTCTGCTGTTGCAGTGTCAGAGTAGCTAGAGACAAGATGTGAACACCGGGTGTGTGGGTAGCAGTTGACAGTATATAAACGAGTGGCGTGTCTGTGTTCCGATAAAGCTTTATTTACAAAAACACGGATGAGGCCAGGTTTGGCCCGTGGGTCGTGCCTTGCTGCTTGTGGGTGGTGCCGCTTAGGAAGACTGTGGGGCAGTGAATCCGTGCGTGTGTGCGCTGTTCTGGCTGCCACGGGCTGCATGTGGCTACTGTGCACTTGACGTGTGTGATGAGCGCGCCTGAGACGCTAGATGTTACGTTTCGTTCAGTTTGAATTCATTCCAAGTTGGGAGCGACACGTGGCCGGTGCCCAGACGGTGCAGCTGTGATGTTGGCCGTGTTGTCTTTGCCGGGGATCCGTGTGAGCGGAGCTTGGTGGACACTGGGAGGCAGGGGCAAGGTGGCGCCAGCGGTCCCGATGCCGTTTGTCTCCCAGTGTGCATCGGGTACCTGGGTCTCGCTGCCCTGGGTCCTCACGCGCCCTTGCGCCTGTCTCGCGGTGTCTGACACTGGGGCTCGGCAGTGGGGACTGGTGTCTGGCAGATTTTGTCGCCCATCTTTTTCCCTTTGTCAGGGATGTTGTCTCATGTTTTAAGCTATAAATGTTCCTGTTGGTGCCAGGTTCGGGGAGTTTGCTTCTACTCTGTGCCCCTGAAGTGCTTTGTTTTTAACACAAAAACGTGGCATTTTCTCCGTGTTTGTCCTGCATTGGTTGAACCCTTCTCGGGTTTTCTTCCAGCCCCTTTCTGATCGCTAAATTGTTGCTCATTTTCCACGGCTCCCCCAGACTCTGAGTGTTCGTGACCGCCTCTCATAAGGACCCCCCCCCCCCCGCTGGGCGATGGGTCTCTCAGGGAACAGAGCCGTACCCTTCCCTTCTGGTCCCCACTGCCCAGCACGCGGGCACACAGTTAGTGTGACACTGCTGGCTCCGTTCCGGGTCGTGGCTGTGGCCCAGCACAGTGGGGCTGTACCCCTGCTGGACTGGAAGCGTCCCAGGGCAAGGCCCATGTCTGATTGTCCTCCTTGTCCCCACCCGGGCCTGGGTCAGGACCCGGTTTACCTGCTGTCCTCGGCAGGCTCTGTCGTGGGAACTGTGCACCTGGGCCCCGGGAACTGCCACACGCAGGTCTGCACTGCGGCCCCCTCTGGGAGCCAGGCAGGGCCAGGCCTCGCAGCCAAGGCCAAGGCATCTGCTCTCTCCTTCGGGATGAATTTTTCTGTGATGTAGCAATTGCCTGGGCGTGAGCAGCCGAGGATGGAGAAGGTGGCAGTAAGCAGCATTCCTTCCGTCTGATAGAGACGGCACTGGGGCAGGGCAGGGCCCCACGCCAGGGAGCCAGCCGGCGGTGACCGTGCCAGCAGGCCCGTTCTCTGTGCCCAGCATGATGGAGGAAAGGGAGGCAGGCTAGTCTGACCCCCGACCCCCGACCCCTGACCCCTGGCCCCTGGCCCCTGGCCCCTGGCCCCTGCCCCCTGCGGCGCTGTTTCCCACCTTGAGAGTTGAAAATTCACGCTGGATGAGGGCAGCGGCCACACACGGCCATCTGGTTACTCACTCGTGCATCTGTTGTCCCACGCGTTCATCCACTTGGGTCTGGGAGCCGCCGCCTCGGGGGTGGTGGTGTGCTAAGCACCAGCAGGGGCGTGGGGTTGGGGGTGGAATTGGGGTGGAGCATCGATGCCCTCGCTGTCCTGGGTAGCTCCTGGTGGCAGCAGCTGGTCACGGGAGCAGCCCTGGGACGGCGGCACGTGGCAGTCAAGGTGGTTTTCAGATGCAGGGGAACCAAACGATACCAGGAGTCTCCTGGCAATAATGAATGGATTAAGAGAGAGCGGGAATTTGGTGTAGAAGTTCATTACCAGTTCATACAAGAAGCGTGCCACGTCTTGGGGACTTCAGGGGCAGGCTAAGTGGCAGCGGGGATGAGTGGAGGATGGGCAGGCCAGAGAGGAGGCGGGGCAGACTCACGGGTCCTTAACTCCCGGTGAAGAGGTCTGGGAGCCGTCTCCGCAGGTTCAACCATGGAGGGGGGGAATTCATGTGTTAGAAAGTTCTAGGTGGTCAGCATGGAGAGAGTGGCTAGGAGGAGACGCTGGAATGGGAAGGCAGATGAAGAGGAGCTGGAGATGAGCCTCGGAGGTTGGGCAGGACCGACTGGGGGGGGGGGCGGGGGGCGGCGTTCGCGCAGCGGGAGTGGCAGAAGCTCGGCATTAGCGGCTAGGAAGCTTTCTCCAGGGGAGAGGTGAGGCCCACTGGGAGCCGAGGAAGGGGCCGGGTGAGGAGGTGGGGTCCACGTGAGGCTGGCGTCTAAGGCTCAGGTGCCTGTAGACCCCACAGAGAGAGGCCACCAAAGACGCCGGAATCCTGGGGACCCCGTCTGAGGGTGGGGGGATCAGCTGGAGATGAGCAGGCCTAGACTCAAGACGCTGGCCTGCCCCCAGCTTGCTCCGTGTGTCTGGGGAGGGAGTGCCCCGTCTGGGTCTCTGTGTCTTCACGGGGAAGAGAACAAGGTAGACCAGGTGTCTGCCAGCACTGAGACTGTGGCCTCCATTCCTTCGTCCCACACACCCCCAACCATGCCCGCTGGCCAGCTGCACTCTGCCGAGCGAAGCCTCACCCAGAGCCAATAGAACTCACGGGCGAGAAAGAGCGAGGCAAGAATAAGCCTAAACACATAGCCAGCGTGGGGGCAGCTCTGTCTCACGACAGGAGATGCGGGGTACCCAGGGTCTCACACGTCCATCATCCCGTTGGCTCACTTGGGTTCGTTCAGGTGGTGAAGCCAGGACTGTATTTTGCTCGTTAATTTTTGTCACAGTGAGATTTTTGGTCTCTGTTCGGTGGATGGTGCTGCTGTTGCAACCTTACCAAGCAAAGCTGTGGGCTTTCCAAGTTCCGACAGTGCAGATGCTGCCCAGCCTCCTCCTGTCTTGGCAGGGCCCTGCGGTGGCTTCAGAACAAGGAGAGGGCTGAGGCTTGCCGAGCCCGGTGTGCCTTTCTGGTTTGGGGAACTCGCACGTACACACACACACGCACACCCCACACCCAGTGGCCGCTCATTTACAGTACGCGTTAGCCAAGTCAGGGTCTGGGGGCGGGGAGCCAAGGGCCCCTTTCTCACCTCATCTCCTTCCTGGATGTTCCTAGCACTCGGACGTGGCCTCCACACCTGCCACAGTGAAGGGTGTGGTTTGGTGTTTGCTACAGGGACGTCGCCCATTTCAGTGGTGTGTAAGTTTCCATGGGGGGTCAGGGACAGTTTGAACCTCATGAGCCACACGGGAACGAGGGTTCCCAAACCGTGGGCTGTGAACTTGCAGTGCTGGTGTTTTGTACATAAAGACATAGCTCCAGGGCAGCTGTCGTGGGAGGTGAGAAAATATTTTCCCCCCAGATTGGGAATATTAAAACCCAGTTAACATACATGAAATAGTTCGCATTCCACATGGCATAAAACTCGACAAATCACAGTAAACACGTTCTGGTGAACCACATGTGAACATGCAAAGCAGGTGTTAAAACCAGTTTTAGCCGGCACAGCGGCTCAATAGGCTAATTCTCCACCTTGCGGCGCCAGCACACCGGGTTCTAGTCCCGGTCGGGGCACCGGATTCTGTCCCAGTTGCCCCTCTTCCAGGCCAGCTCTCTGCTGTGGCCCGGGAAGGCAGTGGAGGATGGCCCAAGTGCTTGGGCCCTGCACCCCATGGGAGACCAGGAAAAGTACCTGGCTCCTGCCATCGGATCAGTGTGGTGCGCCGGCCGTGGCGGCCATTGGAGGGTGAACCAACGGCAAAAGGAAGACCTTTCTCTCTGTCTCTCTCTCACTGTCCACTCTGCCTGTAAAAAAAACAAAAACAAACAAACAAAAAAACAACCAGTATTACTTCCAATAAAAATTTAGAGCCAGTTTGTCATTGGGAGGACATCTAGATCCTTAATCAAAAGCCACAGGTGACGTGGGAACTTGAGCTGGCACACAGCGTTCAGCCCTCTGTTTCGAGTGTGGAGATGCCCGAGACTTGCGGACACGTCCCTGCCACCAGCACGTCTCCAGATACACAACTCACCGCCGTATTCGCGTGGTGAGAGAAGTGCATTTTGAGAGCAGGTAAAGTCCGCTCTCGGATGTGAGTGCTGGAACGAGTCTCTCTAAGCTCTCAGCTGTCAGGATCCTCACCCACACAGTAGCCTTGCTCAGGAGGGAGTCGGGTTGCCATGGCGCCCGGCCAGCTGGAGCTTGGACTGCCCCTGGGTCCCTGTGTCAGGAGCAAGAGCCCATGACCTGGGGGTCCTGCCGCGTGCTCCCCCGCCCCAGGAGGCCTGTGTCGGGAGCAGGTACCCGTGACCTGGGGGTTCTGCCATGCCCCGCCCTGCCCTGCTGCCCAGATGGCCTGGGTCCTGGGTCAGGAGCAGGAGCCTGTGACCAGGGGGTCCCGCCATGCCCTCCCCTGTCCCGCAGCCCGGGTGGCCTGGGTCTCCGACATCGATCTGCATCCGGGATGTGCCCTCCTTTGCTGCTCTGTAGCAGTCTTCAGCAGGCAGAGCAAATCCCTCCTTCCGCTGCGGTCAGCGCCTGCATCCGGTCGTGGGCCGTGCACTTCCACGCTTGCGCGTTCCTCACTCCGAATCGCTGTCCACTCCCGCGAAGCCTTCGCTCTTGCACCCCGCTCCTGTGCCTCCACCTGCTCTTCCATATTCACCACCGCGGCCCCAGGTGTGCTTCGCCCTCAGGGGTTCCTGGGTGGCGTCTGAGGGCCGGTGCCTGTCGTCCTCCTCGGACAGCTCCCCAGCTGTGCGCTCCGCTGCCTCCCTGTCTGCCCAGGGGCTCCACACCGGCTCTGTCGCTTCCACTGTGCCTCGAATTCACGCGTGCAACAAGAATCAGATCCAGCTCCTTGCCTGTTCCGTGTCCACGGCCTCCCGGCCTCTTCCCAGAGCGCCTGGCTTCGGCTGGGATGGTCCACCGTGGGCGTTTCTACCAGAAACCCGCCTGCCTCCCCTGTCCTGGCGGCCTTGCCAATCCTCGGTCCCGGGTGGGTGCTCTTGCGGCCTCACCAGTGGTTTCCCTTGTCCTGCACGTAAGTCGGGGCTTCTCCAACCCTCGTCTTCCATCTCGAGTGTGGGGAGGCAGCCGGTGTGTGCGGGGTTCGCCTGGGCCGCAGGGCCCCCAACGCCACCCCTGCCGGCTTCTTTTTTCTTGTTCTCTGCTGTCATCTGCACCTCGAAGGGGTCCGATCATTCGTCACATTTCTGGTCACACCGTTGGTGACCAGGCAGTCGCAGCCTTCCGGTAGGTGGCCAGGTGTGATGGCGGCTGGACGATGCGTTCCTCTGCCGATCGCCCGAGGCCGCGCCGAGCCATGGGTGCCCGCCTCAGCTCTTCCAGGTCTCCATTCAAGGCTACTGCACTTCGGTTACAGGGACAGCTGTCCCAGTTACTGTGCCGAGGTCCTGCCCCCACGGAGGTGCGGATGCAGAGTGCAGTGACAGCAGGAGTTGGAGGGGGAACGTTCACGGGAGAGCAGGGGCCACCCCGCGCGGGGAGAAGCCTGCCGTGAGCCGGCCGGGGAGCTTCCTGGGGGAGATAAGGGCCCACAGGCAAGGACCAGAAGCCAGAAAGCGAGAGGGCGCTTCCCACGGGACCCAGTCTCTGCTCAGATGTCGGTTCCTTCCTCCCAGGCCGCCCCTGCGCCCGGATGCTTCCCTCCACATGGGTGAGTGAGTGAGTGGGCTGCTTCCTGGGCAGCACTTTCTGAGCACCTACTGTGTGCCCGCTGTTGCTCCAGACGAGGCCCTGGGCAAAGTCCCCGTCGTTACAGAGCTCAGGGTCAAGGGGGAAGCAGACAGACGGACGGTGAGTGAGCAGCCAGAAAGGGACCACAGACCGATGCACGCGGCGGGAAACAGGGCTGAGAGGCTGGCGGCCGGGAGCCCTGGTGTGGGCGAGCATGAGAAGCGCACGGGGTAGGGAGGCCGAGGACGAGCCGGCTTCCCTACGAGTTTGCTTGCTGATGGCAGAACAGATGCTTTAGTCGGAATAAACAAATAAATCTGGGGAAATATGACCTGTCGTGGCGGGCTCAGCGCAATTAGTCATCTTTCCCTGCAGGACCGGGGTGACGGGCTGGGGCGCCGGGGCCCTCGGCTCTGCTGCGGGTGGTGCCTCCAGCTCTGTGTGCGGCTCTGTGAGTTCCCGGCCCGCTCTGGGCCCCTAGCTCTGGAGTCTACACTGCAGGGCTGGGCCTGTGTGACTCCCAGGCTTCATGGAGCGGCCAGCCCCTTGCATGGGGGAGTTGTTACACAGCCCAGTTTGCAGCTGTGCCACCTGCTCTGCCCAGCCGTGCAGGCTCCCTGCCTCACTTCCCTGCGCACCGGCTCCGGGCCATCTTTGTAGCTGTAGTCCGGATGGCTGGCCCACCGCGGAGCCGGGGGCGAGCTAGCCTGGAGCTGTTCTATAAGGTTACTGCTCGCTCTGGGTTCGAGCAGGAGTTTCTGTGTGTGTGCACGCACACGCGTGCTTGCTGTGTTCTGGGCTTTGAAAACATGCTTTCTCCGAGAGAGGGACAGGTAGCAGCAGGGAGCATTGTTCATCTCGTGCCTAGTGTGTGTCAGCAGTGACCCTTCGGGGTAACCCAGCCAGACCTGCAGGGGACAGTGTTGCTCGACCACCGCTCAGGTCCTGGTGACGCTCGAGTCTCCTCTCCACTCCCCAAAGTCAAGAGGAAAGCTGAAGCCTAGTTCTTCCCAGGGCTGCCCTGACGTGGGTGACAGCTCCGCCTTCTGGCGTGGGTCACTTCCCTAGATGCCCCTTCCCCCCCAAAAGGCAGGGCCTCCTGCTGCCCCGTGCTCTCTTGGGCTTGACCCGAGGGGACTGCACGGGCATCGCGGCCTGGGCAGTGGGAGGCAGGAAGGAGCTACAGGTGTGCTTGCGCCACGTCCTTTCCCAGGTGCAGGGTGCAGGCCTCGCCCTAGGGCGCGTGGTTGAAGCTACTCTGTGAGGCTCGGCTTCCTGTCTTGTCTCGGGCCACGCCCTGAGTGTGCCCTGGCCGCGGGACTCCGGGACGTGGCTGCCTCGGCCCAGGTGAACAGACAGGAGGATGTTTCAGGAACTGCGGGGCGGGCAGGTTTGGGGCTCGCCGTCCCCGCATGGGGAAGTGTCCTCCAGCCCCGCCTGCTGCGCCCTGCCGGCTCTGCTCCCCCGAAGTCAGTGCCGTCCGAGGCTGATTTTGCTCTCGGGAAAACCTGCAGAGGGAAGCATCTTTCTCGGAACTCCCCCTGAGACCGTTCCTGGAAACACGCCAGCCAGACACAGGACGGGAACCCGAGGTGCGGGGATTGATGGGGGCCCACGCAGCTTCCGGAGTGGTGCCGGGGGGCAGAGAGCTCACAGATCCAGGCATCCATGTGGGTGGAGCGAGGCGGCGGCCTCTGAGGGTCCACGTGCCTCAGACACCGCCGAGGCCCTGCACATGGACCTGCACGTGGACTCGCTCGTGACGTGGCTCTGGGGTGGGCAGCGGCCAGCGCTGAGGTTCAGATGAGAGGTGTGCAGGTCAGTTCTCCACAGCTCCCGCCACGGAGTGGAAGGACGTCGGGAGTTGGGCCTGGGGTTGAGATGGCAAAGGCAGCTCCGGCGCTTGGACCGACCGGGCTCGGAGCTCACAGCTCTGTCGCGCTGCCCAAGAGCCGCGTGGCCGGGAGCGGCAGCGGCTGTAGAGCGGTCGGTTGCTGGGTCTTCCGATCAGAACCTTGGCGCCAGGTGGCAGGCTTTCCCGGTGACTGCCACGTGCCCTGTGGTGCAGCTGCAGAGGGGAACTCCAGCAGTGTCCCCGGGAGGCCGGTGCAGGGTGCGGAGGTCTCCCCATGAGTCAGCAGATGGTTGGCGTTTGGGGTCCGGGGCGGGGGAGTGGGTCCCAGGAGGGTGATAAGGAATCCAAGCTCTGCTGGGGGTTCCTGGGTGAAGACACTCATCCACAGCTTCTGTGTGCTTGACAAGCCCTAGGGTCTCGGGACTGCGCTGGGGAGGCAGGTGCACAGGTGGGCGACCTCGGCTTTGCATGGTAAGGGGCGGAGTGATACATGGGGGCGCTAACCTGGCGGGTCCATTTCATGGGGGTGCTGCCGTCCGTTCCTGCCGTTCTGACTTTGTAAAGAACAGGAATTGGTTCTGGTTATGCCAGGAGGGCCGAGTCTGAGCCTGGTTCCCTGGGCTCTGAGTTCCCCTTGGAGGCTCCAAGGTGGGGCGGCCAAAGCAGGACCCCAGGTTTCTGGGTGGGTGACACCCTGGGGGAGTGTCTGTCACTAGTTCTAAAAAAAGTTTGTGTCAACAGTGGAGTTGCGGTGGAAACTCAGGGGACAGACGGGCAGGGGGCACCTGTGCCGCCTCGGCATCCTGCGGGGCTGCGCCGGGTCGCCTCTGACATCTGCCCTTCTCCTCCTCCCTGGGGAAAGTGTGAGGGCGCCTGCGCCTGGGCGAGGGAGCCGGCACCCAGCGGGTGGAGGCGGGCCTGAACGGGTGACGCGGCAGCCACCACGAGCCCCCTCAGCACTCAGCGCAGTCCGCAGCGGAGGAGTTGACATTCTCTGACGTCCTCTCCACTTTCACTGCCGATTCCGCCTGTTAGGTCTGAAGGGCTGTGACAGCCAGGGGGCAGCGTCACAATCAGGCTTGGGGCCAGGGTCTCCGCGAGCCGTCCACATGGAGTGGGTGCTGGGCCTGCAGCCCCACGACAGAGCCACGCGGGGAGGCAAAGAGTGCAGGACCAGGAGACCTGGGACCGGAGCTGGGTCCCCGTGGACTCCCAGTCCTGTGCCCCAGCCCCAGGCCATGGCCACTGAGAACAGCTGGGCAACAGGGCACGAGGCCCCCGGCTCGCAGCGTGGCCGTGCACTGGCCCTGGGCATCTGACGGAGCTCGGTGCTCGGATGCGGCCAAGGACGTTTCCTGACCCTAAGAAATAAGCTGCCAGGCTGTCAGCTGACTCATGCGTACGACGGACGTCCCCACAGCCCTGAGGCCCGCCCTCTCACCTGTGCCTGAGTCTCTGGGCTCCCCCGGGCCTGAGCAGCCCCGTCCCAAGTTCTGACATCAGCCTGGCTCCTTTATTACCCACACTGATTGATCTGAAAGGCGGAGTTCCAGAGAGGGGGAGCCCGCACTTCCACCTGCTGGTTCACTCCCCACGTGGCCACAATGGTGGGGGCTGGGTCAGGCGGAAGCCAGGAGCCAGGAGCTTCTTCCGGGTCTCCCATGTGGGTGGCAGACACCCAAGCACTTGGGCCACCTTCTGCTGCTTTCCCAGGCACATTAGCAGGGAGCTGGATCGAAAGAGGAGCAGCTGGGACATGAACAGGCGCCCGTGTGGGCTGCCAGTGCTATAGGGGCGACTTCACCTGCTATGGCACAGCGCCGACCCCACCTTCACCTCCATCCTTGAGCCCCAGAACTGTGGGGGCAGGGAGCCGGTGCCGGCATCACCAGAGCTCCTCACCCACATGCGGGGGCTCACGGCTTCTTTAGGAGGCTACCGGGCTAAGTGTGGCCGTCACTTTGTCACACTGCCCACGGCTGCGCAGAGGTGCACAGACGTGTCGGGTGGGCGATCTCCCTGGGCAGAAGTAATGGGGGGTCAGAAGTAATCTGGCCGAGCTGAGTAGCCGGGGGGTGGCTGCAGATGGAGCCTGGGAGAGGGGCAGGTGTCGCTTGCTGTCGGGACGCAGAGCCAGGGCCGCCTGTGACAAGGGCGGTATAGGTGCAAGCCGACTGTCTTGTTAAGCGAACCACAAAGGCCCCCCTTTCCCACGTGTGGCGGTGTCCCTGTGAGCTCCGTGGTCTCGTGTCACTGCCCGTGCCCTGCCTTTCGGCGTCAGCGACTCTCCCAGGGCACGTGGGCCGGGGCAGAAGGCGTTGCTGCCTGCACTTCTCAGCGGAGGCGCGGAGGCTCGGGCTGCAGCCGCTTGTTGGACGCTGGAGATTTTCGGGCTCCCCGCTCTGCACTGTTAGCCATGTAGGTTGGACTGCCCCGGGGGAGGTGGCCATTACCCGGACAGCCTGGGGCACTGGAGATATCAGCCAGGGCACTGTCCACAGCAAGGAGGAGGTAGCGGCAAGCTTAGAAGTCAGCTTACGGGGCCTGTGCTGTGGTGTAGTCCGTAAAAGCCACTGTCTGCAGTGCCGGCATCTCATATGGGTGCTGGTTCAAGTCCCGGCTGCTCCACTTCTGATCCAGCTCTCTGCTAATGCACCTGGGGAAGCAGTGGGAAATGGCCCCAGTACTTGGGTCCCTGCGCCTCTGTGGGAGGCCAGGATGAAGCTCCTGGCTCCTGGCTTGGGTCTGGCCCAGCTCTAGCTATAGCGGCCATTTGGGGAGTGAACGAGAACGGAAGGTTCTCCTCTTCACTCTCTCTGTCACTGTGTTTCTCGCAGTTGCACTTTCCGTGGGGGAAGCCACGATCCCCACTTCTCCAGGAGAAAGATGAACAGGCCTTGTGCCCGAGACCCACACCTCTGAGGTGGAGCTGAGATGCGGCTGGGTTACCTTGATCCAGCGCAGCAGGCCGATTCTCCGTGGGTCAGAGAGAAACAGAACTGCTGTCCGAGCCCTTTCTCTTTCTAGGTCAGGCCCCTGGTTCGTTCACAAAATTCAGTGATGATTTGTCAACTGCAGGCTTCCTGACACCTGACGAAGAAAGGGCTCCCGTCAAACACCCGATGACTGTGTAACCTCCTTTCTCTCCCTGATGACAGAGCCGGGCAAGCTTTTCTGGAAGGTTCCTCCTGGGGCTCCCTCCCATGATACTCTGGGACGCTGACAGTGTGAAGGTACAAGGAGGTGACGCCCACGTCTCTCAGACGTGCGTCTGTGCTTTCAGAGTCGATGACAGAGGGATGTTTAAAACGATCATGGAGGCTGGCGCTGCGGCTCAACAGGCTAATCCTCCGCCTAGCGGCGCCGGCACACCGGGTTCTAGTCCTGGTCAGGGCGCCGGATTCTGTCCCGGTTGCCCCTCTTCCAGGCCAGCTCTCTGCTGTGGCCAGGGAGTGCAGTGGAGGATGGCCCAGGTGCTTGGGCCCTGCACCCCATGGGAGACCAGGAAAAGCACCTGGCTCCTGCCATCGGATCAGCGCGGTGTGCCGGCTGCAGCGCGCCAGCTGTGGCGGCCATTGGAGGGTGAACCAACGGCAAAGGAAGACATTTCTCTCTGTCTCTCTCTCACTGTCCACTCTGCCTGTCAAAAAAAAAAAAAAAAATCATGGAAAAATGCCTATTGCGAAAAACTGTCAAGGTGTTCACATTGTTGTTGTTGTTTTTTTTCCCACAGTACACTTGTCCTTTCACTTTCCACAAATGTCTTCAAGGACCCCGGTAACAGTCCCCGAACTTCTGGAACCGTGCTTGGATTCGCCACCTTTATCTCCTTGAAGCCTTGTGTGGAGACAGCTCGCTCCTCTGGGGCTCCGCCACCTGCCGAGCTGGGTGTTACAGGTTTATTTACTTGAGAGGCATTGAAAGACCTCTTCTGTCTACTGCTCACTCCCCAAATGTTTGCAACAACCAGGGTAGGGCTGGGGCCGAAGGCAGGAGCTGGCAACTGAATCCAGGTGTCCCACACAGGTGTCGGGCCCCCAGGACTGGAGCTGACGCCTGCTGCCTGCTAGGGTGTGCGTTAGCAGGAAGCGGGAGTCGGGAGCTGGGTCTCCGAGGTGGGAGGGGGGTGTCTTTACGGCTACCCTAGATCCCAGCTCCGGAGTTGGGTTTCATTATCGTCACCACCTTGACAGTAAGAAAACCGAGACTTCACGGTTTCAGCTGTTTGTGCGAGCTGTGGGGCCAAGACCGGACCTGAGCGGAGGCAGTGCCCCACCTCTGCTTCCTGCGGCACAGCATGGCACGGGGGTGGCTGGGCCCCAGGAAGACCTTGTGCTGCGAATGCCAGGAGCCCCCACCCCCAGGCCTCAGAGGAGGGGCCCCGGGTCGTCGGCCTCCCCGCAGGTCTCTGCTGTGTGTCACCCTGGTCTCCTTCCTCCCCTCCATCACCTGTCCGTGAGTCAGCCCTGACGTCCAGGTGATCTCTGGGCGCTGGCCCGTGACGTCAGGGCACTCATTCTCCCTGAAGGCTGCCAGCGAGGGCGTCTCAGGGAGACGGATGTCCTCAGGGCTCGGATGACGCCACCGGCCTGCCTGAACCTTCAGAGCCTCTTGGTGTGGACGCGTAGCCATCACACCTCCCGGAGGCCACGCCACTCTCCCGGCAGTCAGGACGGGCGTTCGTCCTCACGAGCGCCACAGGCTCAGGGCTGGGCACTGAGGGAAGCCGGTGGGGGAGTCCAGTGCCGGTCGTTGACAAAGAGCAGGACATGGCGCACCGCGTGGTGGCGGCCAGCTCCCCCAGGTGATCCTGTGCGCTGAGACTGCTTTGTTCCCTGTTGCCGCTGGTGCATTCCGATACCCAAGGACCCACAGCGCCGGAGCCTGGGTGGCGGGGACAGGGTCTCGGCCCACGGGGGCCTCCCTGCAGCCCCTGTCCTCCTGCCTCGCACCTCCCCCCTCCCCGTCTTTGCTTCTTGCTTCCCTGTAGACTGCAGAGCCCGCACAGCACCTGATGCTCCCCAGGGCACATGGGAGCGGATGACATTAGGGTGGCACCAGGTGCTTCCTGAAATTTCCCAGCATCCTCCTGGCCAGCTTTGCCCAGAGTCTCCCCTTCCTCCTGCCTCAGTAGCCCATGCAACTGGCCCTCGCCCAGCAGCTGTGCTCACGAGAGGGGGCAAACGAAGCCATCGAGGCTGTCCTTAGGTTTCTGTGGCAGGTGCATCACTTGGCAAGCGTGTGCTGCTGTGGTCTCCGTGCCAACGCTGCGGGCCAGCCCGGGCGCCCAGTGGCCCTGTAGGACCTTGCTCTCCATGGAGGTGGCTTCTGCCTGCCCGTAGCCAGTTCATGAACAGCTCCTTTGCTTCTGTACTCTGGAAAGCTAAACCCTCTGAGCCGCTCAGATGGGGAGGGGAGGGGAAGGGTCGCTCTGCTGTGGGTGTGCTGTGTCCGGACCAGCGCCCAGGTGGAACTCAGTGGGGCCCTTAGGAGGGACCAGTGCCCTCCCCGAGGGTCAGGAGATCGCCTGCCCCAGAGCTGGGAACCTCTGCCCGCCTGCCTGCCTCCATGGTTTTGCTAGCGACCTCACGTGAGGGCCGGGTATGGTGTGGCTCCTTGCGGCTGTCCCGCTGCCCTCGGCTGCCTCCGTGCCGTGTGTCAGGAGGCCGCGGCTGTTCTGGCTGAGCAGAGCTCCGTCAGACGCCTGAATCGCATCGTGCGTTCGTCTGCCGATGGTCGTTTGCGCCGTTTGCTCCTTTGGGCTGTCGCGGATAAGGATCTCTGCCTTACCACTGATTAATTTGTCATTTTGGGAAGGGACTACAATGTGTCCATGTGCCGATCTTTTTTAAGATTTATTTACGTGAAAGGCAGAGAGAGAGAGACAGAGACAGAGAGATGGAGGGAGGGAGGGAATAGGGAGGGAGGGAAACTGAGAGATTTTCTGTTCTCTTGTCCACCCCTCAATTGGCTGCAACGACCGGGTGTGAGTTGGGTCCAGCCAGGCCCAAGCCAGGAACCAGAAGCCCCACCCTGGTCTCGCTGCGGGGGGCAGGGGCCCAGGCACGTGGACCATTTTTCGCCATCGCCCCAGGTGCACTGGCAGGAATCTGAATCCGAAGCAGAAGAGCCGGGACAGCAGGCGGCCCTCGGGCACGGGCAGCCGGCTTGGCGGGTGGCCGCCTAGCCTGCTGCTCTGCCGCCCCACCCCCCGCCCCGTGCCCGCGAGGGGCGGCCTCAGTGGCTGCGTTTATGAACACGGTTGCTGCAGGCCTTCTTACGGGAGTGTTTGTACGCAGGAGTCTGTTTCTCTTGAACAAACACTTAGCGGGATCGCAGGATCGTGGGGCAAACGTGACCAGGTGAGAGACCCGCGAGCTCCCCAGCCTGGTTCTGGCTCCCTCCAGGGTGGGCGAGACTTGCAGCTGTCGCTCGTGCTCGCCGACATTTAATGCAATTTTTTTTTTTAAACTTTAAAAAAAATTTTGCGTTCTGGTGAGTGTGAAGTGGTTTCTCATTGTGGTTTTATTCCTTGTCAATGACTGGGAGTCCTTTTATGTACCTGTTAGCCTTTTCTTCATCGTGAAGAACTCGTTCAGATCATTTTAAAATTTGGATTGTTGATTATTATTTAGATATTATAGATACACGTCTTTTGTCAACTGGGTACACTGAATGTCTTTCCCCATTTGTGGCTTGTTTTCTTTTTTTAATAAAAGCAATTAAGCAATTAATTTAAAAGAAAGAGAGAGAGAGGTTCACAGCCCCTTTGGTGCCCGCCGATGTCCAGAGGGCCAGGGCCAGGGCTCCGCCTCCCTCTGGGTCGGTGGCTGCCACCCACACGGAGGCACGGCTGCTGCTCGCCTATCTCTTGGGAGATCCAGGGCTTTGGGGGCTGTAAAATGGGGGTCAGAGACCAGACCTATCCTCCCTCACACCGTGCCCTTGCTCTTCTGCGTGTCCTTGGCCTCTGAGAAGGATTTGGCTTGGAGAACGGCCCCGGCCCCGGCCCCATGTACTTCTCGGGGGTCCCTCTGCCCTCCTCTGGCCCACCCCCTTCTGTGGGTGTGCCTCCCCCGCGCTTGGTGAAGACTCACAGGGTAAGGGGTGGTGAAGTGAGTGGGGGCTCTCTCTGGGGTGGGCTATTCCGGGTGCGCCAGTCCCAACCTCACTGTGCGGGTTCGTGAAGGTTTAGCTCTGTGGTCTCTGCTTACCCGTTCCCGGGATTACTCTGTCCTGTAGTTCACCAACTACAGAGCAGCTCTGGGTTTCTTCTCTCCTATTAGAGAGGCTCAGTTTCTTTAATTTCTTTGTGTCTACGCTGTCTCATGAGCATTTTTTTTTTAAATAATGGTGTTTAGGGGAAGGTATTTGTTCAACAGTTAAGGCACTGTTTGGGATGCCTGTATCAGAGTGCCTGGGTTCAAGTCCTGGCTCCACCCTCGGTTCCAGCTTCTTAGGTATGTGCACCCTGGGAGGCAGCAGGTGATGGCTTACGTACCCGAGCCCCTGCCACCCACGCGGGAGACCCAGACTGAGTTCTAGGCTCCAGACCGCAGCCTGGGGCCGCTGTGGCTGTTGGAGGTATTTCAGGAGTGAACCAGCACATTGGCGATGTCTGTTCACACACACTCACTCGCTCGCTTGCTCGCTCACTCACTCACTCACTCACTCACTGTCTTCATCTTTCCTTCTGTCTCTCTGCCTTTCAAAGAAAATGACATAATTAAACATTTAAAAATAAAGAAACCCGATGGTATTTTAGTTGATATGGATACTGTATTTAGGGGAGGGGTATTAGCAATGATCATCTTGTGGCCTTCCATGTCTGAATCTGCCTCATTCAGTTTCTCAAGGAACCAGCTAGGAGCAGCTAAGGGTTTTCTTTGTGGTGGAAACTGCATTTCATTCTTCTCTTTGGGGTCAGATGCATCGTTCCCAGCCCCGGCCCCTTTCGTGGTTCATCTCAGCAGGTGTTCTCCTCGTCCTCTAACACGCATGCGCACACGCACATGTGTCACACGGAAGCTTTGTCAGTCCACGGGGGTTCTTGTTGAGACCAGGGAATCTGCCCACAGTTTCTCTACGTGATGCACCATGTGCTTAGTTAGATTTGGTCCATAAGGTTAAATGTATTTGCCAGCCTGGCTTTTTTAAATTTTTATTTATTTATTTTTGACAGAGTGGACAGTGAGAGAGAGAGAAACAGAGAGAAAGGTCTTCCTTTACCGTTGGTTCATCCCCCAATGGCCGCTGCGGCCAGCGCACTGCGCTGATCTGAAGACAGGAGCCAGGTGCTTCCTCCTGGTCTCCCATGGGGTGTAGGACCCAAGCACTTGGGCCATCCTCCACTGCACTCCCTGGCCACAGCAGAGAGCTGGCCTGGAAGAGGGGCAACCGGGACAGAATCCGGCACCCCGACCGGGACTAGAACCCGGTGTGCCGGCGCCGCAAGGCGGAGGATTAGCCTAGTGAGCTGCGGCGCCGGCCTGGGCGTGGTCTTCTCAGAGTGGGTCTGAGGGAGCAGCAGGCGTGCGATAGGCGGCGCTGTCTCCTCTGGGCTCTTCCTGGCCTTTGCAGCAGGTGGGAGGGAGGATTGCGGCAGGATGGCGTTGCTGAACTTTGATTGCACTCCTCATTGCGTCCAGGCAGCAGCCAGGGCCCCACACACGCCTCTGCGTGCACAGGGTAAGAGGGCCACACTCCTGCTAGCCCAGAGCACAGAGGAGAGTCTCGGAAGCTGTGACTTCTCAGTGGTCCAACCAAACTTTTGAGAAAAATAGAGGGGGTGGGTTGTTTTTCTTTGAGTTCCAAAAGTTTGGCTTTTAAGTATCAAGAACTGGAAGGCTCAGAGGACAGGGGAGAGTTTAAATGTATAATGTTTCCTAAACAAAATCAGAGCTTGGCAGAAAGGAAGTACCGGGTGGGGGGGGGGGCAGGTGATTAAGAGTTGGGTACCTTGAGGTTCCGAGTGCCCCTTAGGCAAGCGAGTCCCAGGATGGCCCTGGACGACAGAAGCCCTGAGAGGCAGCCTGAGAGAGGGGGTCAGGGAGAGTTCACAGCAGCGGGACCCAGTGCCTGGCTTCTCCCAGAGCTGGCGCAGCGCCTGGAGTGGCTTCGGGGCCAGCTCATGCCTGAGGGGTGGAGTGGCTGGGGAGGTGGGCAGAGGTGGCCTCAGACACCTGCCTGCTCGTTTGGTGTGGGGGAAGGAGACAAGACTGCAGAGCTCAGAGAGGCCGTGGGGGTGGAGCCAGCTGACCCTAGGCGCTTGGACAGTGGTGCTGGGGGCTCTGGGCAGTCGAGTCCCCTTCCCGGCCCTCAGGGGCTGAGCAGCACCTCAAGCAGGGAAAGAACTGAGGGTGGGACTCCATCCCCTCCAGGGCCCGAACTTGGCGCAGCCCCCAGGGAGGAGAGGGAGCGGAGACCCCACAAGAACACAGCCCTTATCTGGAAGGAGCCTACGCTTGGATCCTGAAATGCAAACACTCTCACCTGGAAATGATGCTTTAGGCCCTTTTTGATTTTTTGGGCAAACAAGTGTAGAGTTTTATGAAACACCGGAGTTTCTTGGGCCCCTAGGATTAAAAACCCCGTTTCTGCAGAGGTAAGGGTGACATTGCGTTTGTGTTATGCAAAATGTCTGCATATTGATTCTGGTGAACTCTGGCTGCTGATTCCAAACGGTCCTTCCCCAGTAAACCTGAAGGTAAATACCGAAGGACAGACAACTGGGAACAGAAAGAGCAAAACAGAGGCAAACACAACTTTGCCATTCTTGAGTACAGCTCGGGCGCCCTCAGGGTCCTGCAGCCCCTCTGTCGCCCCGTCTGCCTCCCCTCACGCTCTCCGCCTGCTCACCCTGGCCTGCTTTCCTGCAGCACCCATGTTTCCTCACCTGCTGTGTCTCACCCCACCCAAAGCCCAGGGACTTAGAACAGCAGCACCCGTTCAACGTCTCCCACAGTTCTGGGGGTGACCGGGCTCAGCCGGGTGGTTCATCCGCCCTCAGTGGGGTTGAGTCTGTTGACCCCTGGAGGCTCCGCTGGCTGAGGCTGTCGTCCCCCATGGCAGGAGCTAGGAGGTCAGCCGGGCCTGTGCCCTGGAAGGTGACTTAGTCGGGTCTCCTGAGATGCAGAGGTACACACACAAAATACTGGCTATACAAAAATGAGCTCTCGGGACTCTGGAGATGAACAAGTCCCAGGTCTGCAGGGAGAGTCTGCTCTCTGGAGGCCAGAGAGCACCTGTGTTGTAGTTCTAGCTCACATCTCAAGACAGACTGTGGCTTAGTCCCCAGTGCAGGCCGGTGGGCAGAGACCCAGGGGAGCCTGTGTTGTAGTTCTAGCCCACATCTGAGGGCCTCATACTCAAGACACACCGTGGCTTAGTCCCCAGTGCAGGCCGGCGGGCAGAGACCCAGGGGAGCCAGTGTTTCGGTTTGAGTCTTAAAGCCAGTGTTGCAAGTTTGAAGGTGTTGGGCAGGCAGGAGGAAGTCTCTCTTTGTCTGGCGGAGGCCGGCCTTTTTGTCCTGTCCAGGCTTTCACCTGATTGGGTGAGGCCCACCTGCTGTCGGGAGTTGAGATTTGCTTCCCCAAGTCCACCAGTTTAAATGTGAATCTACAAAATCACCCAGAGTTGTATTTGACCAAATACCTGGGCACTGGGTCGTGCAGTCACATTGGTGGATAAAACAAACTGCAGCAGACTGTCTCCTCCCCGACATGCAGCACACGTGGCTCGGACCCCCTGTAGCATGAGGAATGCTTCCTGGGAGAGGGGTCCAAGCTTGCTAAGAATGTCTTGAAAGTCGCATTGTCCCTCGGGGGGTGCCCGGGGGTGGACAGCACGCACCAGGCAGAGCAGAGAGGGCTTGCACACCTGCTGTCCAGCTGCAATGCTTGCAGGCATGTAGCTTTAGCCCAGGGCGCTCTGTTCACATGGCAGGGGACAGAGCCCAGGTGAGGCCATCTACCCACGACTGCCGAGCTTTGTGGGGTCCCCTGGGAACACCGGTGGGGCACCCAGACGAATGTGGCAGTCTGTGAAGAAACACAGGGCTGCTTCTAGTGCGCACAGCCACTGCTGACCCACGGGGCCCGAAATGCAGAGCGTGCTGAGGAAGCCGAGTCCGGTTAGTCACCCTGGGGGGCGGCCAGCTGGGCGAGAGTGGTGTCGGCGAGGCCTGCAGGCTCTCCAGTGTCCAGTCAGAGGCTGAAAACAAAACAAAATACTCCAAGGAGCCCTAAATCAGGACCCAGCTCTCGCAGGCGGCGAAGGCTGCTCTGGAACTCATCGGTGCCAGTTACCCAGGAGGCCGCCAGAACTGTCAGGGACGGTGCCGAGAGGCCTGGGCCGTGCCGGGGGGTTCCCGTTGGCTCCACGTGAGCCGCAGCGACAGCAGCGGCAGGTGAGAAGTCAAAAAACGCGTTAAAAACCACACGTTCGTAGGAAAGCAGAGGAGCGACCTGACCCCCAGGGTGGAAGCTGGGGAACTTGCTATTCGCAAAACTCCGCAGTAAAAGGAAAGGGTGAAGCGTCGAGGTGGAAGGAAGGAAGATTTTTATCTTTACCGTTAGAGCTCTGGTCTGGGTAACCCAGCAGGTGAGGAAAAGCTGCTCTTCACATCGGTGTAGACAGTCGGCTGGTCGGTGTAGACGGTTGGTTACAATGAGAATCGCACTGGCAGCCCCTGTGGCTTACTGGATCCATGTCCTGAGCTTCTGCTGTTGGAGAAGAGACGCCAGTCGCCACGGGGAAAGGAGCCCCTGCTGGCTGATCCGGCCTCAGATACGTGCTGGGCTCTCGGGGCTGTGTGTGCTCCGTGAGGTCAGGAGGACGAGGGGGCGTGGCTGCGTCCAGGCCAGGGGCTGGGCTGGGTTTGTGGGTCTCAGCTTGCAGACCTGATTGCTAGCATATAGAGGACACGGAAGATGGAGGAACATGGATTAAGAGATGGAAAACCGCAGATCAGCCGATCCTCATGCGCAGGTTTTGTTTGAATCATGACTGTCACTAACCGAGGACATTGGTGACACAGTGGAGAATGAGACCCTTTTTGCATCCTTGAAGATATCAATCGTCATTGTTACTAACAAGAAAAATGGTAGAAAAATGGCATCGTGATTATATTCCTAGAATACGTAGGATAAAAGTTCTTCAGGAAAAAGGGGGCCCCTTGGTGACTGCATTTATCCCACAGATGCTCTGTCTGCTTATCAGAGAAGCAGCTGTGGTGCACCTGCCGGGGTCGTCGGCTCCGGGTCTGGTTTTCCCATGATTCCCACGCCTGCAGCTCAGCCTGGCGATTCGCCAGCTGCAGTCTCGAGGTCTTGGATGGTATTTGATTGTTTCAGAAGTCAAATGCTCCTAACAGTATTTGTCCATTTTCCCAGGCGGTCCTGTCACAGCCCAGGAATGGCTTCTGTCCCCTCTTACAGATGAAAAAGCCCCTCCCAGCAAGGACCAGGGACTCCCCAGTGTCGCCCAGGCTACAGGTAGCACAGCAGGAGGCTCGAAGCCAGGGTGCTGGACAAATTCGTGGTCTCTTCCGTGGGCTGCAGCACTTAAGGTGTTCACAGGAAGGAAGTTTCCAAACCTGTGAGCAACCCGAGGCCTCTCAGAGTGGTTGCTAGGACTGAGCTCTGGGTGGGGAAAAAGTCTGACAGGTGTGGGGGTGCCCGCACCTGCCCCGCCTCTCCTGCTCGCCCTGCCCTGCCCTGTAGAGAGGCAGACCCTCGGGAAGTGGCTGCCCTCCCCGTCCCCCCTTTCTTCCCCCTCCTTCCTTCCCCCTCTCCCTCCTTATCCACTAGATGCCCTCCTCCCCCTCCCCCTCCCCCTCTCCCTCCCCCTCTCCCTCTCCTCCCCCTCCTCTCCCCTTCTCCCTCTCCTCTCCCCTCCTCCCCCCTCCTCTCCCCCCCCCCTTTCCTGCTGTCTCCTCCTTCCTCACCGTCTGTCTTCCTTCTCCTGGGTCCCCCTCACTTGTCCCCACAGCGTTCCTCCTCCCGGTGTCTCTGTGAGCGTCCCCCCTGCATGGCTCCCACTTCTGCTTGCTCAGTTTCTGGCTGCTCCGCTGCTGTCATTCCCGGGGCGACCTTGCTCCGCTCTTCCTCATCATCCTGACATCTGCACGCAGTTGGGCAGCTGCGTGAAGACACTGCCAGAGTCCACCCCCCCCCCCGGGCTGGGCTCCCCACCTGGCGTGGAAGACAGGGTCAGAGAGGGCAGCGCAGCTCCCGGTCCCGGCGGTGGAGCGGTCAGCTCACCAGGCAGGGCTCACAGAGGAGACACCTGCCAGGGAGAGGCCACCAGAGCACTATTTTTGTCCACAGAGGAGGGTTTCTGGTGTGCTCCCTAGAGGGTGAGGCCGACAAACCCAAGAAGCTGACACAGAGGCTGCAGAGACAGCCTCGCAGTGAGAGAACTTGAACCTGGGAAATTTTTGTTTGAAAGGCAGAGTTGCAGAGAGAGAGAGGAGCGAGAGAGAGAGAGGTCTTCCATCCACTGGTTCACTGCCCAAATGGCCACAATGGCCAGGGCTGTGTGAGGCCAATGCCAGGAGCTTCTTCTGGGTCTCCCACGTGGGTGGAGGGGCCTAGGGACTTGCGCCATCTTCTACTGCTTTCCCAGGCCATCAGCAGGGAGCTAGACTGGAAGAGGAGCAGCTGGGACTTGAACCGGTGCCCATACAGGATGCTGGTGCTCCAGGTGGCGGCTTAACCAGCTGAGCCACTGCGCAGGCCCTGAACATGAAATTCTTAATGGGAACTGGCTTGAAAGACAAGTGTAGGAGTCAAAGCAAACGCCAAGAAGTCACGTGACGCGTGCTCGGCACTGAGACTCGCTCACAGCACAAGTGTGCGGGCAGCCGTGAGAGCCGTTTAGAGGAGCTGTGTCTGGGGTTTTAGTGGCACGCGTCTGTCCCAGGTCTCGTCCTCACGTGCTTAGCCCCTGAGCGGCTGTGTTTGGTGCAGTCCCGTGGGAAACGGCCCTTCCTGGCGGCCTATCAAAGCCCTCATAGTCGCTGTCATGGCTTTATGACGTTGCATGAGCTTGGTGAGCCGTCGCTGCCATAACCTCCTTCCTCGTGGGTTTGCCGGCTGCTTCCAGCCTTAGCCTGCTGTAGACGGTGCTGCAGGAAACACCTGTCCTCATCCTTTCCCTCCTGTGCGCTGGCCCCCTGCGTTATCATTAAATCAGTGCCCTATCGTTACTATCAAATCTGCCTCAGCAGCTGTTGCCACAAAGAAATAGGATTGCTGGGGCTACAGTGATTATTTTGCCATTTTTTTTTTTTCATTTTTGATTTGCTTCATTTTTTTAAAAACATCATCATATGTTTAAACAGAAATACAGATCATTAAAAGTCCATGAACATAGAACACAAAATGTCGTTTTCACTTAAGCAGTTATATGAACCAGGCTGTTAACTTTCTTCACTGACAACCCTGTTTTAACCATTTAACAAACTACTTAAATAACAATGGTGAAAATGTAAACATTCAAGTTTAAACATGAAAATATGGAACAGCAGCAACAAAAGAGCAGAAAGTATCTTCATTACCAAACAGATCATCACATTGGCAGACACTCAGATGCGTCCTGGGGCGTCCTGAGGCCGCGTCCATTCCGGAGGTGTTGGTCCGTGCTCAGTGCCCAGGCTGTGGCACTCACTGTGTGTGCACAGCAGCATTGGACAACCACGGTTCACCTCTGAGAAACACAGGTGTAAGCTTTGTGCTGCAACATTGTAGCTAGCACTGTGACAGTTCTTTTTTCCTATTTTTCTTCTGCAACTCAGTAAGCAAGTTCTCATTAAAGCACATTGAATAATGTCATGTCTTCTTGCTTATAAGAGTAAAGTTTGGCCGGCGCTGCGGCTCACTAGGCTAATCCTCTGCCTGCGGCGCCGGTATTCCACATTCTAGTCCCAGTTGCTCATCTTCCAGCCCAGTCTCTGCTGTGGCCCGGGAGTGCAGTGGAGGATGGCCCAAGTGCTTGGGCCCTGCACCCACATGGGAGACCAGGAGAAGCACCCGGCTCCTGGCTTTGGATTGGCGCAGCATGCCGGCCGTAGTGGCCATTTGAGGGGTGAACCAACAGAAGGAAGACCTTTCTCTCTGTCTCTCTCACTGTCTAACTCTGCCTGTCAAAAACAAATAAATTTTAAAATCCAAATACTTTGTATCATGGAAACTTACCCAGCTGTGTAAAGCCTCCCAAATACAGTCCATGTAAAAAGTTTCTTCTTTGTAGATTGCACTAATTTATAGTTATTTTAGTGTAGATAAACGCAGGACACTACTCCTGATTGTTGGGCAACAGAAATGGCAGTGTGTCCCTCCAGTACTGGAGTAGGAGCCAGCACAGCCACACCATGGCCAGTATGCCGGCTTCCCACATTCCATTCCACATCACAGGAGCTGGTTTAATGGGTACCGTCGGGTCTTAACCTCTCTCTGAAAGTTCCTTTATTAGAAATTCGGGATTTAACTAATGGCATGTCTACAGTCTCAGTAAGCTGGTTTTTTTTCTTACTCTTCACTAGTTCAAATACAACATGTAATGTTTCAAATTTTTATAGACACCTTATTAAAATGATTAAAGGTATCTAAAATACCATTAGTCAGTAAGACATTAACCAAAAAAAAAAGACACAGAGAGTACTTCTGAGACTATTTTTCCCTAACTAGAAGCGCTGTGGGATTCATAATGGGGAGATATAATGACACTCTGACCCTGCTGTCTTTCAGCGTCGGTAATAAGAGTAAACACACGAATCACAGAATGGAAGCGCACATTCAGGAGAAAAATCTATGAAACACTTGGATTTTGGATGCCTCCGAAGGGGCACAGTGCTTACCATTATTTTCATCCTTGAAGTAGTTCACATCTTTATTTCGTGTCTAATTTTACCCAGAGCTAAAAACCTAATTCGTTACATTATGTATCTTGTCATTTTGAGTTTTCAAGCACTCAAGTAATGCAAAGCCAAGTATTTTCTTTTGTGGCAGCAACACACTTACGGACGGAGCGTCAAAGACAGGAAAATTCATTTAAAATGAATGCTGCACTCTCTGCCCGATGACGTAAGAACTGAGACTTGGCACTGTAATCACACTCATGGTATGTATTGAGAGGAGAAAAAAGACGTTCAATATAATCAATATCTTCTTTTTAAAAAGATTCAAAAACAGACCGCCTTCGCATGTGGCTAGATTCCCAGTAACAGGATATCCTGAAACTTGAGAAACCGCGGAAGAAAAAGCAGAGTCAGCCCCATTTCGCTACCGCTTCCCCATCAATGTTGCTGTGTTCGCTTTGGATTTCCTGTGTGCGTTCACGGGGGTCTTCTGCCTTCACCTTCTTTGGCAGTGATGACCGTGTTTCTGTGTGTTGCACATCCTCAGGCATCTTTCGTAAGGCTGGACGGGTGCTGACACATTCTCTCAGTTTCTGGTTGTTATGGAAGGTCTTTATTTCACTTCCATTATCAATGAGAGCTGTGCAGGGTCCAGTATCTGGGTTTACAGTTTTTTTCTCTTAAGACTTGGACTGTGTCTTGCCATTCTCTCCCAGCCTGTAGGGTTTCTCATGAGAAGTCCACTGCGAGACTAATTGGAGATCCTCTGAGAGTAATCTGATGTTTCTCTCATGCGCATTCTGGAGTCTTTTCTTTATGCTTTACTGCGGAGTTTGACTACAATGCATCGTGGTGAGGACCTTTTCTGGTCATGTCTGTTAGTTCTTTGTGCGTCCTGTACTCGGATGGCCCTTTCTTTCTCCAAGTTAGGGAGATTTTCTGTAATTTCACTAAAAAGGCCTTTTTTTTTTTTTTTTTTTTTTTTTTTTTTACAGGCAGAGGCAGAGTGGACAGTGAGAGAGAGAGAAAGGTCTTCCTTTGCCGTTGGTTCACCCTCCAATGGCCGCCACGGCTGGCGCGCTGCGGCCAGCGCACCGTGCTGATCTGAAGACAGGAGCCAGGTGCTTCTCCTGGTCTCCCATGGGGTGCAGGGCCCAAGCACTTGGGCCATCCTCCACTGCACTCCCTGGCCACAGCAGAGAGCTGGCCTGGAAGAGGGGCAACCGGGACAGAATCCGGCGCCCCGACCGGGACTAGAACCCGGTGTGCCGGCGCCACAAGGCAGAGGATTAGCCTTTTGAGCCACGGCGCCGGCCATAAAAAGGCCTTCTAATCCATTCTCTCTAGATGCCTTCAGGAACTTCTAAGACCCGTATGTTGGGGTGCTTGATAGTACCCCATAAATCTCCAACACTTTTTTTAGTTTTCTAATTTCTTCTTCTTTTTGTCTGACTGTAAAATTTCCAGAGATTTGTCTCCGAACTCAGATATTCTTTCTTCTGCCTTGTTGAGTCTTGTTAAGACTTTATACCACATTTTAATTTCATCTATTGAATTCTTCATTTCCAATATTTCATTTTGATTTCTTTTTAAAAATCTATTTTATGGGAAAAATGTTCATTTGTGTCATGTATGGATTTCTTTAATTCATGGATTTGTTTCTGATTATTTCTAAGTAATCCCACAGTCAGTTTTTTGAATTCCGTCTCCAGAATTTCTTTAATCTCTTGATTTTCACATTCTAGTATCAAAGTGTTGTGTTCCATCGGAGATGTCATGTTGTCTTCCTTATTCTCATTTCTTGAGTTACTGCGTTTATTTTGGGGCGTGTGGAGATACTTGTTGTTTTTTTCCCCCCTCTGATGGCTTTTATCTTTGGACTTGGCAGATCAGGGGAGTGTCAGCTCTTTCAAGGAACACCCTGGGCGTGCTGGGTGTGGCCTGGGAGCTCTGTTCAGTGCTCTAGGGTGAGCGGTGTGTGTAAGGTGGCACCCGAATTGGACGTGGTAAATCTCTCTCTCTCTCTTTTTTAATCAGAGGGGAGGTTCAATCTGCTCTGGTGGCACAGTCTCACGCTCACCTCCTCCAAGGAGGCCAGTGCCGGGTCCTAGCCACAGTGGGTATAACATTTGTACAACCACAAGAACCACACGCAGGATCCATGCAGTCCTCAGTGTGAGCACGGATCCCACAGCAGGGACCCTCAGCAGGGAATCAGGGAGCCCCGAGCGTGTGGTGGCTGCCCAAAGCCCCAGCCTCACTCTGTGCCCTCCCACACAGCCACAGTGTTTGCACAGTCCCAGCACACAAGGCTCCCACAGTCACGAGCACCCAGCCCCCTGTCAGTTCGCCCAGCCAGATTCAGGCTTCTCGTTTTCACTGGTTGCTGGGCAGGCAGACACGAGCTGGTGCACCTGCTAGGCATGTCCAAAATGGTGCCCTCCCTCTCTCTGCTGGGGCCGGTGGTCAGGGAGAGAGAACTGTGCCCCTGTTTCCCCCTCTGGGTTGGCAAGTGCACTGTCCCCCACAGGGCTCCAAGCTGGACTCGGGCCAGGCTCTTCCCACAGCTTCGTCGCCAGTGGCCAGGGCTGCTGCAGTCTGGTCTCACCTCCCTCTCCAAAGCTGGTGCTGAGGCTCTCGGCTGCTGGCTTCCTGAGCTGCGCGTGTGCACACCCTCCACGTAGTCCACAGTGTCTAACTTGCGTGGAGTTTGCTCTGCCACTTTAACCCTAAATCTTCCCTGAGGTTGCACTCTCTCCATGGTTTTGTTTTTTTGACCATCTTCCCCAGTTCTAGAGCAGTGAGCTCCCTCCCTGTTCTGCCATCTGGGTGTCTCCTGGCCCACAAGTGCTTACACTTTGAAGGCTGTTAGAGCCGTGTGTTCAGTCTCCTTCCAGGTGCACATGCCGTGTTTCATGGCCCTGCCACAGACCCTACTTCGGATGCCACGTCTGGTCGCTAGTGGTTTCTGTTTTACATTTCTTTTATTGTCAGAGGCCGAACCTTTCCCACACCCTCCTGAGTTTTGCATTTTTTTAAAAAATATTTATTTGAAAGGCAGAATCAATCTCTCTCTCTCTCTCTCTCTCTCTCTCTCTCTCCCCCCCCCCTCTCACACACACACACACACACACACACACACACACACAGAGGCCAGTCCAGCACTTCTGTTTGCCGGGATTCGTTACTCAAAGAGAAGAGAAGGGGCACGCGCACGTGCTGCTCGCCTGGATTCGCCGTCCCCGGGGAGCGCTGTGTCGTACGCTGCTCCTGTTAGTGTCCCTCAGACCTCCCTCCATGCTGGCCAGTGGTCGGCAGGTGGTCTTCCTCGGATTTCATTGAGAAGATGGAGCCAAACAGGCAGGAACTGCCGGTTTCTGATCTGGATCCCCCTGCACCTGCCCACCCGTCCCTGCTCCTGCCGGGCTGGCTCACCTGAGCGATGTGCTTCCCCCCCTCCCCAGCTCTCCTCTCGCAGTCTCCCTTGGGCGATGGTTTGAGCGGGGTTTGGCTCTCCACATTCAGGCAGAGGTTTAAATGCCAGCATCTTTTTTTTTTTTTTTTTTTTTTTTGACAGGCAGAGTGGACAGTGAGAGAGAGAGAGAGAGAGAGAGAAAGGTCTTCCTTTTCTGTTGGTTCACCCCCAACACAATGGCCGCTGCGGCTGGCGCACCGCGCTGATCCAAAGCCAGGAGCCAGGTGCTTCCTCCTGGTCTCCCATGGGGTGCAGGGCCCAAGTACTTGGGCCATCCTCCACTGCACTCCCAGGCCACAGCAGAGAGCTGGCCTGGAAGAGGGGCAACCGGGACAGAATCCGGCGCCCCGACCGGGACTAGAACCCGGTGTGCCAGTGCCGCTAGGTGGAGGATTAGCCTAGTGAGCCGCGGCACCTAAATGCCAGCATCTTGGACTGAGGGTCCTGGTTGAGGGATCGTGGTGGGGCCGGATCTGGCTGTGGACACACTGGGAGGTCGCGGTCACTGGGAGCACGCATGTGCAGGGTCGCTTCTCACACAGGGTGGGGCCTGTGAGCCCAGACGCTCTGTGTCTCTGCTTCCCGGCTGGCCGTGCGATCCTGCCAGCATCCTACAGCCTCACCAGATGCCTGACCAGGAGGGGCTGCTGGTCTCAGACTGAACCTGCAAAGCATGAGCCAAAACAAGCCTTTTCCTTCATGGGGGAACCACTCTTGGGTCTCCTGGAGAGTAATGAAAAGCAAACCACGTGTATTCATCCGCGCCCGGAACCTTGCTAAGGGCCCACAGGAGCCCCTCCCTGGCTGCTCCCCTCCTGGGCTGCCCTGTGCTGGGCCCTGCTGGTTTCCTGCCCACCTCACTGCTGCACCTGGCCTACTGGCTGCTCGCTGACCCTGGGGGCGAGGCTCAGGGCTCAGCCGGCCTCTCTGCTCAGACTGTCTTAGCCTGCACCCGGTGGTTGCCCCTGGCTGGCTGCAGGACGTGTCTCCCCTTGTGTGTCAACGGGCCTCTGCAGATACCCGTCATCCTGCCTCCACGCCCCGAGTCAGACGTCTTGCTCACTGTGGCGCTGACCCTCACCGTCCCATCAGGCTGGAGACATGGAAATCATCCCTGTTTTCTCTCTGTCCCGCTGTGCACTAAGCACCCCAGGGTTGTGCTAGACCAACATGGACTCGACCCCGCCTCTACTTGTCCCGTCAGGTCACGGCCACTGCTGGCTCAGGGCCTCCTCCCCGGGGCCTGTCCCTTCCTGCCAGCCACCAGGGACATCTGGAAGCCCGCTGCCCTGGGAGCAGCCTGGGTGTGACAGTGAGGCACACGCAGGGGGCTGAGCTGTCCGGCTCCCCCGCCACTGGTCAGGCCCAGACCTGCGAGTGAGGCCAGCCTGGCTCCTGCATCGGGGTCAGGCTCCCTGCCGGGCAGTCTGCGTAGCAGAAGCACACTGTCCCCTGGGACCCAGGCTCCCAAGTCACGCCCAGCCTCTGAGAAAGATGGGCAACCTCCTCTCTGTGCACTGTCCCATGTGAGTGACTTCCTGTGTACCTGGAATGAAATCCAGGTGAGAGGCCTTCTGTAGTCCACCCTCTTTTTATTTTTATTTTTTTTTTGGACAGGCAGAGTTAGAGATAGAAAGGTCTTCCCTCCATTGGTTCACCCCCCAAATGGCTGCTACGGCCGGCGCGCTGCACCAATCCAAAGCCAGGAGCCAGGTGCTTCCTCCTGGTCTCCCATGCAGGTGCGGGGCCCAAGCACTTGGGCCATCCTCCACTGCCTTCCCGGGCCACAGCAGAGAGCTGGACTGGAAGAGGGGCAACCGGGACAGAATCCAGCGCCCCGACCGGGACCAGAACCCGCCACCCTCTTTTTGTGTCCCCTGCTCAGGCCACACGACTGTTTTCTGTTCCTCAGACCTGCCCTGGTGTGCCTGCCCCAGGGCCTTGGCACTCACCGCCCCCAGCCTTCCCTTCACACCTTGGTACGGCTGGGTTCTTTGTGTTATGCAAGACTGAAGCTTTGTCAGAGCGCTTCTGCCCTCTGGCACGATGTCCTGCCCGTGTCCCGCCCACTAGCCACAGCCCACAGCCCTGTCTGTCCTCTGAGAGTCGGGGTCTGTCCTGTTGCCAGCTGCGTCCCTGGGGCTCCACAGGCTGCTCTGTCCGAGGCCCTTAGCCAACAGTGACAGCTGAGTGCTCTTTGGTGATGACTTTCGTGGTGAATAACAAGCGAGTGACTGCGTGCCTTAGCCCAGGGAGGCCCACATCACTGAGGGCAGGGCTCTCCTGGGGTTTGGTGGAAACGCAGGCTCTGGAATTCTGGGAGTTCTGGGGTGGGGCCTGGGCACCAGTGAGACCAGGCCAGCGTGGCTGCAGCTGAACTCCCGGAGCCCACCTTGAACAGTAGGGCGTTTGCCCAGTGTACCGGTGCACTGTCTGTCGTGGTACACGGAAGCTCAGCGCCAGAGCAGCTGTCCTTGGCTTGGTGCCTTTCCTGCCGTTTGAAATGCGTAACTTCGGGGCTAGTGCTGTGGTGTAGCAGGTTAAGCCTCTGCCTGCGATGCCAGCATCCTGTATGCGCCAGTTCGAGCCCCAGCTGCTCCGTTTGCTATCCAGCTTCCTGCTAATGCATCTGGGAAAGTGGTGAAAGATGGGCCAAGCCCTTGGGCCCCTGCACCCACGTGGGAGACCCAGAAGAAGCTCCTGGCTCCTGGCTTCAGATGAGCTCGGCTCTGGCCATGGCAGCCATGTGGGGAGTGAACCAGCACATGGAAAATCCTTATCTCACTGCGTCTCTTCTCCTGTCTCTGTAACTCCATTTTTCAAATAAAAATAAATAAATAAATTGTAAAAAGAAAGAAGCGGGTGAGCTCACCAGGTCCAGGGCGGCCTGCGAGGTGTCTTGCTCTTTGGGTGCACTGTGTGTCTTTCACAGCCGAGCCTGCCCTCACCTCCGGGGCGGCAGCTGCTCTCCCGTGCGCAGCCCCTGGCTTGCTGTGGTGTAGGGAGGGGCTGTGCCCAGAGGCCCCCTTGGCTGATGTCCAGGCGCTGCGTGGCCTGCCTTGGGGGGCCCCGGGTGCCGATGGCCTGCAGTCACTTTTGCAATTAGCTCATGGCTCTGAGACTTTGAGTCACCAGCTCCCAGTGACTCACAGGCCATCGTGGACATGAGTGCTCCGGCAGCTTTGCCATCTGGCGTCCGTCTGGCGACAGTGCCCTGTGCCGCTTGCAGGCGGTAACCCATCTCTGTCCTGTGGGCCCGAGTGATCCCTGTGTATGCAGGCACTGCTCCTGCCTTTGTCTCCTGGGTTGGGATGCGGTGGCCTTGGCCAGGGCAGCCTTCCCCCTCTCTGCCTTTGGACTTGGGATTCCTGCATGCTCACTAGGGCTGAGAGAATGGCCAGGTGCTGAAGCAGAGGCTTGGGGCAGGGAGGCGTGGGGAGGGTGGTTGGTTGGGATAATCCGGGCTCCTTGTCCCCAGCTGAGTCTCTCACCATCATCCCTCACTGCCAGCCAAGCCCTGAACTGGGCAACCCCCTAAGTGTTGCCTGCCCAGCTCATCCCGACAGCCCCTGGAGGCAGTGGTCGAGAGAGACAGGTGGCTTCCCTGGGACCCAGAGCTGGCAAAAGGCCAGGCCAAGAGCAGTCCAGCCCATGCTGGGTGCAGAGCTGCCGGTGCTGCTGGCTGTAGGTGGGTGGAGTCCTGGAGGGCCACCTTGGGGAGAGGATCTTGTGCCAAGCCTGGGCCGGCTCAGGTCCTGGAGGAGATGCCGGGAGAGAGGGCAGCAGTCAGGCAGTGGCTGCTGCGGGGAGGCGCAGGATGCCTGTGGCGCCTCCCAGGCCAGTGTGGGTTCTCCCGTCCTTTCCCTGCGGGCTGGCCCAGGGTGCAGCCTTAGAGGCACTGACATCCACACCGTTGTGTCCCTACATCCACCCCCAGGTTCTCTGCAGGGTGCAGTATCTGCTCCGTTGATCCTGCTTGCTTGAATTAGATGGAGAGGCCGGCGCTGTGGCGTAGTGGGTGAAGCTGACGCCTGCGGTGCCAGCATCCCATATGGGCGCTGGTTCTAGTCCCGGCTGCTCCACTTCCCATCCAGCTCTCTGCTATGGCCTGGGGAAGCAGTGGAAGATGGCCTAGGTCCTTGGGCCCCTGCACCCGTGTGGGAGACCCCGTGGAGGCTCCTGGCGCCTGGATCCTGGCTTTGGATCAGTGCGGCTCCGGCCATTGCGGCCATCTGGGGAGTGAACCAGTGAATGGAAGACCTCTCTCTCTCTCTCTCTCTCTCTCTCTCTCTCTCTGTCTCTCTGTCTCTCTGTCTCTGTCTCTGTCTCTCCGACTCTGCTTCTCTGTTGCTCTGCTTTTCAAATGATAAAAAAAAGAAAGAAATTAGATGGAGGGATGAAATTGGCAGCATCTCCCTTTGCCCGAGTGGGTCAGAGCTGAGGCCGGCAGTGGCGGGGCAGAGGGGCGGTGCTGCTGTTCCCCACGGGGGAGGCTGGAAGGGGCAGTGCTGAGAAGGGAGCCAGGCAGGGCACCAGCCCGTGCTGCAGCCCATATGAGGCCCCGTACAGAGCTGACACACGTGGAGCTGCTGGCACGTGCTACTGAGCATGCCCTGGGTGGCGTCACGCATTCGTCCCCATGCACTGTGCAGGGGCTGCCGCGGGCTGGGCCCCGCAGCCTGTAGGGGTCAGAACTGTGGTTCCTCACTCAGAGGCTGCGGCCTGCAGGTCAGAGCAGGGAGGCCCGAGGTGGTGCCGCGGAGGACCCAGGGCTTCCGTAGTGCCGGGCCTTGCTGCTGTGACAACGGGAGAGCCGGCTGTCCTGCTTCGGTCCCTGCCCTCACTGAGTGCGCCTTCCCTGCCCCCAGCACCTCGGGGCCACGGCCTACTGCTGTGGGAACTAAAGCAATTCGGAAAGCCTTGGTTCTGCACAAACAAAAACCACACAGGCTGTGTCCGTCTCCCCCTCGGCCCGGGGGTTCTCCCCGTGGCCCCCGCCGCACGTTTTTCCCGTTGGTCCCTGCGTCCCAGGAAGCCACTGATGGCAGCATAGGCCATGGCATGGTGGCAGGCACTGTCCCACCAGGCTCTAGGCGGACGACATGGCCAGGGGCGGTGGGGTCATCGGAGAAGGATCTGGAAGCTCCGTACCAGGACACCCGAGGACGTGCAGGCCGAACGCGGAGCTTGTGTGGACTGTGAAGGCGGGTCAGGTGCACTGGCCCAGGGTTCGCGGTAGCTTGGGCCAACTCCGGCTCCGGCCACATTTTCTTGGCTTTCAGCGACAGGATTTCACAGGTGACTTCCGAGGCCCCCCAGGTTGGAGCATTGAAGGTCTCATTGTCTCCTGGTGATGGCTGGGGCACCGTGGACGTGGCCCAGCTGCTGTCCTGGGAGGGCGGGAAAGGGCCCGGCCTGGGTTTTAGCCAGCTCCTGCTGGCCTTGGCTCTCGATCGCCTGTGTTTTCCAGATCAGAGAGGGGTGTCGGCTCTCGTCTGGCGTGGGTTTGCTGAAGGCGTTCAGACCTGGGTTTTCCTAAGCAAGATTATGACTCAAAGGTTGTACCCAACTCTTTTGGGTGAAAACATGTTTTTTTGTGAAATAATAATAGGAATAATACCGAAGGCTGATGAAATACAGACTGTGCCATCTCTACTTTATCTCACATGATGCATGATGGTCTGCGTCAGGAGAGAAATTACACCCACTTTACGGATGAAGAAGCTGAGGTGGAGAAAGGTCAAGAACTGCCTGGGGTCAGCTGGCTACATTCGCTTCTCTTGCTGGGGGTGGAATGCGGATGGGAACCCAAACAAGCGACACGCTCACGTAGCAGTGTCTACGCTGGCTTCCTCTGGGGGCTCCTTCCACGCCCTGTGCAGCCCCATGCACGCAGATCCCACCACGCCGTGGAGAGCTGGGGTGGCCTCCGGGGAGTGTGGCCGGCTCCGTGGGAGATGCCACAGCTCCTTACAGAAAGCGGAATCGGAGCGACAGGACAAACGTCGCTTTCTGTAAGTGGCTTCCTCCGTGCAGGGACTGTCAGACAAGCCCTTTCGCTTTGTCTTTCACCCTTTCAGAAAATGGCGTTGATAAAACCGAGCCTCTTACAGTAAATCTTCTCAGATCCTTTTAGAGGTTGACAGGAGCCAAGTCACAGACAGCAGGAGTGTGTCCCCGGGCCTGGTGGAATCCGGGAGTTTGTTGAATTATCCCCGCTTCAGAGAGGAGAGTTCATCACCGCACAGGTCACGTGCCGGAGGCCCAGCACCAGGACGTCTCTGCCTCCGTTACCGTGGTGGCCTCGTCTTGCAGGTGAGGCTTGGAGGGTCAGAGGGAAGCGTTGGCTTGCCCAGGTCTGCACCCAGGTGCACCTGCTGCACCTCTCTGTGCCAGTGCCCAGTCCACGGCATCCCCTTCCTCCCTCCCTGCAGCAGAGCGGAGCTGGGGCTTCTGCCGCCACTCTTGGCCTGTGTGTAGATGCATCATTGTCCCTGGGTCTTTACCACTGCCTATGTTCTTACGTATATACATTCTATATAATGATACATATACGATATATGTATATATTATACACAGCATGGTGTCCTGAAGTATATACATAATATGGAATGATGAAATTTAGCTAATTATCAAATGAATTATGTAACAGTTATTTTTCTTTTTTCTTTATTTGAAGGGCAAAATTAGAGAAGGGAGAGGCGGAGAGAGAGAGAGAGACACACACAGAGAGAGATCTTTTATCTTCTGGTTCACTCCCCAAATAGCCACCATCGCCAGGACTGGAACAGGCCCAAGTCAGGAGCCAGGAGTTCATCCAGGTCTCCCACATGGGTGCAGGGGCCCAAGTTCGTGGGCCATCCTCTGCGGTTTTGCTAGATGCATGAGCAAGGAGCTGGATCAGAAGTGGAGCAGCTGGGACCCAAACCGGTGCCCACATGGGATGCCAGTGCTGCAGGTGGCGGCTTTGTCTGCTATGCCACAGTGCCGGTCCCAAAGAACAGTTGTTTTTCTGGTGAGAACAGAGCACTCAGTATTTTTACATTTTTTTTCATGAATATAATCCATCACTAACTGTAACACATTACAGTAAGGTAAACCTCTTGAATTTATTCCTGTCTTCATATTCTCTCATATATAACATGTTTCTGTCCTCTCTCCCCCGTGGTCACTGCAGCTTCTGATAACCACACCAATCATTTCTGCCACCGAGTTCAACATTTTTTAAAAGACTTTTAAAATTTTTTATTTATGTATTTATTTGAAAGGCAGAGTTAGAGAGAGAGAGAGGTAGGTAGAGGTGTTCCATCCACTGGTTCACTCCCCAGATGGTCGCGACAGCTGGAGCTGGGCTGATCTGAAGCCAGGAGCCAGGAGCTTCTTCTGGGTCTCCCACACGGGTGCAGGGGCCCAAGGACTTGGGCCATCCTCTGCTGCTTTCCCAGGCCATAGCAGAGAGCTGGACTGAAAAGGAGCTGCCAGGACTTGAACTGGTGCCCATATGGGATTCCCCGCTACTGCACACCTCCGGCCCCGAGTTCACCATTTTCAGGCTGCACGTATGAACGTGTGTGTAGCAGCCATCTTTCTGCACTGTCTTGTTTGCCTCGAGCTGCCCTCCTGGTTCGTCCAGGTTGTTGCAAATACCGGACTCTTCTTCTTCTCTGACTGGATGGCATTCTGTTGCATGGATGAACCACACTTTCTTTACCCATAGATGGACGCCGAGGTTGCCTCTGCAGACTGACCGTTGTGAACCCTGCTACAGGAAACACGGCAGTGCAAATACCTGTCTGACAAGTGGGTTTCGTTTCCTTTGGGTATGGAGCCAGAAGTGGGTTGTCGGGTTATGTGGTAATTCTGTTTCAATTACTTGAGTATATAAATGCCTGGCATTTTCCGTAATGCTGTGCTATTTTAAATCCCTAACAGCGGTGTGAAAGGGCTCCCCTTTCTACACACCCTCAGTACCGCATGCTGTCTTTGGCAGAAAAGTAGATTTTAAAACAAAAAGTTGCTAGAGAAAATGAGGTGCATTTAATAATGATGAAATAGCAAGTACATTAGGAAAATAGCACAATTGCATATGCATCTAATGACAGAGCCCCAAAATAAATGGAACAAAAATGGACAGAATTGAAGAAGTAAGAAATTCAGCAGTAATTTTGGTTTGAACATCATAGTCTTGATGAGGGGTAGACCTATTTGCAGAAGACAAATAAGGATTTAGAATAGTTGAACACCGTTATAAACAAACTAGACCTTGTGGATGTAGAACACTTTATCCACTGACATAGAATGTACATTCTTCTCAAGGGCACATGGAATACTGCCCAGGATAAATCACACTCTAGTCCGTAAAATAAGTCTTAATGCACTTAAAAGGATGGAAATAATACAAAGTGTGTTCTGGCCACGGTAGAGTGAGATTAGAAATCACTCAACAAAATTTGGAAAATTCACAAATGTTTATTTCCAAAATAACCCATCATTTAAAAAACAAATCAGAAAGACAAATATAAAGTAATTTTAAATAAGTAGAAGTTAAGACAAAATGTAACCAAATTTATAGGATGCAGCTAACATGGTACTTAGAGGGAAATTTATAGCCATAAATGCCTACCTTAAATAAGAAGAAAGCTCTCAACTCAGTAACATAAACTTCCACTGAAGATGCTGGAGAGAGAAGAATAAACTAAACCCAGAGCCACCAAAATAAATGAAATAAAATCATAAAAATGATTGACAGGAGGACAGAAAAACAAAAACCACAGAGAAAATCTGTGGAAGCAAAATTAGTGAATTAAAAAGATCAGCAAAACTGACAAGGCTTCAGCTGGGTTGACCAAGTGAAAAACAAAGTGGACTCAAATTTCTAGCCATGGGCAGGGAGCCAGATGGGAAGTGGAGCAGCCGAGACTCGAACTGGTGTCCATGTGGGATGGTGGCACTGCAGACAGAGGCTTAGTCTACCTGCAGTGCCAGAGTCAAGAAAGACTTTGTGATCTAGTGATGTTAAAAAAATGAAATGATTAGGGGATATGCTGAATATGATGAAGACAGATGAAATGGGGAAATCCCTGGAGAGGCAGGAGCTATTAAAATGGACTGAAGGGGCTGGCGCTGTGGTGTAGCAGGTATGGCCAGAAGTGCCGGCATCCCGTATGGGCGCAGGATTGAGTCCCGACTGTTCCTCTTCCAATCCAGCTCTCTGCTATGGCCTGGGAAAGCAATAGAAGATGGCCCAAGTCCTTGGACCCCTGCACCCATGTGGGAGACCTGGAAGAAGCTCCTGGCTCCTGGCTCCTGGCTTCGGATCAGCACAGCTCTGGCCGTTGTGGCCAACTGGGCAGTGAACCAGCGCGTGGAAGACCTCCCCCCGCCCCTGCCTCCTTCTCTTTCTGTGTAACTCTGACTTTCAAATAAATAAATATTAAAAAAAAAAAAAAACAGACTGAAGGAGAAATGTCACATCTGAACATACCTGCAAGTAAACAGATTGAATTATTCCAAAGAAAACAAAACATCACAGATCAAAAGCAGTTACGGGGTCCAGCTCCGTGGCTCACTTGGTTAGTCCTCCGCCTGTAGCGCTGGCATCCCATATGGGTGCCAGTTCTGTCCCGGTTGCCCCTCTTCCAGGCCAGCTCTCTGCTGTGGCCCGGGAAGGCAGTGGAGGATGGCCCAAGTGCTTGGGCCCTGCACCTGCATGGGAGACCAGGAGAAGCACCTGGCTCCTGGCTTCGGATCGGCGCAGTGCCAGCCATAGCAGCCATTTAGGGAGTGAACCAACGGAGGGAAGACCTTTATCTCTGTCTCTCTCTCTCTCACTGTCTATTACTCTACCTGTCAATAAATTAAAAAAAAAAAAAAAAAACAGGGGCCTTGACCAACTCCGTGGGGTGGCGGCACTCTGATTCCCAAGTCAGGATATCGTAGAAGAAAGCTACAGAGCAGTACTTTTAGGAAAAAAAATACTAGCTGAGTGGATGTACAAACATATAAAGAAATTACATATTATGCTTCAGTGAGACTTAGCCCAGGAATGCAATGTTGGTTTAATATCAGAAGATCGAATAGTGTAGTAACTGTACTGGTAGGATAAAGGGAAAAGAAGACAGGATTTTATTAATGGGAAAGGCGTTGGGCACTTGCTGTGGGGGGGATGGCAGTATTTCCCAGTATAGGTCTGCAGGCTCAGTGTGCACCCTGTCAAGATCCCAACTGCCTTCTGAAATTCCCAAGACGTGAAGTGCCTGGGAGAGGCTGAGAAGTCTCGAAAGAGAACACAGTTGGAGGACTTGCACTCTCCTTGTTCACATCTCATTACACAGCTACAGTTAAGAAGGCAGTGTGATACTGCCATAAACACGTGTAGATCAGTGAGGAGAATCTAAAGCCCAGGAATGACACTTCCCTCGTAATTATAGTTAGTTGTTTTTCTACAAGAGTTCAAGATCAAGAACAGGCAGTAGAAAAGAATGTTTTCAACACCTGCTGCTGGGATAACACATCTACGTACAGAAGAATTAATTCAAACACCCCACCTCGTCCCTATATAAAAATTAAAATACATGCAAGACCTAATTGTAAGAACTGAAACTATAACACTCCTGTAAGAAAACACAGACGTACATCTTTGTGACATTGGATTTGACAATAATTTCTTAGCTGGGATACCAAAAGTGCATGCAACAAAAGGAAACAGGTAAATTGGACTTCATCAACATTGAAAACTTCTGTGTTCCAAAGCATACCATCAAAAAAGTGAAAAGATAATTGAGGAAGAAATTGGAAAACACAGTTACAAGGCATATGTCTGATGAGGGACTTGTATCAAGAAAATGTAAAGAACTTTGCCAGTCTGATACTAAAACCCCTGTTAAAAAATGAAAAGCGAAAACACAATGCAGTTCCACGTCCTATCCACCAAGATGGCTGTCAAAAACAGGGACGCGTCAACCAAGCTGCAGAGAAACTGCAACCTTCACACACAGTGGAAGTGTCGAATGGTGTAGCCACTTGGAAAACAACCCGGGAATTCCTCCAGAGATTAGCCTCCTGTTGGTGGTTGGGGGTGTTTGGCACAAAGTTAAGCTGCTGCGAGGGGTGCCCACGTCCTATTGTAGAGTGCCTGGGTTCGTGTCCTGGCTTTGCTCCCAGTTGCAACATCCTGCTAGCCCACTCTCTGGGAAGTAGCAGGCGATGGCTCAAGTAGTGGGGTCCTTGCCCCTGACCTGGGAGACCTGAATGGAGTTCCCGGTTCCGGGAGTTGCTCTTGCGGGAACATGGGGAGTGAACCAGCAAACGGGAGATCTCTGTTTCTATGTGGCTCTGTCTCTGCCTTTCAAATAAAACGAAAACATACAGTTGCCATCTGACCAGCAATTCTACTCTTAAGGAATATAACCAAGAAAAATGAATGAATATATATATATATATATATGCATGTACATTTTGGACAAAAGTTTGTGTTGATTCATAGTCAAAGTATTCATTATAGTCTAAAAGTCAGAGTCACCCACGTATCCTACAACTAATGGATACATTATCACACGTCAATATCTACACAATGAAATGCAATGGGTTCATGAGAAAAAAGATAATCACATTCCCATGAACTTTTTGAAGACCCCTCACGGGTGATGACCCTTGAAAATGTGGTGCAAAGTAAAAGTCGCCCAGCACAAAAGGCCACGTCTTGTATGATTCCATTTATACCAGGAACTTCAAAAAGTTCATGGAAAGATGAAATTCAAAGATAAGCTCATTGTAGTGCAAAACGGTGACATCTGTGTAATACTTTCCATGGCACATGTTTCCTGAAAACTTTCTCAAGACCCCTTATAGGAAGTTTCCAGAATAAGTAAACTCGCAAGCCCAAGTTTGGAATCAGTGGGAGGTTTGGAGAGAAAGTGAGGAGAGGGGGAGTGGCCGCTGATGGGTAGGAGGTTTAGCCAAGAAGTGATGGAAATATTTCAGAAGGTTGGGTTGGTGGTTGGTATTCGTTTCGCAGATCCAGTGGCTTAACACGCCATACATTTCTTGTCTCAGAGTTCTGGAGGTCAGAAGCTGGAAGCGGGGCTGACATGAAGGCTTTGGCAGGGCTGGAGGCGCCAGGAGAGAGCTCCTGTCTGGCAGCCCCTGGCCGTCTGCACCGCCTGGCTCGGGGCCCTTCCTCCATCGTCATACCCAGCAGTGCGGCATCTGCAGGCCTCTCCCACTCCCACTCCCACTCCGACTCTGCTCATTCCTCTTCGGCTTCTGAGTTTGCCTCCCCCCTTCCCCACCTCCAAGTTAGGACAGTCTTTAGGTCAGCTGACCAGCAACCTTCCAAGAGCAGCCCATCTGAGTCGCAGCCCAAGTCTCCCCCGGCCTCTTTACTTCCTTCAGAGTACTCAGCACCTCTTGCTGTTACGGCCACGTTCTGCATGTGTGTTTGCTTGCGTCCCTCTCTTTCCTAAGGACGTAAGCTGTAGGAAGACAGGACCATTGCCTTAGGTGAGGCTGGATCCTGGAGACCTGAAACTGTGCCTGGCCCACAGAGGGAGCTGTGTTGAGCTCTCAGCTCCTGTCGTGAAGTTGTGTTCTGGGAGTTAACGTACCAGGCTGTTAGCTCTGCCAAGCCAGGAGGGTTTCATTAAACAACTCCAGATGCCCCCAGTTTTATGCACTAGGAGTTTATGCTGCTGAACCGTGGTCCTGGAGAGGTGGCTTTGGCGTCTGTGAGAGCTGTGAGTCCAGAGAGGTGCTGGGGAGACCAGGCTCTGCAGCCCATCACCTGTGCTGAGGGGTGGAGCTAGAAACCAAAGGATTCTCGCTACAGAGACTTGGATGGGAACTCTAAGTGGAGCCAGTTCTGGGAAAATCTGGCATGCTAGCCCATTACAAAACCTTTATACTCAAGCGAAACCAGTTCAAATCCAGGCTCTGTTATTTCCTAGTTGAGCAACATGGACCAAATAATTTAGCTTTCCCTGCTCCCTGCTTGCCTGTAGAATGAGGGCAATAATAGAATTTACTTGCCAGGATTTAATTGAGATGGTTCACGCAAGGCTTACCCCGCAGTGAGCACTCAGTGGTGAGAGCCGTGCTGGGCTGATGGTAACTGCCCGGCTCTGGGTCTCCCCCTCTGAGGGACGGGAATGAGGGGTCCTGCCTGCAGGGCTCCTGGGACTGTTTCTGAAGCTCTGATAAGCTCACAGACCAGCCCGGGCTTGGAGGAGGGCAGAGGCATGACCACCGAGAGAGGCTGCCATCTTTGAAGAGTGGTTGGCTCCCTGCAGATTCCGAATTACGCAGCACTGAGGAGCCTGCCTTTGCTGCAGAGGACAAGTCCTCTGCTTGGAGCCTCAGCTGGGTGTGGGTGAGGCCGTCCCCTCTCCACACACACTGAGAGCTGCTGACTGGGGACCACGCCGTGCTCACCTGCCTCCACACCAGACAGGACCCTGGCAGAGCGAACCCAGCCCGAGAAGACCAGCCGCAGGCGAGTGTGACGAGAACATGGGCACGGAGCTTGTTTTTCTGTCTGTGGTGGCCTGGCAGGCAGCGACAGTTCTCCTCCTGCTCGAGTGGACCCTGTTGTTTAATCTTTGCCTTGAGTCTGAACTCAAGAAGCTTTGCAGGGATGAGATGCCCGGGCAGGTCTGTGTTAGGAGCCTGTTCTGCTTCTCTGGATGCTGGAAGTTCATCTAGGTTAAAATCAGGCTGCAAGAGAAAGCTAATTTAGGCTACGACTGTTTTTATTAGGGATGCTCTCCAAAAGGCGATTGGTGTAGAAGAGCGGGACTTAGACCTGGAATAATCCATGACTGGATTTGAATTACCCATTTACCCTCCCACATCCCAGCCTAGTGTTGTTGGAAACCCGAGTTAGTCCTGGAAGTTCCTCCGTGAGTGCACATCCCCCAGGAAGGGGAAGTGTGTGAAATCTTTAGCGGGCTGGTAGAAGTCAGTCAGCTGAGACTTACTGCCTAGACCTCAGATGCCTGGGGGCTGGGGTGGGAGAGAGAGGCTGCCCTGAGGTCACTTCACAATTGTGAGTAGACACTTGATGAGCTGCTATCTTGTGCCAGGTTTTTTTCATTTTATTTTTTTGCACACAATCCCATTTCATTTGCCCAATATCCATTTAAGGAGGCTTTGCTCATCTTGTTAGAACAGAGAGGACTTTTCTGCCCCCACAATGACCAGCCAGGTGCAGTGCTGATCTGGGGATTTTCGTGTACATGGCAGTCATCGTGGCATTAGTTAAGTCTTTGAACATGAATTGTGCACACAAATTGTGCTAGGTTTCGGGAGAAAGTGATAATGAGACCTGGATTCTGCCCTTGGTGTCAAGCATTAAAACCCAGCGTGAGTATGGTAAGATCACCCCTGTGCAAAGTGCCAGGGAGGAGTGGTCACTGGAGCTCCTGATGGAGTTAGGTGGGTGTGGGGGGTTTGCTGGGTTGGGAGGCCCGAGCAGGAGGTAACGGCCAGGGATGTGGGGACACTGGTGCAGCTCAGAGAATTTGAGGAAGAGTATGAAACAAGGTTGGCCTGGTCAGCGGACCCTGTGGGTGTTATGGGCCTTGTTAAAGAGTTTGGCCTCTACCCAAGGGGCAGGGCTGGGGGGAGGACACTGCACGTGCTATTTCTAGAGGTTACTGTGGTTTCTGTGTGGGCACAGGAGGGCCCGGGAGGGCTGTAGCTGGCCAGGGCGAGTGGGTAGGTGGAGGCTTGGACTGCAGCCATGACCTGAACATAGAGGGAGCAGATGGCTTCAAGAGACTTTAGGAAGTAAAGTGGACAGCTCTGGGGGTGGAGTGGACAGTGTGGAGGGAGCTCCCTGGGCACTTGGCTGTGGTCACTGCACTGTGCGTTGGATCCCCAGAGCTGACTCGTCTTGTAATTGACAGTGTACCCTTTGACATCTCCCCGTCGCCCTCACCCCCCACCAGTCCCTGGCAACCACCCTTCTCTCTGCTGCTGTGAGTTGGATGTGAGTTCACACAGTATTTGTCTTTCTGTGTCTTGCTTATGTCACATAGCGTGATGCCTCCAAGCTCATCCATGGCGTGCTGTGGTCAAGGTCTCCTGTTCTATTTATGTGAAAAACACCTTGGGAGTTCTGATAGGGGTCACTTTGAATCAATCTGTACAATGATTTGTGTGGAATGAGTGTTATAACAGTATTAACTGAGGTATTTCTCCCCCTTGGTTAAATGCATTCCTTAAGTGTTTATTCTTTTTGGTGCTGTTATAAATGGGATCATTTTCATCATTTCTTTTTTAGATGGTTGCTGTTATATAGAAATACAGTGGGTTTTGTATGTTGGTTTTGTATCCTGCAACTGTACTGAACTCGTCTATTAGTTATAACATTTTTGGTGGGGTTTTTAGGGTTTTCTAGGTATCCTCTACCGAGAACAGTGGTTTAACTCCTTCCTTTCTGGTGTGGATGTCTTTTCTCTCTCTTCTTACCCCGTGGCCTTGGCTAGGACTCTCAGCTTTCCTGCGTGGAGTGTGATGTTCGGTGCCACTTTGTTGTATATGACATTTATTTTGTTTAGGTGTATTTCTTTTATACTTAATTATTTTTTGTCATGAAAGGGTGATGGACTTTGTCAGATTTGTTCTCTGTGTGTACTGACATGATATGATTTTGTCCTACATTGTGTTAATGAAGTCTGCCATGTTTATTGATTTCCATATTTGCATTATTGCATTTTTGCATCGCTGAGATAAATTCCACTTGATTATGGTGTATGATTCATTTGATGTGGTCTTTTTAAAAAAATATTTATTTATATGAAAGAGGTACAGAGAGAGGTAGAGACACAGAGAGAGGTCTTCTATCTGCTTGTTCTCTTTCCAAATGGCTGCAATGGCCAGGGCTGAGCCAATCTGAAGCCAGGAGCCAGGAGCTTCTTATGGGTCTCCCACATGGTGCAGGGGCCCAAGGACTTGGGGCCATTCTGTGCTGCTTTCCCAGGTGCATTAGCAGGGAGCTGGATTGGAAGTAGAGCAGCCAGGACTCGAACCAGTGCACATATGGGATGCTGGCACTTCAGGCCAGGGCTTTAGCCCCTTGCGCCACAGCGCTGGCCCCTTAATATTGTCTTGAATTAAATTTGCTTGTATTTTGTTGAGGCTTTCTGCACCTGTGTTTATCTGGGGTATTGGCCTCTAGTGTTCTTGTCTTGTGTGAAGGGAATGGAGCCTTAGAAAATGAGTTTCACAGTGTTTCTTCCTCGTCTGCTGCTTTGGGAGAGTTGGTGGATTGGCGTTAGTTCCTGTGGGCTTTGGCAGAGTACTGATCTTTTCTCTGTTGGGAGGCATTTGGGTGCTGCCTCGTTCTCTGTGCTTGGTCGTTGGTCTGTTCACATTTGCTGCTGTTTGTTCCCAGTTCTGTCCTGGGAGTTGTGTGGTTTTAGGAATTTATCCACCTCTCTAGGTTACTCAGCTTCTGGCATGTAGTTGTTTGCATCAATCTCTTCTGACCTCTGTATTTTGTACTATCAGGTTCAGTATTTCTGTCTTTTTAAATTTGAATCCTCATTCACTTTTCGTGGTTAATCTAGTTAAAAGTTCATCAATGTTGTTCATAAAACAGAAACTCATACATTTTGTCTTTTTAATTATCCTTCTATTCTCTGTGTTGCTTCTTCAGCTCTGATTGGTGTTATTTCCTTCCTTCTGCAAACTTTGGCCTTAGTCTGCTCTTTTTTTCTAGTTCCTTCAGATCTAACATTAATTTCTTTTTTTTTTTTTAAATTTTTTCTTTCTCTTTGCATGAGCATTTTTTACTGTATAATTCCTTCCTAGAGCTGACTGCTTCTTCCCACTGGTTGGTGAGTTGTGGTTCCATTTTCTTTGTTTCCTTTTTAAAAGATTTGTTCATGTATTTGAAAGGATGGGAGAGAGACTGACAGATAGAGTCAGAAAGCAGAGGGATGGAGGGAGATCCATTTGCTGGTTCACTTCCCAAATGGTCACAACAGCCAGGGCCGGGCCGGGGTGCAGCCAGGAGTCCGGAAATCCATCCAGGTCTCCGGTGTGGGTGACAGGAACTCAAGGCCGTGAGCCATTGCCTGCTGCTCCCTAGGCGCAGTGGCAGGGAGCTGGATGGGAAGTGGAGCAGCTGGGCCTGCAGCAGCGCTCTGGTGTGGCATGTGGGCGTCATCAGCAGCAGCCCGACCTGCGCACCACAGCACCAGCCCCTCCGCTTGCTTTGTTCTCAAGATGCTTTTTGGTTCTCTTTTGATTTCTTCTTTGACCCATTGGTTGTTCATTGGCTGTATATTTAATTTCTACATATTTGTGAATTTTTTCAGTGTTTTCCCCTGTTGTTACTCATATTACTGTCTCATACTGTTGATGTTGGGAAAGATACCTGATATGATTTCAGTCTCCTTATATTTTTGAAGACTTGTGACCTGTGATCTATCCTGGAAAATCCATGTGTTCTTAGGGAGGGCTTTGGCACAGCAGCTAAGAGACCAGGAATGTTCTGTTGCTGTTGGCTAGAATACTCTGTAAATGTCAATCATATTTGGTCTATAGACTTACTCAACCATGCTGTTACCTTTCTGTCAGGATGACTTATCTGTTTATAAAAGTGGCATATTTAAGTCCCCTCCTATTATTATATTCCTATTTATTTCCTTCAGTTCTATTAATATGTGTTTCATATATTCAGGTACTACAATGTTGGGTGCATATACATTTACTATTGTTAAATCCTCTTGGTGAATTGAGCCCTTTAACATTAGGTAAATGCCTTCTCTATCTCTTGTGACAAATTTCTATGGAAAGTTCTATTCATCTAATGTAAGCATAGCCATCATTCCTTTTTTGGGTGTCATTTGACTGAGTATCTTTTCCAATCCATCATGTTTAGACTTAAATCTTAATTGAGCCTCTTGTAGCAACCTTTTCTTGGATCTAATTGTTTTTTCAATTTAGCCATGCTCTTTTTTTTTTTTTTTAAGATTAGTTTGTGTATTTGAAATCAGAGTTACAGAGAGAGGGAGAGGCAGAAAGATCTTCCATCCACTGGTTCACTCAGATGGGCACAGCACCCAGGCCTGAGCCAGACTGAAGCCAGGAGCCAGGAGCTTCATCTGTGTCTCTCACATGGGTGCAGGGGCCCAGGTACTTGGTCCATCTTCCACTGCTTTCCCAGGCCATTAGTAGGGAGCTGGATCAGAAGTGGAACAGCGGGGACACAAACTGGTGCCCATATGGGAAGTGGTGCCTTTACCCACTGTGCCACAATGCAGACTCCCATGCTGTACTTTTTGATGGGAGAATTTAACCCGTTTACATTTATCTACATGAAAGTATTTATGCATAGGAAAGGACTCACTACTGTCATTTTAATTGTTTTCTTTCTATCTTGTAGCTTTTTTTTTTTTGCCCCCTCTTTTCTCCTCCTGCTATCTAGCTTGGAGAGTAACACAAATTTTTGTAGTGGTGTGCTTTGATTCATTTCTCGTTATTTTCTGTGTATCACTAGCATTTTCCCTTTGTGCTCACCACAGGGCTGACACAAAACGTCTTGCAGTGATAACAGTCTTTAAGTTGGTAACAACTTCAGTTGCACACAAAAATCCTCTCCCACACATATGCCATTTATGTCTCACTTCATAGGTTTTCATATTGTGTGTCCATTAACAGGTTATTGTAGCTGTGGTTATTGTTCATACTGTCATGCTAGAGCTACACGTGATTTGTATGCCAGCAGCACAGGAGTGTTCCGACTTTGACTGTTGCCTGTACCTGTGCTGTTTTAGCGTTCTTACTTAGTATGCTTTCCTTTCACCTGGTAGAACTCTGCTTAGCATTTCCTGTAAGGCAGGTCTAGCGTGGTGGTGTTTTTTATGTTTCCTGTTTCTTCATTAAGCTTTTTGTGGTCGTGTGTTGTTTTCCTGACTGCACTCAGTTCTCTGGCATCTCACTGAAGCTTCTGTGGCGTGATTGCGGTGGCTTCTCATAGGTCTGCGTGTCTTGGCCACGGGAGCTTGTGCTACTGAAGCCCGTTAGTTTCCGCTTACCTGACTGTGGTTTGGGCAGCCTTGCGCTGATGTTTGATGGGCAAACCCCTCTTCAGTGTTTACAGGCCATGTTTGCCAGGCCAGGCCCAACCTTTGGGATCACAGTCGAGTGGGGCTGGACCTGGGACACCTGTGCTGAGTCCACAACGGGGCCTGTGGCTTCTGGGCCTGTTCTTAGGAGCCTGTGTGGACGTGGGTCCCACCTGGGGCTGCCCCAGGACCTGTGGCTTCTGGGCCTGTTCTTAGGAGCCTGTGTGGACGTGGGTCCCGCCTGGGGGCGATGTGGCCGGGGCTGCCCCGGGACCTTGATCTGTAGTCTGGGACTGGGCCAGGGTTTGCTTCAGGGTCCATATTGGGTTCCTGATGGAGTGGGCTTATATCCAGTGGCTCTTCTCGGGTTACTTGGTGGGTCCATGGGCAGGCAGGACAGGCCCTGGACTACTGCCGAGGGGGCCTGGAACTGCGTCACAAGGCTGCCTCAATATCTACCCCTGGGGACATCTGGGGGCAGGGGGAGGGATGGCGAAGAGACGAAATCAAGCTCCATTTGAAACAACAAAATAATCCCTGGGAAGATGTTTTGGAAGTGAACAGGCCACGGGCTTGACCCCAGGGTGTGGCGTCCCGGAAGCTGCGTCGTGTCTGCGCCGGCCCTGCAGTCCGCACAGACTGTTCTCGTCTCTGAGCGATGACTCAGGGACTGCTGTGTTGTTGAGGACGCTGTGTCTTCCCTGAGGTCGACACTGCAGGTCCCTGTCTGGGACATGGGCAGTGCTGCTGGGTGGGGTCGGGTTCGTGTGGAGAGAACACTCAGCAGCTACCCCTCTGGGGCTCTTGTCTTAGCCCCTGGTTCACCGAAATCGGGTGACTGTGAGCAGACCCGCAGCTTTGTCCTTTGGGCACAGACGACAGATTCCAGCTGGAGCCTCTGGGCTTGGCCCCCGGCCCCCAAGCTCTGGCCCCAGACTCTTGGGGTTCCCTGTTGGCTGGTACCTGCTGGCGATGCCCGTCGGGCACTAAGCACCACGCTGCCTCTTCTTCATTACATCACCTTGAACCCTGGATGGCGCGGCACCGTTGTGCCTTTTCCGTGTGCTGCAGCTGCCCTTCCGGGCCCAGGCTCCTCCAGCCCCTTGCCCTTCCCCTCGGGTGTGGGGGGTGCATTTCTCCTTCCCTTGAAACCGGTGGGGCTTTGAGGTCACATCGTCCAATAGAACGTGGCAGAAGTGGGGCAGTTACTTCGGAGGCTGAGTCACAAGAGGTGGTACAGCTTGTTTGTGCATCTCCGTCTCGCTCGCTCTCTGACGCTGTCCGTCTGCGTCTCTCGATGCTTGCCTTAGGGATCCAGCCACCATGTCCTCAGGCAGGGTTAGAGAAGAAGAGTGGACGTCAGGCAAATACTGTGCACATTCCACCTCTGTGGGGAAAAACTGCATGTAAGAGAATGCAGTTTAGGATAGACCCAAGGGAGGAAGAGTGGCGACATGGCACCTAAGATAAGGGTATGGGAAATAGCAACCAACAGCCCACCCTCACTGCATATAGGGAATCCAACTGCCAGTCCTTGACTGTGTTTGTGGGCAGAGGGAGCCAATCCTAGTACAAGCCCTACTGTGTGCACCGGGTGAGGGACCAGGGCATCACAGATAAGAAAAACATAACGCCATGGAGACCAGCCCTGCGTAGGCAAGGATGCCCAGCCCTGCGGCCCCTCCCCGGCGCTGGGGCGCTTGTGTCCCTACTGCAAAGCACTCACTTTCGTCCTTGCACTCTGTTGGGCCTTTTTAGTGAGTTCGCAGACTGGGGAAGCAGCTGCCCATGAGCGGGATACAGCATTCGGAAGCAGCCTAGGACCCCGGGGTGTGTGTGTGGGGGGGGATTGTGACCACAGCCCTGGTTAGAATCCCAGCGACAGCCAGGTTCGAGAGCTGCATTGGCGGGGGCTTGAGCCCAAAGCCAGAAGACGACTCGATTCCCAGCCCCTGGTGCTCCAGCTGAGGTCAGAGGGGCAGAGATGAGCGGGCCTGGCCACGGCCCATCCCGAGTCACAGCCGCCGAGCTACCCTTGTCGCTGAAGTGCACTGTGTTGCTGTCACCCCACTGGTTGGTGGTTGGTTGAGTTATCTGAAGCCCCAGGGCACTGGTGCTGTCCCCCAGGGTCAGAGCCGAGTAGGAGGCAGCATCAAGAGTGAAGTCCAGGCCTACCTGGCTCCTCCAAACCAGGCCATGACCAGGGGCTGTGCCGCCGTCCTGGGGCAGCTGCGTGAGCCAGTGCACTGCTGCCTCCTCTCCCGTGTCTAACGCATCATTGAAGGCCAGAGGAAGGAAGTTTAAGGAGAGCTGGGTTGCACGCCAAGGACAGCAAATGCATCGTCCACTCTCTGGAGAGCTCCAGAGAGCACTGTTCTCCGAGCACAGGCAGCGGGCAAGGGGAGCCGCTGTGATGCCAGTGAGCCTGGCAGTCTTGGGCAAACCACCAGCCTCGGTTTCTCCATCTGTAAAGTGGGCGAGGCAGGGAGCATTCGCACTGGGGTAGTGGGCTGAGCCTGGGCTACACAGGGGTGTTGGGAGACCTGTTGGGTGGCCAGGCTGGAGAGGAAGGAGAGGTGTGGGAGGGAAGGAGCCAGACATGGAGGCAGGGGTACACGAGGGTGGGTGCAATGGAATTTGGGAGAGCCTAGTGGGGACTGAGAGACAGGTCGTGGTTGGCCTGGCCGTTGCAGTACTCAGCTTTCCATCACTGGTACTGACCCCTGCGGTGAACTACTTGTGAAGGAAGGGCGTTGACTTAGGCTCATGGTTTGGAGGTTCCCACCTAAGGCTGGGGGCCCCATGGGTCCTGCTGTCCCATGAGGCTGCTGCATCGCAGTGGCAGAGGGAGCCAGGAAGCAGAGAGGCTGGACCCAGCGTGGGCTTCTGTCACCAGCTGCCTCGCGAGAAGTGGCTTCTAAGTGTCCCCTGTGGTCTCGGGGCCTCCCTGAGGCCTGCCTCCTATGCGTTCCACGTACAGGAAGCGTCCACCCTCTTAGCGTCATTGACTTATGCTGGAGCCCCAGCACACAGACGCACAGCCCTGGGCTGCACTGCCCGTGCAGGGGCGTCTGTGTTGTGAGCACGTTGCTGGAGCCTGGCAGCTCCGGGAAACTGTGAAGTGGAGAGAAGCAGTGTGTGCGTAGCCATGGGGGCAGCGGGGTGGGGAGGCAGCCAGCAGGGAGTGTCCTGCTCACTGGGACCCGGAAGACTGGTGCTGTTCCTCCCGGCTCCAGAGCTGCCTCCTGCCTGCCTGCCCGTCCCCAGGGGTCCCAGCTGCTGTTGTAAACACTGGAGCCCGGGCTGGGGCCGCCCCTCCCTTCTCTGGCCTTTTGGGGACAGCACTGCCCACAGCTCAGGCGGGGAGGGCAGCTGAGGCTGGAGACGCCAGGAGACTTTCAGGAAATGGATTTTCTCTTCTCACTGTGGCAACACTGAAATCACAGATAAGACAGCGGCTTCACCACCCGCCACCCTCTGGTGACGACTGCTGTCCATCTGCACCGCCCCTTTCGGACCACGCTCTGACGTGGGGGTGTGCAAAAAGGCTGTCCTCCTCCACCCTTGCCCAAGCTGCCCGTTTCTTCCTCCTCTCCCTCTCCCCTGCCCCAACCCCCGCCCACATGCACACACAAATACAGATGCATACATGTGTACACATGTGTTAGCATACACACGTGCATAATACTACACACACATGTAGACACATGCGCATACATGCACATGCATGGCACACATGACTTGTCCATGTCACTTCTCACAGGCCCACCCCTTCCTTTTTTTTTTTTTTTTTTTTGAGATTTAAAAGCCAGATTTATCAGAGTCATAGTCCTCCAGCCAGTGTGGCATGGAGAGGGGCTTCCGAGTGAGGAAAAACCCAGAGGGCCCCATGGCACTGGGGCTTTTAAGCACAGTTTTGAAAAAAAAAATACTTGGCCATCAGATTGACATTCAGTTCCTAGGTTGGGACAAAACCCATCGAAAGACCTGATTTGCAGTCCTTCATCCTGTCTGGCTTGGACAGTCAAGCAGAAGAGCTGTCACAAGGGCGGGATACCTAATTTGCTGGACAGTAGACTGGGAGCTCAGAAGGGTGGAGTCCCCACTCGCGTGCTGGTCTCAAGGAGTGGGCAGGCAGGCAGGCACTTCTGACCTTGCTAAGGGTAACTTTGGGGAGGAACGTTTTCCACTCTCAATTTCCAGGCTACCTTTTAACCGATCTGACTCCTCACAAGAGAATGGACCCTAACTTCGTTGGGGAGCCGGGCGGCGATCGCTCTGGCTGCTTCATGCTGAAAAGCGGTGTCACAGGGACCGGGAGTCGAGGCGGGTTCCAGCAGGGCCCCTCCTTCCGTTTAGCCTTAGTCCTTGATAGACACCTGCCTGCTCCTGTCCCTGCATCCATGTCCTGTGATTTCTTCAGAGGGGCTCTCTGCTGAGTCGCAAGGTCTTCCAGGTTTTACAGCTGTTGCGATTTGTGCTTCCAAAATGCACCCCTGCACCCCGCAGTTAGCAGGAGCCCCACACTTTCACCCTCTCTAGGCCAGCAGGTGGAAAATGCTGCTTCACTTGCTTCAAGCTCAGGGTCTCGGCAGAGCGTGTTGGGGGTCCCTGGATGGTGGTGTGTGTGTGTGTGTGCGCGCGCACATGCACCATGACTCGCACCAGGGATGCCATGTCACAGCCCGTTGTGTGCCAGCTGCTTCGTTGTGTCCTCTGTTGATCAGACGTCAGAATTACAGAAAGTTAGAGCTGCAAGGGGCCTCGGAGGTGGTGCACCACCCCCACTTCACGGAGGGGAAACAGGCCCAGGGTGGATGGGGGGGACCTGTCTGCAGTCACACGGAGCAGCTCCGTCCTTGGTGGCATTGCAACAGGGGTTCCGGGCTTCCTGCTTCCTTTGATTTCTCACTCCTGAGGAGTGTGGCCGGCCAGGTTCCGCTCGGCCTCTGAACCACTGGTCCCGCCCCTCGCTGCTGTGCCGGTGGAGGTCTCCCCATCGAGCCCACAGTAGGTGCTTTAGAGCATACTGATTGCTTGGTGAGTGTCGGGGCATCGCAGGGGAGAGGAAATGGCTTGTGCTGTCACGCACGCCCGCCCAGTGCCTCAGGAAGAGAGGCAGACTGCTGCTGGGACTTTTCCAGGAAGAAATGACTTTCTTATTTTTTAATGAAAAAGAAAAATGGGTAGGCCTTCAGCCGGATGGGGGAGGTGAGAGCCGGGCTGCCTGGGCTTGAGATGTCTGTCTGGTGAGGGCCAGTGGCTGGAATTCCCTTTGGCCCCCGGGCAGAGATGGCCTGATAGGAGAGCCTGTTTCCTTGGAGTGTTTGGGGGTAAACCTGGGCTGAGCTCTGGGGCACTCACTCCTAGGCTGAGCTCCGGGGCACTCACTCCCCGGGGCTGTCTCAGGGCTGTAATTCTCTCTGCTCCCTCCCTGCCCTCTCCTCTCCCTCTCCCAGGAGCCCTTGCAGCTTTCATCCCCAGAGCACTGTCAGGGCTGCTCAAGCCTTTCACGGTCATGGGGGCACCTTGCCACGGGGACCCCTTTCCAGCTAGCTCAGTCCTGCCTGGATGCCCACAGCAGCTCTTTGATCGGTGGTCCTGGGACACTTGTCCTGCTGGTGGGTCACCTCCCACCTTCCCTGAGCCCCCTCGACGCTTCCTTGGACTCCTAGAAGAGGAAGCACAGTCCCTCCAACTTCTGCCAGGTCTGGGGGACCTGGTCCCTGCCGACCCCTGCAGGCTCCTCCTGTGCCTGCTGCGGCCAGCGGTGAGCCCTGGGCAGGCGCCTGGGCCTCTCCGAGCCTGCTTCCTCTCCTGTGAGATAGGTACGCGCCAGCTTGCCACTCTCCACTCCTAGGCCCCCGGCCCCGCAAGGAGCGACCAAGTCCACAGATGTGGATTCGCAGCTAACCTGTTCTCCTGCAAGAGGGCAGCCTGCTTTTAATCCCAGCTCTGTCATTTCCAAGGGTGCTTTTGCTCTCCGGTGTGTCCTGTTGAGCTTCAGTCTAGGCTGCAGCCTCTGCCCATGGAGAGTGCATGCTGCCTGCCCGCCCATTTGTGCATGGTCAGCAGACTGTGTGGCCAAGGATTTAGAAGCCTCAGCTTCGTCTCTGCCATCACATCTTTGGGGCACAGCGGTCTTCCCGTGTGCATCACACACGTCCTCAAACAGCCCTCCTCCTGCTCCATTCCAGGAAGCAAAGATACGATCCCGCAGATGCATTTTCTAAGCAATGTTCTCAGGCAATCTGTCATTTTCCCAACACCTTGTTAGCGGGAGGTATGTACGAGAGGCAGATGGTAACACATACCAGACTGTGACGGATGCATGCGACTGGTTCTAGGCACTTGTGACAGATCCAGGAGACAGCACATCGGTGGTAGGGGCTGGCTTCCCTGGGCCCAGGTGGTCAGGCAGGCTGTGTCGACGAGGTGCAGAGAGAGGTCCTGCCATAGCGCCAGGGTTCAGTGGAGTCGCACTCCTTGTCTGGCACAGTGACACACACACACACACACACACACACACACAGCTGAACTGGAAAGTCCAGAGACTGACCTGAGAAGGTGTAGAGGATGGAGGCCCCTCCCCCACCACATGCCCTCAGCAGCTCCAGCCTGGGTCTCCAGTTCTCCCGGTCCCTCTCAGTTCATCTTCTGTGTGGCTACCGCAGCGCCCCTGACGCCGGGTAATTCACAGACTTCAGAATTCAGGTCCATGATCCTGGAGGCTGAGATGGCTACGTGCACCGTGCCAGCACCTGCTCACCGCCTGGTCACATCCTAACGTGGGGGGAGGCGTGTGGCCAGCACAGGGCCCTCTTCCTCCTCGTACGAAGCTGCTCCTGCCATCCGGGGGCCACCCTCAGGCCCTCATCCCTGGGACTCACACACAGTGTGAAGATGAAGCTTCCAGCGCAGGAACTCTCAGACCATAGCCCTGTGCTCCCCACAGCCCCCAGGGTGCTGCCCGGCTTACCGTCCTCCTGCCCGCCGTCCCCAAACCCCAGCCATCGCTGCGCCGTCACCTCCGTCGTTTTCGTGCCATCAGACTTCCCCCTTGCCGAAATGGCAATTGATGACACAGAGCAGGAGGAGAACGGAAGCTGCTCCTCTTTGTGTTCGATTTCAACACCAGCAGGTGTTGAGTCGCCAGGGAACCTGCTCACTCCTTGCCACGTTTGGGGAGTGTGGAGCCACAACGTGAACCCCAGTCTCCTTGGCAGGTTTCAGGCCGTTCCACACCCACGGGTGTTGGTTAAGCATCAGAGATGGCCCAGGCACCGGCGGTGCCTCCCAGTGGCTGGCAGCGTCTGCCCCCACCATGCCTTCCCGTCTGCACCTCCCTGAGAAGTGCTCTTTTAGTTCCGGGTCTGGGAGAGCCCACCCTTGAGCCTTACCCTCCAGCTGTGAGACCAGTCTGGCACTCCTCCCACCCCCACTCGTGTGTTCCTCATCTTCGCCCTGGGGATGTGTGAGGAGGTAGGGGCAGGTCTCGCTGGCTGTTGGAGTTCTCAGGGGAGCCCCAGGACAGACCCTCTCCCTTCCCTGCCTGGATTCGGCACACACTGAGAAGTAACTCAGCAGAGAGGGACCATGTTGTCATTTTTTTTTTTAATCGGATGAAGGCAGGTCAGAGAACTCAGCTTTCGGGTGAGACCTGCGTGTTCTTGCTGAGTGATCCGGAATCAGGCATTGTTACCTGTGCGCAGGTGAGCCCCTGGGCTGCTTGGCATCCTAACAGCGGCTTTGCCAGGAGAAGGTGCGGGCTGGGCTCTGCCCGCCCAGGATTTTACTCCCTAAATTCCCTGTCAGGGGTTCTTGTGGGCTGTTCACTCCTTAGCCAAAGGTGTCGATGTGGATTCAGGTGGCTTACTGCGCACAGGCTGTCTGGGCCGGCATTCTCTGGTTACCTGCAGGCAGACTGATGCCCAGAGAAAAGAAAGGATGCACTCAAGGTCAATTACTCTCCTTGGTTCACGCGTGATACAGCTCCCAAGGGTGGGGACCCTGAGCCAACCCCGGGCCGCTGGGGACGCTCCCGGCTCCAGCCCGGCTCTGTTTTCTCTCCGGATGATTAAAAGAGAGAGACAGAAATGGCAGGAGGAAATGGCTCACTTAATACATAATAAAAAGCACTGTTCAGTTTTGAATCCTAGCTTTTTTTTTCTGCCTTCATTGTTAGCCAATGCAAATCAGTGCGGGGAGGGGTGGGTTTTGGAGCAGGAGGGAAATGCGGCGGTGGCGAGGCTGTCTCCTGCGTCTCACTTTGGAGCCTGGCGAGCCCCAGCCTCCTGCAGATCCCGCCCGACCCTCTGCTGGGCAACGTTAGGCGGGCGAGCGAGCTGCTGAAGGCAGCTGGGGTGGGACCAGCCCCGCGCAGGTGCGACTTTGTCAGCATATCGCAAGGCACCGACCGAGCCTCCGGCTTCCCCGAAAGCGCCGCGAGCTTGAGCCCAGGGAGGAGGAGAGAGGGCGGGTTGGTGACGAGTGGTCACCCGCTCGGGCGCACGTGCGTGCTCTGCGAGACCGGCCCGCTCCGTGCCGCGGGGACCAGCCTGGGCGCGCAGGGGTAGCGCGGTCTGCACGGCCGGGCCCCGCCCCCTAGCGGGGCCCCGTGGCTCCGCAGCCTTGCCCCGCTGCATTAAAGCCGCCACCGGCGACCGCGCTGCGCTTCCTCAAGCGCTCCGTCCGCACCCGGCGGCCAGCAGGGCTTCCGGCCAGGGGCTTCCAGCCGCGCCTCGGGATCCCTGCACGGAATCCCCTGAGGGCGCCTGCCGCAGCCTTCCCAACCCCGGCAGGGAACGCACACGTCCATCGGGGCCAAGTCCCCGTGCCGCCACCTCGAGGATAGCCTGCGGACGGACGCGGTGCAAGGTAGCTGGGTCCAGCGCTCGGGCGGCTGGGACCTCAGGGGAGGCGGCGGGGAGCCCTGCGCGCTTGGAGCAGCGCGCAGGGTCCCCCGAGAGGGTGCAAAGCATGCGTGGTGGAGATGTGGAGTGCTCGATGGTCGGGGCCACAGAAGCGCGCCCGCTTCCTCGGAGACCAAGGGTGGCCGAAGAACCCCGCGGGGCCAGCTGGCTCTGAGGTTTTCCAGGTTCAGGGCGCGAGGGGCTGAGCGTCCTGGACCCGAAGGTCCCAAGCGGGGCTCTCTGGGGATTTCCGGAGGAAGGTTTGCTAGCAGTGTCCTGTTGTGGAGGGCTGCGGGGTCCCCGCATGCAGCAGCCGAGGGTGGGCTGGGGCTTCCCTAGGGAGGGCGCTGTGGTGCGAGCCCCAGTCCCAAAGGATGCCCCCTCCCCAATGGAAGCGGCTCAGGGCTTTCTCAGAGGGGACTTGTGGGGTGGCAGCTATGCCCTGAACTCCCCGGTTATTTGGGGACAGGTGCGGCCCATGCGCACACCGTCTCATGACCCCCCCCTCCTTTGTTTCAGGGCGGGATCCAGCTGAGCGGCCCGCGGGGTCTCCGGAAAAGGGGCCGGAGCGCCCCGGGCCCTCGGGGGCTGCTGTCGGGCGCCACAAACTTAAAGGGCCCGAAGGCCGGGGGCGCACACGGCGGCGGCGGCCGTGGGCATGGAGGGCGCGCTGGTGGCCAACTGGAGCACGGAGGCGGTGGGCGCGAGTGCGGTGTCTCCGGGGACTACGGAGAACGGCACGGTCGGGCCGCCGCAGCGCAACGAGGCCCTAGCGCGCGTGGAGGTGGCCGTGCTGTGCCTCATCCTCTTCCTGGCGCTGAGCGGGAACGTGTGCGTGCTGCTGGCGCTGCGCACCACGCGCCACAAGCACTCGCGCCTCTTCTTCTTCATGAAGCACCTGAGCATTGCCGACCTGGTGGTGGCCGTGTTCCAGGTGTTGCCGCAGCTGCTGTGGGACATCACCTTCCGCTTCTACGGGCCCGACCTGCTGTGCCGCCTCGTCAAGTACCTGCAGGTGGTGGGCATGTTTGCCTCCACCTACATGCTGCTGCTCATGTCGCTGGACCGCTGCCTGGCCATCTGCCGGCCGCTGCGCACGCTGCGCCGCCGCACCGACCGCCTCGCGGTGCTCGCCACGTGGCTCGGCTGCCTGGTGGCCAGCGCGCCGCAGGTGCACATCTTCTCGCTGCGCGAGGTGGCCGAGGGCGTCTTTGACTGCTGGGCGGTCTTCATCCAGCCCTGGGGGCCCAAGGCCTACGTCACGTGGATCACGCTCGCCGTCTACATCGTGCCCGTCATCGTGCTGGCCGCCTGCTACGGCCTCATCAGCTTCAAGATCTGGCAGAACCTGCGGCTCAAGACGCTGGCGGCGGCCGCGGCGGCCGCGGGGCCCGAGGGGGCAGCGGCTGCCGCGGCGGCGGGCGGCGCAGAGCGCGCAGCCCTGGCGCGGGTCAGCAGCGTGAAGCTCATTTCCAAGGCCAAGATCCGCACGGTCAAGATGACCTTCATCATCGTGCTGGCCTTCATCGTGTGCTGGACGCCATTCTTTTTCGTGCAGATGTGGAGCGTCTGGGATGCTGACGCGCCCAAGGAAGGTAGCGCCTGGCGCACCAGGGACCTGGTGGAGGGAGCTGGTGGGCGGGGCCTGCAGGGTTCCCGGGGACAGGCGGGGACCCCCCTGTGCTGGGGCAGGCGGCTCTGAGTCCCGGCTGTACTAGGCTCCTGGTGGATGAGCTGAGCTTCAACTCACCGCTCTGTCAAGTGGCAATGAACGTTCCACACCCCGCCACGCAGTGGGGGAAAAACACGGGTGAAGCCCTTGCTTGGCCGGGTGGGGGCTGCGCATGGTTGAGGACCAGGAGGTGCAGGTAACCCCTCTGCCCGGCCGGGCTAAGCAGTGGGGCAGGTAAGTTTCCAACCACACCTTGCTCAAGCTCCGGCTTTAAGTCCATCCTCAGTGGAGCCGGCGCTTTTAGGGTTGGGGTGAGGGCAGCCTGGGAAGGGGGAGCCGGACATCCAGCCAGGCGCTGAGAAGGGACCTGGAAGGCACCGCTGGAGAAAGAGCAGAACCCCGAGACCTCAGCTGGCGGGTTGGAGGCCTCAGGGCCGGGTGCCCAGGAAGGGCACTGCTTCGACCTGCGGCAAGAGGAGGGAGCTGGGCAGGTACCTGCCGGCACGGGGGGGGGGGGGGCGGCAGGTGGTCTCGGGGGGTGGGGATGTGCCTTCCAGCTTGGAGGGCAGCTGAGGACAGGGCTCGCGGTGGGGCTCCAGTTCTTGGGCCAAGTCAGAGAGCACCCCGGGCTCGGGTGCTTGTGGCTGGAGCCTGGCAGCTGGCCCTAAGAGTTGGAGCTGCTTTGTGCTCACCCTGCTCTGATCCCTGCAGGAAGCCACATACACCCCCCCCCCCCCCCCCCCCCCGCTCACACGAGCAGAGTGTTGGTGGCCGGGCCACCTGCTGTTCGATATTCACTGAACCTAGCCTGACACCGCCGCTGTGCAGCCCCCGGCCACGCCCTACCCAGGGCTGTCAGGGCCAGACCAGCGAAGGCAGTGAGAACCCTCCCAGGAAGAACAGGGTGCGGTGGGCGCCACACCGACACTGCAAGGGATCAGGGACACTTCCTGCCTGGCCCGGACCCCTGGACCCCCCAGGCACATGTGCAGGGGCAGTGTGGGCCCCCAGCCGGCTGGGGTTTGGAGGCTTCTCTGCCACCCTAGACGGTGTGTCCTGGAGCGAGTTACATCACCTGTCTGAGCCCCAGTTTCTGCCCTGGGTGATGAGGTAGCAGAGTCTGCCCCGTGGGGCTGTGAGGGTGAAAGGGCGTGGCCGTGGCTCCTGGGGCCACCTGGCCCTCGTCACTGTTCTCGCCTGCTCTAGCCTACATGTTCAAAGTTTGGTGTGCATTCTTGGAGTTGGCTTTAGGCATCCAGGCAGCTGAGGAGGGGGGTGGGTCAGTCGGGGGTCGCAGCAGAGCCTCCTGGACAATAGATGGGGTGTCCAGGGGTGAGGAGCCTGTGGACTTGGAGGGTCCCATCCCTCCTGTCCTGCTCACAGATGTGTGCCAGGTTCCTCTGCACGGGCATCTCCACCAGTGCTTGTTAAAGCCATAGAGTATGGGGTGGGGGGAGCTATAGGAGACGGGACAGAGTGGGTGTGAGGGAGGTGACACAGGGGGAACAGGGCAGAGTCTCCCTCCAACAAGACAAACCTTGGAGGGGGGAAGTGAGCACCCACCCTGGGGGCAGCCGACACCCACCAGGCGTTGGGCCAGGAGGCAGGCACGAGGCCCGGGGGCTTCGCTGAGTGTGCACTGAGCTCCCAGCCCTCCCTGCCGGGGTGGCCCTGGGGACCCCCGTGGGCTTGTGCACCTCCCCTTCCCCTGGATGTGTGCTGGTTGGGGGGCACGCCCCTTGCAGGGGCTGCTAGTCAGGTGCTTGCCGCTGCAAGCAGCCGTGGTGGTGGGTGGGTGGGTGGGGGGCCTGAGACGGCCATGGAGCACCCTCCAGCGGCACTGGTGGGACTGAATCCTTGCTGAGCGGATGGCGGACCAGGGATTTGGCACACTCGCCTGAGTCAGCACTTGGCAGTCCCAGCTCCTGGCGAACGCTGGTGCTTTCTCTTCAGATCTCTGCCCCCAGGTGACTTCATCCCCTCCCCCAGACAGCAAGAAAAAAAAACACCATCTGTTGGGTGAGGCTCTGCTGTATGTTTTTGCAGCCTGATGGACGGCGGGTGGGGTGGGGGTTGGGAGAGCCTGGAAAGGGCTGGGCGCTCACTCGGACTCCACCAGACCTGGGGCGGGTCAGGAGCTGCTGGGCCCAGCCTCCAGCCCCAGGGGCCGTGGAGGGAGAGCAGCACGCGCCCTCTCTCGAGGTCTGACCCTGCTCCCGTCTGTTGCATGGAGGGCGTGTCTCTGGTTGGGCTCTGGCCCCGGGTCCTCACATAGGGGCTTCCCCACGCGGGCGTTTTTCCCGGGGTGCTCTGCGTTCAGTTCAACTCCGTGTCTCCCGGGCCACTCCCCGTGTGCACCGACTCCGTCTCCCCACTCTGGGGCTTTCCATTCCTGTCGCCACCTTATGGGGTGGAGCTTGAGTTTTCAACTTTGCCACGCTCGATGTCATTGGCCAGGTAGCCTGTGTCGAGCACACGTGTGTGCGTGCATGTGTTTCTGCACATGCATGAGTGCAGGTGTGAATGTGCTTTCTGTGCATGCGTGTGAAGGTGTGTGGGGGCTAGGCAGGTGGCAGGGGGAGGGGCCACCCTGCACATTGCACGCTACTTAGCGTCCCCTGGTCTCCACCTACTCAGGTCCCCTGCAGACATTGCTGGGTGTCCCCTAAGGGGCAGATCTGCTCCTGACTGGGGACCACTGGTTTGGTCCCCCTAGCCTGGACTGGTCGCTGGCACATGAGCACACCCTGCCTCCTCTGCCCTGGGGGGCCAGCCTTCCCGGGGTCCCCTGAGCAGGGCCTGAGGACCTACATGTTCCTGTGATTTCCTGCAGCTGTGCTGCCTTAGTGCCCACACTGACACTGTTCCCACCGTGGTCCGCAGTGGGGACCCAGCCTCGGGAGCCCAAGTCCGCTCTGTGGGCAGCCTCTCCTGCCATGATCTGTGGGAACAGCACTCCCGGGAGCTGGGCTGGGCAGCCTCCTCCTGTGCCCCCCGGAACGCTGTGTCTGCTCCAGTCCTTCTGCTCATGCCGTCGGGAGAGGGCGCCCAGAGCCTTCTCCAGCACTCTGTGGCCAGCAGCTGGGGACTGTCGCACCAAGACTGCTTGGAGCTCTGGCTGCGCCTGCTGACCCACGTTCTGCCGGCGTGGGGCTTGTGGAGCAGACATGCTGACCCTGCCCGCAACAGCTGGGGGTCCTGGGTAATAAGCAGGGAGCCTGTGAGGGTGGGAGGGGTGGAATGTGGCTGCAAGGCCCCAGGGCTCCCTAGGACATCTGCTTTTAAAGAGGAATTCAGTCGGTGCCAGGGTCCTGGGGTGGACGTCCTATAGAGCACCAGCTGCTATTAGCAAAGGGGCTGTGGTGGGGTGGAGGTGGGAGGTGCTGGATTCAGGAATGCAGAGGGTGGAGGGAAGCAGACGTCCTGCTGGGTGGAGACAGAGGGGCAGGGTTTGCCAGCGCCTCCTTTGTGCCCTGCCGGGAGCTGGTGCTTCTGCCCCTGGACGTTGGTTGGTGCCGCGGTCCTTGGCGCACACCTCGCCGTTGCCCTTGCTTGTCCTGTCCCCCTGCCTTTCTCTGCACCTGACCTTGATGCCTGCATGTGAGCTGCACCATGGTCCAGTCGTGGAGCAGGGAGCTGGTCTTCCCACTTCTCCCGCGTGCTCGTGGCACTGGGACTTCTCATCTGCTGAGTTCACGTGGCAGTTCCAGTTACCAGTCACTGCCAGCAGCCAGGGCAGGGCTGGAAAGGGGGCAGAACCCCCAGCCAGGGGTAAACACGAGTCACCGCCAGAGGACTGGCCCCGAGTGTTCACTTAGTAAACTCTGGGGATGCCCCAAGGAAGCATCAGTTGATCCTGGAGAAAAAAAATTCCAGGAGGATTCCAGAGAGGCAGCAACATTTGAAAAGGACTTGGAAGTACAGGCAGGAGCCTGCTACGCAGGAAGCACACGCGTGTTCCGTGTGGAGACCCCGAACGGTTTCCGTGTTCTCTTCCCCTTGGTCCCTGTGGGCTGCGATGCTGCCAGTTACAAGGAGGCATCTCAGGTCTTACCGTGCACACGAACCACCCGGACACCCGGTGGAAATGCAGGCTGTCACTCAGCAGGCGGAGAGCGGGGCCCCAGGGTCTGTGCTGCGGGTGGGCACACAGAGGAGGCCTCTTGGGATGTCCGGGCAGCCGCCCACTGAGCACACTTAACTAGCTTTCCTGTGCTGTCTGTTCTGTGAAGACCCACTGTGTGTGTGTGCACTGTAAGACCCCTGTGCGTGTATGTGAGAGACTCCCCGTGCACGCATGCCCACGTACCCCACGTCGGCCGCGAGGTCCCAACCCTCCGAGGAAGAAGATGGGCTGGTGTTTGCTGGAAGGCCCTGGCTTTTCTCCTCCCCCAGTGACTATGCCCGAGGCCCGGCCCTGGGAGGTGGGCATGTCCACCAGCCGTGAGCGGCGCCCAAAGCAGCAAATTCAGCTTCCTCTTGACCTGGCCGCATCTGCGGTGGTCATACCTGTGTGGCTTTCAGGAAATGAAGTCATCTGTGCCCCTTCAGTTCTGTGAAAAGAAGGCGCCGTAGCGTGTGCTAGGACCCTGTCTTCATGTACGCATGCATTAGATAGTAATGTTTAGAAAGCCTTGTGCTGGGGCCTGGCTCCCAAGTGCCCACGCTGTCCCTGTGACCACGAAGGCTTCCACCACATTCCTCACTCTGCAGGGGAAGGCGCCAGCGGCTGGGAGCAGCCCCGTGCCTGGTGTTTGTGCGTGGGACGTGTTGGCTGCCTCGGGGACAGCACAGCCCGAGAGGCCGCGGCCACCTGCCCCACAGCTGTTCCCGGCTAATTTGAGCCTTCAGTGCCTGCCTGGGGAAAGCGGTGCTGGGAAGGCCGGGCCCAGGAGCGGCTGGGGCACGAGGGGTGACAGGCGGGGGCGGGCCTGGTACACCCCGGGCTTGCAGGGCCCCGGCCTCCCACCCCACGGCGGATTCCTGTCCCCTGGTGCAGGGGTAGCCAGCAGGTGCCCTTTGCCTTGGGGCTCTGCTCCTCGGCTCAGGGCCCTGTCTCGGCGTGGAGGAGCCCCAGGGAGATCTCGCTGAGCCCCAGCCTGCCCGCCCGCCAGCCCCCGCGTTCCACAACTCCTGCTTAGCACTGTGCTCATCTTTCCTCCTCTTGTTCCCTTGCAGGAGGGGGCTCCGTGGGTGTGTACGGGGGTCTCCAGGACCTGCCGGGAGCACAGGAGTCGGGGTGCAGAGGTGGGGGCTCAGGGCAGGGTTCCAGAGAGCCTGTCTGCAGCCTGGTGCACTCTGGGGGCTCCGTGCTGGGGGCTGGTGCATGGGAGAGACGTGACCAGAGCCGGCTGCTCCCGCGGAGCCCCTCCCCGCCCCCCCCCCCCCCCCAGCTCTGCCCTCATCGCCCCTCTGCAGTGTCGTGGCCCTGGCGGAGTTAAGATTTTCCCAGGTGGAGAGTAGACAATGTACCCAGTTCAGGGGCTCTGGGCTTGGATGCTGTTGTTGTTATTATTATTGAGAAAAGTGGCCCAGCGGGATTCCCACAAAGCACTGTGGTGCGTGGCATCTCGCTCCTGTCACTCATCATCGTCATCGCCTGAGTCAACACGTGACCTCGCACACGGCCCTTGTCCACGGTTTCCAAAAAACTCTGCCTCTTCTGCAGGTCCTGTGTCCCCTCTGTGCTGTGGATGGGGACGCCGAGGCTCGCGGTCGGCGCAGGGGCAGAGGGTGCTGGGGCCGGAGGGTGGCCTCAGGCATTCCTATGTGGATCCTCCCTCCCACCAGGGCCGGCTGCTCTGCCGCTGTCTCTGAGCCGTGTCCTCCCCTGGGCGACCCCAGAGAAGGTGCAGGCCTCCCCCAGCCGCTCTCTGGGTTTGCTATCGGTCCGCCCCGACTCTGCGTGCGCTGCACTTGGCAGGGGCAGGCCATTGCCACGGGGCTTGTCAGCTGGCCCGGCTCTGCAGAGCAGCCCCAGGGTGGGCACGGGGCCCGCCTTTCTGTGCTCGGGGGCTGCCGGCTCCCTCTGGCCAAAGCTGGTGTCATCAGAGGGCCTGGGCTGGGAGCAGGAGGCAGGCAGGGGGGAACGTGAGTGCCTGGGTCCTGAGGGGGTGAAGGCTGTCCATCACAAACCTGAGGCACACCTTGAAGGCTGGCTCTGCCGCGCCCCTCCAGCCTGTGCCCCGTGAGCGCCCCCTGGAGGCGTGTGTGTGTTGGAGGAAAGCAGTGGCTACGATTAGGGTTTCCATGGGGACCAGCACGAGGGCAGCTTTCCCAGCCGCCAGGGCCAGGCTGGTGCAGGAGCTGACTCGGCATTTTCGCGCTTTGTGGCCAACCCGGGACCTACGTCCGCAGGGGAAGGACAGGTGTTTCCAGGCCGCCAAGCGGGGCAGTGTGAGAAGGGGTGCTCTCACCTGGTGCCTGCTCCGTCCTTGCATCAGCCTGTTGGTTTTGGGCGCTGCTGTCTCCCCTGCCCTCCCTAAGGGTGACCCGGGAGGACGTTAGGAGCGAGCGCAGCAGGGCAGGTCTGCTAGGAAGGCCACACTGCTGGTACGGCTTTCAGAGCCAGCAGGACAGCTTCCCGATGAGCTGACACCTGCGGCCGAGCAGCCTGCCCCCCGGGCCGCCCTGGGCAGACGCTGCCGTGGGGCAGGGAGGTGGCGTTACTGTAGAGTGTAGCTGACTACAGCCTGGATCCAGACCCCCTCAGCCTGCTTCGAAACTGTCTCTCTGGCCGCGTCTCTCCTGAGGCTCCCTTCCCTGCTCTGGCCTCTGCAGCCCCTGGGTGCCCACAGGCACCCCAGCCGGGGGCCTTGATTCCTGCTGCCTCCTCCCTCTGACAGCCAGCCTTTATTTTCCTCTCCTGGCTGATGGCGGAGGCTTGACTTCCACTGCTGGGGCTCCCGTCCTTGGAGCATCAGCATGTTGCCAAAATGCGAAAGTCCATCTGTGCCCTGGCGCTTGAGAACTGGACACGGGCACTGGTTTGTGCCTGTGCCTGTCAGGTGGGTACAGGTGCAGCTCCAAGCCGCTCCCCCCGGCTGGCCCCTGAAGGCCGAAGGAACTTGGGTGCCCACTAGGAATTCATGAACTATTTAATTTTTTGCTGTTGATGCTTTGCGGAGGTTTTCTTTGTAAAACCAGGATAAAAATTAAATATACAGAGAGAGGCAGACAGCTTAAATGAGCAGATAGGATTGTCTGGGTTGAGTGCCTCTTATCCAAAGTGCTGTGGACCAGAGGTGTTTGTGGAATGCTTGTGTCTGTATAATGAGATGAGACTCAAGTGTAAACATAAAATTGATTTGTGTTTCATAGGCAGTTTATGTCTGTAGCCTGAAGGTGATGTTTATGCAGAATGTTAGTGTTCCTGTGTTTACTTGAAAGGCGGAGGGAGAGAAACAAAGACACAGACCCACAGAGATCCATCTTTGATCTGCTGGTTCGCTCTCCAGATGCCCTCAGTAACCAGGGCTGAGTCAGGCTGAAGCTGGGAGTCAGGAGCCCCATCTGGATCTCCCGTGTGCTCGGACCATCACCTGCTGGCTCCCAGGGGCGTTAGCAGGAAGCTGGCCCCGAAGCAGTGGTGATGGCAGGAATCCATGGCAGGCACTCAGCTTCGGGATGTGGGCGTCCCAAGCCATGACAACGCTGCCCTGGAAGACCCCACCCCTGCACTGAGACGGAGGCCAGGTGTGCAGCCTTCTGCTTGTGGTCATGTTAGAGCTCAAAAAGTTGGATTTTTTGGAACGTTGTGGATTTTGGACTTGAGATGAGGGATGCTCAGCCTCCACTGCCTGGCTGGGTGCAGCTAGGCGAGTCTGGGGCTTTCCTGTCCCGGTGTGAGCTGTGCACCTGCGTCTGCTGTCCTCTCATAGCTCAGTGTCCTTACCTGCTTCCCTCCCAGGCCAGCAGTTCACTTCTCGTTTTTAAAACTCTTGACTTTGACAGGTTGGTTTTGCAATTTTTGAAGACTTTTATGATTTTTAAAAGTTTCTGTTTAGTCTTGTGGATGATTTTGAATTTTATTGGTGAAATATTTCATTAGAATTTCTAAGCTTAAATTTATACACATCCGATAAGCAAATTAAATTTTTTTTTTAAAAAAAGCAAGGAATTCAGTAGTATGAAGGTCACTGAAGAAGTTGGGACAGACATGGAATTAAAAGGTTAATTTATTTTGGTACCAAAGGTATTTAAATCCTTGCATAGTTTTTTTTTTTTTTTATCATGTGTGATATCTATGGACCTTTGGAGTTGCTTGTATTATTTTTCCCCCATTAGATTTTCCTCTTTTCTATCGCTTATTATTTTGGTCTGAAGGACTAGAGTCCCCTCCTTGCTTCCTAACATCCTAAACCCTCTCTCTGGCAATCTTCTTGTTTTGGCTGTGGTTGCTTGTGTTGGTGCGACAGGTGCACCAGTTTGCTTCAGCAGTGGCTCTCAGGTGTGAGAGTGGACCAGGGCGCCCCGGGGCCGGGCAGGTACCGGAGTGGCTGAGCCCAGCCCCCAAGGGAGGGGGAGGGTATGACAACGGGGGCGAGGCCTGAGAATCTGTGTTTCTGAGGCCGTCCCTGGTGCTGTGCTGCTCTGGGGACCCCTCGGCGAAGCCCTCTCCCGGACTCCCCAGCCCCTGCCTTTGCTGCCTGCTTCTCCCGTCCGTGCTCGGAGGCCCTGCTGCCCGCTGCACCTGTTCTCCGTGTCTGGGTGCTGCCACGCTGGCGTCCGCAGGCAGGAGTCCTTCCGCAAGTCTCCATCTTGAATTCTGGATTCGGTGTTTGAGACATTTCGGTGAAAAGGCAGAAGACTCAAGGGTGTTCAGAGCCTTCTGTGGCTGCCGTTCCTCGGGGTGAGGCGGTGGACAGGGCTCGAGGCGCCTTCCGAGTTTGGGAGATGTCCCTGGCCTCATCGCTGGACAGAGGAGCCTGCGATGTATCAGGCTTAGGGAGAGTGACAGCAATCCACAGTGTTGTGCAGCTGCTTGGAGAGCTGAGGGGTCGGCTCTGCCTTCCCCCCTTGAAGCTCGAGTCTGTGACAGGCAGGGTCTTGAATTGAACCATTTCTCATCCTCCTCTTGCATGGCGCTCAGGGACGCTTCAGTGTGTGTTTCCACACGGTCAGTGTTCTCTCCTCCCTGCATGGCACCGGCCCCCCAGTAGGGCCCCGGGCATCTCAGCATCCTGCTCCTGTGCCGCCTGCCAGGGGACCGGCCACAGTGCAGTCACAGTCACACCCAGAGCCTGTGCCGGCAGCCACCGTTGATACGGGCACTCCCTGTGTCCCAGGCATGCCGGGGGGCCTGGGGTGCTTCCTGTTTGCATGGAGAGAGTGGGCACCTTGGCTTCTCATGGGTAAAGGAAGTAGCTCTAGGTGGGGCTCTGACACAAACCAGGCCCAGTAGCTTCCAGATGCTGCACTTGGGCTCTCTGGTGCTTGCTGGGTGATGGACTGGCCGGGTGCACCTGCCGGGGGGCCCACAGAGCCGGAGGAAAAGCTTTTGGTGGGAGGATGGTGGGGGCAGGGCCAGGGCTGAGCCTGGGCGCGCACTGGCGGTGGGCTGAGGGCAGGCCAGAGAGAGAGAGAGCAGAAGGAAGACTTCGTGCCTGCGTGGGTCCGCCTGGGGTCTGGGCCGTGGTCCCGGGAGGGCCGGGGCTGGGGCAGCGGCGGCTCCTATGCTGTGCAGTGATGCTCTGCTTGCCTTTCCCCCCGGCCCGCCCGCAGCCTCGGCCTTCATCATCGCCATGCTCCTGGCCAGCCTCAACAGCTGCTGCAACCCCTGGATCTACCTGCTCTTCACCGGGCACCTCTTCCAGGAACTGGTGCAGCGCTTCCTCTGCTGCTCCCCTGGCTACCGGAGAGGGGGCCGGCAGGGCGAGACCAGCGTCAGCAAGAAGAGCAACTCCTCCACCTTCGTGCTGAGCCGGCGCAGCTCCAGCCAGCGGAGCTGCTCGCAGCCCACCACCGTGTGAGCCCGCCTCGCCTGGGCTGCCCCTCGAGGCTCCGCCCACATGGGCGGGGTCAGGCTGCCCCTCGGGGCCCTGTGCGTATGTTGTAAGGTACCTGTCAGTGTGTGTCCCTCCACACCTTGGGGTGGCTTCAGTGGGGTGGGGGAGAGGTCCCTGCTGGAGACGACGGGGCACCCAGCCATCGGTCATCCCCCCGGGCTCCCCGGTGTGCTTGTAATGCTCTGACCTCATGGCTACTCTGGGTGGTGGGAGGGTTGTTTGTCCCCTAGATCTGTGACTCCGCTGTCTGCTCACTCCTTTATTCTGGGATCTTGTGGAAGGTGGAAAGGGCAAGGTTCTTGGCCACTGGGGTTGGGAGGCCCCGTATTCTGGGCTTGGGCAAAGGAGAGGGACGGGGACCTCGGGTGGGGGGTGGTGCTGCTACCCCACTGACCTCAGAGTGCATGTGGGGGCAGGGAGGGTGCCTGCGAGACCACCTGGTAGAGGGAGCTCACGGATGCTGAAGAAGGATTTGGACCAACGAAGAGGCATCTGGATTAGAAAAGAAGTGGAACCGTTTGCAAGTGAACATGATTTTGTATGTAGAAGAGGCTAAGGAACACACACACACACGCACACACACACGCACACTCCCCTCTGTTGGAGTTGACAGGCGACTGTAACGTGGTTGCGGGATGCAAGATCAGCTTGCAAAGATGGGTCATGTGTGTTCACTAGCGACGAGCACCGCGGGCCCGTTTGCACCAGCCGCAGGAAGAATTATGTAGGGATAAACTTCACAAAGGCGGGCTCCGAAAAGGCCCTGGAGGCAGACGTCGGCAAGTGCGAAGACAGCCTGTGTCGCAGCTGGACTCCGCGCCTGCCCCGGCGGCCGTGCTGCCCGGGGTGCCGTGAGGATTTACTATAATCCTGAGCGGAAGTCCTGGGGGGCTTCTTAGTTGAAATCAATGCACTGCTCCTAGAATTGAGAAGAAAGTACAAGGGATCCAGACCCGCCGAATAAACCCTGAGACGGAGCAGCACAGGCGTCGGGACCGGGAGTCCCACTGCCTGATTCGATAGTTACTCTGAAGCTACGGGCACCGGGTCAGCGTGGCAGCGGAGCACTGGACGAAGAGTGGAGCTTTGAGCCTGTCCGTCGTGCTTGGTGGATTTCGGGACAGGAGCCCAGGCAGTTCAGGGAAAGCCTGGTCTTCCGCACAAAGGATGCTGGGACGGCTGTGTATGTGTGAGAGAATGAAGCTGGACCCTCGCCTCGCTCGCCCTGTGCACCAAAGCTAACTCGGAATACATCAAAGACCCCACCGTCAGAGCCGGCAGGCTACCTCGGCACAGATCTGGGGTTAGGCGGCGGTTTCTTAGGATGCCAAAGATGCAAGAAAGCAAAGGAAAAAAAGTTGGACTTTGTGAACATTTAGAGCTTTTTGTGATGCAAAGGATGTTACCAAGACAATGCAAAGACAACCCAAAGAATGGAGGAAAATGAGTGAAAATCATGGCTCCAGAAAGTGCAAACACCTCTTACAGCCCAAGGGCAGGAAGACAAGCAAGGCAATTACGGGCGAAGGCTTTAAGGGGACATTTCTCCACAGAAGAGAGAGGACGGCCAGCGAGCTCACGAGAAGGTGCCGACCGCGTCACTCATATGGGAACTGGGCATTGGGCCCGGAATGAGGTACCGTGTCACAGCCACTGGTGGAAAGATGGCCATGGATACGTGTTGGTGTGGAGGAGCTGCTGTGGGGACCCTGCGCGTGGCCGCTGGGGCTGCGGCTGTGGACATCTGCTCAGAGTTAAACACGGAGCTCCCGGTGGCACAGAGGTGCCACGCCTTGGCCTCCACCCGTGAGAAATGCAAGCACACACATGGAACTGGTGCAGCCGCACTCATGGCACTGCGGTGTAGCCGGTAAAGCCGCTGCCCACAGGGCCAGCATCCCATAAGGGCACCACTTCGAGTCCCGGCCGCTCCACTTCCCATCCAGCTCCCTGCTAGCGTGCCTGGGAAAGCAGTGGAAGATGAGACAAGTGCTTGGGCTCCTGCACCCATGTGGGAAACTGGAATGAAGCTCCTGGCTTCAGATTGGCCAAGCTCTGGCTTCGGGTCAGCCCAGCTCTGGGTGTTGCAGCCATCTGGGGATGAACCGATGGATGGAAGACTCTCTCTCTCTCTCTCTCTCTCTCTCCCTCTCTCTCCCTCTCTCTCCCTCTCTCTCCCTCTCTCTCCCTCTCTCTCCCTCTCTCTCCCTCTCTCCCTCTCTCCCTCTCTCCCTCTCTCCCTCCCTCCCCTTCTCCCCCTCTATCCCTCCGTCCCTCCCTAATTCTACCCTTCAAATAAATAAATCTTAAAAAAAAAAAACTGTCCCAGAGTTGAGCTATCCCAAGTATCAGTCAGCCAACGAATGAGTAAATGAAACAAGGCATCAATGCTGTGAGATATTGTTCACCTGTGAAAGAAATGGAGTATTGGTTCACAGATGAACCTTAAGCACATTATGTGAGTGAAGAAGACACTTGGCCAAAAGTCCACACATTGATGGCCCGTACAGGAAATGCCCAGAACATAGGACACAGAGGCGGGGGCCGGGGGCTGGAGGCTGCGGGCACGGCGGTGACGGCCGAGGGTGTGCCTTGCGCCACTGGGTGATGAGAATGTTCTGGCATCGGTGCTGAGGCACAGTTGACAATTTACTAAAAACCACTGAACTGTGCACTTGGAAAATGAAATGTGCAGCGGCTGCACGAGGAGGTGGGCAGCGTGACGGATGGGTTCCGTGGCGTCTCCGTGTGACTCAGCAGCCCCGAGGGACCCAGTTCTACGTGAGAGGTGCTCTTTGGTGTTTTGCATTTGGGGAAAAAGGTGGCAGCCGCGGGGGTGGCCCTGCTCGGCCGCACGTGGCAGACCAACGCTTCCCCGAGGGTCTCCCTCATCAGACAGTCCCCTGCCCCACCTGTGGCTGGGAGGGTGGGTCACGACCTCGTCTAAGAAAGGCCTGTAGTCATTCAGGTCCAGACTCAAGTGATCGATTGATCGCGGGTTTTCTGTCTGGGCCTGGCTGGCTCAGGACTGTCTGGGGCCCCATTTACATTTCCGAACACCATTTTGGACTTGACCATAACCACTTCCTCGAAGAAAGCCACAGAGCCACTCTCTCTGGGTCTCACCTGCTTCTTCCTCCGCAGGGCGCGCACGCACGCACGCACGCACGCACACACTGGAATGAGCTGGCGCGGTCTAGCTCTTCAGGGGAGAAGAGAGCACTCACTGAAACATCCGTGTTCGAGGTACACGGTTTCAGCTCGGAGCCTTCAGTCCTGGCTGGCGAGTGAAAAGCGCAGGTGCAGGCAGCTCACGGCGGGGCTTTGGCACTCACAGCCAGTTCTCCTTGCAGTGGAAGCTAGCAGGGTGCTGGCTTGGGGGCTCCGTGCCCACGGGCAGGACCTCTGGGGTGTGTGGCGTGCCAGTGCGGTGCTGGGCCCTGCCGGCGTCTGGGCCGTCCTGCTCCCCAGCAGCGGTGCCCCCAGGCTGCTGCTGTACCCCGGGGAAGTTGCCATCTTGGCAGCCAGCAGTGGTCACTTGGGACAGCGGTCAGCAGTAGATTTTCCAAGCAGGGGCACAGGCTGCCTGGGGACCCGGAGTTGTGAGGGTCCTGGCCTCGGAGCCGAGGTGGGTGTTTGATTTTTCTCATGGTGTGGAAGCACTGGCTGGCACCTTGGTTGGTGACATCTGATTTCAACAGCATGGCTGGCCCTGCCCCCTCCCCCCGGTCATCTCACCCTCCCGGATACTGTCATGGTGTGCAGCCTTTCCCCACCCTGCGCCTGGAAGGGTGAGAGCGGGGGTCCGGCTGCTGCCTGCCGCTCGCAGTCTCTGTCCTTCCTGGGGTGTTACCACTGTGCGGATGCCAGGCAGGCTGGGTGCCCATTGGTGGGGTGTACACGCCCCCTCCACTGTGTTGTCATGGCTCTGATGGCCGCCCAAGGGCCCGCGTGGCTGCTGTCTTGTTCCTTCAGGCCCTGAAGAAGCACCTGTTGTGTGATTTGGTCTCCTTTGGCTGGGTCTCTGTTGCCATTTCCAGAAACGCAAGGGAACGGTACGGGCTGCCTTGTACGAAGATCCTGGTTTCCAGTGCTTAGCTTTTCCTGTAATCGGTCGCGGTGAAATGCTGTTCAACGCAAAACGTGAATCCCTTGGTTCTGTTCTCCTGTGGTGACGCCGTCTGGTGCCCCTTTGTGCTGTGCTCATTGGCGAGTGACGCGGCCAGTGTGAGATGTCTGGCCTGAGCTGCGTCCTGACAGGTGCACGGGAATAAACACTGCTTCTCCTTCCCTGCCTTGCCTTCGTTCTTCCTCCCAGGAGCAGGGCAGCGGCGCATCTGGTGGTTGGCGCGGCTTCTGAGTTCCCTGCCTGCTGATGGCAGGGGCACCTTGCACTCCTGGGCCGGGGCAGAAAGGGGATCCGGTCCCCTCTGCAGCCCCAGGACGCTCAGTTGTCAGGACTCGGTGGAACGACGCCCCGACACCTGGAAGCGAACGCTTTGGGTGATGTCCCCAAACCGGCGAGGTGCCACAGCCTGGCTCTGGAGATGGTAGGGTTGGAGATTGTCCTTTGAAGGGACGACTGGGGGCCGCCTGCAGAGTCACCAGGAGTTTGTGCTGAAATGCAGGTTGCGGGGCTCCGCTCCTGGGTTGTGCTCTGGGCCTGCAGCCGCAGCACCTGTGTCTGAAACAGCCTGTGCCGTATGAGAGACCCTGCCCCCTGCCCCCTACCCACAGGCCTCCCTCCTGCTGCTTCTCCGGGGAGCCCTGCAGGGCCCAGGAGGCCTCGGGCACACGGGCGGGCGGGCGTCTCCGCTGTGAGCTCCGCCCACGGGTAACTGAGCCCCTGCTGCAGGCGGCCCCTGGAGAAGGAGCTGGAAGGGCTGGCGTCAGAGTCTGGGGCCGTTGTAGCAGACACTGAGGTGGGGACAGAGACTGCACAAGGCGGGGTTCCGAGTGTGGATCCCCCCCGCTCCGGGCAGGGCAGGCCCTGCGGGGAGGGCAGAGGTGACTCCAGCCTTGTCCTCAGCAAGTGGAGCCTGGGCACCCTGAGTCCCCTTGAGAATGTGGACGAGCCCTGGGGGAGAGCGCAGAGCAGGGGGCGGGGGCCGCAGCCCCGCTGTGCACACCGGGAAGCCGGCTGAGCCCTCAGGGCGGTGGCTCGGTCATCTCCGGAGCCGGGGCGTCCTGACCAGGTGTCCAGGAGGTGCTGGGGGCGGGGGGAGGTTGGGCAGACAGAGATGTGATCCAGCGAGGTGTTCGTTGGAGAGGCTCTGGGTGGCTGTGTCCTGCTCAGCTGCTCGGTGTGTGTGCAGAAATTCCAGAAGTTGTTAGAAGACAACAAAAATGGGGGAACCTGCTGGCGCTGAGAGGGACATTGGAGATCATGTTGTAGATGATACAGCCGAAGCCAGAGAAGGCAGCATGGGTCAGGGACGGGACGAGAACCGAGGCCGCGAGCGTCCCCTCTTCTCATCGCGCCCCTGCCCGCCAAGGTCCCTCGGACAGGTGGCCAGGCACAGCGAGACGATGCCTGGGAAAACCCGCAGAGGCTGGGCAGGTGTTGTGTGAGAAGGCAGAGAAAGGTCGGACAGGAGGGGGGGGTGGGGGTCTGGTCTGAGGAGAGTTCTGTGCGTCAGTGTCTGGGGAGACGCAGTGTTCTCACACCAGACGCGCGGGCCCTGCCCAGGGCGCACCTGTGTCAGCAGGGTGGCTGCCGGGCCTCGGGAACCTCCCCTCCCCCTGCTGTTCACGGTCATGGTGCCCCTCTCTCCTCTCCCCCTTCCCTGCCCATGCACACATTGGAGAGCACACAGTGATGCAGCCAGCATGTGTGGGCCCGGTGTCTGGGGGTCTGCAGAGCCACAGGGCAGATCTAGAGAGGTTTGACCCCTGGCCCTGCCCTCAGAGTAAGCAGGGAGGGTCAGCCGCCCCACCAGTCAGAGGCCCGTCTCCCCCTCTCCGTGCGCATGAGCTGACTCAATTGGAAACCATCTTCCAAGGAACCACAGGCCACACCCAGCAAACCAAGTGAATCCCACAAAATCCAAACTCCGTGCTGGCCCTTGGATTTGAACAAGCCTGTGGTCAGTCAGCTTTGCTAGCCAAAAATGTCCTTTTGGGTGGCGTCGGTCCGCGCACACCCACATTCTCTCTTTCACACACACAGGCACTTGCATACATGTACATACACACACATGCAAGCACACACGTGAACACACATGCAAGTATTCAGACACACATGCATTCACACATGCCATGCACATGCACACACCTTCACAAATGCATTCAGGCACAAGTGCACACACACATTCACACATGCACACACACATGCAGACACATATGCACACACATTTCCTCACACACAAACATGCATTCAGACCCATCCATACAGAGGCATGCAGACACATGCACAGACATGTGCGCACACACGCGTGTGCACACATGCATGCACACAGCCTTGTGAACAGAAACACACGGCATTCCCTAGTGTGGCAGAAACCCTTTATTGGCGCCCCCCTCTCTGGCCGGCAGTCGCTGGTGGCTTTGCTGGCACACGTGGGCAGGCTGACCCCAGGGAGCCTGGGCTGGTTTGTGTCGTCACAGTGCAAGTGGATGCAGACTTGCAGTAGCTGCCTCTTAACCAGGAGCTCCCATCAGCCTGGCGCGTGGGGGCAGGATGGGGGCAGGTGTGGTGGGAGAGGAGGGAGGAAGGGGCCACTGTGCCCCCCGGGCCGGGCCGTCTTCTTCCCGGCTCCTCTACACAGGGTGCCCCTGCCTCGGGGGAACGGAGCCGTCCCTGAAGAGCAAGCCGCGTGGGGGCGGGGCCAGGCCTGGCCACGCCCCCGGCTCACACCTCCTTGCGCAGCAGCACCTTGATGCTGCTGCACATCTGGCCCAGGGCGGCGAAGAGCGGGTTGCAGAAGGTGCGGATGCAGAGCGAGTAGATGTGGCTGATGCACTGGATCTCGATCAGGTAGCTCTTGATGCACGGCACCACGGCCCAGATGTGGCAGAAGGAGATGCAGGCGAACAGGAAGCCCCAGAGCAGGGCCAGCGGGACGCCCAGCAGCGTGGACAGCAGGCGGTAGCACCAGTACTTGGACACGGTGAAGGTGGTGTAGCTCACTTTCCACACCCCGTCGAAGCTGTAGGTGCCCACGGGCTCTGCGATCACGTCTTCGAAATCCACCTGTTGGGGGGAGGGCGACCGTGACCCCACTTCTCCAGGATCGGGACCCCGCAGGCCTCGCCCCACCCCATGGGCTGCTGCCCGGGCTCTGACCCGCTGGGTCAGGTGGGGCCTGGGAGCCAGCATTCCTAACAGATACCCTGCTTGTGGTATTTGGGGGGGGGGTGCCGAGTCAGGAGGGTCTCTGGCTCTGTAGAGTGTGTGCAAGCGGCTGGCACCTGCCACACCTGCTCTGCTGTGGGTGGGGGGATGGGCGCAGCTGCTCTGTCTTGAGCGCTTCCAACCCTGGGAAGCTGGGCACTGTGGGTCTGGGGTCTCCCAACCTCACCCTCTGTGCACCCCTCACACCTACTGAGGTTTCACTTGACTCCCACCCTGTCCCCCTGTCCCACCCTGCTGGCTACCGGCTTCTGACCTCTGCAGCCTGCCCCCGCCCCAGGATGCCCAAGGCTGGGCTTGTGTGCCTTCCTGGGCTGGTTGTCGAGGCCAGTGGTGGCCCTAGCATCCCAGTCGAGGGAGTTGGTAACCAGGTGAGAGAGTCTGCAGATCCGTTAACCCCTTCCTTCATTGACTCCTCTGGGATATTTCTTAGAACCTTGCTGTGAGGAATAGAGAGACTTTTCCGGCCATCTGTTCATCCATCTAGCCATGCCTCATTGGTCAGTTCATCCACTCATCAACCTGTTTGTCTACCTGCTTATCCATTCACTTGCCTGCCCATTCATATTGCTGTCTGTCTACCATCTGTCTGTCCAGCTCTCTGCCTACTCATCTGTCCATCTGTGCATCTGTCCACCAGATAGTCATCGAGCACCTAGTCTGTGCTGGGCACACACCTCTTGAGAGGTCCTTAGCCCACTCCTTGGCACGTGGTAGGTGCTCCGTAGCAATAACTATCCGAAGCGCCATTGAAGTTACAGCTCAGAAATTCATGCCTGATGGCAAATACAGTTCTGTGCAGCTCCCCAGGCTCAGATGTGTGTGGGGTCCCCATGGGGACTGATGCGCCCCCCTGCCCTCTTGGCTGCATACTGGAAGGGCCCCACAGCCCCGATCTCTCTGATGTGTCTCTAGTTGTCATTTTTCTGCAGAATCCCTTGGAGCTGACGTTTGAGTGATTTCCAGGGATTGCCACTGCGCGCCGAGCAGGGCAGCTGCTGTGTTCTGAGAGTCAGCACATGTGTAGGCGGCGCGCTGTGCTGTGCCGAGCCGGGCGGGGGCGGCCGCACCCCTGGCAGGGATCCGAGCATTGAGGCTTCTGGTTTGGAGAGATATTTATAAGGCCCGACTTGGGCAGCCCTGGGCGGCCATGCCAGGGTATCAGAAGCCGGCGGTGACTTCATTCCTCAGTTCCTTCCCAGAAGTGGGGAGGAGAGGACTCGGTGTGTGTGTGTGGGGGGAGGCTGGGTGCTGGCTGCGCTGACTGAGCCTTGGGGCTCCGTGTGCAGCTGAGGGGGGCAGGAAGGCAGCGCAGTGGCTGCTCTCTCAGTCGGTGTCCCCTTCTCGGGCCTGGTTATTTTTGGAACAGCTGGAGAGCCAGTTGATTAATCAGAACCAGCCAGTCCAGCCCCCGCAGTCCTGGGGTGGGGGGAGGGAAGGGCTGGGCGTGGCCTGAGGGTGTCACACAGCTCCCCAGAGCCCCCAGGACTCGGCCCTGGGACACACAGGGCCCTGCACGGTGCAGATGGGCTATCTGGGGTGGGGGGAGCAGCTGCAGCAGGGGAGGTCACTGAGGTCTGCTGTCCACGTGGCCACTGCATTAAGGTGTGTCGGGGCCATGGCGTTGTCCTCCTCAGTGCTGCACAGAGGTGGACCAGGGGCCGCTCTGGAGAAGGGTGAGCGCCGGCCTCTGCTGGGCCCTGGGTTCTCTCTGCTGGGCCCCTGTTACTTCCAGGGTGGTCCACAGTGGCTGCTCCCCAGCCCCCCACCAGGTGGCTTCAGGGACTGAGAGAAGGCATTTAGGAATTGGAAGCAGTGATTTTATGTTACTAAATCTAAGGACTGCAAAAACTGGAGTTTCTCCCTGCATGCCCACTTTTCGGGTCTTTGCTCTCATAGTTCATCTTTCTCGTATCCTACAAGCACGTCAGCGTTCAGCAGATGGGAGTGACGCTGATGAGGCTGGAGGAGTGAGACCAGCAGGGCTCCCTGACACAGGCAGCACACACATGGTGAAGGCTGCAAAGACAGCCCAGCAGGGCGGGGCTTCCTGGGCTAGGACTGGTGATGGCAGCAACTCCGTCAGCCTGGGAAGACCCCGGGACGCCCCCACGCATGGGTCCCTCTGCCGCACAGGGCACAGGAGAGACAAGCAGGGTGCAGCCAGCCCAGCCTGACAGCAAAGCCAGTGCCCTGGGTGGTGGCAGGGTGCACGGTGGGCTGGCACAGATGCAGGGTGCATCCCACAGGGGGACGGGGGCATCTGGGCTGGACATAAAGGGGCCTTGGGGTGATGCGGAGAGTGGGGAGAGCAGGAGGAGGGAGCTGCAGGGAGGGGAAGGATCTGCTGGAAGGAAGCCCCTAGAGCATCCGGGAGGGCCCTCTTCCTGCCCCTGCCCGGCCCTCCCAGCCTCGCCTCTGCCCTCTCAGTGAAGATGCACAGGTTGGAAGGGGGGGCAGGAGAAAGGCCCAGGGGGCAACAGAGGTGCCTGGGAGGACGGGGGGGCAGCAGCAGTGCCTGGGTGGAGTTTGACGCTCGCTGTGCCTGGCGTCTGCTGGGCAGCGGTGTGGGGGAGCGAGAAGATGCCATGACTGAGCCAGGCCTCTCGGTGTTTGTGAGCATGGGAGTCTAGTCCCATCCTGAGTCTGGGTGTGCCCCGTGACTCACTGTAAGCTTCAGAATGTGGCACAGGAGACACCGCACTGGCTGCAGAGCTGATGCCTTGGGGATCCCTGAGCCACTTTTATACCCTGCTCGAGAGACCCGTGAGTTGGAAGCCACTGCTGTGCCCTGCCCCCGAGCAGATCCCTGCCTCCCCCAGTGCCGCAGCCATATGGGGGCACCATTAGGGAGTTCCGGCTGAGGGGATGTCAGCCCCAGCCCCCGTCTGACTGCAGCTGCATGAGAGGCCCCCATGAGGCCAGCAGAGCTGAAGGATGGCTGTGGCACAGCCGTGGGTAAGGGATGCAGTGCGTCTCCAGGGGCAGCAGATAACCCTGGGCTCCAGCTTTGTCTTCCTGCAGGCGAGGGGCTCTTGGTCAAGCCTCAAATATGCAGATGCAAAACTCTCACCAGCTCGGCTGAAGGGGAACTTGTGTAGGCAGGGCCCCGGAATCTAAATTTCAATGAGCTCCCCAAGAAAACGGGCCTCGTTCAAAAGACTCAGGCCAGCTGATACCTGGGGTTCCCACGGCCCTGACTCACATCACGTCAGCGTGAGTCAGTGCAGCACGGCCCTTAGAGGAAGAAGGAACTGCTGGTGTGGAATGACCAGCAGGTGAATGCCCCCCCACCCCCCCGCCCCCCCGATCCAGCCCCAACCTGCTCTCCCTGCCTTCTCTCCCACAAATCCCTTTCATTGGCTCTGACCCAGCCCATGCGAAAGTTCGTCATCTCCTGCAGGAGGGGCAAGGAGACATCCTCTGTTGTGTCAGCTCTGACTCACTGCGCCAGTGCTGTGATCCATTAGTGATGTCTGCAGTGGCAAGACGAGCCCATACTATTGCCAGCTCTGCCCCAGGTTTCTCCCAGTGCCACGAAACCTCCACTTCTCGCTAACTCTGCTTCCTTCTCTTGGGAAGCCTGGTTCCCTTCTTCTACATTTTTAGTTTTTCTCCCTTTTTTGGGGGGCACCTTGGACAACACCTCACCATCAAGCTGGCTTCTGGTTTTCCAAGGTGCAAGTAATTCACGCCTCCCTCACCTTCCGCGACAGCTTGCCTGGCACTAACTGGGGCGTTCAGCACTGTCTCCCGTGCGGTCTTCACCCTGCTCTGATCTCCCCTGGAGGATGGAGTCTAAGGCAGCATCCAGGTTCAGATCAGGTTCACCTTGGCTCAACAGGGAGTCCCAGAGGGGGCCTGCTGGGGGTGGGAGTTTGTGGCCATGCAGGTACCCCTGGATGTCATCTGAGAGCCCAAGGGGTGCTGTTGGTTTTTCTGAAAGAGGAGGCTGTTTTGTGGCACGTATGGGTTGCAGGTGGGCTGAGAACGACTATGCGGGGAGGGCTGGGTCTGTCTCCCTGCCTCCCGAGGGAAGAGGACTCGGATCCAGAGCTGGGTGATGCTTTGGGATCCAGCCAGGCTTCCTTGGGTCTTGGCTGAGCCCACCCTGAGCCCCCTCAGAGGACTTGGGCTGAAGCTGGGGTCCCAAGGCTTGTGCGGGAGAGGTGCTCAGGGTTGTATGGCTTGGGCATGAGGGAGAGGCATCCATAGGTGCACCTGCGGGTGATCTTTAGAGCCGGGGCCCCTGGGGGGGCATCCCTATGCCCAGGGTCTGGTGTGACCCTCTCCTCTGGGGCAGCACAGACTTGGGGGGCAGTCAGTGCTGGCTGTGGTGAACGTGGCAAAGGCCATGAGGCTGTGTTGGCCCAGGTCCTCTCCTCTGGTCTCCCAGGGCCCTGCAAGCCGCCTGGGGACCCTGGTGAAGTCTGCTGGGCTGGACATGGTCTCTCTGCCGTTGGCACTCATTTCCCAGCTTCCCCTGGGCTGGAGGTCAAGCGCTGGACATGGTGGGCGTGCCTCTTGTTCTTCAGTTGTGTGTGTCTGCCTGCCTCCAGCTGCACCATGGACTCCAGCTCATTGTTCTCCTAGAGTCACACAGCACGGTGGTGTTGGGCTGGGGGCTGGAGCTCAGGTGGCTGCAGCCCTGTCCCACTCCAGGCTTCTCTGTGTCACTCCTCGGAGCCCCTGCACCCTGACAGGTGCACCCAGGCTCTGTGGGGCCCTCTGAGCCTTCGCCTTGGCCTCTGCATTGTCTCTCTTCCTGCCTCCCTCCCTGATTCTCCCTTGCAGGTACCCTGTGTCGTGTTCTCCCGTTGATGCCAGAAAGCCAGGCCCCGGGGAGCTGCCTTGTGCCCGTCCCCTCTGCTTTCTGCCCTTCCGTCTCCCTCCACGGACGCACACACCAGGGTCTGCATCCTTTATTTCTAAACTTCAGAAAAGGGCACAGAGCTCCTCAAGCCAGAGAACATCCCCAAAATACCAAAGGACAATCTTGTGGCCACGCTCGGGGCTGCCGGGAGAAAGCGGGGGTTCCCAGCCCCGGGAGAGGGGAGTGAAGCTCAGGACAGTGCTCTCGCCATGGCCACGGCCACGGCCTGGCCGGCTTCCCTCCTGGCTCTGCGGGACCTCGGAGACCACCCTGCCCTTGCCACCCACTCAGGTCTCCCCCAGCAGCCGCGGGGGCCCCTGGAGTGGCCCACACCCGAGTCCCTTGTCCTGCAGGCTGTGAGGCAGGTGGGGGCTCACTGCTCACACCCTGCGCAGTAAACCTGTCATGTAGCGTGTAGCTGGGGCTCAGTTACCCACAGGAGGCCCATGGCAGTGTAAGAGTAGGAACTGAGGCCCACGAGGCCTGGGCGAGTGTGCCGGCTACGGTTCCTCGGTGGAAGAGCCTGGACTTGAGGTCAGGTGCGTGACGGGCGTCAAGCCCAGGGTGGCTCCCGCTCGCCCGCACTGCTCAGGGACACTTTGCACCGGTCTGGTGGTTGTCACTCTGTCAGGTCTGCTGCCCGAGTTCCCGCCACGGCTTCTCACACTGTGCGCCACCATCCTGGGGCTTCAAAACACCCGTGGGAGATGGAATGAACAAAAGAGGTCCCTTGGGTGAAAAAGAAATGTGAAATCCGGGCTCGGCAGGAAGTTCACGGCCAATGCTTCTCATGAAAAAACTGCGTGGAGTCCAAGAGGCTATTTTTTTTTGGCACCAAAATAAATGATCTTTTAATTCCATTTTCCACTAACTTTTTGAAGACCTCGCCTCTGCGCCACTTCTGATAAGTTGCTAGAGCCCCGACCTGTGGTGTAGCGTGAATGCCCCCGGAGCAAGTCCAGGAGGCCACTGATTGCCTGGAGGAGCCTGGAAGGCTCCCTGGAGGAGGTGGCCAGAGCGTGGTCTTGAGAGCTGAGGGGCCTTTCTCCACCTGGAGGGAGCAGGCAGGCGATGCTGGCGAGGGCACGGGGTGTGTTCTGGTGGGTGGGCTCACAGACTCCTGGGCCTGGGAAGCCCCTGGAGGGGTCAGGCTCTGCCCATGAGTGCTGCCCCTGAGGACCAGGCCTGGGACACGCCCTCAGCTACCTCGCCTGACCCAGCAGCTGCGAGCTTTGGGCACCTAAACGCGGCTGGTGCCGAGAGTTCTGGGTTCTGCTGGGCTCATTAAAATGGGACAAGCAGTGCCGGCGTCTGGGATGGCAGCGACTGGAGCCTGAGATTGGATTTTTCAGTTCTGCAGTTTACGATCTCTGCACACGGAACACACAAACTTCGGATGGCCGTGGGGAGGCTGCACCCAGAGGTGTGGGGGCGCAGAGCCTGCTGGGTTGTGGCGATAAGGAGGGACTGGGCAGCAGGACGTCCGAGGTTGTGGTACGTTAGGTGCTGAAACGGCGGATGTGGGGTGTGCAGGGGTAAAGTCGCACGCGGGAGCCTCATGACTGTGTCCCCCTTTGGCAATGTGGGGTCCTGAGTTGCAGGCCGCACTGGACCTCGAGGTGGGCCCTGTAGGACCTGAAGCCCCCGGGCAGCCGCCCCTCACACAGCCCTGCCACTGTTTCTGGTGCTGGTGGCTTCGGACCCTGCTCGGATGGTCCAGACTGGGGGTGTGGGTCCAGGGTCACCGGCGAGGGAAGTGGCCCAACTTCAGGCTCCTTGCTGGGGAGGGGGGGATGCCCCAACAGCTGAGGGCAACTCTGACACACCCTTGCAGGGACCCCAGGGCCTTGGAGCGCCTGTGCCCCGCCCTGGCCCAGACCTGGGGTGCACAAAGGACTGGGCATGGCCTCCAGGCCCTGGGTGACAGACGGGGCTAGTGAGTGTCCCTGTGCTGCAGCCACCCCTGGGGATTCACCCTGTGCCCACTGTAGAGACCACAGAAATGGCCCGTGGCATGGGACGGGGCCCAGTGTGGCCGCTGGTTCCTGCTGGGCCTGGGCCGGGCGCCAGCAGTGAGTGGCAGGGCCACCAGGGGTGAGGTGGCTTTCTCTGCCTGGCAGCCACCTTGCCCGCCGCACTTGGCCGTGTCCAGGCTGTGGGTCCTGCTGTTTGTGCCCTGGGGGTCGGGAGCCGTTACTTAACCTTTGGTGGTGGGTCAGGGCAGCTGGCTGCGCCCGGGGTGCCGAGGAGCCGGGGGGGCCTACCTTGACGATGTCCTCGTTGATGTTCTTGGGGTCCCGGTTCACCAGGTCGATCTCCTTGCAGTGGATGTCCTTGACCATCTGCGCCTCCAGGTCCGTGTGCTCCTCGGCCATCATGGCGGGGCTGGGGGGCCCCCTGGGGGAGCTCGGAGCCGTGGGGCCGGCGGGGCAGAAGCCCTGGGGGCAGAGAGACCAGCTCAGGGTCCCCCCGCCTCGTGCCCCCGCCGGCTAAATAGGCCCCACCCAGGGCGCCGGCCGACAGCTGCCCCACATAACTTCGCCGGCCGCTCGCGGGAGCCGCCCGTGGCAGGCCTCCAAGCTAAAATTAAGACTGCAGCGCCCTGGAAGGCCGGGCGCTCCTTAAAGGGGGCCACGGCCGGCGCTGGGCCTCGCACGGGCACCTGGGACACAGCATTCACACACACACACAGGCCAGGCCCTGCGGGCGCGGCTGGGCCCTGGAATTCTCCCCATTGCTGCCCCACTGGGGGCTCCTCGGGGCTTGGCTGCCCCAGAAGCCAGTTCTGCCTGTCCCGCCTGTCGGGTGACCTTGGGCGCCCTTGACCTATGTACCCCTGCTGGGTGTCGTCTTGATTTGGCTCCTGACCTTGTAGAGGGGCTTAGCCCCAAACTTAGGAGTGAGTGGCACCAGAGGGCGGGGCTTCTCCAGGGTTTGGGAGGTGGGCGGAGCGTGAGGGCCTTGGGTATAAAAGCCCCTCCCCTTCCTCCATGCGTGGTCTGCCCCTGCACCTGAGCTCCAAAGCTGGGAGCCTCAGGCTTTGAGACGCGGAGGGCCACGGCCACCACGTCCTGTCTGTGAAATGGGCTGCGGGAGCTGGGCGTGCTGTCTCCCAGCGGCTGTGGGGGAGGGGACCCTGAGGGGTGGCCCCACTCCTGGGTGAGCCTGCGCCGAGGGGGCCCCCGTGGAGAGCAGGTAGCGGCGCGATTGTGCTGCCCTGGGAGGGGAGGGGAGGGGAGGGGAGGGTGGACAGGCTTCCAGAGCGCCACACCTCCGCCCACCCCACGTGCATGGAGGGCTCTGCTCTCTCCCACACCTGCAGAGCTCCTGTGTCCGGTTCCCACTCTGCCATCAATCACGTGAGCCCACCCCCTCCCCCACCTAGGAAGGAGGAAGGTTCTCAACTCCCAGGGGCCAGCTCAGCCCGCCCACCCACCTCCTCACTCCTTCAGGTATGCGAGGAGCCGGGGACCAAGGGGCTAACAGGCTCTGTCCCTGTGTGGAGGGGCTGCCCGTGTAGCTGGATGCACTGATTGGAGACGGAGGGGTCCTGTGGTAGCATGACAGGTGCCGCACACCAGAGGGCTCTGCTTGCTCTGAAGGCATCAGGGAAGGCTTCCCGTAGGAGGTGGCTGTAGTTAGGGGTGGGTGGATGAGCAGGTGTACATGGACATGGTGTATACAGACTGTGCTGGGGCTGGGGTCAGGTGGGGTGGCACCCGGCTGGGCCTGGAGGTGAAGTGTCCTGGACAGTGGTGCTGAGCCGGGGGTGGGGGGAACTTACCTAGAGGTCTGAGGTCTCAGAGGGCCTCTGGGCAGCACAGTCACCCCTGTGTAGGGGGGAGGGAAAACTCCCTGGCAGCCAGCTGGAGGGTGGACGGGGGCTGGGGCGGTCTGAGGCGGGAAGGTGGAGGCCTCAGAGACTCTGGGCTCAGAACTGTGGGGTGGCTTCATGCCTTCATCAGGCATCCATACCCCAGTGTTTCTGTTGTGTCCTCAACGCTTCCTGATAGACACAAGTGGCTGCTGCTGCTCCAGGCATCATAGCTCAGTCTAGACAAGAAGAGCAAGGGGCAGGAAGAGGCGTCTGCAGGCTGAGTTGGCATCATTAGAAGGCTTTCCCACAAGTCCCATCCAAGCTTGGTGGTCCCCCCTTGGCAAAGGAGGGTGGAATGAGAGGTTTTCAGCTGTGCGTTGCCAACTCCCAGAGCGAGCGTGGGGGTGACAACTATCACTAAGTCGCTTACGAGTCAGCAAGGGTTTTGTTTGTTCCCCTTTCTGGGTCCCCGGCTTCTCCACCTCCAGGCTGTGGGGCTGTGCTGCGGGACACGGCAGGGATCTGAGCCCAGGCGCGGCTGTGTCATGGACCAGCCAGCGGCCCCGGGGGTGCAGAGCCTGACGGAGCGGCGATGGCAACACGACTGTGGTGACAGGGTGGCCGTGCCCGCACTGCTCCGGAGCCACGGGGCCATCCTCTCAGTGCCCGGTTGGTCCTGTAGACCACGTGAGGTTGCGTGGTCCTCTAGACACGGGCACAGCGTGTCTCCCGATCATGGCTATGCGCCGGCTGACCCGCACCTGCAGCTCCCGTGTGCTGAGGGTCACTTAGGCCCGAGGCGAGTGACAGTCGGCTCCTTTGCCGGGTTCCGGGGGCGGCTGCCTCCCACCCAGGGCGTGTGCATTTTGCAGAAGGGCGTGCACTCCAGCTGGGCCAGGGTGGCAGGGACCAGAGGGGCTGGGTGGTGAGGGCGGACGCTCCTGTTTCTGGACATGGCGCTCCTGGGGGGAGCACACAGCCAGGAACCGTCCCTTGTTTCTGGCTCCGGCAGCTCTGTGACCTGGAACGCCAGCCCTGTTTCTTCTTGGGTCCCCGTGCTCCTCGCCCAGGGCTGTGCTGGCACACACTGGGAGAGCCTCTTGGGGCACGGGAGGGCGCGCGGGGCATGAGAGCACACGCCGTGCAGAGCAGTCAACCCACAAAGACTGCACGGTGGTGGTGCGGGGTGGGGGGTGTTCCCGGCTCCTCTGTGTCTGGGGTCCGACGGAGGGTGCTGTGTTACTATAAAGGCATTTTTGGGTTGCTGTTTGCCACGGTGGGACTGGGAGGGAGCGGGGGTGTGGAACAGCGGTGTGACAGGTGGCCCCTGGGGCTGGATGGGGCGTATTTTAGGGGGAGTGCCTGCCTCATTGCGGGAGCCCCGGGGGGACAGAGCCCTCGCTGGAAAGCCACGCTAGAATCTGACCGCGGTGACAGCAACCTTGTGGCGTGTTCTCGGCACCTGCTGTGGGGGTTGCACACCCACAAAGCTGGCCCTGGTGTAGCTCTGTGGGACACGAGGTCCCTGTGGCGCCTGCTCCGCGTGGCCCTCGAGGCACAAACGCAGCTAAAGGCGGTGTGTGGACCCAGGGCGCAGGTGGTCCCAGTACAGGTCGGTTCATGGGATGTGGGCAGCCAGAGCCCTGAATGAGACTGCTCGTCCCGGAGCAGCCGGCTGCAGACTCTGCTGAGGGCCCGGGGATGGGAAGAGTTCCGGCTGCTTTCTCACGCACCCCTGGCCAGCCGTGGGAATTCGCAGACCCTGGGAGGGCTCTGCGGCTGGGTTTCCGCTTCTCCCTGAGGGCTAGGGGCAGATCCAGGCCCCACGAACTGACCCAGAGATGGGGCGGGCTGGAGCCGAGCCTGGGACCTCACAGGGCTGACGTCACGAGGGGCGGGGACCAGGCAGACGCGCCCACTTCCTCCCAGGCACCGGAGTCAGCCGGCCCCGCCCTCATGCCCTCCTGCAGGTGAATGGCAGAGGGGGGCTCCGCCTCTCTGGAGTAAGCGGGCTGGGGTCACCTGGGGAAGGCAGGATCCTCAAGGCTTGGCTTCTGGCTTAGACTGCCCTGCTTCTCCTCATCAGGCGTCCTGGGCCCTGGAGCCTCAGTTTTCTCACCTGTGAAATGGGCACGGCAATCATGGGAAGAGATGAGGACCACGCCAGCGTCACAGACCTAAGTGTCCCGGGGAGAGTGGAGGAAGCAGGCCCTGTGCTGTAGGGAGCCTGGTGGGGCAGATGCAACAGCTGCTCAGCCCTGGTGCGGGACACTACACGGCGAGTCGGGCAGCGTGGAGAACTGGAGCTCAGGGGCCCGCCCACTCAGGAGCAGGTGCGCAGCTGACTAGCTCAGCCTGGAGGACCCGCTGGTGGGGGGGGGCACGGTGCAGCCAGGGCCTCCCCAGATCCCAGGCCACACCCCAGGCCCAGCGGGCAGCTTCTCTGGCCTCGGTGACGCCCAGGGTGCCCCAGCTTTAGAAGCTGCCTGTTGGAACTGGGGACCAGAGACTGAGAAGGGGCATGGTGGGGTTGGGGGAAGAGCTCCACCCACCAGCTCGTGCACCCCTCTGGCGAGCCCAGCCAGGGGTGGGAACAGCGACCGTGAGTGACAAGTGCAGCTGCTTGGGCACAGGGCTGGCCCGCCCACGCGAGGGCACCAAACAGACCTGGTGGGCAGATGGGATGGAAGGGCCTGTTTGTGTGCATGTGTAGCATGGGACATTTTTGAGTTCAAAGCTAACTTCTAATCCCACTGCTCCGTGAGCTTCTGGAAGGGCCCTGGTGCTCTCCTGAGGTTGCGTGCCCGTGGCTGGTTCTTGCAGGAAAAGCCACACAGCGTGTCTGGACTGAGGAGGCATCCTGACAGTGGCCGGGCTGGGATCTGATGTAGGGGTGAGCTGCCTGGGACGCTGCATCTCCCCGGATGCCACCATCCCTGGTGGGAAGCAGAGAGTGAGAAGCGCCTCTCCGGACTTGAAAGCAATTGCGCCCGGGGCAGGAGACGTTGCACGGAGGCATCTGGAGGCGGAGGGGCGCAGTCATCCTGTGGGCGGGCGTGCGGGGGGCTCCGAGGCCCGAGCAGGGCTCGTCCTGCTTCCCGTCTGACCCTGTAGCGATGGCCGGGGGGCGTGCAGCGTCCACGTGGGTGGGCACACCATCCTCCAGCGTGTGTGCGTGCCCGTGTGCATGCCGGCTCGCATCAGGGAGTGGACGGGCCTTTGCCCTCACCTGGCCTTGACCCCACCCCGTGGAGCAGGCAGAGAGGGAGGAGTGGGGAAGAGACCCAGCGATGCGGGAGCTGCCTCTGGGCGATCGTGGCAGAGCCAGGCGCACAGGTCAAGGCCAGGGGCTCCGGGCGGCGACGGCGCCTGCGGGGTTTTCCGGGCTGGGCTGTCCGTGAGGGGTCGCCAGGGCTCAGAACAGCGCAGCGGCAGCGGAGAACCGGGGCGTGGGCGTGGCCTGTGGGCGTGGGCGTGGCGGGCGGCCGCCGGCCAATCAGCGCTGCACCCCGGCCCCCGGCTCTGCGGGAAGGGGAGGGCGGCCGCCCCGGTGCTGCCCACGCCTGTCCCGACCCAGGCAGGGGTCGGGCCGCTCCAGCGGCTTCCCGTCGGACTCCGCGACCCTCAGAACTGACGGTCAAGGCCATGTCCGTGAGACTCAGAGCTGGGTTTTTGAGGACGTCCCAGCCCCCAAGCGCCCGGCCTGGAGGTGCCTCGGTTTCCCCAACCGTGAAATGGGCTGATTGTGTTCCTAGCTCATAGGGTGAAAAGCGTGGGCACAGCTCGTTCGTGGTGCAAAGCACCTTCAGCAGTGCCCCACGCGTGGCTGCAGGTGGGAGTGGCACTAATGCTGTCGGCGGTAGCCATGTTTTTGGTTTTTAAGATTTATTTATTTAGTTGAAAGAGTTACAGAGGAGAGGCAGAGGCAGGGAGAGAGAGAGCTCTTCCATTCGCTGGTTCACCCCCAGGTGGCTGGAACGGTCAGGTCTGGGCCGGGCTGGAGCCAGGAGCCAGGAGCCAGGAGCTTTATCCGAGTCTCCCACATGGGTGCAGGGGCCCAGTCACTTGGGCCATCTTTCACTGCTTTCCCAGGTGCATTAGCAGGGAGCTGGATTGGAAGTGGAGCAGCCAGAACTCAAACTGGTACCCATATGGGATGGCAACACTGCAGGCCTAGGCTTAACCCACTACTAGAGGGGTAGCTGGCCCCAAAAGTGGTGACGCCGAGGCTGAGCAAGCCCATTTGAGATGCTGGAAAGTGGACATCCTGGCAGGAGCGGGTCCGGTGCCCCAGGACAGACAGAGCGGCCCTGGAGACTCGCCGGGCAGCATGGGGCCAGGCAGCTGGGAACAGAGACCTGCTTCCTGCTGAAGATGAGCCAGCATCTTCCAGCTGTCAGGAGGCTCCGAGAAGCGGCCTCTGACCCTGGCAGGCCCTGGCTGCCTGGGGGCGCAGCTCTGAACGGCAGCCTTGAGAAATTACAAGGCAACGGTGTGCTGACCCTTGGAGCAGAGAGAGGAGACACACACCTACGGCTCGAGCAGCCCCCAGAGGCCCGTGGCAGCCGCCACCCAGGGGCTGCACCCCCTGCGTCTTGGTGAGTCTGGAGTCAGCAGGCCGGGGATGCGGATGTGGGGCGGCCCCTGTGTCTGCAGGAGCTGCTTCCTGCTCCCCAGCCTCCTCCGCCCTCCGTGCGTGCTCAGCACACTGCTGACCTCCTGGTGGGACCGCCCAGCGTGGCTCTCTCTGGGGAGTTTCAGGCCCAACTAAGAAAGCACCTGGAGGAGCTCGGCCGGGGGTCCCCGGGGTCCAGGGTGTTGACTTGTAGGGCGCGGCTCCCTGGCTGTGACATCAGGCCCTGAGCTGCTGCAGGTGCCTCCCCAGTGCTTACAGACACGTGCGGGCATGGATGGTGCTTGTTCAAACCCTGGCACTGCCTCCATGGGCTTGGGCTGGGGGCCCGAGGCTGCCCTCTGACAAGCCCCCAGAGGATTCAAGTGCGCCTTTTGGGGACCTTGCTGGGGAGAGCAGAGTGTCACACTCCCATGTCAGGGACGAGAGGCAGAGAATCAATGCACACTTGTTTCATTCCCATGGCCTTTGCTCTCCCTGCAGAGGGAAACAGTTTGCGGTCTACGAAGCTCCCAGGTGCAGAGCCATGTTCAGACCAGGCGCTCCTGACTCAAGTCTCTGAGGTCGGCTTGGGCTGTCCATCACCAGCTGTCCCATCCCCCCGCTACTTCCTCAGCTCCGTGGACTTCTGACAATGTCCTAGCTCAGTCACGTGGGACAGGGCTCACACAGGTGTGCACCCGCTGCCCGGGGTGTCAGGAAATGAATGTTTTGGGTCAGTGGGATGTTCGGGGATGAATGATGTCGGCGGATGAATTCCAGAGAAGCCAGGTAAGGAGGACAAGTGGGGCTTTTCTCGTCCCAGGGAGCATTTTGAGAAGCCACACGAGTCCCATTTCCCCATGTCCCCCTGTGCGTCCCCACACTGCACCCTGGCTGCAGGACAGAGGCACTCCACATGTGTGGTGCCGTGCATCCAACCTCGGAAGCCTGGCAGGCGCCCCTGCGGCGCCCTGAGCTGCAGGGATGGGAGGAGAGCGAGGCTGGGCCCGCAGCACGCAGGCTTCTTTGCACGTGCTGCCTCGTTCCTACTCTCAGCCCGTTGCTGGGAGGGTGGAGGGCAGCCAGGCCCCCAGGGCTCCCCGCTCAGGAAGGTGAGGCCGCAGGACCCTGTGTCCATGACCCGCCTAAGGTGCAGCCCCTTGTGTTCTCCTGCAGTCCCTCTGTTCCCTCACTTTCCTGTGACTGCGGTCCCCACTTCCGGGCGCTTTGCTGTCTGCACCGAGGGTGTGGAGTCGCTTGCCCAGTGTCTCACGTTCGGCACGGCTGTCGTGTCACATGGCTCCCAGACATCCCGCCAGATGGACGTGTTGTGACTTGCGGAACTCTTTCTGCTGTGGACATGAGATTGTGCCTAAGCGTTCTTTGTGTGCCCTTAAACCATCCTCCAGTACCGGCATCTTGGGGTGTTTGGCTTTTAAAATCCGTGGGGTGTGATCATTGTTGGGTCACAGGGCATCGGTAGTTTTACAGCTCCAGAGCTTTCGTTTTGCTGTCAGCAGTAGCCGAACCTGCAGCCTGGCCAGCATTGGATTTTTATCCCCTGGCTCATCATGATTACACTGGGTTTCTGTGATAATTGGTGACTCCAGACGCTTCGCTATGTTATTTTACTGTTTATTCCCTGCAGGATAAAAGTTCTCCTCCTGTATCTTAGGTGTTGTCTTAACATTGTGCTTCTTTCTTGAAGCTCTTTGTGTGGCTGCCAACCGTCTGCTAGGTTTGCTTCTTGGGGCTGGTATTTTCCCCTCAGTCTGGTTTTAAGCCAAGTGCCATAATCACATCGCTTTGTTCCTGGAACGTCTGATTCTTGATAAACTCACAGCACTGGCCGTGCCTGAGCACTTGGAAGACTGGAAGTTTAATTTGCAAGGAAATGAATTGGCTTCGGCGTCAGTCTGCTGTCTGGGCCGGCATGGGTCCCAGTGCCGGTGTCTCCTGTCCAGAGCCGGCTGTGCTGTGTGACAGCCCCCCTTCCTGTGCCCTGATTTCCCCTCTTGCACCCCCTTCCTGTAATTCCTCTTGAGCTCAGATAAGAAGCCCTCAAGTCGTGGTGCACTCTGAAAGCAAGAACTGATGCCTGGGCTCTGATGGCCTTTCCCACGTGGGACGCCGCCTGCTCTCCAAGGTGTGCTTCCTGCTCTCTGGCCCCGGGTCAGGCTGGCTCCGAGTCAGCCCAGCCCCTTCTCCTGGTGGGCAGCTTGCAGAGTTATCCCGTCCTGCTGTTTACTTCTTGTCCACTCACCCATTTCTCTTCCCTTGATGCCAAAAGATGAGCTGGGCACCCCCTTGCTGGCTCCACTTGATCGTCCCAGCTGGGGTCTCGTGGCTTCTCTGGACCCAAGCTGCATCCCCTTGACTGCGGATTTGGCCTGAACATTGCCAGGTGTTCACTCATGGATCCCGGGGTCACACAGCTCCCCTGGGAAGCTGACTGTATGAGTTGTTCCTGTTTTACTGCAGGTGATGTAGCATCAGCAAGGTTAAGAAAAGCAATGCGACAAGGCATCCTAGAGCCTGCTGAGTGCCGGCATCAGCTCATTCCCAGTGATGACGTCCGTGTCTGCCTCCCCCGGAGACGGGCATGATGGCCATCTCAGCCCCTGCCGCAGACTGAGGCTGGGGGCTTAGAAGAGAAGCGTGTGCAGGTCTCAGCCCTCCCTGGGGGGCTGGGAGTGGCACCTGCTTGGCTTTGGTGCTTGCTACCTGCTGTCCCACTGATGGCAGAGGAACAGAAGGGAAGGTGGCCCCTGGCAGAAGAGGCCAAGGCCATGGTGGCCTTGAACCAGCCCAGTCCCCAGAGACGTAATCCAGAGCCCCTGGCCTGACTGCCTCCCAGAGGGCCATCTCTTCACGGTCGGCTGCCTCGGTCCAGTCACACTGGAGACCAGGCTTCCAGCATAGGAGCCTCTGGGGACCACATCAGATGGACACTCTTTTTTTTTTTTTTTTTTAATGTATTTTATTTATTTCAAAGGCGGAGTCCAAGAGAGAGAGAGAGAGAGAGAGAGATCTTCCATCTGCTAGTTCAATCCCGAAATGGCTGCAATGGCTAGGGCTGGGCCAGAGTGAAACCAGGAGCTTCTTCCTAGTTTCCCACATGGGTGCAGGGGTCCAAACACTTGGGCCATCTTCTACGGTTTTCCTAGGTGCATTAGCAGGGAGCTGGATTGGAAGTGGAGCAGCTGGGACTCGACCCGGTTCCTGTATGGGATGCTGGCAGCGGCCTGCTGTGCCCCAGCGCTGGCCCCTGGATCTGTACTCTGGCAGCAGCCGTTGTGGTCATGATGATGGGCAACCTCCCCCCGCTGGAGTTCAGCATGGAGGTCAAGGGTGCGATCAGAAGCCAGGGGAGCTTGATGGACGCCTGTGGCCAGGAGGGGACAAGGGGCAGCCTGCAAGACCGGAGCTGGGCCTCGGTGCCAGACGATGCTCTCTCTGCCTCACGCCTCACCTCTCCCAGGTCTCTGCCAATCTCTACAGGGCCCCGTTTCTTGGTACCAACAGGCTTCCTCCATAGGGCTGGGAAGACGGCCACCAAGACAGGGCACCTCCTGTCCCCGCTCCCAGGTGTGGCTTCAGTCTCAGGAGGTGTCTGGGCCGTGGGAGTCTGATTGACAGATTGGGTCACTTGCTTGCTGCCCTCTGGGGCGTGCATGGGGCGGGACTCTCTCAGCACAGCAAGAAGCTGCGGAACACCTGCTCAGGCAGTGGACCACACCCGCCAGGCCCAGTCCTGGATCCCAGGCAGGTTTCGCAGGGTGGGGCTCCTTTCAGGGTATTCCTTTTCCTCCTTCTCATTGATACCTTGTTGCACGTTTGCTTCTCACTGAACTCGCCTTACTTCACCCCTGCAGTCAGAGCTTATTTGCAAGTGCGCAGGACTGGGCATTCAGTCAATCCTCAGCGGCCTGGTTTATAAGGTGATGAGCTTGTGTGGCCTGCACATGATATTATGCATATCCAGGTGGGTGTCCAGCCCCGACAGGACACCAAGAACTAGGCCCTCTGGGCAGACGAGGTGAGCCAGGGCGGGCCTTGTGTTGTGGCCACCGCCTCCCCAGCTGACTCTGAATTCTGGAATCAGCTTTTCCTCTGTGATTGTCCCTAGCACCTTTGTTGGGGGTGGTTGTCCCCCCCCCCTTTTTTTTTTATAAAGATTTATTTCATTTATTTGAAAGACAGTGTTACAGAGAGAGCCAGGGGCAGAGGCAGAGAGAGAGAGAGAGGTCTTCCATCTGCTGGTTCACTCCCCAAATGGCCATAACGGCTGGAGCCAGGAGTCTTCTGGGTCTCCCACGAAGGTGCAGGGGCCCAAGGACTTGGGCCATCTTCTACTGCTTTCCCAGGCCATAGCAGAGAGCTGGATTGGAAGAGAAGCAGCTGGGATTTGAACCGGCACCCACATAGGATGCCAGCGCTTCAGGCCAGGGTGTTAACCCACTGCGCCACAGCACCAGCCCATGTTTTTCCTACCTTTTTATCAGCACAGCTGGGCGTGGTGCCTCCTCCCCACCAGCTGAGCTCTCTCCTGTTTCCTCCTCTCTGTGGGGTTTGGACGGAACCACTGGCCGGCCTTGTTTTCTGTTCAGGGAAGCTCTGCAAACAGGCCTGCAGCCAAAGATGTTCCTTCTTCTCTTCTTACCATTTGGATCATATTAATTTTCCCATCAGTCTCTTGGGCTCCATCTGCTTCCTGTGGATCCTTTGATCCCTGGGAGGTAGGGGGTGCTGGGACCGCCAGGGTCACATGCAGCTGCTTCCTGTCCCTGAGAGAGGTCCTGAGAGAAGTGGGGGGGCACCTGCCTTGCTGTGTTTGCATTTCTGTATGTCTTTTTTAAAAGATTTATTTATTTATTTGAAAGGCAGAGTTACGCAGAGAGAGAGAGCGCGCGAGCGAGAAGTTTCCATCTCTGGTTCACTCCCTGGATGACCACAGTGGCTGGAGCTGCACTGATCCGAAGCCAGGAGCCAGAAGCGTCTTCTGGGTCTCCCACGCGGGTGCAGGGGCCCAAGTACCTGGGCCATCTTCTACTGCTATCCCAGGCCACAGCAGAGAGCTGGATCAGAAGTGGAGCAGCCGGGACTCGAACTGGCGCCCACATGGGATGCCGGCACTGCAGGTGGCGCGAGGTCTCCACTGGGGGTGGCCGCCTGGAGCTGCGTGGTTTCTCAGGTTTTATACTCGCTGTTGTTCTCACTTTGAGGTTTCTGTGAACCTTCCCGCGTGTGTGCCGGAGGACTTCCAAGGGGCCCCCTCCTGACTTTGCCGCCTATGCACGGTGATTTCCTGAGCCCCGGTTTTCTCCTCAATAAAATGGGGATAAGGATGTGTGGCAGGGAGAACCGAGTGCAGTGGGCGATGATCAGTATTACTTCATCAGGGCATCGTTGTAGCCGTGATAGAAGGGCTTCTTATTACAATCATCACGATTATGGCACAGTGCTGGGGAACACGGGCCCTGGGTTCGGATCTTGGCTCTGACCCCCGCCAGCCACGCAGCTTTGAGGAGGTCCCTAGGGCTCCTCATGTGCAACCCTGGGGTGATGACCATGGTGCCAACTGTTGCCGTTGATTTCTCAACAATGTTGCAATGGATTCGTTTCTGAGAGGAGCAGCGTGGTGGGGGCAAGAGGCGCGGAGTCACCACACAGACCCCGGGAGTGGGGTGAGAGCAGGCTTGAGGCCAGCAGCCTGCAGACTCATTTATTTCAGTTGAAACTACATCTTATATAGCCAAGACCAGCCAATCTGGTCAAGGGGCGGTCTATGCCCCAACCAATCACAGCCTGTTGCCAGGTGGGTTTCAAAGCCATTCCTGAGTAACTGACACCCGCTTGCCAGTGGCCACCTTGGCATGGCCTTCTCATTCCACCACAGCCAACCTTGGGGGTCCCTGGAGGCCTCACGCTCCCGCCTGTGGGTGCTCATGCACGCGATTGCTTCCCATCACTGCCCGCGTCAGAGTCACCGCGGGCACGGTTCTCCCATGTGCAGCTCCGCAGTCCTCCTCGGCACCGCGGGCGGCGTCCAGGGCTTCCCCTCCCTACCTGCCCCACCTCTTTCCTCCATTCCAGCTGCTGGGTTGAAGGTGAGAAGTGGCACGCACGTTGCCATTCGGCCTTAACATGCCACCATTCTGTGCTCCAACTTCCTTTCTGAATGCGAGAGGGCCCAGAGAGCAGATGTCATTGTACCCATTTCACAGATGAGGTAACCGAGTCCAGAGCTGCTTTCCCAAGGTCATTTAGCAAGGCTGAGGCAGAAGGGGAATGAGAGCCCTGCCTGCTGATGCCTGGCTCCTGCCCTTCCATGGTACCTACCTCCCAGGTCTCAGAAATCTCCATGACCCCCTCCCCAGAGGCCCCTCCTGGAGAGCACCCCCACATTCAAACCCCTGTTTCTCTTGCAGATGTAGCGTTTACTTACAATTAGCATTCAGCGGGGTTTCTGAGGCCTCCTCTTTCTGTCTATTGCATGCCTTGTTCCAGTGGGGGGATGGGGAATGCAAGGGGAGCCATGGCCGCCGGGGTGGCTGGGGTGGCTGCGTGAGCCCAGAATGCCCAGGAGGCCTTCTCGCCAAGATCTCCTGGGGCTTTGACTCAGTTTCTCAGTGCAGCATCGTGTGCCTGGATGCCTCGTGGGGTCCTCGTCCCTGGTGGTGGGGACAGTGATAGCAGGAGCCCATCTTACCCCCGTGGTGGCCCTGGCTTGCTGGAGGAGGGGGGCTCCTTCCTGATGGGGGTTTCCTCTGTGTGTGCCAGCGGCTGTCACTCACTGATCGCCCGCCCAGCGTGTGGTGGCTGCGGAGACCATGGTTGGCCAGTGCTGAGCTCTCCCTGGGGTGGGTGGGGTGATGGGGAAGGCCAGCGCCTGCCCCAGACGGAGCATCGGAGGCGGACACCCGGGCAGCCTCCCTTAGACCTCTCCCCTGGCCGCTCAGGCGCTTCTAGAACCCGGCATCAGGCCGGCCTGCCTGTTTCCCTCCCTCCTCTCCAGACAGCTCCAGTGATCCACAGCCTGGTCGCCCCTTTTTCTCACTGTCAGGGTCTCGCTCCTCTCCTCGTCTCCCCCAGTGTTGCGTCTGGGGAGTTGAGAGCGTCGTGAGCAGGAGGAATCCTCACCCACCTGGGGGTGGCCGACATGCCCTGGACTCCCAGGGCTTCAGTCCCGGCCTCCCTGCCCTGGGCCGTCCCCAGCACCCCCGCACTAGAGAGGCTCATCTCGCATCCGGGTAACGCTTTGAGGCTCAGTGTCCTCAGGAAGTCATTTCCCGGCTTTGAGGTGCTCTTGGTGGCGGCTTCCCAGCAAGGCACAGCACACCAGTGTTTGCAAAGACCACACCTCTCAGAAGAAAGGCCCAAAAAGGCAAGGACGATCTAGCAAAAAGTGCTCGGGCCCCAGCGGCCTCTGGGTGAGAGACTGCTTGTGTGTGTTCCGCAGGCCAGTTCTCCTTCCCGGCCTTTCGGAGCAAAACCGCCGCAGTGTGGAGTTGTCCCTGCACACACTTGGTGCCCGGGACCAAGTGCAGCCTGGGGGGCTGTGGTCCTTGTGAGCCCTTTGTATGTCCAGCCCTGCCCTTGGTGTGCTGGCCGCCCACCCGGAGATGGCTGGGCACTGACGCTGCCCACTGGGGGAGCTGGACCAGGCTCTGTGTGCTCATTTGCTAGCTGGCTAGCATGGCTTTTAAAGGGTTAAGCAGCTCATCCACACCAGGCCAGGGTGGAGCCCATGCTGGTTCACCCCTGCCTTTTTCCAGTCACCTGCTGCCCCAACCTGAGCCCCAGGCCACAGCAGTCTGGGTTTCTCCCTCTGGGGTTGCCCACGTTCCTGTGCTCAGCCCAGCTCCGGGGGAAGCAGAGGAGTAGGGGAGAAAACAGGGTGCTGCAGCCAGGGTTGGGGACCAGGCAAGGCAGTGCAGACCCAGCTGGATACAGCCTGAGGTGGAGGGCTCCCGGCCCCCTCCCTTCTGCCCTTGGCCCTGCCACATGGAGCCTGCACTGTCACCAGGGGTGATGTCTCAGTCTCGCAGATGCTTTGGTAGCTTTTCCACTTCTTCTGCCGTGACTGCCACTTCTTGGTACCCACAGCTGCCGCCCACGTTTCTGCCTCGGAATTTGTTATTTCGAATCTGCTGCGAGGCACCCGATCAGATAAGTAGCCTTGTGAACACTCTGTCCCCAGCATGAGTCACGGCCGGGAGAGAAAGCCTCGGGCGCCGCGTGATGACAATGGCTCTGACTTTGTTGAAGCCCTTTTGGCTTTGTTCTGTGTTCAGAGTCACGTTCTGAAAGGCGAAATTTGCTGCTGAAGTGACATTTGGCCCTGCGGGCAGAAATGTGACTCCCGAGATGGCAGGAGTGGGGACGGGAGGGGTCACAGCGGCTGCCCCGTGCTCAGGGCAGCGCGGTGGGCGGGAGCCGAGCAGCCCCGGAGGTGAACCCAGCCATCTCCTGCTTAGCTCCAGGCCACGGCGGTGCCTCCTTCCACACCCACAGACAGGCGAATGCATTGACTCCATGGGGAGCCGAGTCGGGCCGGGCACCAGCCGCTGGTGCTCTGCGGTGGGTTAGTAAGGAGCAGTAGCTCCTCCGGCCAAGGTCACAGGTGATGGAGAGGATTGAAAGGGGGGCGGTGTCTTAAGTCCTCCCATTGCGGACTACAAGATCCGCACATCACCCGAGCTTACGCTTGTTAAGAAAGCCCAAGGTGCCTGTGTGATGGCACAGCCAGTGAAGCTGTGGCCTGGGACCCCGCATCGCATACTGGAGCTGTGTTTGGGGGTTCTTGGCTGCTCCGCTTCTGATCCAGCTCCCTGCTAATGCACCTGGGAAGGCAGTGGAGGATGGTCCAAGTGCTTGGGCCCCGCTACCCACGTGGGAGACTCGGATGGGGCTCCGGGCTCCTGGCTCTACCCTGGCCCACGTGGGAGACTCGGATGGGGCTTCTGGCTCCTGGCTCCACCCTGGCCATTTCAGCCATCTGGGGAGTGAACCAGTAGATGCTAGGTCACACTTTCTTGATCTCACTCTGTTGCTCTGCCTTTTGAATAAATAAATCTTTAAAACAATACAAACCTAAATAAAAATATCATCCCCGTTATTTTTGATACTGAAAAGTTGGAAATAGGTGAAACTATTTTTAATGGAATGCTATATAATAATTCTGATATTAAAAGTCCTAATAATTGTATGGAACTGCTGGTGGAATAGACAGGTGGAGAAGTCGTTTACGTAGATTGATCAAACTGTGAAGAATTACATAGAACAGAGGAAAGACCTCAGAGTCCTGACCCTGATGATGACCTGAGCCGTGGTTCCAGGATGCGTGTGTGGGGAGTGGAGGGGCCTGAGACACATAGGAGTGGACAGCCCTTGCCAGGGGCTCCCAGCCAGTGCTGGCCGTGCGGGGCCAGGGCTTCAGATGTTTTCAGGGAAGATGGAAATCATGGTCTTTATGTGAAACCCTCAGGTTTAAGTAGTGGCAACTTTGTGTGCTTTTTGACAGTACTGTCTTGGCCATGTAGCAATTTTGGTGGTTTTGACTTTGGCTTTTGGTCCATCAGTCCTCACCTTTGGAATACCCACATGTTGACCCCAGGTGTCTCCGAGGTGTCTGCCTATAGGATAAGGAATTCTCCCTTTCCAGTGCTACAGGTAACTTTTTAAATCATAGCCTTGATAAATTCTGGTTTTAAGCAGTTACTATGTAGTATTTTTATAATTAAAGAAAAAATGAGTGACCCTAACCTTGAGTGATTGAGGTGTGTGCGTGAGAGAGAAAGAGACAGATGGGACATGCGGATACTGAAGGAAGGACATCCAATAATTTTGGGCAGTCCCTAGAACCTTCTGGAATCTCAGTTTGCTTGTTTGTAAGACACAGAGCTATCTGCTGTGCTCACCATATGAGATTAAAAACCAAAGGCAATGGCTAACACAAGAAGGCTTTGCAAATAATAAGGCAAGGGTGTGGATAAAGATGAAGTAGACACTCGGGAAATACTTGTCATAGGGACACGGGGAGGAGGGCCGGGGCTGCAGCAGTCAAAGGCACATGTGCTCCACAGCCTGGCTCTGCCCTCCCCACCTGGGACTCCTTGGTAAACAGCCTAACTCAAACTGTGGCTGTAACGCGGGGCCCCTTCACCGTTTGCTAACGCTTCGTATGCATCCTACTGTTCCGAGCCCAGTTCCTCACACCTTAAGGATAATTTCAGGCCTGCTTTCAGTGTCCAGGCGAGGGTCCATGCAGGTGGTCATAGTGCTGGGCTCAGCGTCAGAGCTCAGTAAACAGCAGTTCCCTCCTCGGTCTGGACCTGGGTTTTGTGCCTGGTGGAACCTGTTTGATTTCACCTGCTTCCTTCTCCATTCAAGGCATGAACACGCGGCAAGCGGGATGCAGTCAGGATAAAGAATCCTCCCTTTCTGTGCTTCTCGGGACAGGCGCTTTTTTCTTTTCTTGGTTTCTCACAGAGAGGAAGCTCGGTCTCGCTGGGGGCATCCACGGTGGGAGGTAAAGTCGGACTCCACCTCTGTCCGGAAAACTGGCACAGGTGCACCCCGAGAACCATCTGGCCCCTGCCTCTTCCCACAGCCCCTGCTTGGCACCTGCAGGAGCTTTGTGGGGCTCTGTACTGTGCCTGGTTGGCGTCGACTTATTCTAGCCGGGTGCGGTAGGTGCGCACTTTCATACCGATGACCTTGTCTGATAACCAAAATATCTCTAAATTCCAAATGCACAAGGAGACTTCAAAACGTTCCTGACTAAACAGAATTAAAAGATAAGTTTGTTTTGGTACACAGAAGTATTGAAACACATGCATTGTTTTTCAAGATGTCTGTTTCCTGTGAACTTTCTGCAAAGCCTTCATTTGTATGGATTTCTATTTTTTGGCACCAGAATAAGCTTAATTTTTGATTCCCTTTTCCATGAACTTTTCACAATATTCTTGTGTTTGTATACATTTTTTGAAAAAGATATATTTATTTGAGAGGCAGAGTTACAGAGAGGGAGAGACAGAGAAATCTTCCATCTGCAGGTTCACCCCCCCGAACAGTTGCAATGGGTAGAGCTGGGTCTATCTGAAGTCAGGAGCTTCCTCCAAGTCTCCCAGGTGGGGGCAGGGGCCCGAGAACTTGTACCGTCTCCCAATGCTTTCCCAGGCCATAGAAGAGAGCTGGATTAGAACAGCTGGGCCATGGACCGGCGCCCATACGGGATGGCGGCACCACAGGGGGAGGCTGTACCTGCTGCACCACAGCGACAGCCCTACTTGGACACATTTTTATCAGCAGAAGGAATCCCAACTTTCACATCAGAAGGGTCGCTCCGAGAGGCGGCTGCGGCAGGCAGGAGAGGATAACGTTTTTCTTGACCCCTCTATTCCCACGGCCCCTGAGCATCAGGGAGGATGCCGACATGGAGGAGAGCCGTCGCCCGTGTTCCCGGATCCCGTGTGCGGCTTCCCTAGTGGTAAACCCCGCACGTTTGCCAAGAGGAGGACACGAGCCCTGGAGCAAGGCTCCTAAGGAAACCGCAGGCTTCATTCAGATCTCATTGCTTTTCCCCTCACCCCACGCCCTTGCTCACGTCCAGTCCGTGGCAGTCCCTCGTGTCTCCTTGGCTTTGTGACTTTGATGGAAGGACCCTGCCTCTGGGCTTGCCTGGTGCTCTCTGCCAATGCCAGAGAGTGAGGCTGGGGGTCTGGGGAGGCATGCCGCCGCGAGGAGGTGCCCCTTTCCACATGCGAGCCTGGAGTTTGGTGGCCTTGGCCCCCTGAACGCCTGGTGATGCTGACCTTAAACTTGTGGTCGGGGTTGTGTCTGCCTTGGCTTCCCCGCCTTCCCCACGGGGACGTTGCTCTGTCCCTTTGGGTGATGAATAGATGTTTCAGGGAAAATTCTTCAAGCTTCTCCAATGTCCTGTTTGTAATTGGGCTTTCACCCCTTGCTGGGGTTCTGCAGGGGGTCAGCAGCGATCTTTGCTGTCTTGTTCCCCTGGGGTTTGCGTTTCCTGACTGCTTCTGCACTTGTTAGGAGGGATTCTTCTGTAAGGAAGACTTGGCCCTTCTCCCTGGCTTGTTATTTCTTCCATCCTTTTTATATCCCTGTGGGCTTAGTTACTTGCTTCTTTGGGCTGTCATCAATCAACATTGCTACTTATTTTATTGCTAGCTTCGCTCCAGCATTGGCTGCTGGGAACTCTTTGAGGCTGGCTCCCTCCCTCCTCTCTCCTCCTTCCCTCCTTCCTTCTCTCTCTGTCTCAACAGGTGCCGTTCTCTTTGACATATGTGTCTGCAATACAGAATCAGGGACCTACTTAGGTTATGAGAATATTAGAAATAGTTTTTCTTTGCTTTCTTTTTATAATCATAAAACATAACAAGAACCTTGTGGTGTTGAGGAAACTCAGGAAATACGTGATCCTGGGTATTGCCAACATTTCACTAGGGGAGAAAATGACAAATAAATTCTGGAGTATTGTTTTGTCGGATTTTATGGTCAAAGCATGGGAAGATGATTTAGCTGGAGAAATCAGTTTTCAAGGTTAATTCATGACCAATAAAGGAAAATGACGCTGACTGCTCATTCGGCACTGCGGTGTTGAACAGGGGTGGTGTTCCTGGGCCCTGGAGGCCGCTCTGAGCTGTACCTTTGCATAGAGTGGGAATTCTTGAAAGTGATGAGCTTAATAGGGGTAAGGAGAGAGAGTGGTTTCTCCTGATGGTATTTTTTGGTAATGCTAGGTTAAAGATCAACATTTTTGGATACTAACCCTAGAGAAGATTAATTTTTAAAATAATAGATTTTTTTTTCTATTGAAAGGGCTGGGTGACAGAGAGAGAGAGAGAGAGAGAGAGAGAGAGAGAGAGAGAGAGAGAGAAGTCTCCCATCTGCTGGTTTACTCCCTAAATGGCTGCAACAGCTGGGGCTGGGCCAGACTTAAGCTAAGAGCCAGGGACTCCACCCAGGTCTCCCGCATGGGTGGCAGGGGCCCAAGCACTTGGGCCATTGTCCCCTGCTCTCTCAGGCTCACTAGCGGGGAGCCAAATGGAAAGTGGAGCTACTGTGTCCTAAGTGCCAGGACTCAAACTACTTCTCTGGTCTGGGATGCCTGTGTGGCAGGTGGCGGCCTAACCCACTGTGCCTGCAGCTGGCCCTGGGAGACGTCTGGTCACTGCTCAGCCTGGGGACGACGGTGGAGAGCAGCCGCCCATTCGCCTTGGGGTGGACGTGAGTGCTCACCCCAGAATGGCCGGGTTCCTTTCCTGTCGTAAGACATTAACTCAACTGTGAGTAGCAAAGGCCACAGCTGCTGTGTTTTCTGAGATATCCAAATTGCAAATTTTCAAAAACGCTAGGTCTGTCCTTCTTGGGGTGTGACAGACACAGCCCGCATGTCACCGAGCCCCCGTAACCTGAGGATCCAGCAGAAGATCCATCGCGCATGCGCGCTCGTCCTGGGCTTGGCGGGGACTGCAGGAAGGCCTTGGAAAACCGAGTTCACTCTGAGGCGGTTTTGCTGCAAAGCATTCTGCAGTCTTAGACGGGAGGGGTGGCCCTCAGAGCCCACAGAAAATGGATATTAGAAACCTGTGCCTGGGGCTGGCGCCGCGGCTGAATAGGCTAATTCTCTGCCTGCAGCGCCGGCACACCGGGTTCTAGTCCTGGTCGGGGCGCCAGATTCTGTCCCGGTTGCCCCCTTCCAGTCCAGCTCTCTGCTGTGGCCCAGGAAGGCAGTGGAGGATGGCCCAAGTGCTTGGGCCCCTGTGCCTGCATGGGAGACCAGGAGGAGCACCTGGCTCCTGGCTTCTGATCAGTTTGGAGCGCTGGCTGCAGCGGCCATTGGGGTGTGAACCAACGGTAAAGGAAGACCTTTCTCTCTGTCTCTCTCACTGTCCACTCTGCCTGTCAAAAAAAAAAAAATAAATAAATAAATAAAAGAAACCTATGCCTGGGTATCAGGTTGTTTTGTACCAAAATAAGCTCATCTTTAGAAAATGTTTATCAGAGACACACAGAGAAAGAGTGTGCTTTCTCCTGGTGGCCCCAAAATGCCTGCAAGATGGGGACCCTGGGAAGATGGGGGTGGGGCAGCAGTGAATCTGGGAGCCAGGAAGTCGGCCCTGGTTTCCCACGGTGGTGGCAGGGACTCTGTCCTTGGAGTCATCACCGCCGCCTCCCAGGGTCTGCAGTCGTGGGGAGCTGGAGTCGGGACCCAGAGCCTGGTGTCGAACCCAGATACTCTGATACGGGGCTCAGGCGCCCTAACTGGAGTTCTAAGCACTCGACTGAGTACCTGCGCCCACACTTGTCTTTTAATTCAGTTGTCCTTGAGCTTCCTGCAGTACCCTCACATGCACCCACTGTTGCCTCTGCACACCTGTGGGTTCTGCATCCACAGATGTAGCTGACTGCAGGGTGAAGAAGTTAACAAGGCTTTGTGGGGCTGGCATTGTGGCACAGCAGGTCAAGCTGCGTCCTGCAGGGCCAGCATCCCATCTGGGCACCAGTTCAAGTCCTAACTGCTCCACCACCTGTCCAGCTCCCTGCCAATGCTATTGGGAAGGTAGTAGAAGATGGCCCAAGGGTTTGGGCCCCTACCACCAACGTGGGAGTCCCAGATGGAGTTCCAGGCTCCTGGCTTTGGTCTGGCCCAACCATGACCATGTGGTCATTTGGGGAGTGAACCGTTGGGGTGGAAGATCTCTCTCTCTCTCTTTGCATCTGTCTCTTGGTAACTATGACTTTCAAATTATATATATTATATATATAATATATATATATTTGTGAAAAGCACTGCACCTTCACTGAACATGTACAGACATTTTCCTTGTCATCATCCTTAAAAGGCACAGCATTGGTTATGCACATGACGTCACTGCATCACACTGGGTATTGGAATACTTGGAGTCCGGGAGGCATCTGGCGAGGATGTAAAGCCCCCAGGAGGTCGCTCTGTGCGAACACTCCGCCGCTTTATATGACAGACCGGAGCATCCAAGGATCGTGGTACCCACGGGGGTGCTGGAACCAGTTCCCTGAAGGAGGACTGTGTATATTAAAATTGTATTTTGTTTCTGATTGGACAAGGGTGTGGGCTACAATGTGATGTATTGTGGGCCTGCGGTGTGTACTGCTCATCCTGAGGCTACACAGCCATCTCAGTAAACGTTTATCCTTTCTTTGGGGGAGAAGGTTACCATTCCTGCCTTGCCCTGTTGCTAACTGGAGGCACCTGCGGCTGCTGCTCTCTGCCTGGCACCCAATGGGGCGGGAGAAGCGCCCCCTGGGGGTTGTGTCTGTGACTGCAGGGCTGCCATGAGGAAAGCCTGCTCCCTGTGGGTGAGAGGCTGGGGGCTTCAGAGGCGCAACTCCTCCTTTGGACTTGACCTTTCTCTGGGCTTCCTCCTCCTTGGCTGCTTCCTTCCTCCTCAGAGATCAGCCAGTAGAACCCCCTTGCAGGTGCAGGCACCTCCAGGGTCTGTTTCCAGCCTCTTGGCCTCAGACTCCTGTCCCACTTGGCAGCTGGATCTGAAGCTGAGCTGGAGGACCTGGAGACTCGAGGCACCCCTCCCCCCGGCTTTCCATATTTCTGTGCTGAGAAATGGTGGCCCACACATCTGTAAATACGTCATACGGGTGTCACAAATGTCCAGTTAGTGTTTAGATTCAATATTGTTCTTGCTTTCAAGGGGGAGAAATGGCCCATGTTAGATATGTGCAGGGTGGATATTTATTTGAAAGAGTGATGGAGACACACAGAGCTTCCATCTGCTGGTTTACCCCCCCAATGGCCACCATAGCCAGGGTTGAGCCAAGCGGAAACCAGGAGCCCAGAACTCCATCCCGGTCTCCCCCATGAGTGGTGGGGCCCAAAGACTTGGGCTGTCTTCTGTCGCCAGGAGCTTTCTTCCCATTCTGCTGTGGTTTGCATCTCAGCGTTCCTGTGCCGTAGGCTTCCTTTCTCAGTGCAGCTGTGTTGGGAGGTGGGGCCCTATGGGGAGGTTCTGGGTCGCGGGGGTGGCACGCTGAGGAATGCATGAATGCCTTGCTCCCAGGAATGGCTATTGAGGGGCTTCAGCCCCCTTTTCTCTCCCACCTACCCGCCCTCTCCCTGCTTCCGACGACTGCCACCTTAGGGAGCAACAGTAAGCCGCTGCCTGGTGTGGCTGCCCGAGCTCGGCCGTCTCTGGCCTCAGAGCTGGGAGTCGTGGTCCCTGGCTGTGTCTCCAGCCCTCTGCTAGAGCCGCAGATGGTGGCCTGGGGCCTTGCTCACCGGCATAGCCTCTGCCACCTCTCCCCTCACTGCTTTCAACCTCAAGCTCAACTTAGCGGCCATGGCGACTCCATCAAGTTGGCTGCAAAGGGCGTTAGTGGATAAAGGATCTCTGTTCTCCTGCTCATCCATTTCGTCATTGCCACCGGAACCAAGGGCCCGAGAGGGGCTGGGGGTGGGGTGGGGGGGAGCAGGCAGAAAGACGGCATGTGGAGCCAGCCAAGACTCTGCTTCTCCTGCCGGGGTGGTCTCCGAAGTCACCCCTGCCCTGCTGTGATTAGAGGGCTGAGGTTTAACGGGGCTCATTTCTCTAGACGTCGCAGGCGGCAGCGGAGAGGCGAGTGCTTGCTGTTTGTTTCTCTGGTCTCCCCAGCCTCTGACTTGCACTTTGCTCTCAGCTGGGATCTGCCTGAGTCAGTGTGCCCATTCCCTGGGTGGCGGTGTTGGGAGCATCTTGTGGGGGGAAGCCCTTTGTTCCAGGAGCCCGTCGTCCTCCTGCCCACACCTGCTTGCTTGCTGCTTTGCACCCTTGGTAGTGACTGGGGGAGGGGTGGCAGCTAATTGCTGACCCAGGGTCTTCAGTAGCTGGGGTTTTCTTTCTTCACCAGTCTCTTTTCTTTTTAAGATTCTTTGTATTTATTTGAAAGGCAGAACTACAGGGAGAGGGAGAGGCAGAGAGAGAGCTTCCATCTCCTGGTCCACTCCACAGATGGTTGCAATGGGCAAGTCTGGGCCAGCCTAGAACTCCATTCTGTCTTCCATGTGGGTGCAGGGGCCATCTTCCACTGCTTTCCTAGGCTCGTTAGCAGGGAGCTGGATCGGAAGTGGAGCAGCCGGGAATTGAACCAGCGCCCACATGGGATGTCGGCGTCACAGTCTGCAGCTTACCGTGCTGCGCCACGACCCAGCCTGCTTTCCCTACGTTTTCTCTTCGTCTTTCTCCTCCTCCAGTTCACTTCTCTGTTTCTTCGCTCTTTTCCCTCTTCCTCTGCTGGGAATGGAAGTGCCTGTCACAGGTCACCACCATCAGCTGCTCACCTTCCAGAGCAGGGGTGTGGAAGGACTCAGAGTTGAGGGGAGGGGAGAGTCTGGTGGCGAGGAGGGGGGTTAGCCTTCCACACGAAGGCTGATCTGCAGCAGAGCTCAGTGAGGCTGGGGACCATAGGAGCTCAGTGCCAGCAACAGTGGCGGCTCTGGGTCTCGGGGGAGGATTCTTATCCAGGAACGACTTGTGAGAGCCACAGATGCCTTTTCGAGAAATGTCCACGTTGAGTCAAAGCCAATCTTGGTCACCTGTCCGCGGTGTCCTTTGCCTGCCTTCACCTGCTTTGTGTGAGAGCAGTGCCCTTGGCTCCTTTCCACAGGCTACAGAGAGTGTGAGGTCACTGGGCCGTCGGGGGCCGGGGCATGGAGTCAGGGGTGAAGAGTGGGCTTCACATTGTCTCTGCTGTTCTCGGGGTTTGTAATCTTCAGTGTGCAAATAGCTGCTGACGGCCTCAGTGTTCTCATCTGTGCAATGAGCCTGCTGGGTTCCTCGCTGTGAGGTGCATTTCCTGGGTCACATGTGCTCTCTCCTCCTGCACTGGGGGCTCAGTGTGTGTAGAAAGCTGACCTAGCATAGGGCCTGGCGAAAGGCGGTTGCTCAGGAATATTGGAGGCGGGATGGGTAGGTGGATGAATGGATGGGTAGATGGGTGGATGGGTAGAGTGGGTGGATTGATGGATGAGTAGATGGATAGAAGGATGCATTAGTGGCTGGGTGTATGGATAGATGGATGAATGGTGGGTGGATGGGTGGATACATCAGTGGATGGGTGGATGGGTAGGTAGGTAGATGGGTAGACTGATGGATGCATGGTTGGTGGGTGGATGGATGTGTCAATGGGTGGGTGGGTGGACAGATGGATGGGTATGTTGGTGGGTGCTCCCTGTCAGGGCCTCCATGTGTGGCTGTGTGGGCTGTGTGGTTCCCAAGTCTAAGGGAAGGGAATCTACTCATGAAGACTCTGGTGGGAATCCCACACCAGGAGCTGAGCAACATGGCTGCCCGTTCCAGTGGGAAAGCCCTTGCAACCTGAAATTGCAAGAAGAAGAGTGTGAGGCCATGAGAGAGGTCACCTCCCCATGCCCCTTGACCTCGTGTCACCTTCTAGCAGGTGCAGAAGTCCCCATGGCCTCCCGACTCTGTCCCACGGCTGTGAGTGCTTCCTGGGCCGGCAGCAGCCGCAGGCTCCCGGATCTGCCAGTGCCTTGCGTCAGGTCATCTGGGTCTTCAAGAATCTCTCTTTCTAACCCAGGAAGAAATTTGTTCACCTGTTAGAAGCAGAGTTCCCTCTTCCCCACGTATAGCTGCAAGAAAACAGAATTTTCTTAGAAGAGGCATAATTTTTTTAAGAAAAATGATAAGCTTGTCTGGGGGTCTTCTACCTCCTGTGTCCCCTGGGGTACCCATGGGAAGCCCAGGGTGGGGAATTAGGGAGGGGTTGCTACTGGCCAGGGCTTTGTCAAAGCACATTCCCAGCGCCCCCTGGTGGCCATCCCCGCGTTGATGGAGGCTGGAATTCTCTGACTCAGCAGACTTGGAAACGACATTGCTGCCCAGACACCCCTACCCCACCCCACCCCACCCCACCCCACTGCTGTGGTTCCCACCCTACTCTGACTCCTGCCCACAGCTTCCTGATTCTCTGCGCTGTTCTGTCCTTTTGTCTTGGTTTTTCACGAAGTCCCAGGGCCCAGAGATCCGAGTCCTATGGGAGGAGCCTTGATTCCAGCAGCACCCTTGGGCTCGGTGTGTGCCCTGCAGTTCCCCCCAGGTTCTGCTCCTTCTTGTGTAAGATGTGAGGGGTGGGCCATCTGCAGGGCTCCAGGAAGCAGAACAATGCAGCCCGGTAAAGCTCGGGCATGGATCTCGCAGACCTCGGCGGGACATGGGAACCAGGAGCCCGGGGCAGGCTGTCGTCTCACTTCCATGAGCGCTGGCCCTCCTATCTGTAACATGGGCTTGATGCAGATCCTGGTGCTGGGGGTGTGGTGAGGCTCGGAGCACGCCTGCATGCATGATGAGCCAGGGAGCATGACTGCGGAGCTGTGGAGCAGGGCTGGCACGGGATGTCCTTGTTAATGCCACCACGATCTTCCCACGAGGAGCCCGTCTCTGAGGTGGCCTCTGAAGGGAGCACACACACCCCTTTCTAAGTGGTGGCAGCAACATGAGCATGCATGGTGCCTGGTACTTCTCTTGCGCTTGGAGAGATTCCAAAGCGATTCATTAGTCTCAGTTTTCTGTGGGTGGTTTGTCCCCATTCGGTGTCCCTGGAGCCTGGGGCCACCTGCAGCCCAGGGGACATTGTCACATCCTGTCTTTGAAGGCAGGTGTGGGGCAGGGGCTGGAGTTAGCGGTGTGGCTGTCAGCACCAGGGTAGACTAAGTCAGGGTTCTGAACGGATACTTGGGACTCAGGTGTGTGGTGTCAGGAGGGCTGTGTGAGACCACAGGTGGGAGTGTTGCACGCAGCAGGTGCCTACCGGGATTCTGCTACAGACCAGTTCCCCTGGAGCTCCCACATGTCCGTGTGTCCGGCACACAGGGCCCTGCGCTCTGTGCTTTGTATGGCATACACATTTGGAAGAGAGAGAGAGAGAAAGTCTCCCCCGGGACGAAGGTGAGGCAGGGCTCACTGCCTGTCATCAAACATCCGGGTTCCTGGGGCTCAGTGTCGCCGTCAGCTACCCTTCAGTTGCTAAAAGACCAGTGGGAGTGGATGAAAGAGCTCGCCATGGTCCTGGTGGGGAGGGGCAAGGAAGGGCTGCCTGGAGGAGGTGGGGCTAGAGCAGGGCGCGGTGGGGGAGGGGAGGCAATGGATGGAGAGAGGCTGGGGGACCAGATGGACCCAGGTAAGAACACAGAGCACAGGGTGGCACCAAGCACGAGTGCCTGTCAGAGAGCAGAACGGGGGTGGGGTGGGTTCCAGGAGGCTCTGTGACTACGCAGCAGGTGTCAGCGGAAGGGGCTGCAGGCGTGAGCGTGCGTTTTGGAGTCAGGGGACCCTGGTTTGAATCTCAGCGCGGCGCTGGCGTTGAAGTGTGCAACTCCTCTGAGCCGCAGTGTGTTTTTCTGGGAAGCAGGTCTCCAAGGGCTGCTGTACTCAAGGCTTCCCGCAGCCGCGTGGCCTGCAGGTGCCGGGTTCCTGACCGGGATCGCGGCGGCTGGGTCCGAGTATGGCTGCTGCGGTGTGGACGGCCATGACCGTGGTTCACGGAGGGGCACCGAGCAGGCACAGTTTCCTTCGGGCCTGCGGGTGTGAAGGAGGAGACGCTCTCGCAGGCACAGGCGGGGCGGCCTGAAATAGCCTGGGCATTGCCCGTGCCGTGGGCAGCCTGCCAGGCTCCGAGAGCGTGCTGCAGCGCAGAACAAAGCAGAGCTATTTTTACCTTGGGGAGCCCAAGAATGCGCCCTACCCAGCCTGACCTCGTGGCTGCCGGCCAGCAGGAAGCAGACAGCCCTGGCCCTGGCCCTGCCCTGGTAGGGAGGCTGGGCGCCCCTTCCTCGTCCCATCAGCCAGGCAGAGACCAGAAGCTCTTACTCACCAATTTCTGGGGTGCCTGGCAGGGGTCCTTGGGGGTCGATGCTGTCCCCCAGTACCGCCTGAGGAAAAGCAATCCTATGGATGGCACTGGCATCCACGTGGAGAGATTACAGGGGATACCAGGCCCTGCGCTGCCCACACATGTGCACGGGCTCTCATCTGAGTCTCTCCAGGAGGACCAGCCCCATTTTCCTGATGTGAAGACTGAGGCACAGGGGGTTAGGAGGTTGCACAGGGCTACCCCGTGAGGAAGCAGTTGGGACCCAGGCAGGGGCTGTTTCCCCTCCCTCCTTGCCTGCTCCTGGGGTCTGGGGGGAGCTGGCTTCAGTCCTGGTCTTGCCCTTGACCCAGACCTTGCCTGTCCTGACTCCTTCATACCTCAGAGTTGTTAGAGGGACAGGGCTGCAGGGCTGTGGGTGCAGAGGGCACCCTCACTTTGCACCGTCGCCTTGAGGGCTTGGGGGCCGCCATGCCTTGTTCTACGCTGCTTTTTTAGCATGTATCAGTTTCCTTAAAATGTACGAAGAATCTTAAGGATCTCATCCAAACATAGACTTGTGATTACAAAACAGAAGGTGTGTGGACACCATCTTGGTCTTCTGTTACTGGCATCTAGCGCAGAGCTGGCCCCAGCTAAGTGCGTGCTGAATGCAACGTGGGCCGTGAAGGCAGCAGCTCGCTGACCCCAGTGGGCGGTGTGGGGGGGAGCCGTGAGCAGGGGCACAGGACGGCCAGCGTGCATTTGTTCCTGATGAGAGGTGCTGAGCGGTGTGTAGGCGCGGTTCCTTTTATGCTTTTTAAAGATGCCAGTGTGTGTCTACATGCAAATCACAGAAGTTTACATATGGGCATTCGGAGGCAGGCAGCCATTCACTTTTCCCCCCCTTCAAGACGTATTCACTTATTTGAAAGAGCGGAGACGGAGAGGTCTTCCATCTACTGGCTCACTCTCCAGGTGGTCGCAATGGCTGGAGCTAGGAAAGGCTGAGGAAGGCTGTTTGGAGCTGGGGTGGGGGATGTGTGTGTGTCCCCATGGTCCTTGGGAGCCACAGGAGGTGTGAAAGAGGAGGCATCAGATCACAGTGCAGTGCGGAGAGACTTCTGGTCCCTCTCCTTTCTTTCCTGTGTGGCCCTGTGTGCTAGGGTAGGGGCTGTGGCCCGTGGGAGTGGGTGTTGAGATCGCGCTGTGGGACGTGGCTGTGTTAGCGACCCTGAGCTACAGGGGTAGCAGCAGAGAACACGCAGAGGCCTTGGGAGCTGGTCACGTCGCTGCCTTCCCAGGCCAGGGGTTGCTCTCCTGCTCACAGGTCATCCGCAGCCCTGGTAGGGGGAGGGGAAGGCAGGTGCAGGGGGAGGGAGAGCCAGGAGGAGGGGCCTTGTGGCCTGGGTGGAGTGACTGGGGACCCCACAGGGAGCCCGAGTGAGTGCATGACCTCCTCATCTCTTGCTCTTCCGTCTCTGGTACAGGACCCGCCACTTCCCCTGTCCCTGGTGGTCCCCTGTCGGCTGCGGGGTTTAGGACAACTCCTGATGGCTGGCCCAGCCGTGCCGAGCTGCTGGGCGATGCACGGTGTGTGGATCAGCCTGGATGGGGCAGTCGCCACAGAGGTGGAGGTTAGGGTGAGAGTGGAGAGGGGAGGCAGCAATTGGGGTGATCCGAGCTCTCCAGGTTGTGCGGCTGGAGGAGGGGAGCAGAAAGGCCTGTGGGGAGATAGATGTTAGGTTGGGGTCGTGGGACATGGGCCTTGCTGAGGACTCGCTGGCCCTGGGGCTGTCCAGTTCTGCCCCAAGGGGTGCAGCTCGCTTCCGGCGCTGGACGAACACACACTGCCCCCTGCTCCCCATGGGGTTCCAGAAGTCCCTCTGGTTCATTCCCCAAATGGCCACAACGGCCAGGGCTGAGCCACAGCAAAGCCAGGAGCTTGTTCCAGGTCCCCTGTGAGTGGCACATGGGCCATCTTGCACTGCTTTCCCAGGCACATTAGCAGGAAACTAGACCGGAAGTGGAGCAGCCCAGACTCCAACCAGCACCCATATGTGATGCTAACACAGTAGACAGCAGCTTGACCTGGTGCCCCACAGCTCTGGCCTTTGTCACAGAAGACACCCTGAGTGTGGGACCCCTGTGTGGGACCCTGCCCATGTCCCTTCCCTTTTCTGGGTCTCAGCTTCCCGTGTGTCTGGTGAGAAGGTCGGAAGAGAGGACTTCTGTGGTCCCAGAATACGGCCCCACCAGTGATGATGCCGCAGGTGGGTCGCCGGAGCGTTTCCGGTAACAGCTGGTGCTGCCGACTCCTGGGCAGAGCCGGTGCCATCCGCAACCTGGGTGGCTGGCGGTGCATCCCGAGGGAATTGAATTTCAGTGACCGAATAGACTGCCCTTTTCAGATTCCAAATTGCTTTGGGAGACAGATGGATCTGATTAGAGGGCTGGGAGGGGGGTGCGTGGAGCTGCGGGCGCGGCCTCTGCCTTATGAGATTAGCATCTCTGCCCGCCTGCCTGCCGGGAGCCAGCCAAAGCCTCCCCTGACGCCCGGTGCAGCTGGCAGCCTCGCTGGTTCCATCTGGATCACCTGGGCCCCGTGGGTGCTGTCTGAGAAGCGCCTCACGGAGCCGTGGCCCTGGGCTGGGGCCGGAGCCATCCCTGGGGCTGCAGCTCAGTGCTCCTGGCGCACAGAGAGGCTCCCTTCGGCAGGCATTTGGGTTTCCCTCCTGCTGTCCGGCCAGAGGCTCCCTGAGAACGGATCTCTGGCTGGAAGCGGGGACAAACCCACGTGTGGACGTGGCCGTGGGCTTTGTCTTTCCTTCTGTTGTTCCACGGTGAAGCAGAGCTCATCTCTGGGGAAAGCCAGAGCCAGGGCTGTGTCAGGCCGAAGCCAGGAGTCCTCAGCTCCATCCGGGTCCCCATCTTTGTACCTTACCCTGCCTGCCAGCGTGAGAATTAGGAGGAAGCTGGATCGGAAGTGGAGGAGCCGGGACTCGAAGCAGACACTCAGATGTGGGATGCACGTGTCTGCAAGAGGTGTCGTAAACGCTGCACCAAATGCCGCCCTGTTTTCAATCCTTCATTTATTACATATTCACAGTCTGGGCAGTGTTCGCCGGGCCCTGTTCCAGCTCCTGCAGACACAGATCTGGCTTTGCAATTTTTTGGGGGGGGTAACCTATGTCCTGAGGCGAGGGTTGCCAGACAGACACTGAGCCCCTGGGCAGCACAGATAGTGAGGTGTTTCCCTGGGGACAGTCCGAGTGCTGTGGGGACAGGAACAGGACGGTGGAGTGGGGGCTGGGCTGTGCTGGTGCAGAGGGGCATTCAGACTGACACAGGGGGTCACATGGAGACCTGAGGCCCGAGATGGGGTGTGCCAGGTGTGGCCCAGGGCCAGCAGGGAAACTGGTCAGGACGGAAGGGGAGCAAGGGCTGGGACCGTGTGTTGGACAAGGTACCTTTCCAAGACTGTGACAAGGACTGGCTGCCGATGTCTCCCTTCCAGCTCCAAGGGCTCAGCTGTTCTTCCCTGTGGGGCACAGCTTGGTAGAGGCAGCAGCAGGAGCTGGGGACAGGGAGGACACCATTGCACTGCCCTGGGTGGGAGGGGTGGGGGCTCCAGCGAGAGCTCATGCTGAGACTGAGAGGCAACCCAGGCGGCTGACCCTAACAGGGGTCCCAGGAATGGGGGAGACAAGAGGAGGAGACCAGGATGTCCGGGAAGGGGAACAGGGCTGGCAGGGGGAGCTGCCAGTGTCGCCCGTGGGCTCTGATGCCGGATGAGGTCACCCAGCATGTGGGCACCGATGGGGGCCCTGAGCCCTGAAACCCCAGTCCTGGGGTACCACCCCCACCTCGCGCAGCCCTGGGAATGGCTCTGAGGATGACAAATGTCCTTCCTGCCCTCGTCACAAACTGCTGGGGTCTTGACCTGGCCTGTGGGACAAGGTGAGTGACCTTGGTGGAGGCAGCCCTTGTGGGAGGAAGGCTCCGAGGAGGAGGAGGTTTGCACGTGGGAGGCTGGCTGGGTGGCCTGGGCATCCTTGTGATGGAGCAGACGCAGTGGCACCGGCGGCAGGAGAGCTCAGGCTATGACACAGCCACAGCTGAGGTCCAGTCCGTTCTGCAGGGGCCCTGGGGAGCCGGCCCTTTCCGAGTTGGCCCTGATGGAGGCAGAGAGGCCTCTGGGCGGAGCCTCAGGCGAGGTGCACAGGGCCAGGAGCAGGGAACTGAGTGTCTGGTTCTGAGGGGGACCTAGGAGGAAGCCCCAGGGTCAGGAATGCACCTGTTGGGGGAGGTGACCAGGCCCGTGCAACACAGGGGCAGCTCGGGGTCTGTGAAGAGAGCTGGGTTTCCCCGAGGAGTCAGCGCTGTCGGACTGTCCAGGAGCCGGCCGGGGTGTGCTCTGCTGAGTGCGTGGAGGGGAGGCTGCCCACTGGAGGACCTCACTCAAGCCCAGCTGCTCACAGAGGACCACAGAGGCCTGGAGGGCGGTGAGAGCGGGAAGCCGGGAGAAGCAGCCAGCGCCACAGGACCATGGAAGCTTCCGGAATGGGGTGGGGGCACCTGCAGAGGTGTGGCGCTGCTGTAGTAGGGGAGATGTGCCTGTCGCTTCCCAGGAAGAAGGGTGGAGGGCGGCCCCTCCCCCACAGGGGCCAAAGGCAGATTTCCACCACTTTCTCTCATTTGGTTTCTTGGGGCCAGACTGTGGGCAAAGCCACTGCTTTACTGGGGCAGGGAAACCTCCTCACAGCGACACTGAGAGGCACACTGAGGGCCACGGTGCCCACTGAGCGTGTGACAATCCCAGCTCTGCCATACCTGGGCTGTGTGACCTCGGGGAAGTCCCTCACCCTCTCTGGGCCCCTCCTGGCGTCTGGTTGCTGAGTTGGGTGAGGGCTGGGATCTGACAGTGGTTCCCTTTGCTCTTGGGAACTGGGAAGCCCCCAGAGGTCGCAGCCCCTCTTTCCTGGCTGCAGCCAGGAGCCCACGCCCAGACCCTGAGGGAGGAGGGTGCGTGGGTGCAGTGCTCCAGGGACCCCACCCACCTTGCATGAGTTGTTGTTTGTGTCAAGAGCGTCCTACCTACTACGTCCGCCGTCCCCACGTGGGCACCGCTGTCTCCTCCACGCAGGCTGCAGATAAGGCGGGAACAATGTTATCGTGGCTGCCAGCCCCTGTGGGGCACTGCCCATTGTTGGGCAGCCTTGGCTCCTGCAGGGGTGCTGGGCGGGTCCGGTGTAGATGGATGGACAGCTCAGAGGGCCAGGGCGGAGCCTGGCTTCCAGCAGAGGCTCAGAGACTGTGCCCTGGGGAAAGAAGGGAGAGAGCAGCTGGCCTCTTGCTGGGTGGGCTTGGGCCAGTCGCTTCAGCTCTGTGTGCCTCTGAAGGCCGTTGTCTGGTGGAGACGTTAAGTCTGTGAACCATACAGTGCTGTGTAGACAGGAAGCAGCAAGTGTTAGTGATCGAACTGGGAGCACTTGTGCCATGTGGGTGGGAAGGTGACGTGGAGCCTTCCCTGAAGAGTCCTGCGTGGCTCACAACAGACGCAGCTCCGAAACGAAGGGTGGGGCCCACACCTGGCCCCGCCGTTCCACCTCTGTGCACAGACCCAAAAGGAGTGGAAGTAGGGGCACGAGCAGCTTGCTGGCCCCCGGGGTCACAGCAGCCTTCCTCAGGGTAGCTGGACGACGAGGGCAGGCTGTGTGTCCACCCGCGGGTGGATGCAGGAGCCTACCCAGGAATCGGAATATCTTGTACCGTAGGAAGGAGGGGATGGTGATGCCGGTTCCCAGCACCTCAGTGCAGTGAGGACGTGTGCCGTGGATGAAGATTCTAGAACAGTCAGATTGCCGGAGACCGCAAGTAGGACTGTGGCTTCTGGGGGCAGAGTGTAGTTTAGTAGCAGAACGATACTCGGCGGGACCGCTGAGCTCTCCAGCACCAGCCTCCTGCTCAGAGCCTGCGGCTGTGGGGCCCCCATTGGCAGCACACCCGTCTGGCCTCCGGGGAACACCCATGGATTTTTTTTAAAGACCCTTCCCCGAGAGTTTCTCACTGGGGCTTGGAGCTCCTTTGGCCCCAACCCTTGGAAGTGGATCATGTCTTTGCTTGGGGTGAATCTAAACCATGAACTCCAATGGCAGAGATGGTTTGCTGGTCCCACTGTCTGTGTACCCCTCTCTTCCCCCACCTTGGGGAGGTAGCCTCCTGGGCTGGTTCCTTTTTTGTGAGCCCCCCACAGTCCTTGGAAGCCTGTGCCCTGAGCATGCACCCTGTATCATGGTGGCTGGGTGCTTGGACCTGAGACTCAGGCATACAGGGTGTGAATTACCACCTTGGGAAAACTGACCACACATGGCTGCCCAACTCCTAGGGCTGATCAAGGACACGGGCAGCCAGGAGCATCCTGGGAGCTCGGGCGAGTAAGGATGCTCCTGCCAGGAGCACGGAGAGCCCCAGGGCTGGGTGCAGCGTGCAGCTGTGATGGACACCCTGTGTTTCCCTCTATTGTATTCAAATCAAGTCCCAGCGGGTGCCGTTGGGGAGGGGCCTGAACGAGGTCAGTCCTGCAGCTTCCTGAGGCCAGGCCACTGCAAAAGCAGACGCCACCCTGGCCGGACGTCTGGACCATGGACAGCTTTGCCGGTGAAGCCGACAGTAAGTGAAGCCGTGGAGAGGGCGTGGGTGCCACCTGAGCGGCTGGTGCCTCACGCAGCCTGTGTGTGCCTGGGCGCGGTGCGGCTGTAGGTCAGCTCGGTGCTATGACAACATCCAGACCTCCCCGTCTCCTTTGCTTCTTTCCTCTTGGGGTGCGGGGAGCCCATTTGTTGCCTGCGACCCCATCTTCGTCCCGTGGCTCTGCACAGGGGAGAAGGCTGGGGTGGCCTTTCTTACGTGGCCCACAGTGGCCCTGCCTCAGACTTCTGTCTTTTCCCTTCCTCTGTGTGCTGCACAGATCCCTCCCCAGGCCGCACGTGAGCGCGCGTGTCAGGACTCTTGGCTCATGCTTGTCGTTAGATGAGCCAGCCTGCTGAAGGTCCCTGCGGCTCATCACTCCAGATCCCCCCATGGCCAAGAGCCTGCTCATTCATTCCGGCTCCCGAGACGTGCCCCAGGCGACCCCAGGCCATTATCTGAACAGAAATAAAACGGACTCCAAGCGCTAGCGCTCTTTAAAACCACAAAGAAGGAAATGGTGTTTTAGGAAGAAATGAGCTATGTTTACAAAAGGAAACACTGGATCCTGAGTTTGGAATGGGCCGTGCCGTGGCGTGGAAAGAGCATCCGACCTGGTCTGGGTGGCGCCGGCTCTCTGGGCTCCACTTAATCCCTCAGAGCCTCAGTTTCCCCTCATACAAAGGTTGGGGCAGGAGTTCTTGATTTGAGGACCATGAGACTGTGGGCAAAAGGCTGCGTGGGTGTGATTTTGGGGTGAGGTGGGGCAGGATCTGCAGACTCACCCAAGGCCCATGACCCTTGCCCATCGTCATTGTCACTGGGCGTGGTGACCTCGAAGCCCTCCGAGGGCCAGCATCGGTGGTCGTCTTTAACGTGGGGGCCTCGAGGCCCCGGGTATCAGAGTGGAACCACAGAGCGAAGCTCACCCGGCTCGGCCCAGGGCGCTCCACTTGGTGGGCTCCTTTCCACCGTGAAGTGGAAGGGTGATGGGTGTGTCGCAGCCAGTGTCTGAAGGGGGCTGCTCTGGTCGCTGGGGTCCTGGACGCTCCGTGTCCTTGGACTTGTGCTCATGTCCTCTGCTAAGGTTCCACTGCCTTCTTTTCCTTAAAGGTTTGTTCATTTGAAAGACAGAGTGGCAGAAAGAAAGAGGTCTTCCATCCACTGGTTCACTCCCCAAATGGCTGCAATGGCTGGGTTTGGGCCAGGCCAAAGTCAGGAGCCAGGAGCTTCATCTGGGCCTCCCATGCGGGTGCAGGGGCCCAAGCACTTGGGCCATCTTCTGCTGCTTTCCCAAGATGGGGAGTGAAGCAGCCGGGACTCAAATCAGCACCCATGTGGGACACTGGCATTACAGAGGGTGCTTAACCGGCTGTGCTACGACACCGGCCCCGTGGCTCTGTCTTCAAGATGCTGTTTGACACTTGTAACTGGAGTTTCTCTTAGCAGCACTGGGCTGGGGCAGATCTAGGTTCAAATCCCAGCTCTGCCTTCTCACTGCTGGGTAGCTTTGCCTTAGTCACTCAACGTCTCAGTTCCTTTTCTTGGGAGAAAATTTGGGGATGGTGCCATCTCGCAGGGTTGGCCCAGGGTTCTTTGGCTGTCAAGTGCAAACGCTGACCTGGGAAGCTGTCAGGTACCATCTCAGAGCCTGGACGTCAGAGGCTGTTACCAGGACACCTGGTGACCAGTGAGCCTCCTGCTTTGGCCTCGTGCCCTTCAGGGAGCAGGGTGAGAGGGCGGGGCCTGCCTGCGACCCCTTGCGGTTCTCATGGCACTGCGTCTGTCCTTGGCCACGTGCGAGCTCAGGTGGCACTCAGGGTCTCCTGCAGAGAGGTTTCAGTGTTTGGGCTGAAATCCGGACCCGGGTGCCTGTTTCCGCAGCTGTATGGGAGCCAGCGGCACGGCTTGTCGGCTTTAGGTTTGCCTTCTTCGGGGAGGATGCCTGTCGGTCTGTCCATCCGAATGGGCTGCGCCCCCTTCAGCCTCACTGGGCCTGGAGCTCCCACCCCTCTCTGGTACCCTGTCCCACTCTCTGCTGTCAGAAATGCAGCAGCCTGCCCGAAGCCCCCGAGGCTAGTCCCACCTGGCTGTGCGGGCCTGGGTTCCTGCTGTCGGGGACCAGGCAAATGCCCAGGGCCTGCGAAGCCACTGGGGCTCTGGGAATGGAAAGATAAGTGTATTTGTAAGTTGTGTTTTACAAGCTGATTTTATAGCAAAGCAATTTTGAAATCCATGGATGCATTTCTCTTTCTTTTTTAAAGATTTATTATTTATTTGAAAGTGTTACAAAGAGACACAGAGAGAGGTCTTCCATCTGCTGGTTCACTCCCCAAATGGTCATAGTGGCTGGAGCTGGGCCGATCCAAAGCCAGGAGCCAGGAGCTTCCTCCGGTCTCCCACGCAGGTGCAGGGGCCCAAGGACTTGGGCCATCTTCTGCTGCTTTCCCAGGCCACAGCAGAGAGCTGGATCGGAAGTGCAGCAGGTGGGACACTGTAGGTGGTGGCTTTACCTGCTATGCCACAGCACCTGCTGCGGGTTTTTCATAATGTGCATTTTTTCTTGAACTTTTTGGAGAGTCTGGTGTTTATTTTTCTCAGCAAAGCAGGTCTTCTGTCTTTAGCTCATAGTCCTCTGACTGTCTCCTGCAACTTGTTTTTACTTTCAGCAAAATGCACGTAATAGAACACGCACCGTCTCGGGCACGTGGGGTGGCAAGCAGGTATAGCCACACTTTGTGCCAGCCTCTCCTGGACTCGCTTCTTCCCGCTGCGTGGAAACTGTCCCTGATAAACTGTCCCCATGCCCTCCTCCGGCAGGCCCTGGCCCCCAGCCACTGCTCGCCTGCCTGTGTCCCAGCGTTTGAGCCCGGGCCGCTCTCTTGCCCCGTCTTGGCTGTGATGCAGTCCCCGTGGTATCTGTGCACGTCCACGGCACAGCCGCCCTGGGTGAGGCTTTGTGTACCCCGTACTCTTGGGGGCCTCTCCTCAAGGGGTGCAGGAGGGGGGGCCCTGGCCAAAAGCAGCTCCCACGCAAGACATGAAACAGAAGTGTCGGTGAGCACCCATCTGAGCGTGACCTAGGGCTTTAGGATGTGTCACCCGGAGTCAGGGCGGAGGGCTTGGGTCCCTCTTGTCATCTGACGTCAAGGGACTGACCTTTTAAAAGGGAGAAAATGCAAGGGGCTGTGCACTAATTTGGAGGAAAAATCCTTTGTATGCAAAAGGGACACAGCTCATGGCTGCCAAGCGGGAAACTGCTGGGAGACAGCCAAGGCCTCCTGCCAGCCTCCCCAGCTGCATACGTGGTGCGTGGGCTGTTGCGCAGGGACTGTGGTCACCGGACGGGGAGTGAGGGTCCTAGTTGTAGGCAAGTGCGGATGTGGGAGCTGCTCATCCAAACTCCATCTCCGAAGGAGAAGCCTGGTGTCCCGAAGTGTGCAGGAGGGCACGCCCAAGGCCTTCCCTTGAGAACCGTGCATGGGACAGGCGTGCATACAGGCTGCGTGGCCAGCTGGGCCCCTGCCCTGCTGCTCAGCCCCAACGTCATGGGGACAGTGACGCTGTGGGCTGGTGGAGCTGCACAATGCCCAGTGACGTCCCGGTTCCTGTTGTACCCACTGCTCAGGAAATGACGCGCGCCCCGGTGGGTCAGCCGGCCTCATTTCTTTGTGTACACAGCATAGTGGCGAGGTTAACTGAGCTCTGACCAACAGTCCAGAGGGGTCAGTGTGACTCCAGCTGACCGGTGGTGCTCTGGGTACCCCAGCTGCCTCTTTGGTTTGCAGAAGAACACGGCGGCCACATAGCCTTTCCCTGGCTTCCCTTCAACCAGAGGGGTGCATGGAAGCCCCTGCAGAGCAGAGACTTCTAAGGGCGGGGCTGTCCCCGCGGGAGGGCTGGGGTGCTCTCTTTCCTGTGCTTGACCTTCCAGCATTTTCCTAGGTCTGAAGGAACACAGAGAAAGAGCAGGACTCTTCCCCTCTCGGGTCCAAGGCTCGTGCCAAGTGTTGCGTGCCAGGTGCGGGTCTGGTGAGGTGTGCAGCAGTGTCGCCTGCTCCGTTTCACGCGTGGGAGGGTTGAGTTCTGCAGCGTGGGCCACTCACACGACACCAGGGCTTACTGACGGAGAGCCCAGGCGGCACTTCCCTGCCCCGGCTTCCACGCCCGCCACTGGGCCAGTCCAGCCCTGACCCCGATGTTTCATTCTGGTAGCTGGCTTCCCAGGCACTGTCTGAGACGTGCTGGGGCCTTGGGCCTAGAAAATCTCAGATTCTGCAAACCATTCTCAGAGGTGCGTGTCTGAGTCGGTGCAGGCAGTCCAGGGCTTGGGTGGGGCTCCCCTGGACAGAGTCACACTTGCTGTCCTGTGTGCTGTCTGCTGCTTTCACGCCCCCACGGCCAGGCTGAGTGAGATGCAGATTGTGTGGCCTGCAGTGTCTGGAATCTTTGCTGCCTGATGCCTGGGTCCTGGTGGCTAAGACGGCGTCAGATGCCAACGAGCCCGTGGGAAGCAGATACAGGCAGCCCCGGGAGCCACGCTGAATGTCCAGGGACGAGCGGCCGGGGGTGACATCGCCCGGCTCCCGCCTGGTTCTTAGCACATCCTGTGCTCACAGAGGGACATGTTCCTGCTCAGAAAGGCGCCCTCCAGGTCTGCAATCCTCCTGCTCACCTGCCTACGCGATGCTGCTGCTGTCACAGGACAGGGAGTTACGGATTTCAGGGTAGATAGGAAGGGGCTGCCCATTTGTCATGACAGCAGCGGCCTTCCCAGGATCCTGCCCCCGCCCCCTACGGCCACATCAGCCTCGTTGCCCTCATCTGGAGCTGGACCTGCGGGTTCTTCCGGTCCGCGTTTTTATTAAACTTAGAGCAGGAAGTTACTTTTTATCTTTGCGGAGGTCGAGCGCTGACAGCGTTGAGTCCCCCTGCCCTCTGGCAGAGCGGTGGGGTCGGCGGCTGGAGGGGTCAGCGGGATGGCAAGGACAGTGGGACAGGTGGGGTCAGCAGGATGCCTGGCCCTGTGTGCTTGGCTGACCGGGGCAGCAGGGAGCACCTCTCCTGGGCGTTCCACTGCCCACATTTTCACGGCCACCTCTCAGGCCACCTTGGCCACCAGTGAGACGGAGCTGAAGCCCTCCTGTCCCCAGCATGAAAGCCTATGGGAACAGTCTCATGCGGTGGCCAGGTGGGGGCTGAACCGCACCCAGGAGCCTCTCTCCGGCCCCAGCACTGTGGCTGTGCGGCCCAGGGAGGCTGAAGCCACCTGTCTGAGCCCCTTGTACCTCACGTCCAGTGGGGTCCCAAGTCCCTGCAGGTGGGTGGGCGGGGTGAGGCCGCAGGCATGGCAGGTGTATCTGAGCGTGTGCTCACATCAGGCGTCCGTCCTTGGGGGAGGCTCAGGTCCGTCGTGTCTACGTCCCACCTGGCAGGACAGGCTACGGTGTTAGGGACACTAGCTGGTGGTTAGTGATTTGTGCAAAAACACTTGGGAGGGGCGTAAGCTCTGGTGCCAGTCCTGGGTGAGCCACAGCCTTCCTGAGCTCAGTTTGCTCATCCGTAGAGTGGGGGTAGGGTTAGGATTGCGCTGGGGTCACCCAAGCAGCAGCCAGCAAGGAGCCACCTGAGAAGTGACTTGAGGAGGAGCAGCTACAGAGGGGAGAGCGGGGAGGAGGCTGCACAGGCCAGGCGTGGTCTGTGGCGTGGCTCCCAGAGCAGAGGTGTGCGGTGGAAGAGGCTGTGGGACCTGCCACCCCACATCTCAGATTTCTTTAACTCCCAGGGTCAGGGGTCTGGGAGGGTGCAGCTGTGCGGTCGCCTGCCCTGGGTGGTCCTCTCGTGGTGGGAGTGCCCCTTGAGGAGAGGCTCAGAATCCACGTGGCCACCTGAGATGCGTGGTTGCGTCGGCCCCGAGGCTGGAGCAGGTGCCCTGAAGCTGGGGCAGCATGGTGGTGGTGGTGGTGGCGACGGCCACAAGGAGGCGCTTGCAAACAGCAGCTGCTGTCCTTGCCCTTGGCATTGCTGGAAAGGCCCCATAGATGCATCTGTACCCCGAGAGTGTTGAGTGCCAGCATCTTAGCGAAGCCACGAGGCTGTGGGGAGCGCCCCTCCATGTCACCTGGCTTCCTGGGAAGCGGCTGTCCACTCACCCGCCGCCCTCTGAGGCTCGGCGCTCCCGGTCTTGTTTGTGCACAGGTGAGATGGAACTCAGTTTCGAGGCCGAGAGTCCCTTGGCGCCCCCTGCTGAGCTCCTGGAGAGACTACCCGGCCATGACTGGCTCCTGCCAGGTGATGGTGAGTCCTCTGCTCGGGGCTCCCGATGGGCGGGGCTGTGTCTGGAGCAGGCTGGGTCCCCTGGGGTTCCCAGGGAAGCCGCTTATCTGGGCTGCGTGGCTGACATTGCTGTCACAAAGTCCCCAGGGCCGGGTACTTTATAAAGAAGAGAGCACGGTTCTGGTGGTGCCACTCTGTGCTGGGCTCTGACGGGGAATTGGCGTCTGATGGCATCGCAGTGGCCGGGGTGCGGGAGACAGGAGAGGCAGCACACACAGACGAGGTCGCGTCTCTAGTCAGGGCCAGGCTCGCTATGTGTGTGGCACACATCGCTGTCCCAGGAACACATTGGCCCCTGCCTTCAAGGGGCCACCTTGGGCGCCAAGCCTCCAGCCCGTGAGCCCTTGGGGGACAAACCATACCCAAACTGTGGCAGGGGTGAGGGAGAGGTAACCCCCCGGGGCCCAGGGACTCCTCATGACCTGACATCCACGTGCTGGTTCTTGGAGTTCGGATGTCTCCGCGTGTCATCTGTGGTCCTCACCTGTGCCTGCAGGGGGCCAGCCGGTGCCCCCTGCTTCAGCCCCACCTCTTCCCTCCCTCAGGGCAGCAGGTGTTCTTCCCACCTCCAGAGACCCCAGGGAGGCCCCAGGAACAGAGGTCGTGGTCCTGGTTCCTGAGATACAGGTGAGGCTGAGGCTCTGCCCGGAGGCCCCGTCCTCCATTTCCCTGCGTCTCCGGTGCCCTGTGGGAGCCTTCCTGGGGGAGTGCAGCCCTGAGCATGTGTCAGGACCCCCCCCCCCCCGACCTACAGGGCCAGGGCCTGGGGCTCTGCATTCTGCTGAGCCCTTCAGGGTGTTGCCTACGAAGCCTGGTGACCTACCGTTGATGCTGTCAAGTCCGGCAAACCCTCAGCCCGGGCCACGTCCAGGCCACCGGGGATTTGCAAGCACAGCCTCCCGGGAGTGTTCAGGCTGGAGCCCACACCCACTCCCATAGGCGGCGCCCACGGCGGCCTCCGGGGGCTGTCAGACTGACGGTGTGTCATGGGCAGAGCTGTCCTCCTCCCTCTCTGACCCTTCCCCGGAGACCTTGGCCAAACGCTGGTCCAGATCCCAGAGAGGTCGCCCCCTCCTTGTGTGGAGAAGGCGTGGGGGTGCAGGGGTTCCCAGACAGTTCAGGGGGCCAGTGCCTGCCGTAGAGGTGTCTCCCAAAGCACCCCCCGGGCTGCCCACCTCGAAGCCCAGTGCACACCGTGTTTCCCCACGTGGCCGCCTCCTGTTAGGCCAGCCCGCAGCGTCTGTCCCTTGCCTGTCCACAGATGCTTAGGAATGCGGGCCTGGCCAGTGCAGGGGACAGCAGGGTCTGTGGGGCAGGATTCAAGGCATGCTCTGTGCTGCCACGGAGAAATCCACAAAATTCCTGGGACAGGGAGGGCTTTGCTAAGGAGGTGGCAGCCTCAGGGGAGAGGGGATTTTCAGAGGGTGGGGGAGGGGCACTCAGTGAGCTGGCCAGGAAAGCCCCCCCCCCCCATTCCCACGGTTGTCCCCATGGTGAGTCCCTGGGGGTCTTCCTGTGCAGGTTACTCAGAGCTCCTCTGGTCAAGGCCAAGTCCCCTGTGTGATGACCTTGCTTTTTCTACCTGTAGAATGGTCTGATTCAGCTGTCAGCTGTTTTTTTGAATTTTGGTATCTCTGAGCACATTTCAGCCGAAGCAGTTTTGCTGAGGCTGGGAGAGTTCGCCCCTTCCCCACCCTGTGTGGCTCCTGGGGGCTTTGCCACTGTGGTGCCCCCAGCCCCTTCCCTTCCCTGGGCCTCAGTGAAGCCCCTGGGGGCCTTCCCACAACCCCCCTCTGCTCGGTGCCCAGCAGGGTCCCCACAGTGACGGAGGAGGTGGCCCAGGAAGCCCTGCTCAGCTTTGTGAGCTCCAAATGCTGCTATGGCCACGCAGCCGCCGGCGACCTGGTCATCCGGGAGCTGAAGCAGCAGAACCTGTGTCGGGTGAGGGGCTGGGGGCGGGGCCTGTAGGTGGGGGAGGCGGTGTTTGGTGACGTCAGCCAGAGAAAGGAGACTTGGGGGGCAGTGTGTGGGGACAGTGGAGACGCAGAGTCCTCTCTGCAACCCATCGTCTTGGTATCCATGGAGATCGGCTCCAGGACCCCCGGGGGCTCCAGCCCTGTCTGCAAGATGGTGCACGGTTTATTCTCCTGTATGCTTTGTGTTTTTTTAAATGTAAAACTGCCTTTTCAGAAAAAAAATCTTTGTTCATTTGAAAGGCAGAGAGACAGAGGGAAATCTCTCTGCCTGTTCATTCCCCAAGTGCCCGCAAGCCAGGAGCCACGAACTCCATCTGGGTCTCCCATGTGGGTGGCAGGGAGTCAAGTATTTGAGCCCTCACGGGCTGCTCCTAGGTGCATTAGCAGGGAGCTGGGTCAGAAGCAGAGGTGGCACTGGGTCCCAGGTGCTTAACCCGCTCACCACAGCACCCCTGGCCCATGGCCTGGAATCACCGCTAGATGACTGACGATACCAGACGCAACGTGAACACTATGTAAACACGTGAGTTTGCATTGTTTACAGACTAGTCAGAAGATACCCTGTGCCTGTGCAGTACACACAGTTTTTACAGGAATATTTTTGATCCGTGGTTGGAGATCCTCCCAGCTCTGAGTGCCGCCGGTGTGCGGAGTGGACACTGCGGGCTGGGGAGGCAGGCAGGTGCCCAGGCAGGAATGACAGAGTCAGATGCACACCCAGGCTCCGCAGCGCCCAGCCGTGTCCCTGCTCAGAGGAAGGTGCTACGACCTGCCTTGGCTGCACCCCCTACATCACGACTGAGCCCAAGAATCATTGGTTCATTGGTTCAAAAGATCCTCCCTCTGACACCCAGACCATGGTGGGCACCTGTGTCTCCTTCTGCCAGCCAGGGTGCCTGTTGGTGCCCGTTTCCCAGTGTTAGCAACACAGCTGCCCTCAGGTGAGCGCTGTCACTTGGAAGTCCGATGACATTCACAGGTCGTGGTGAGAGCAGGCTGCCAAGCAGCTGGGTGACCTGGGGCAAGTCACCCGCCCTCTCTGGGCCTCTACTTGCATGGAAAGGCAGGAGCTGAGCAGTGCTCAGGATCCCCCCATCCCGTTCTGAGCGTCTGCGACGTCAGCGTCTCCTGGTGGGGACGTGGCCCCGGGCAGTCCACGTGCCGTGCCTCGCAGAGGCCACTGCTGCCCGAAGCTCGCCTCGCACAAGTGCTGTGTCCGAGTTCCTGGCACCTGAGTGGCTCCAGGGAGGAGCCTGGCAGGGGAGGCTTGCGGCGCAGGTGGCAGGGGCGTGGCTGCTGCCCCGGCACCTGCTGGCTGCCCGCTCTGCTCGGCGCTCTGTCCTCCCACGGCAGAGGCCTGATCGTACCCTTTCCCCCTTCAGTACCGACTGGAGACCTTCAGCGAATCCAGGGTGAGCGAGTGGACGTTCCAGCCCTTGACCAGTGAGTGAGTCATCCGCCAGTGCTGAATGGGGCGCTCCTGTGCCCCGAGCCAGGGCCTCTGCAGCCCCGTCCACAGGACGGTGGGCGCGAGCCTTGGAGCTGACGTCAGCAAATGATCCCTACCTGGGAGGGGCTGGAGGCGGCCCGAGAGAGGCTGCCCTTGACCTCTGAGCACCGGTGGGTGCCTGTGCGCTTGGCATCCACCTGCCAAGTGTCAAGAGCCCAACCGGTCACTGGGCCTTGTCCTGTCCGGTGGTGGACACGGTGGGAGGGGGAGGAAGGTAATGGCTGTGCAGGGGGTGGGTGGGACAGGTCTTGTTCGTGGCTCCTTCTCCGTGAGCCAGCGCTTGTCCCCACTGGTTGCATCTGGCCTTCTGTTTCCTGCCCACCCACTCTGTGTGGTAGGTGCCGCCTTGGCATCCTTTCCGAGGGGAAGGAATTGACGCTCAGAGGGGTTAAGTAACTTGTGCGGGACCCCACAGCAGGAAGCAGAAGAGCCCAAAGTGAAACCTAAGCCTCTGCCACTGCCCAACCTGGGGGCCTCACCAGGGATCCTTGTCTCCCAGTCCCCTTGCCTGATGCCGGCACCCGGCAGAGTCTTGGGCTGTTTGTTGAATGAATGCCAGCTCCTGCCTGCCTCCCTGGGGCTGTTCTCACCACGGTCCTTTGCTGGGCAGACCAGGCGGTGGATGGCCCGCAGAGAGGCCCCTCCCCCAGGCTCTGGGACATCAAGGTCCCGGCGCCCCCGCTGTTCCAGGAAGACACCAGGAAGCTGCAGGTGCCTCACTCGTCCCTGGTCAAGGTAGGTGATTTCGGGGTGTTTGTGCTCGCTGAGTGGGTTTCCCAGCCCTGCACTAGCCTTGCCTCCATCCTTTTAGAGAGGAAACCCCCAGGAAGAGGCGGGCTGCCCGTGCCTTGGTGAGGAACAGACGGAATCTAAGAACACGGTGCGTGGGAGGCTGCCCGTGAAAATCTCTCACAGGCCAGGGAGTGTGACCCCACGGCGAGAGGAGTGGCCGGTCACAGAACGGTCACCGGCGCCCAACACAAGCAGCAGAGGCTCCTGGGCAGCTGGGCGTCGGCTTTTAAAAGTCTCCTCTCTCTTTTTAAAAAGATTTTATTTATTTATTTGAGAGGCAGAGTTCCAGAGAGAGGGAGAGAGAGAGAGAGGTCTTCCATCCGCTGGTTTACTCTCCAAATGGCTACAATGGCCAGAGCTGGGCCGATCTGACACCAGGGCCCGGGAGCTTCTTCCGGGTCTCCCATGTGGGTGCAGGGGCCCAAGCGCTTGGTCCATCCTTCGCTGCTGTCCCAGGTGCGTTGGCAGGGAGCTGGATTGGAAGTGGAGCAGCCGGGACATGAAACAGCATCCATATGGGTCGCAGGCTTAGCCTACTGTGCCACAGCGGCAGCCACTTAAAAATCTCTTGTTATCTTTATCTTTGCCTTTCATTTTTGGCCCGTCAGTAGACAGTTGGGGCACTGAATGAAACTGACGTGAAGCAAAAGTTAGAGCGCGGTTGGGGCTGTCCGAGGAAGCCGGCAGGGAGCAGTTTGAGCTTCCTCTACGTGACGGACCGCGTTGGTGGCAGGCAGTGCTGAGCTGTTTCCGTTGTCACCAGCACCGCGGGTCGCTGTGGCGCCTGAGCCAAGACTTGCATTTGCTCTGAGCTTTCAGCAGGGTGTGAAGGCGAGGGCACGCAGGAGCGGCTGTGTCCTCTGCTGGAACCTGCTCTGACCAGTGACTGCCCCCTAGCCCGCAGCGCACTGCCTCTCAGGGAACGCAGCCATTTCTCACGACTTCCGGGCTGGAGGTCACATGCCTTCAGGCTGGGTGTTAGCTTTGCAGGGAGCCGTAGGGTGTGGGTCAGGACGCCAGCCTTGAGGACAGCACCAGCACCTGGCTGACCAGACTGGGCTGAGCGGAGACGGAGCCACGGTCTCCTGTGGTGGGCTCTCCAGGCCTCCTGAAACCCCCCCCCCCCGCGCCCTCTCCAGGCCTCCTGGAACCCCCCCAGCGCCCTCTCCAGGCCTCCTGGAAACCCCCCCCCCCGCGCCCTCTCCAGGCCTCCTGGAACCCCCCCCCCCGCGCCCTCTCCAGGCCTCCTGGAACCCCCCCCCAGCGCCCTCTCCAGGCCTCCTGGAACCCCCCCCGCGCCCTCTCCAGGCCTCCTGGACCCCCCCCAGGCGCCCTCTCCAGGCCTCCTGGACCCCCCCCAGCGCCCTCTCCAGGCCTCCTGGACCCCCCCCCAGCGCCCTCTCCAGGCCTCCTGGACCCCCCCCCCCCGTGCCCTCTCCAGGTCTCCTGGAAACCCCCCCCCCCGCGCCCTCTCCAGGCCTCCTGGAACTCCCCCCAGCGCCCTCTCCAGGCCTCCTGGACCCCCCCCAGCGCCCTCTCCAGGCCTCCTGGAACTCTCCCCAGCGCCCTCTCCAGGCCTCCTGGACCCCCCCCCCCCCGTGCCCTCTCCAGGTCTCCTGGAAACCCCCCGCCCCCGCGCCCTCTCCAGGCCTCCTGGAACTCCCCCCCGCGCCCTCTCCAGGCCTCCTGGAACCCCCCCCCGCGCCCTCTCCAGGCCTCCTGGAACCCCCCCCAGCGCCCTCTCCAGGCCTCCTGGAACCCCCCCCCGCGCCCTCTCCAGGCCTCCTGGACCCCCCCCAGGCGCCCTCTCCAGGCCTCCTGGACCCCCCCCCCCCGTGCCCTCTCCAGGTCTCCTGGAAACCCCCCCCCCGCGCCCTCTCCAGGCCTCCTGGACCCCCCCCAGCGCCCTCTCCAGGCCTCCTGGACCCCCCCCCCCAGCGCCCTCTCCAGGCCTCCTGGACCCCCCCCCCCCCGTGTGTCGCTCCCCGTCTTCGTGGGGGAACGACACAGGACCCTGCGCTGTTCTTTCGTCTGCTCGGCCCTCCCCGGGTTTGCTGCTGGTTCTTCCCGGGTTGGCTACTATCCCTTCCACCTCCGTGGAAGGGCAGTTCCCCCTGGCCGCATTCCCCACTTCCGCAGGGGAGCGGCACACCGCCGGCCGGTTCTCTCGGGGGCTGCACGGGTTCCCTTAGATGTTCCCCATAGATGTTCCTGGTGCATGCCGTCTCTCTCCTCCTTTATAGTCCTTCTCTGCCAATCCCAACTCGGCTGAGTACGCTGCTCTCCAATCAGGAGCAAGTCCTACAGTTAATTGGTTGAACTGGAGGCAGCTGTGCGGAAGCTGTTTACTTCTCTCCCAGCGCCATATTGTGGGAGAGCAGATGCATAGAATAAGTCCTAATTCGAGTAACTTAGTCTGGTCCGGATTGCTCCCCACAGATCCCCCTTTCTTTTTATTTTTTAGCGTTGATACGCGCCTGTCCTCGGTGTCCCGCGGCACACACTCTGCTCTACTTGCTAGAGCCGCCACAGGCTCTTACAAGTCCTATCAATCAGGAAAACCGAATCCGGGTCCTCTCTTCGCCATTGTGAGGAGGTTTTTAGGCGCTGATGCATGCCTGTGTTCGGTGCCCTGCAGCGCATGCTCTGCTCTGCCCGCAGGGGCTTACAAAACCTATCAGGCAAACCGAATCCAAGCCTTCTCATTGCCTTATTGTGGGGGAGACTTATTAGTGTTGGTTCGTGCCTATCTTCGGTGACCTGCAGCTCATACTCTGGTCGAGCTTTGCTGGCGCTTACCGCCTTAAATCAGGCAGACCGAATCCAAGCCTTCTAATTGGCATGTTGAGGGGAGGCCTTATTTTTCTCTATTTCTCTATCTCCGGGCATTCCTACCTCTCCCATTTCACTTCTATCTTCCAGCATTCCCATTTCTCTTTTACTTCACTTCCAAACTTCTGTTTCTCTTATCCCTGCGGCTTTCCGGCACCTCGCCCCGCCGGCGGGTTCCCGGCTCTGCGCCGCTTCAGCCCGCGCGCCTCTCTGCGCGGCTTCCCGGCTTTGCGCGGTCCGCGGTCTCCACGCTTAACCCTTTCGCGTCTGAACCACGGCCTACGCCAGCGTTCCCTATCTATTCACGCCCCGTGCTCTCTCTGCACGCGGCGGCTTCCGCGAGTAACACGGCGTAGCTTGCGTCTCCGCCACTAGGATTCAATCTAAGTTCCCCGGGCTAGCCTGGCGAATTCAACCCAGCGTACGTCTCCGCCCTACGGTTTGGCTTCCCGTCCTTTGCTCCCCGGGCTAATCAGACGGATCCCAACCTGGCTTACGTCTCAGCTTCTAGTTTCAACTTTTCGCCCCCTATTCCCGGGCTAACTTGAGAACCCCAAAGTGGCTTTCGTTTCCGCCTCGGCCTGCCCCCCGCGGCTTCAATTTCCCTAACATTTTTCTCTACCCGGTATGTTTCCCCAAGCTTTCCTCCAACGATATTCCTCCCTCATTTCTCCTGGCCTCTCCCCACAGTCCGCGTCCGAGTCTGTTTGTTCTAGCTTTCACTTTCGCTTTCGACCTTAGAGATTTCTCCCAGCTTCCCCCCGTAGTCCGAATCCGAGTCTATGCCTAGGCTTTCAATAGCTTCTTCCGGCTCCTTTTTCGTCCGGCTTTTCCCTAGGCTGTTTGCTAGTTTCTCTCTCCGGTATTTTCCCATTTCTTCCCGTTTCTTCCCTCCTAAGTTTGCTATCCGTCCTAGGTTTCCTATCCGAGCTAGGTTTCCTATCCGAGTCATTTCTTCCCTCCTAGGTTTCCTATCCGAGTCACGGCACCATTATGTCGCTCCCCCTCTTCGTGGAGGAGCAACACTAAACCCTGCCTGGGCTTCATATCCGAGTCACGGCACCATTATGTCGCTCCCCGTCTTCGTGGGGGAACGACACAGGACCCTGCGCTGTTCTTTCGTCTGCTCGGCCCTCCCCGGGTTTGCTGCTGGTTCTTCCCGGGTTGGCTACTATCCCTTCCACCTCCGTGGAAGGGCAGTTCCCCCTGGCCGCATTCCCCACTTCCGCAGGGGAGCGGCACACCGCCGGCCGGTTCTCTCGGGGGCTGCACGGGTTCCCTTAGATGTTCCCCATAGATGTTCCTGGTGCATGCCGTCTCTCTCCTCCTTTATAGTCCTTCTCTGCCAATCCCAACTCGGCTGAGTACGCTGCTCTCCAATCAGGAGCAAGTCCTACAGTTAATTGGTTGAACTGGAGGCAGCTGTGCGGAAGCTGTTTACTTCTCTCCCAGCGCCATATTGTGGGAGAGCAGATGCATAGAATAAGTCCTAATTCGAGTAACTTAGTCTGGTCCGGATTGCTCCCCACACCCGTGCCCTTTCCAGGTCTCCTGGAAACCCCCCCCCCGCGCCCTTTCCAGGTCTCCTGGAAACCCCCCCCCCCCGCGCCCTCTCCAGGCCTCCTGGAACTCCCCCCCGCGCCCTCTCCAGGCCTCCTGGACCCCCCCCCCCAGCGCCCTCTCCAGGCCTCCTGGAACTCCCCCCAGCGCCCTCTCCAGGCCTCCTGGACCCCCCCCCCCGTGCCCTCTCCAGGCCTCCTGGAAACCCCCCCCCCGCGCCCTCTCCAGGCCTCCTGGAACCCCCCCCCCACGCTCTCTCCAGGCCTCCTGGAACCCCCCACCCCGCGCCCTCTCCAGGCCTCCTGGAACTCCCCCCAGCGCCCTCTCCAGGCCTCCTGGACCCCCCCCCCGTGCCCTCTCCAGGCCTCCTGGAAACCCCCCCAGCGCCCTCTCCAGGCCTCCTGGAACCCCCCCGCGCCCTCTCCAGGCCTCCTGGACCCCCCCCAGGCGCCCTCTCCAGGCCTCCTGGACCCCCCCCAGCGCCCTCTCCAGGCCTCCTGGAACTCTCCCCAGCGCCCTCTCCAGGCCTCCTGGACCCCCCCCCCCGTGCCCTCTCCAGGTCTCCTGGAAACCCCCCCCCCCCCGCGCCCTCTCCAGGCCTCCTGGAACCCCCCCAGCGCCCTCTCCAGGCCTCCTGGAAACCCCCCCCCCCGCGCCCTCTCCAGGCCTCCTGGAACACCCCCCCCCCCGCGCCCTCTCCAGGCCTCCTGGAACCCCCCCCAGCGCCCTCTCCAGGCCTCCTGGAACCCCCCCCCGCGCCCTCTCCAGGCCTCCTGGACCCCCCCCAGGCGCCCTCTCCAGGCCTCCTGGACCCCCCCCAGCGCCCTCTCCAGGCCTCCTGGAACTCTCCCCAGCGCCCTCTCCAGGCCTCCTGGAACCCCCCCCAGCGCCCTCTCCAGGCCTCCTGGAACCCCCCCCGCGCCCTCTCCAGGCCTCCTGGACCCCCCCCAGGCGCCCTCTCCAGGCCTCCTGGACCCCCCCCAGCGCCCTCTCCAGGCCTCCTGGACCCCCCCCCCCAGCGCCCTCTCCAGGCCTCCTGGACCCCCCCCCCCCCGTGCCCTTTCCAGGTCTCCTGGAAACCCCCCCCCCCCCGCGCCCTTTCCAGGTCTCCTGGAAACCCCCCCCCCCCGCGCCCTCTCCAGGCCTCCTGGAACTCCCCCCCGCGCCCTCTCCAGGCCTCCTGGACCCCCCCCCCCAGCGCCCTCTCCAGGCCTCCTGGAACTCTCCCCAGCGCCCTCTCCAGGCCTCCTGGACCCCCCCCCCCCGTGCCCTCTCCAGGCCTCCTGGAACCCCCCCCCCCGCGCCCTCTCCAGGCCTCCTGGAACCCCCCCCCCACGCCCTCTCCAGGCCTCCTGGAACCCCCCACCCCGCGCCCTCTCCAGGCCTCCTGGAACTCCCCCCAGCGCCCTCTCCAGGCCTCCTGGACCCCCCCCCCGTGCCCTCTCCAGGCCTCCTGGAAACCCCCCCAGCGCCCTCTCCAGGCCTCCTAGAACCCCCCCCCCCCGCGCCCTCTCCAGGCCTCCTGGACCCCCCCCCAGCGCCCTCTCCAGGCCTCCTGGAACCCGCCCCCCCGTGCCCTCTCCAGGCCTCCTGGAAACCCCCCCCCCCGCGCCCTCTCCAGGCCTCCTGGAACCCCCCCCCCCCGCGCCCGCTCCAGGCCTCCTGGAACCCCCCCCCAGTGCCCTCTCCAGGCCTCCTGGACCCCCCCTCCGCGCCCTCTCCAGGCCTCCTGGACCCCCCCCCCCCCAGCGCCCTCTCCAAGCCCGGCCTCACCTGCAGCCCTTCTGGAGATGATGATGGCGTCGTGGTGGGAGAGGTGGCACTGAGTCCACAGATGGCGTTTCACTTTCAGGAATGCCACAAATGCCACGGGCGTGGGCGGTACAAGTGCAGTGGATGCCATGGAGCGGGCAGGGTGAGTGACAGTGTGTGTGTGTGTGTGTGTGTATGACACAGTGAGTGTATGGGGCACAGTGAGTGACAGTGTGTGTGTGTGAGACAATGTGTGTGGGGGGCATGGTGAGTGACAGTGTGTGAGTGTGTATGTGTGTGACACAGTGAGTCAGTGAGTGTGTGGGGCACAGTGAGTGACAGTGTGTGAGTGTGTGTGTGTGACAGTGTGTGTGGGGCATTGTAAGTGACACTGTGTGTGTGACACAGTGTGTGTGTGTGACACAGTGTGTGTGTGTGACACAGTGAGTGGGGGGGTATGGTGAGTGACAGTGGGGGGGGGACACGGCGAGTGACAATGTGTGAGGGGCATGGTGAGTGACAGTGTGTATGTGTGAGTGACTGTGTGTGTGTGAGTGATGGAGTGTGGAGGGGCATGGTGACAGTGTGTGTGTGTGAGTGACAGTGTGTGTGTGTGTGAGTGATGGAGTGTGTATGAGTGATGGAGTGTGTGTAGGGGGGCAAGGTGACAGTGTGTGTGTGTGTGTGTGTGTAGAGGGCTGGGCTGTGGCCTGGGCTCCTGCGCTCACACTCCCCTCGCGAAGTCCCCCTCCCTTTCTGGCCTCTGTCTTCCCGTCTGTGAAGTGGAGCATTAGGCCTGGGTGGTCTCTCGTGTTTTTGCTTCCTCTGCATGGCCCCGCATTCGCTGAGTCGGGGCTCCCTCGTGCCCCAGAGGCCTCCCTGTCTGCGTGGGGAAGGAGACTGGGGCGTGACCAGGGTTGGTGGCCCGTGGTGGTGGCTGGTCCTGCAGCGGCCCCTGGGCTGTGGTGAGGAATTCATACATCCGTTGCCTCTTAGCTCTGGAGGCTTAGGTCAAAGGTCAGGGTTCTCTGTGGGTCGGCCCTGGGGGGCTCCTCTCCACGCTGAGGCGGAGAGTGAGGCAGCTGTCTCCTGGAAACGGGGCCTTGGGAAACACAGCCCCAGGGGACGCAGCCCAGGCTGCGGGCCGAGGGAGGGGTCCGAGCCAGGTGTGCGAGGCCAGCGTGACGCAGGAGGCCTGGCTGTGCCCGCAGGTGCGGTGTCTGTTCTGCAGCGGAGGCAAGCGCAGAGCCAGGCGGCCACGGCGGTGCCAGCTGTGCTCCGGCTCCGGCCGGCGCAGGTAAGAGCCAGCGCCCCCACCTGCGGGGCGGCGTCCTCGCCCACTGGCTGCTTCTGCCCATCGCAGAGCGTGTGCCCAGCAGGTGTCCAGTCCTGCAGAGCGGGACCTGGTGTGAGGCCACCCCACCCCTCCCCATGTCCTCTGCGCTGGCTTCACTCTCGGGTGGGCTGTCCCCCGCCACCTGCAGGCTTAGTGACCCCAGGGTGGAAGGAGGCCCCTGTCCTGACGGCACACCCCCAGGCCGGGAGCCCCTCCTAGCATTGGCTGGGACAGCCGGCAGGGATCCCACGCTCCTTGAGAAGGCTCGGGTGGGCCCCAGAGCCCGGGCAGTGGAGGGGGCAGGGTGGTCCCCAAAGGGATGTTGGGGCCCTGCCCAAAGTGGGGGTGACACGGCCTAAGCCCAGCACAGGCCCCCTCTGATCGCCTCGTGAGGGCGGGTTCGTGCTGGGGCTTCCGGGTGCCTGCAGGCCCCTGCACCCCGTCAGGTGCGGCACGTGCTCAGGGCGCGCCAGCAAGACCTGCGCCACCTGCAAGGGGGAGAAGAAGCTGCTACACTTCGTCCAGCTCGTCACCGTGTGGTGCGTGGCGGCCCCTCGGGCCCAGGGCCGCGGCGGGGGGGCGGCAGCGGAGGGGCGGGGGCTGCTGGGCATGGGGCCTGCACCAGAGACAGCGGGGGTGGTGGGTAGGGAGGTCGGCCAGGGCTGCAGGAAGCAGCAGGGGCGCGCCCTGGGAGGGTGCTGGCAGCTGTGGAGAGGCCAGGATTGAGCTCCCGCCCCCTCTGCTCCCCCCCCCCCCCCCCCCGGATCAGAGCCAGCAGGGCTGCTCTCCACTCCTGAGCGAGCCCAGGCGCAGGCGCTGAAAGGTGTCTCTCGGGTCCGGGCCTCGCTGAGTGCCTTGTGGACAAACAGTGGACGGCGGTTGTGGCCCCGGGCAGACAGCGCCTTTCATTCCCATTGTAAAGATGGGAATGCCGACTCAGGTCCACTGCCCACCCCCGGACCCCGGTCTGTGTGACCCCAAAGCCTACATTCCTAACCCTCTGGTGCCCTGTCCCCTCCCGCCCAGGAAGAACAGCGTGTTTGAGTTCGTGTCCGAGCCCCGGCTCAGCTGCCCCGTGGAGCTCCTTGCGAAGGCCAAGGGCGAAAGCCTCTTCCAGGACGAGGACGTGGTGGTGAGGGGGGCAGCGCTGTGGAGCTGGGTCTGCGGTGGGCGTGGCACGCACGGGTGGGAACAGAGGACTGGGCTGCTGGCAGCAGGGGGCGGGCCGCTCCTCACAGCCCCGCCCACCTCTGCACATCTGGAGACCCTCCCTCCTTCGGGAGCTGAGAAACCAAAGCTGCCCCCATCTGCCTTATGGTAGCGGGTGGAGGACTCGGTGGGCAGTCCCAGCTGTGTGCTCCCAGCTGTGGGCCAGCACGGAGAGGGGGGACCGGGGACTGGGGTGAGGTGTGGTCCAGCTGTCTGGGCAGTTCTGGTCTCTGCACATGTGACATCGGCTGCTTCCGGGATGTGGACCCTGTGCAGTGGGGGAGTGGACCTGGACTTGTGGTTACGAGGGAGGGGGCAGGGCTGGGAGCCAGGCAGAGTGAGGGGCTCAGGTATGAGAGGTGAGACAGGGCCCTGCCCAGCCCCTGCTCTTATAAATAAAGCTTTATTGGCACACGGCCCCGCACATTTGCTGACATTCTGCAAGTGACTGCTTTAATTTGAATGCATTCTCATTCTGGCTCGGCTGGGAGCCTTGTTAGAGGATGTGGCTTGGATGGGACGTGTGCGCAGGCCTCTGGTATTGTCCCCTCGCTGAGAGGCAGCCACATAACCTCTTCTCTGCCCCAGTGTCACCAGCTCCCTGGAGCCTAGGGCTTCACCCTCAGCCTCCCTCCCCGCCCCCGTCTGGGTCTGGTGGTGCCCTCCCTCACTGTCAGCCCTGCCCCCTACCCAGTGGCCAGGCATGCATATCTTTCTCTCCTCCTCCGCCCCCCCCCCCCCCAGTGTCCCCAGCCCAGGCCCAGGCCCAGGGGGACACAGCGGGAGCAGGGGTGGGGGGAAGACACATGGTTCACTGACAGGGCCTGCACCTGCGTTGGTCACCAGGTGCCTGGCACTCGGTGCACTGGCCGTGAGGGCTTGCTCAGAGCCTGGCAGGGTTGCAGGGGCTGGGGCTGCCCCTGGTTACCCCGCCTCTGTGTTGGGATTCCCCGGGACCATGGCAGAGCTTGACCCAGTGCCCGAGGCTTGTGCTGTGTCCCAGGACCCCTCCCTCCGCAGTCTGGCTCAGGGCGGCTGCAGGCTCTCCCAGGCTCCTGCACAGTGGGTGGCCACCTTCTCTCTCCCAGGTGTACCCCATTGTGGACTTCCCCCTGCCGGAGATTGCGCGGGCCTCCCAGAGGGGCATCGCAGAACACAGTGCCGCCCTGGGCTCCCGGGCACGCATCCTGAAGCAGGTGCGGAGGGCCTGGGCGGGGGGCTTCAGGGACTGAGCCTGGGGGAGAATGGCCTGGGCTTTTGGGAGGGAGGCTCCAGGCTGGGCTGGGCCTGTCCAGGCATCTGGGGCCTCCTTCCTGAGAAAGAGGGGAGGAGAGAGCGGCCAGCAGGAGGGGCGCACGGTGCTGGAAGCTGACGGGGGTCAGTGTGGCCAGAGCTGGAGGACAGGGCCCCGTGAGGCCACAGAGGCTGGCAGGAGGGACGGCAGGCCCCGCGACAGGTCTGGGTTTGTGCTGAAGGATCTGGGAGCCGCCGGCGGGTCTCCAGTGTGGGATTTGGATTCTAAATCTCGGCTGTTCGGGCTGGAGGTGGAGAGCTCTGGACTCAAGGTGGTGGCCAGGGCCAGACCTGCCTCGGGTGCCATGAGCTGATGGCCACCAGGTGGCGGCAGAGCAGCCACGAGCTCCGGGGGCTGAAGATGGGGTCTGGCCCAGGGCGCCCTGCACTGGGGCTGGGTGGAACTCAGTGGTGCAGAGCCCTTGAATGCCAGCTGTGGAGGATGAACATTATCCCTCCCACAGGCGGTAGGGAGCTATCGAAGGCTCTTGAGCAGGTGAGTGACCCCAGCAGGACACTGAAGATTGTGGCCATTTGTTTCCTCAGCGCCAGACCATTGAGCTGGTTCCCCTCACGGAAGTCCATTGCTGGTACCGGGGAGAGACCTACGTCTACTACATCTGTGGCACCGACCACCAGGTGGACGTGGGCGACTTCCCTCGGCGGCACTGCTGCGGCTGCACCATCCTCTGACGTCCCTCAGCGGGCCGAGGCGGGGGGACGCTGGGCTCCGGCGGGCGGTCCCGTGCAGCCCCCGGGTGTGTTTCCACGCAGTCCCGCCGGCCGACTGTACAGCACAGCCTTGCACGGAGACTCCCGGGCCGTCGGCAGCACACGCTCATCTTTGCGAGACGAGTCGAATCGGAGCCCAAGCCGATGCCGCCGTGGGGCCTGTGTCTTGAGCTCGCTTCCCTTGCCCACGCTGGGGTTGTCGGTGCTTCTCCTTGCGTGAGCTGAGCTGGGCATTCCTGCCAGGGTTAAAGACGCCCCATTTCACTGCCCCTGCTGCCCTGCACACCCAAGATGTGCGCTTGTTCTCCCTGTCCCGTGGGTGTGGAGTTCAGCCGCAGCTGGGATTGGTGAGTCCCGTTTGGTGAGGTTCGGGCCTCACCTGGGAGTCTCAGAGCCTGGGGTGGGGGAGGGCTCCAGACTCGGGGCTGAAGACCCCTGAAGGTGGTGGCCCCCGTAGCTGCGGGCTGAGGGTTGGGCGGTGTTGTTGCACTCGGATTGCGTGCCCCCATTTCTGGGCCTGAGTGGAGAGCTCAGTACCATGCTGGAGTGACCACGCACCTGCTTGCCAGTCCCTAGACCTGGTGCCTGCCCGTGGGAGGGGTCTGAGACAGGGAGGCTGGACAGATGCAGTTCCGGACAGGCGTGCTAGGCTTTGAGCCCGCCCACTGAGCAAGGCGTGAGCCTATGTCCTGTGCAGGGGCTCCCAGTGGGGCGGATGAGTGACTGCCCGAGGCTGACCCTGGCGGCAATGGACGAGGCTACCCTCTCCAGGGTGTCTGCACTGTTGACCCTGTCCCAGGGAGGTGGACATAAGAAGGCTGGTGGGGGAGGGGTTTGGGGAGACTGAGGCTACCCCCCAGGGCCTGTTGACAAGAGACGTGGACACTGACCTGGCTCTGCCCCTGTAGGGGCTGCGTGGCCATGTTCTGTCTGATGTCGCCGCTTGGCTTGTTTGGCTGAACCCCACGTAGGCGGGTCTGGCTGGCAGCTGGTGGTCCCGGCAAGGGCTTGGGCCCGCACTCCCTGGGGACGGCTCGGAGGCAGGGGGTCTTGATGAAGACGCGAATGGATGAGCACCTAGGGCTCTGAGAAGCCTGAGCCTGGGGCACCTGCTGCGCTCAGATGTCAGCTCTGGCCCTGGCTGCCTCCAGCCAAGTGCACAGGCTGAACAAGGCAGAGGCCGGGGCGGGGCGAGACACAGCTTTGGGTCGGGGCTCACTGGGCCCAGACACTGGCTGGTTGCGGGGTCAGAGCCTGATGGAAGGATTCCCAGGGGAAGAGCCCACCTCCTCTCCCCCTGCAGCTCTGTCATGTTCGGGCCTGGGAGGCCCTGCACCTGCCCACGTGTCCCCACGGCCGCCTCCCTGGTCCCGAGTGCCCCTCTGCCCAGCGGGGCGTTGGGCCAAGGGAGGCGCCGTTTTGGGTTTTCACCATGGCCGGCAATGGCTGTTACTGTGCAGACCTAGCTGAAGCCACTGGGGCAAAGCCCAGGGATCCCTTGACCCCAACACTGGCCGCCAGGGCCTGTGGCGGCGGGCCGGCTTCAGTGCAGGTTCTCAGAAGGTGGTGCTGACGTGCAGGCCTGGGGACAACACCAGCCCTGCTGTCTGCCGGCTGCTGTGTTCCCTGGGCCTGTGCGGGGGGCGGCCAGCCCCATGCTGGGAGCTGAGGGCTGTGCAGAGACCTGTAGCCCGCCCTGAGGTTCCTGGCAGTGTGGGAGGCCGGGCACGCAGGAGTGGGAGACGCAGGTGGGCGAGAGTCAGGCTCTGTAGGAGGAGGTGATGGCTGTCAGTGGCCGGAAGTCACTTTTGGCAGAAATTCTGGGGTAGCTCTTGTGCCTCCGTGAGGTCTACCAGCCATGGGTGCAGGTGCATCTGGGTCTGGAAAGATGTCCCTCAACCCAGCCCCCGGCCCCCTGCCCTTTTTCTCTGAGCTGTGCTCCCTCTGGATGTGGTCCCTGGGCAGGCTCCCTCTCCGCTGCCCGCTGCCCACGGTGGCCAGCCACCAGGAGCTCGTGGATTCCCTCGCCCCAGCAGAGAGAAGGCTGCATGCTCATTTCCCAGCGGCACCCGCAGCAGCCCTGGGGAAGGCGCTCAGCGGCTTGGCCTGGGGCCCATGAGCAGCCTGGAACCAGTCGCTGGCCAGGAGATGCAGTGGCTCAATTGGTTGGCCAGGACCACAACCCTGCCCCCCCCAGCTCAGGGCAGCCTTGGGCAACTCAGACAGGGCTGGGAACTGGGCAGGCTGTCCACATGAGGGGCGGACAGAATGCGCTTGGTATGTGCAGATGGTGTTCTGGAATTTTCTGCATGCATTGTCCCAAATGATGTCTTACATGCATGAGGAGAGATTGGCCTGGGTCTTCTCTCTGGGCTTTCCCGGGTGGGTGGGAAGTGTATGGCTGCTGTGCCTCTGCCCATTGGTTGTTAGGAACAGGAATGGGGACTGACCTGGGCCTCCTGCCTGCAGGTCTGATATGTGCTCCTGGAGTGTGTGTGTGAGGTGTGCACATGCGTGTGCACACATAGAATGTGGGCGTGCATGTGTGTGTACATGGGTGTGTGCACATGGGGTGCATGTGGGTGTACACATGTGTGCACAGTGTGTGTATACATGGGATGTATGAGAGTGTGCGTATGTGCACAGGGTGTGTGGGGGTGTGCACACAGAATGTGTGTGATTGTGCACATGTGTGTAATGATGTGTGTGCATATGGGATGTGTGCGCATGTATGTACACGGGTATACATGTGTGTACACATGGGATGTGTGTGGCATGTGTTGGTGTGTGGGGTATGTGTGTGGTGTATGTGTACTGGGTGTGTGAGGGTACATGGGGACTGTGGTGCAGGTATGGGGTGTTTGTCTATGTGTGCACATGGGGGATGTGGTGGATGACTGGGAGTGTGTATTCTTGCTGTGTGTGTGCACATGGGATGCATGTGTGTATGTGGGGTGTGTGGTACACTGGAGCTGTGTGTGTGCATAGTGTGCATATACGCATGTGGGGGATGCGTGGGTCTGTGTGGCACATGGTGTATGCACGGGGCACACGTGTGTACATGTGTTTTCCAGGCGGGAAGAGTGGCTGCCCAGGTAGCGGGGGGGGACTTCCTTCCCCCAGGTGCCCGCCCCTCCCTGCAGGTCCCTGTCCTCTGTCCTTCCCAGCGCCCCGGCCCTCACTGTGTGCGGGGTTTGCTGCGGCATGGCCGACTGGGGCCCTGCCCCTAGCAGCTGTGTGACGTTGGCCTCGGTTTCCACATCTGGGAAATGGGGTGCCGCCAGCGTGGGTAGGAAAGATGACGAGAACAGGCACTCAGAGCTGAGTCTCCGGGGGGCTCACCCCCTGGCCAGGCCCGTTTCCTCCCAGGTCCAGCTCCGGGGTGGTCAGGACTGGACGGCTTGACACAGGGCCTCGCCTGGTGGCGGGCCTTGTGTGGCAGGACCTGCGTCTCCGAGCCTGCACTGCTGAGTACGGCCAGGCGGCTGCAGGACGGGGCTGGTGTTGACTGCATGGAGGGAGCTTGGATCTGAGCTGTAGCCCAGCCCCACCAGCCGCGCGATCTGGGCGACTCGGTTCCCCTCCACAGTCTCAGGTTTCTTTGCTTGGCTTCTCCATCACATCTCGCTCGGGACCCAGAGACCTGACATCAGCCAGCAGAGGGCGGCCAGAGCTGAGTCGCCCTGGGTCCTCGCCCTCACGGCGGTGCCCTGTGGGTCCTGGAGCCGGGGGCTGCAGCTGGAGGGTCCCTCCTCCTCCTCCCGGAAGGCAGCCCGTGGTCTGGCCTGGTGCTCTGCTTCTGTCTTGCTCGGGGTGACCAGTGCCTAGAGCTGACACATGGACTGCTGAGGGGTCCTTTGGGGGCGGAGCTCTCTGCTCTTCATGGGGAGCAGAGGGGCCCTGGGCGTCCGCAGCGGGGCTCCCTTCCTCTGTCCTGGCGCAGTCTGCAGGAGGGCAGGGCTGCTTGTTTAGTGTCTCCAGGCCTAGGGTGATTCTCTCCTTTTCTCATCAGCTAATGGAGCTGAAATTCCCAGCTGAAAGCCAGGGTGTGGTTTGGAAATTCAGGTGTGTACATGTTTGTGTGCACACACGTGTACCTGTGCATATACGTGTGTGTGCACATGTATGTGTGTGTACATCTTTTAGGCCAATATGCATCACTGTTCTCTGACTGCTAACGAGTGCCATGATCAGAGAGAAAGACAGGGATCTCGGGGGCCGGCACACAGGAGGGCCACGCCGGTGCCTGCGGCACAGCCTCTGTGTGTGGCCTGAGTGTTCCCAGCCTGGGTTTCATGTCCAGCCCTGACTGCCCCCGTGTGGTCTCCAACACTACTGCTGGCCTCTCTGTGCCCGGAGGTCCCCAGGACCCTGAGGGCTGTGGTGAGGACTCGGGGTGGGGCATGGGGGGTGTGCCTGCCATGTAGCTGAGAGATGTTCACACCAGGGTCACAGGGGAAGGCAGGGCTGGGTCCCAGCCAAGTCCGAGGTCGCGGGACACAGGCAGAGCTTCCAGACCAGTCCCTGAGCCGGGGCTGGCTGCACCAGCCTCTCCTGCACATTCCGTATCACCCTTGGAATTTTGGAGTCACCATGGCTGAGCTGCCGTAGCTTCAGCCGTTGTCCTCAGAGCGTTCTTACTCTCAGAGATAGAAGGAAACTGGTGCTTGGAGTTAAGATATTTGGGTTCCTACATCAGGCCCCTCAGCCTTCAGTTTTGGTTCTGAGCTCACGTCGGGCGTCTGCTTGTTGAAACTCAGTCCCTTCTGGGAGATCATCTGTAGCTGCCCCACGGGTCATTTCAGGGCTCACACGAGACCCTGACTGGGGAAGCATCTCACAAAAATACTGCACAGATGTTTTTCAAAGCTCTACCTAGTGTTTTTTACCTGCTTGGAGTGGGAAAGACAATTTGATGGTTCCAAAGCCTCCTGCTGCCTCGGACACTGTCCACCAGGGGGCAGCAGGTGCACACACACACCACCCCCTCGCTGTAGCAGCAGGGGCGCCTGTGCCTGACAGCTCAGTGCCACCTCTAAGCTCTCCTTTCTCCTCCTCAGCAGGCCGGTGGCTCCAGAAACGGAGTTAGAATGTCTTCTGTTACTTGTAGGCTGCACCTCTGGTGTGTACCCTCCCCAGGGAAGACACTGGAGCACCTTAGCAACGTTTAGGGTCAGGCTGGGGATGCCTGCTGGGAGTTCGCAGCCCGGGTTCACACGCTGGCTCTGGTATCTTCTCTCATTCTTCCAGCAGACCCTTCCCTGTGCTGGCCCTGGGGAGGCCTCTGGGTCAGGTGCCGGTCCTGCCTTGTGGACTCCTGGCTTTGAAACACATGTGCCCCCTTCCGATCCCTCCCCAGGGAGAGGGGCTGCCCTCAGTCCTTGTGTGTGTCCCTGATGGGTCCTGTGAGCTACCTGTGAGGACTCCCCTCACTTGGCCGCGGAGGGGACTGACGCCGGGAGAACGTACGGGAAGCTGCCCTGCAGGGCGGAGCAGGGATCTGGGCCTGGGCCATCCGGCTCCGGTGCCCGCACGCTCCGGAGTAGCAGGGGAGGCAGACGAGAGGTTGACTTGCGACCTGGGCCTCAGTCCCTTCGGGTTCCAAGTGCATTGGTGAGCCCTGGACCCTGGGGGTGGGGGGTTCCTCCGAAGCAGGGGAGAGGACGCCCCTGGGGCAGCTCTCAACAAACAGGGGAGTGAGACAGGATGGACGCCAGCCTCCTGGGGCTGCGCTCTGGGGGCCCACAGCGGGGTGCTGTCAGCTTCCAAATCCCCCCTCCCACCTGCTCAGCCTCTGCTTTGGGAGGGGCTGCCCGTGATGGTGCAGCCCCCAGGACTCCACTCCCTCTGAGGAACAGAGGTCGGAGTCCCCCGCACAGCTGTAGCCCCAGCCCCAGACTCGGGGAGGAGGGTGAATCGAGCAGGTTCAGAGGCTGCACGAACTGGGGTGGGGGGCGGTGTTGTGCCTCGGGGCGACAGTGAGGACCTGGCAGAGACGGGGTTCCGGCTGCCATGACTTCCACCTCTCGGGATTGCTCCTTGGCGCTCCCTTGCACGTGGGGAGCAAGGGATGGCTTCCATCTGACTTCTCTGTGTCAGCCTCCGAGAGCCTCAGTTTCCACGCCTGTAAGATGGGAGTGGGGAACTTGGCTCAGAAGGTGTTCTTGGTCCCAGGCGCCACAGGCTTTGTCCCTCGGGGGCTTCGCTAGGAAACCACCATGTGGAGGCCTCGGCCCTGCCCCTGGCCTGGGCTGCATCCGCCCCGGGCCCTCCTCCTGGCCTGGGCTGCGTCCGCCCCGGGCCCTGCCCCTGGCCTGGGCTGCGTCCACCCCGGGCCCGCCTCCTGGCCTGGGCTGCGTTCGCCCCGGGCCCTGCCCCTGGCCTGGGCTGCGTCCACCCCGGGCCCTGCCCCTGGCCTGGGCTGCGTCTGCCCTGGGCCCTGCCCCTGGCCTGGGCTGCGTCCGCCTCGGGCCCTGCCCCTGGCCTGGGCTGTGTCCGCCCTGGGCCCTGCCCCTGGCCTGGGCTGAGCTGCATCCATCCCGGGCCCTGCCCCTGGCCTGGGCTGAGCTGCATCCATCCCGGGCCCTGCCCCTGGCCTGGGCTGCGTCCGCCTCGGGCCCTGCCCCTGGCCTGGGCTGTGTCCGCCCTGGGCCCTGCCCCTGGCCTGGGCTGCATGCAGGGAGCACAGTCCTGGTGCTTTTGCTCTCCGGGCCCCTGTGCCAGGCCGCCCTGGGGATCAGAAGCTGTTCCACTCCTGCCTGGTTTGTGCCGATGCCCAGCAGAGACCTCACGTTCACAGCTCACGTCTCGTAACCTCCCTGCGCCCCAGGACGCCTCCCCCAGTGCTTACCCACCCAGGGCGTGTCGTGACCCCTCACAACTCCCCTCCCATGCTCCTGTGCCAGTCCTCAGGGGCGGGAGGCACAGCAGACACTGTGACGCCTCCCCCAGGAGCCAGGCCCTGTTCTGATGGTTTCCCAGCGGCTGGAACCCAAACATTCACAGTTCTCTTAGGCAGCAGGGGATAATGTCCCCATTCTATAGACAGGGAGACTGAGGCCCAGCCGGTGTAAATCCCTTGCTCAAAGTCATAGGACTGGGCTGGGCAGAGCCAGGCCACCTGGTTTTGAATCTTGGGTAGAAGGACGAAGTTCTGTTGTGGACCCCTGTGCTTGTGTGTGTGTGTGTGTGTGTGTGTGTGAGCCTGTGGCATTCTGTCTTCATATGTGCACCTGTACATGCATGCATGTGAGTGCACATGTGTGTGTGTGTGTGTGCCTGTGCGTGGGCAGAGCTGCACGCCTGTCTCTGGGCCATGGCTCTGGGGAGCTTCGAGCTGAGCAGCAGCCCGGAGGATGCGGGCTGTTCTTGGGTAGAAGTTGGGGACCCAGCTGCTGTGTTGCGGGGCTGGCTTGGCGTCCTTGCAGGGAGACAGGTCCCAGGTAACCTCTCTCGCCGTGGCTGCGCGTGGAGGCAGCTTCAGCCCGGGAGGCAGGCCCCGGCCCTGTTCCAGCTCCTCTTCACGTCGTCAGCCTGGGGCAGGGGAAGCTGGAGCCTGGCGTGAGCCTCTGTCCTGCCGCTCACGGATGGAACTGGGACCACTTAGAACATACATCATACAACACGTGACACGTGGGCACTTACCAGAGCTTATGGGAAAATGAAATGAAAAATAAGCTTATTTCAATATAAAAGATTTGAAACTTATGCACATTTTTCATAATCCGCCTTTACTGTGTGCTTTTTGAAGACCCCTTGTATATGATAAATCAGAAAACACCCCCTACCTTTCAATAAATCTGAGCGCTGCCTCTTCCTGGTCCTGACACATGGGCTCAGCTGTCGCTACCTCGGTCTGCTCATCTGCAGAATGGGGGGGCTGCCAGCAGCTGCCCTGCTGAGACCGGCAGTGAGGATGAGGGAGGTACGGGACGTGTGGGTTCGGAACAGGACCCGTGCACAGGACGCCCATGGTGGCTGAGCTTGCTCTGAACCTGGGGCCGCACGGAGCTGTCCTCAGCCCTGTCCCTGTCCTCGGCCCTGTCCCTGTCCTCGTGCAGTATCGTCTGAGGCGAGGCAGTGCCTGGCTCAGGAGTTACCACGCTGACACAGAGGGTGGGACAGCCCCGTGCACACCACCTGGCTGAGGTAGCGGGAGCTGGTTCCCTCAGACAGGGCCCTTTGCAGAGAGAGGGTGGGAATCCAGGCAGCAAAATGACCAATGGCCAGGGCCAGGGCAGGAGGCTGGCCATCCTCCAGCCAACCTCACTGGACCCGTGCAGCGTCAACGTGGCAAAGAAGCCAGGGTGGGAGTGTCCCATTGAGGATGCCGGGGCCCAGCACTGGTTCTCTGTCTACACTGGCTTGATTTGGTCTGAAGCTATCAAGGCCATCAACGGCCAGCCCGCCTCGTGGGGGTAGCCTGTGGAGGAAGACGAGATGCTGATGGATTTTGAGGGCCACGCGGTACTTCCTGCAGGGTGTGGGCTGCAGACTCTTCACTGGAGAGTGAGAAGGGGACCGGTGGACAGCGGGGGCCCCAGGCAGGCACTTAGGCTGAGCGTGCGGGGGTCCGCTCTGCACGTCCCATCGTGCAAGGCTGACTGTCCCCCGTGAGTGTCTGCTGAGTGTCTTCTCCCTCCTGCTTGGCTCCGAGTCTTGTCAAGGAGAGCCTCGCTCAGTGGCGTCTTTGACAGCCACTGAGCCTCTGTAGCTGTGGCCTGGGGCATGCACCTGCACACACAGCCCGCAGGGTGGGAAGGGATGGAACTGACAGATGCATGTTGACCATTCTTGGCAGCGCTCCCCAAGCAGGGTTTGGTAGCTACCACTGATTTGGGGTGTGTGATGCACATGATAGAAATTTGCAGAGATGAGAGTGTGCTCACCATCCAGCCCCTGGGGAGGGCGCTGGGCAGTTGGGAAGGAACAGGGAGCCCTTGGAACGGAGGATGGGCAGCCATCTAAATTGTTGTGCCCCACTGAGCAGGGGCAAGTTCAAAGTCAGGTTGGGCTGAGTGGATTTAGCCCAGCGGGAGGGAGGGCAGGTGAGGGGGACGTAAGACTCCCAACGGATGTGATGATTTGCTTTCTGCAGAAGTTTTTCCAAAACGGTTTGTCCTGCCAGCCCCTGAGGAGGCTGTGGGTCTTGGGAGCTTTGTCTGGAATGGAGTCGGATGGGGCCCCTCTTCAAGGCTGTGGCTCCAGTCTCAGGTCTGGCCACACCGAGGGCCCTCTTCTACTGGTCTCAAAGGTGAGCCTGCTCTTTGTGCAAGTCTCTGGCTTCAGGGATAGGATGTGTCTGTTTTCTGCTTTCTAGATGTTTCTCCCCTTTGGGTCCAATTCCACCACTTCCTGGAAAGTGATGGGTTAACCCTGGGCTTGAGCCCAGAGAGCGCAGGTGGGCAGCGGCAGGTGTGTGATGTGTCAGAACCAAAGCCTGAACGCTGTGTCCACGTGGAGAGCAGCCTGCACCCGCCTCACGTGGAGGGAGGGGCCCATGGGGCAGGTCCCGGTCTGATGGTAGCTGGGTTCCTGCCGAGGAGAAGCAAGCGGGACATGGTCTTGAGAGGATTTCTGTGTGGGTTGTGATGGAAGGGTCGGCGGGCGCTGGGGTGGAGACCTGAGACCCGGTCTGTAGAGACCTGGTACAAGGTCGCAGGGAGAGTCGGGAGTGGATACACAGGCTCAGCGTCTGTCTCTGTGGGTTAGTGTTGGAGACGTTTTCTAGGGACATAACACACAACATACATTCTATAGCTCTACACGTACAGTATATGTTCCACACACACAAAATGTATGTTCCACTGCATCACACACACATGACATATGTTCTTTAGCATCACAATCATGACATGTTCTGCATCATATACAATGTGTTATATTGCATCACACACGTCTTCTACCGCATCATGCAAATGTATGTAGTGTTTCATCACACAGCACATGTTCTATTGCATCACACACAGACACACAGAGTGTATGTTCTGTTGTATCACACAGCACTTTCTGATGCATCACACACAGCCTCTGTTCTATCATATCATATATACAGTGTATGTTCTGTTGCATCATACATGACCTATGTTTTATAGCATCATATGCACAATGTATGTTCTATTATACACAGTGTATGTTCTATAGCATTATAGCATACCTTCATACACATATTCTGTTACACACAGACACACAGAATGTTCTCTTGTATCATTCATATATTCTGTTACATCACACACACCATATGTTATATATACAATGTTCTATCACATCATACACACATTATATATGTTATATTGCATCACATGCTACCTTTTTTCTATTGCATTGTATACACTGTATGTTGTATTACATTAAACACAATGTATGTTCTATAACATAGCATACCCACACACACACACACACACACACACGTTCTATAGCATCACACACACAGTGTATGTTCTCTTGCATTATCTATTTACTGGAGGGTGGACAGATCCCACCTCTCACCCTTTTAATTTTCGGCCTCCTCCTCCCACTTCCTGGTTCTGGAAGTGCATTTAGTAATGGGTGTTGTTGACTCCTAGGATGGCTGCTCCCCTGAGCCAGGCCCTCTCCTGTCAGTACCCGGCGGCCCCACCACTGGCCTGGGGCTGGGTTTAGCTCACTGTAACGCCTGCTGAACCAATGTGATTCAGGAACGGTATCTGCAGAGCTTGCTTTTGAGTTTACACAGGGTTACATGAACAGCCCGCATCTCATGTCTCCCTGAGTGTGGCTAGATTAGAGCTGCTGGATGTGGCCATTTTACAGACATGGAAGTTGAGGCTGGGTGGGATACATGGTGCCTTCCTGGTGAGTGGGAGAACCAGGCTGGATGCTCTGTTTATCTTACTCATGACTCTAAAGAGGTAAAACCCCTTAAAGAGGCAGTCTTGCCTGACTCTTCGGGATTCACAAACAGATGGAAGCAGTGGGGGTGGGGGCCAAGCACTCACCCACGAGGGCTCCTGATGCAGTTCTGTGGCTCCCTGCGGCTCTGCTTGGAAGCCACTGGAGTGCACCAAGCTGCCTGACTCCCTCACTGCTTACTCTCCTCCTCCCTAGCCCTTCTGGCCAGCTTCTGAGAGAGCCCTTGCTGTGGCTCAGGCTCCACGCCCACCCTCAGTGGCTGGCTGTTTGCTTCCAGTGAATTCCCCACGTTGACCTTTTATTCCTGTCTGAAGTTACTCAGCTTTCTGTGAAGGAATCCTGAGAGGTGTGAGGAGTGGATGCGCGCTGCTGGGTGCGGGATCCCCGTGGGGAGATTCTAGGCAGGGGAGTGTGGGGGAGAGATTTGAATGTCACGTAGACTACACTGGTGGCTTGGAGAGGGGGCCTGGTTCCTGGGGAGCAGGGGAGCCAGCAGGCAGGCAGGGTGGGTGAGCGGAATGGAAGTCCAGGAAGGGAACCTGAACTCTAAGCCAGGTCAAGCACTGAACCAACAGCAGAGAGGTGTGACTAAGATCTGGGACCCTAGTGATGGACCTGTTCAGATCCCGAATCTGTCGCTGATTCACTGTGTGACTCACGTGCTGGTCATGTCACCTCTCCTAGGCTGTTTTATCAGCTGTAATAAAAGACTGGATGACAGCATTTCCACTAGTGAGGGATTTGTCGAAATGACCCAGATGGTGGGTAAGCACAGTGCTTGGATCACCAGATACTTCAGTGAATACTAGTAGCTAACGATGGTGACACGGCTGATGATACTGTAGTGACGGGGTGCTGCTGATGGCAGTACAGTGACGGTGGTGGTGGGAGTGGTAGTGACGGTGAAGAGGAGGGTGGTGATGGTGAGGATGTGACGGTGAGGATGGTGACAGGATGGTGATGGCGGTGACAGTGAGGATGGTGATGGTGAGCATGGTGACAGTGAGCATGGTGATGGCGGTGACAGGATGGTGAGGATGGTGAGGATGGGTGATGGTGAGGATGGTGGTGGTGGTGGTGGTGATGACGGTGGCCATCATGGAGGTCATCATGGTGGCAATGATGGTGAGGGAAGCGGATGAAGGAAAAGCCAAGTGGTCGTTGGAGGCTAAGTAACTGAGGAATCCATTTTCAGGAAAGCACCCCCACAGAAACACGCTGGCCTCTGCATTTGGAGACGTGGAAGGTTGGACGTCTTCCTCCCCGTTGGTTAGGGTCGAGGTTGCCTTCTCTTTGCGCTCTGGCCTTTGCCTGTGTGCTGTGTCACGCTGAGTGGTGCTGTCGCAGCCTCCAGAAAGGTCCCTGCTCTGTGTCAGCTCTGTCTCTTCACTCACGCTCACTCCTCGTTTCTTTACACTGCCTTCCGCTTGTCCGTGAGCGACCAGCCTCATGCCGGCTTCAGTGGGACGACGGTCGCTGGATTTTAGCTACCTGTTGGCTCTGGCAAAAACTCCAAGCCTGAGGCCGGCTCCCCTTCTGCTACTCAGGGGGATTATCCAGCACGGCAAAGGTGTGCACACACCCCGGCACTCAACCGCGACCTCCTCGAAGCAACCAGCCGGATGTAGAGACCTGGTGCTGCAACGAGGTCAGGTTCTCTGTGAGTCAGCGCTGATGACCGCCGGGCATGCCGGCCATGCTAAGCCGTGTCCTCAGCGGCCAGGCTGGCTCATCAGAGGCCCCTGCCTGCATTCCTTAGGTCCTGTGTGCGCTGACCCTGACAGGTGCACACAGGTAAAAATTAGCTCCTAACTAATCAGCTTGGCCTCTCAGCTGGCCGCAGGCAGGCAAGGGGGGAGGGAGGGGATTCAGCAAACAAGAATTCTATTTAGAGAAGGCATCTGAGCAGCTGGCTCTGGGTGGGCCGGACTCCACACGGGGTGGCTGGAATCTCCACAGCAGACTTGCTGGTGGCGTCACTGGGGCTCAGCTCCGAGATCACCCTGGAGCCGGCCACGGGACCGCGACCCCACCCCCAGTTGGCGCCTCCGTGGGGAACCCTTCCCTGTAAAGGAGGCTGAAGGCTGCAGGTGGGCGAGTGTCCGCGCCTCCCTCCCTCCCTCCCTCCCTCCCTCCCTCCCGGGGGCCCATCTTGCTGCTCAGCTCCCTGTGTCTGTTGTCATCCTGAGACAGAAACCCCTGGAAGGAAGTAGGTTTGTCCCTGGAGTCCCCAGGCCCTGGTGGTGTTGGCTGTGCCCCAGGGTCTCCCCACCCACTCTTTTTTTTTTTTTTTTTTTTTTTGACAGGCAGAGTGGACAGTGAGAGAGAGAGACAGACAGAAAGGTCTTCCTTTGCCGTTGGTTCACCCTCCAATGGCCGCCGCGGTCAGCACACCGCGCTGATCCGATGGCAGGAGCCAGGTACTTCTCCTGGTCTCCCATGGGGTGCAGGGCCCAAGCACTTGGGCCATCCTCCTCTGCACTCCCTGGCCACAGCAGAGAGCTGGCCTGGAAGAGGGGCAACCGGGACAGAATCCGGCACCCCGACCGGGACTAGAACCCGGGGTGCCGGCGCCGCAGGTGGAGGATTAGCCTAGTGAGTTGCGGCGGCAGCCTCCCCACCCACTCTTACAGGTGTTCAGCTTGCGTCATTTCTTCAACCAGTTCCGATTCCCGGAGGCACAGTTCCTGGTGAGGAGGGGGCCACCCTGGCGCTTCTGGGCCATCTCCAAGAACTCAGCTGTGGCTCTCGGCTTTGCCAGTGCTCTGTGACCCTGGCCAAGTCACTCAGCCTCTCTGGCTGCCGAGGCCTCTTGTTCTATAAGAGAGAACTTTGCCTCCGGATTCCCTTTCTTTGTCTGCCCAGTCAACAGCACAGGGCCCAGCAGGCAGTGAGCGCTCACATCTGAGGGAGGGGCTTGGTGGGCACAGGGAGCCCCGCCCCCCTCCAGGGTCACACCCGTGTCCTCCCCTTCTCAGCCCAGTCTCCTCCCTGCTCAGGCTGTGGTCCCCTTGTACAGCCTGCAGTGCAGGAAAGTGTGGGTGGTGGCTGGCGCCGCGGCTCACTAGGCTAATCCTCTGCCTTGTGGCATTGGCACACCGGGTTCTAGTCCCGGTCGGGGCGCCGGATTCTGTCCCGGTTGCCCCTCTTCCAGGCCAGCTCTCTGCTGTGGCCAGGGAGTGCAGAGGAGGATGGCCCAAGTGCTTGGGCCCTGCACCCCATGGGAGACCAGGAGAAGTACCTGGCTCCTGCCATTGGATCAGTGCAGTGCACCGGCCGCAGCGCACCGGCTGCGGTGGCCAATGGAGGGTGAACCAACGGCAAAGGAAGACCTTTCTCTCTGTCTCTCTCACTGTCCACTCTGCCTGTCAAAAAAAAAAAAAAAAGTGTGGGTGGCACAGCGGAGGCCACCTCCCGTGTCCTTGAGAGGTTGTTCCCACTCTGGGTGACAGCCTGAGGCCCTGTGCTCGGCTCTGTTTTGGTGGCTGTCCCCAGAGCAAGCTGGGCTGGAGCCCTTGGCAAAGTCTGGTGATGACGTCATGCATTTATTTACGCTCTGGACGCCGCGGCACCTGGCCTCTGGTCTCCTGCCGACGTGAAGCCCGGGAACCTCATTTAGGCAAAGGAATGCAGGGGATGGCAGCTGCTGGGGCGCTTTGAGCAGCGGCCGTAGCGGCAGGGTGTCCCCTCTGGAGGCCCCCCAAGGAGAAAGTCCACTTTGTGCAGAAGAAAGGGCCGTGGAGACCTGTGGGGTGGCCTGTAAGAGGAGGTTGTTGCCCCTGTGCGTGGTTGTGCCCTGTGATGGGAGCTCAGCTTGTCTGAACCTGACCCGCGCACCCCCGACGGCTCTGACCGCTGAGTGGGCGCCACCCTGGTTCCCACAGAGCCTGGTGCCCTGGGTTCACCTGTGACACAAGTGCCAGTTACTCTTCCTTGTGACAGCGCCCCTGGCCCACGCCTGCCCCTGCCCTGGCTAAACATAGCTCTTTCCACCGTGCTCATGTGACATGGCTTCAGTGGCCATCACCATCCTCCCCATTTTCCACTGGACTGGGACCAGCGGCTCGCTGTCTTCCCCAGGCGAGGGGCCCTGGTGGCTCTGCCCTCCCCCAGCACAGGCCAGTGGGTCAGTCTGCTCTGATCCTCCCGCACCTGCTAGGCAGACACCCGGGCGCCGGCCAGCGTGCTGGGATTTGGGCCTGGGGTGCGCAGCTTCCCGCCCACGGCCCCCACTGAAGCTTTGCCTTCCTGACCCCACTCTGTTGTTCCAGGCTCGCCGGATATTTGCAGTCCGAATTCTTGCATTCCCCATTGACAGCCTCTCAGCTCTGTGCCAGCCCCTCCAGCCTCTCTCTGCTGCAGGCTGGCTCACTTGGGGCACCTGGTGGGGGGGGGGGGAGGGACAGCTCCTGCTCCTTCCTCCCCCCAACTCCCTCCCGTCCTTTTGAGTTCTGCCACCCTATCACCCTCTCTAGTGAGGTGTGAATCAGGCAGCCGAGGGTGGGGGTGAGCTCTGGGGGGCTCTTGGTGACTGGCACAAGGATGGGACCTGCAGGAGGGACGTGTGGCTTTGGCACTGCTGCCTCCTGGGCTGCAGGAAGAGGAGGCTACACATGCAGAGGAACCCCACCTCTCCAACCCTCACCGCCCTTCACCCGTGTCCAAGGCCACGCTGTGCGGCTTGCGCTCTGCGTCCTGGCCGTGGCCCCATGTGTCTCCTGGTGGCACTCAGGTAGGTCGCCCTGACCCTGTCTGATGACCCCTCCTCTCCGGGATGCACCTGCTTCCCTCCCCTCCCCCCATGTCCCCACTTGGTGACTTTTCCTCAGGATTTCCCAACTCTGCATTCCTGTGCCATGGCCAGCCCATGGCACTCCACGCCGGCCCGAGTCAGCAGATCTCCTCCTATTTCTAGAGCGATGCGGTGATTCGGTGATTCGGACCTGGCTCTGCCCCCGTCCCACAGCCTGCAGCCCCGGGGGGCGGGGGTGGAGTCTCTTTTCTTTCCTCTCTCAAATCTTAAAGGTGATTATTCTCACAGGTGACACGCAGAGGTAGTCTCACTGGAAAAGACAGAGCATGATAGAGGCTGGTGTTGTGACACAGTGGGTAAGCTGCCCCCTGCAACGTCAGCACCCCAGGTGAGCTCTGGTTCAAATCCTGGCTGCTCCACTTCTAGCCCAGCTCTCTACTATGGCCTGGGAAAGCAGTAGAAGATGGCCCAAGTGCTTGAACCCCTGCACCCACGTGGGAGACCTGGATGGAGTTCCAGTTTCCTGGCTTCAGCCTGCCTTGCCCAGCCCTGGCTGTTTTGGACATTTGGGGAGTGAACCAGTAGATGGAAGATCTCTCTCTCTCTCTCTCTCGCTCTCTCTCTCTCTCCAACTCTGACTTTTAAATATAAATCAATTAACCTCTGAAAAAGAATAGAGAACTATCATGAGACTACACAGAGTGAAATATTTGGACCCCATTGTATTCAGTTTTGACTTTCACGGGCAGGGAGGCTTCATCCCACACTTTTATTTCTGTGCATTTCTAGACAGGTTGCACTCTCTGTAGGCACAAATGCAGCTCTGTGTGTGTGTGTGCACTGAGCACTCTCCTGGCTGCTGTCTGGGCTCCTGAGAAGTGGTTTTTGTTTGTCCAGGACGTGGACCACAGCCACGTAGGAACAGGTGGGACTAACCACAGTAGAGAGATCAACAGTGTGCCTAGTGGTGGGACTTTGGGTCATGCAGGGTCAGTTGACCTGGAGACTAGAGCAACCACGTGGCCGTTCATCCATCCATGTATCTGTCCATCCATCCACCCACCTCTCCACCTTGGTGTCCGTGTATCCATCCGTCTTTGCATCCATGCGTGCATCCACCCATCCATGCCGATGCAAGGGAACCCCAGTAAGCACTCTGACCGTGGAGGCTCAGGGGAGTGTCCCCGCTTGGCAGTGCACCATGTGTGTCATCACACACTGGAGGCAGGAGGACCCCGATGCCACTCCTAGCCTCTGTCCCATGCATTTCTTGTAGCCGAGTTTCATCCGCGTGCTTTCCCTGAAAGGAACTATACGGGAGCACAGTGTAGTTCACCAGGTTCCGGAAGTTCCGCTAGGGAGTTTGGAGGCCGCTCTGAGTGCTCAGTTGGGCCAGAAGTGAAGGTGGCCTTGGGGACAATGCCCTCCACCTTTGTCATTGGCCTCCATCACAGTGTGGTGGTCACACCGTGGACCTGTGCGTGTCCATTTAGACCACACAATAGGGAACCCTGTTTGTGGTCCTAGGGTTTGGGTCTCGCCTGTCCTGTCCTTGGAGATCTTTAAGCCTGTTCTGCTTCGGCGTGCCACGTGGGCTCGGCAGGAGCACCTGCACCCAGAGGTTTGTTGTCAGGAGTCAGTGACGGGAGTCTCAGGTTAACAACCTCGCCCAGGTCAGCATGGCCAGCGCGTGTTGAAGGTAGACGTTAAGACTCGGTGTGTCTCCTGTCACAGCCTGTGGGGTCCAGGACGTGGACTCAACACTGCGAGAACTCCTTGTCTCTCTGCGTGCGGTGGGGAAGAGGGCACACAGGGCACGGAGCTCACACTCCTGCAAGCAGAGGTGTGTGGTCGTTCAACAAACGCATCTTTCGGGATTTTCAGGATAACGCTGCAAGCCAGCATTATCATCCCCATTTACAGATGTGCGAACTGACACTCCACCATCCGGAGGCTGCGCTGAGTGGGAACGAGAATGTGAGTGACGCTTTCTGTGAAGGGGGCACAGGAAGTGGCTGCCACCCCACCCGGCTCCTCTGCCCCAAACCCGGGGCCATTCATTTGCATCTCTGTTGGCCCTCGGCTCCTTTCTCTGCTGGGCTCCCTGCGCGGAGTCATGGGGACAGACACAGCAACTCCTCCCTTTGGGCGTTTGGTAACGGAAGGTTTCGGAGCAGACCCTACGTCAGACACCAAGCCTTAATGAGTCTCTTTGCTTCCTTATCTGCAGCCACATGAATGGCTGCCTCGGGCGGGGTTGGGGGGGGGGGTTTCTTCATTTTTTCCAGACATGAGTCATTGTCAGATCCACGCTGCCTCCCAGATCCAGTAGAAAACTAATGAGTGTTTAATCTCTGCTGAGCGAAGTAGGAAAAATCCAAGTGGGAGGCAGGGTGGCCGCCGTGCAGGCAGTGAGCGATTGAGGATGCTTTGCGGTGTTGCCCGAGTATGGATGCCAAAGACAGCTGAGCTCTGAACTGACAGGTCAAGGTCATAGGTTGCCATTTTTTCTTTTTCTTTCTTTCTTTTTTTTATTTTAAAGATTTCTTTATTTATTTGAAAGAATTATGTTGAAGGATAGATGGAGACAGAGAGAGAGAGGTCTTCCATCCACTGGTTCACTCCCTCAATGGCCAGGGCTGGGCCAGCCGGAAGCCAGGAGCTTCTCCCAGGTCTTCCACATGGGTGGCAGGGGCCCAAGTACTTGGTCCATCTTTGGCTGCTTTCCCAGAAGCATCCGCAGGGAGATGGATCAGAAGTGGAGCAGCTGGGACTCTAACCGGTGCCCACGTGGGATGCCGGTGTCACAGGAGGCAGCAGCTGTGCCCACTGTGCCCCAGTGCCGGCCCTTGGCATGCTCTTTTTGGGACAGCTGCTGGGTTTGCCCTCCCAGTTGGGGGCGCTCACGGGCAGGCTGTGTGAAGGCACTCATGTTGTTCGTCTGCAACAGCTGCTGCCGGCACCTGGGCGAACTTTCAGTTCTTGAATCACAGACAAACCCAGAGTGCCTTTGGCATCCCAGTTCTCAGGCTGTCAGAGTAAGGCTCCCAGGGCCAGGAAACACGTGCGCTGAGAAAGCTGCACTGGGCACGCGCAGTCGCAGTGACTCTGCCCGACCTGTGCATCTGCCTCTAGATGGGCACCTGCTTTGTCCCTACCGAAGGGTGCGTGGCTGGGGACCTCCCTCCCCAAGGAAGCTTGAAGGCAGGGTCTGCTGGATTTGCACTTGACTCTCCACCGAAGATTTTTGCAGCAAGCTTTGGAGGAGGGAGGGGTGGGCTGGCCCCTCTTGCAGATAAGAAGACCGAGGGCGGTGGGGAGGGCAGAGTCGGGGGATTTGGAGGAGATCTGGGGCTTTGAAGTCAGAGTTTTCTCTAACAGCCTGGACATCAAAAGCAGTGAATTGGTTACTGTTTCAGAGCTGTGGTCTCCCCTCCCCTGAGACGTGAGACAGGGAGAGGAGACTCCAGGCCAGCTTGCCGAGGTTGTTGTCGGACAGAGCAGCAGGGGTGAGCAGCTGGGTGTCCGTCTGTCATGGCCATCAGCTCGAGCTCCCACACGCTGCCCACACCCTGGGGTGCTCCCACCTGGGCCCCAGCCCCGGCTCGCATGAGCTCTGCTGGGTTCCGGTCATGCTATCCGTTCTGCAGATGGGCAGCGCTGAGCCCTGTTGCTTGAAGTCACCCGTTTTATTGATAAAGCTCGTAAGGCAAGTACTCGAAACTTACACAAAACAGCTGTCTGGGATATAAACTCTGCCACACACATACGTCCCCCACTCATTTCACCCATGGGAAGAAAGGGCAGTCCGTTTTGAGCCAGTGGAGCCAACGACAGACCTGAAGTCAGATAGTGGGTGATAGTGCGCAGACTTTGCGTTACTGAGGTCAGGTAGTGGGTGATAGTGCACAGACGTTGCGGATGCTGAGCTGTCAGTGGCCTCCTGAAGGAAGCCTGGATCTCAGTCTTCCGATCTGCTCAGTGGGGATGTGATGGGTCCGTCAGGCTCTGCTGCCGTCAGGAAGATCAGGTGAGGATGGGAGTGCTTGCGCTACCTGCAGCCGGAAATGGCTTGTTCTTGTATGCTGCACACAGAGGGCCGTGGCGTCCTGAACTCTGAGAATATAAGGGAGCTGCAAGGGGTGCTTGAAAATATGGAATTAAAGGTAAGTTTAGGGGCTGGTGCTGTGGTGTAGCAGGTAAAGCCACCTCCTGCAGCGCCAGCATTCCTTATGGGCACTGGTTCAAGTCCCGGCTGCTCCACTTCCAATCTAGCTCCATGCTAATGTGCCTGGGAAAGCAGAAGAAGATGGCCCAGGTATTTGGGCCCCTGCACCCACGTGGGAGACCTGGAAGAGGCTCCTGGCTCCTGGCTTCAGATCGGCACAGCTCCAGCTTTTGCAGCCAACTGGGGAGTGAACCAGTGGATGGAAGACCTTTCTGTCTTTCTGTAACTCTGGCTTTCAAATAAACGATAAATCTTAAAAAAAAAAAAAAAAAAGGATAAGTTTACTGCAAAAAAAATTTGAAATCTCTCTCTCCTAGGGGGTCACTGAAAAGTTCATGGAAATACATTTTATGGAAAACTGTGCATGGATTTCTGTGCTTTGGACACCAAAATGAACTTAACTTTGAACTGTTTCTGTGAACTTCGTGGAGCAATCTCATGTAGCAGTGCCATCTGCTCCAGAGCCCGACGAGCGCTGAAGATGATATTTCCCTGGGGTGAGAGGACGCCCGCTGACCATCTTGGAAGTTTCCAGCAAACGACTGAAATTAAATGCCTGTTTATTGATGCCCCGAATTCAAGCTGGAGAGCTGACTGTAATCTCATTTTTTAAGGACTTGTCCGGAAGCCATTTTCTGTTTCTCATTTTGCCTTTAATAACCTGCTGCTTGTCTCGGAATAGTGGTCAGTGTCTTGGCCCTGAGGTGCGTAGCTCAAATAAGAGGAAAACTCCAGAAAATGGAAATCCCCACGTTGCAGGACAGAAGAAAAACAGAAACACCTTCCACTGCTGTAGCGACTTTCAGAAGAGAGAGTGAAGAAACTCCAGTACTCACCTCTTCTGCAGATGTTTTTAAAAAGGCATTGTGGGCTGGTGCTGCAGCTCACTAGGCTAATCCTCTGCCTTGCGGCGCCAGCACACCGGGTTCTAGTTCCGGTCGGGGCGCCGGATTCTGTCCCGGTTGCTCCTCTTCCAGGCCAGCTCTCTGCTGTGGCCCGGGAGTGCAGTGGAGGATGGTCCAAGTGTTTGGGCCCTGCACCCCATGGGAGACCAGGATAAGTACCTGGCTCCTGCCATTGGATCAGCGCAGTGCACCAGCTGCAGCACGCCAGCCGCGGCGGCCATTGGAGGGTGAACCAATGGCAAAGGAAGACCTTTCTCTCTGTCTCTCTCACTGTCCACTCTGCCTGTCACAAAATAAAAAAATAAATAGATAAAATAAAAAAAGAAAAAAAAGGCATTGTGTAAATTTGTGGTAGAACAGAATGCAAAATCCACAGCTTTAGCCACCATTAAGCACGGAGTTCAGCTGCGTCGGGCACCTTCCTGGTACTGTGAGCCGTGACGACGCTCCACTTCCACTGCTTCTCCCCTGTCCCAAAGTGAAGCTCTGCACCCAGCTGACAGTAACCCCCACCCACAGCCCCAGGCATCTCAGTCTACTTCGCCTGGCTCCTTTAGGGAACTCATGTCCCTAGAGTCCCATACAGCTTGTCCTTGTGTGTCTGACTTACGCAGTTAGCTCAGTGGTCTCAAGGGTCTGCCATGTTGTGGCAAGTTGTGGTTTCACTACTGTGCCCCATGCTCCCCAAAATTCCTATGTAGAATCCCTAAACCCCAGTATCTCAGACTGTAGTCGTAGATGGAGATAGGGTCTTCCCAGTGCACGAACTTACAATGAGGGTGGATGCTGATCCCGTACAATTGGCGTCCTTGTATGTAGAGCGTATGTGGGCATAGACAGTGGTGATGTGAACATACAGGGAGGACACGGCCGTCCACAGGCCAGTGGGAGGTCTGGAACAGATTCTGCCCTCATGGGCTGTGCTCTACCCCGGGCCGTGCAAGTACCTGGCGCTCCATCGCTGATCTGTAAACTCATTCATTTATCCGCATGATGCTTCTCACGCGCATGCTGTGTGCTGGGCTCTGGGGTGGAGGTGGGGGACCATGGGGTGCGGCTGCTATCCTCACTCGATGCTGGCAGGGTGCCAGGCTCTGCTCAGGGTGGGGGGGTGTTAGAGCTGTTATCCTTATTGAGGTTTGGTGAGAGCCATACAACAGGAGACAACCGTCACTGGGAAGTGGCATGTTGCCCACAGTTCCCAAGAGGAGGGGCAGGCCATGCCACGGGGGCTGGGAGTGGGGTGGAGGGGCCTGGGATTGTTGGCAGCAGGAAGCATCGGCACAGGGTCTTTGCTGTGGTTTTCTTGGGGAGGAACGGGCTCAGAATTGCAGTGTGTGCATACTCTGGTGGCTTGATGTGACGAGGTGGTCCCTCATAGCCTGGAGGGGTTCAGAGCAGAGGACAGTGCCTGGGGCTGTAGGAGCCACAGCTGAGTACAGACCCAGGACCGGGCAGCCTGGCCCGTGAGCAGGGCCCCTAGTGCCAGGGTGTCGCGCACACAGAAAATAAAGTGCAGTAGATAGGAAACAGCAGCAAGCTGCAGCCTGGGAACTCCCCTCCCATGCCCGCACGCGCCTGGCACTGTTCAAGGGGGTGGGGACAAAGCGCAGAGCGTCCCCTGCTCCATAAAGGTCACCCCCCAGGTTGGGGGGTAGGCGGTCAGTAAACAAATGAACATCCACTCCCTGGGTGCACAAGAAGGAGTTAGCCCAGTAGGGGGCACTGTCTTCCCAATGTCAACTCCAAGGCCAAGTGGGGAAGGCATTGCTGAACCCGTCCTCAGGCGTGGCTCCTGTAGAGAGCAGAATCCCGGGGTGAGACTCTGGGGACCAGCACGAACATCTTGTCTGGCCCTGTGCGGGCTTTGGGTACCCAGTGTCCAGCTCCCCCGTAGGGATGATCAGCACCGGCAGTTCCTGGGGAACCTTCCAGAAGGGAGGGCTTTGCATGGCAGGCTCAGCCTTGTCACTTGGCGTCCCGTCTTCCTGGAGCAGCACACGGCAGATGATTCTGGGCCCCGAGCTTTCCTCCCTCTGCGGCTGTGGTAGTGAGCTATGAGAAGACCCCACATCCCCCGGCAAGGCCCCTGGGTGTGGGCCGCTCTACCGGGGTCTTAGGTCTTTGCTTTCTGCGTCTTGATTATGAGTTCCTGCACGCCTCCATGTCCTGGGCAGGCCCTGTATCGCGTGGCCTGTGTGAGCACGGAAGCTGTATTTATTTCTTGGGCCTTTTCTAAAACCTATTTTTTAAATTTTATTGGAAAGGCACAGAGACAGAGCCCTTCCATCTGCTGGTTCACCCCCTGAATGCCCACGACGGACAGCACTGGGCCAGGCTGAAGCCAGGAGCTGGGAGCCCATGGCCGGTCACCCATCTGGGTGTTGGGGACCCGAGTACTTGAGCCACCACCTGCTGCCTCCCCTCCCAGGTGTGCAGGAGCAGGAAGCTGGAAGTGGGGCCAGAGTCAGGATCGGAACCCAGACCCTCTGACCTGTGTCCTCGCTGCTGCACCCTGCCCGCCTGTACCTGTCTCTTGTGTCTGTGCAGCGGCCGCCACACTCTGCCTGTCCCGGGGTTGGCTGGTTGTCACAGCGAGGAGACGGTGAAGAATTACAATAAAACAAAAGAAACATGGAAAGCATCCTTTGCCTTAAGTAAATTCCCTGGACTTCGACCCCAAAATGATGGAAAAACAGCAAACCTAGGGACAGCAACTTGACTCATAGCTGCTGCTTTCCTCTGGGTTCCTGGGCGCTCTGTCTCAGAGGAGTAAAGCAGAGAGACCTCCGGAGGGGCCCGCGGGCAGCCCTAGTCCTGCAGCCTCCCAGCTACCTGCTCTCGAGCAAGGCCCGTTACTCTGCGCACCTGCGCGGTGCAGTGGCCCTAACCTTGTGACCCAGCCATCCCACGCCTGGGAATTCCCCCAAGGGAAATGAAATCAGCATATGAAAGGTGCCTGTGCCCCCATGTCTATCACAGCTCGATTCACAACAGCTAAGGTGTGGAATCAACCCAGATGCCGGCAACTGAAGGCTGGATAAAGAAATTATGGGATGTGTACACCATGGAATATTGCACAGCGGTTAAAAAAGAAAAAAACGAAATCTGGTCATTTGCAACAAAATGGATGCACCTGGAAAACATCATACTTAGTGAAACAAGCCAGTCCCCAAAAAATCCCAACATGTCCTCCCTGACTTGTGGTACCTAATAGAGCACCCAAAGGCAATCAATCCATAGAAGTGAAATTAACACTTCGAGATGCAGTGACTGAACAGCCCTTGTCTTGACTGTTGAGGAACAGTTTTTTTGTACAATTTGTTGAATTCTTTACATACGAGTTAATTGTATGGTGTGAAGTTAGTTGAAAACAGATCTTAGTAAAAACTAAGCATGGGACTAGGAGAGGGAGGAGGAAGGAGGGTGGGAGGAATCACTATGTGGCTGAAGCTGTATTTATGTGATGCATGAAGTTTGTATTCCTTAAATAAAATGTTTCTGAGAAAAAAATTAAAAATTTAAAAAATCTTTTTCTGTTAAAAAAAAATACCCAGGTCTGCAGCACCCCCCACCCCCCCACGTGGCCCTGGACGACCTGTTCTCTAACATTGCTGGCCACGGGCTTCCATCTGCCACACCCCTGCCTCCATATCAGCTCCCACGGGGGCCGTGGCAGGGTCCCCGACACCCCACTTCCAGGCAGTGTGAGTGACAGCGATGGAACCGGCCCCTTCCTCCACCCCACACCGAGTGTCTGCTCACTCAGACTGACACAGGCCAAGGGAACACACAGAGTTGTTGCCAGCTTGTGTTTCCGCAGGCTACGGGGCTTATCTGGCCTGGGGAGAAAGCACCAGGGGGTCCTCCCCGGCCGTGAGAGCCAGCAGCTGTGACTGGTTTGTGCGTGCGGTCCGTCCCTTCTCGTCCCAGGGACTGGGGGGTCACACAGAGGGGCCGCCTGGGGTTACTCGGGGTCCCTTTCAAGTCCGATTCCCTCCCGACACCTGAACCTCACGTGGGGTGGGACAGAAACTCCCCCATCCTCTATCCCGAACAGCCAGAATGTGAGGCTGCTGGGAGCTCCGGGTGTCGCTGGGGGCGTGCCCTCTGGAGGTCAGAGGTCATGCTGAGGGCCCTCCTGAGGTCAGAGGTCGTCAGGGTCCATCTGTGTTCTCTCGATTTCCTGGTTCGCTGTGTGAGCTTGTGGCTGCCTGGGCGCCTGCAGCCTCCGGCCTCAGCAGACGGCAAACCACGGGGCTGCCCTGTCTTGGGCTGGGAACTTTCAGAACCTGAGTCTCCGCACCCCTCTGCCTTCCTAAGTGGCCGGACGTGACACAGGGACGAGAGGTGGCTGACCGGGCCGGTGAACGGCCGTCTTTGCCTGGTCGGCGGCGTCGGTGTTGCGCAGTCCCAGAGCCGGCGGGGGCTCCGCCTTCCTGCTCGGTGGTCCCACCCTGCTGCCAGGCTGCCTGCTGTGTCTTCTTGCCCTTCCCTGGGGACGTCGCAGGAGGAAGTGGACCTGGCTGAGCGGGACCTGCTGTCCCAGGACTAGCCGGGGGTGAGCCTGGGACTTTCCGCGCTGGCTCCTGGGAGCCTTGGATGCTGCCACGAGAGGCTCACGGGGTGGGGGCTCCAGCTCTCCCCCTGCCCGCTAATTCTTGCCGCCCTACTGTGACTTATTTTCCTTGTGTGGGAGGAGTTTGCATGCACGAAATTTCACTGCTGCAAGTGTTGGGCGCTGCTCCGGTTGGCTCCGCAGGAACCGCTGGTAGAGGGCGCACCTGAGCCAGGTGAGTCTTCCCTTGGGTGCTCCCACACAGCTCTTCCCCCTCTGCCTTCCCAGGGGTGGGGGGCCTGGGCGTCACCGTTCCCTGCCCCAGGGCTGCTGGGGCCAGCACCTGGTTCCTGCCTTGTTGTCCAGGCTTCGTTCTGTGTCATAGCTGGACAAGGACTCTCGGCGGAAAGCAGCCCCCCCACCCCCATTCAGTGTCACCTGTGACACGGACGGGACGCAGGTTAGCTCTGCTCTCCACTTGAGTTGTCTTCCTTGGGGAGTGTTTCCGAGTGTGGACGATGCTGGGTTGTAAGACTCAAGTCTGGAGCTGGGCTTGTCTCTGACGGATGCAGTGGGAACAAGCTTCCTGAAGGGAACAGAGCCTGGACCCCAATGTGAAATTGGCACCCGTGTCACCCCCCAGGGAGATGGGCTGCGCTGAATAGGGCCAGGTGCATTGCCGAGGGGCTCCTCTGCTGGGCCGTGGGGAACAGTCGCCCCTGGGGCAGACCGGGAGGGAGTGTCTGCGTTGTCGTGGGGGTGGGGGTGGGGAGCCTGACCCGAGCCCTGCACACAGGTGCTGCCCCACCTGGAGGCATTTGCGACCCTGATTGTTGAAGCACAGCTCGAAGACTGGGCTGCCAGACGTGGACGCTGGGCCTCTCGCTGCCAAGGGGCAGCATCCGGGGCTCGTCGCGCCGTTGCTCGGTGGCTCCAGAAGGCGGCGTGTGGCGTGGGGCTGCAGGTGCTGCTGCTGTTATTCTCGGCGTTGTCTGCCAGGCCCAGGCTGCTCTGAAGCCCTCCCTTTGGGGTTGGAAAAAAGCTGGTTTATTTGAAACGCGTGGGGGCGTGGGTGTAGCCGTGGCTCAGGTGCTCGGACCGCGGCGTCATTCGGCAGCATCCAGCCACACCTGAACTCAATTCCTAAATGACACTGCTTCCCAACAAGTGCAGTGCCTGCGTGAGGCTGGCCCAGGAGTGTCCCCCAGGCTGAGGGCCTTGGCCGCCCTGGCTTTGAAAGTGACCTTGCCGTTTCCTGTCCTGTGAACACCGTGACCCACACCCCGTCTCTGCCTGAAGTCGCTGATCCGTGGGTCCTCGCCTCCCTGTGCGTGCCGACCACACAAACAGCAGCTTGGTCCGGAGCAGGAGGGAGAAAGGCTGTGGGGCGCGCCGCCCGCCGTAACCGTGCGGTGAAGCTTAGGGAGCTAAGGAAGCACTCGGCTCTGCACACTGGCAGGACACAGACCCTTCCTCACCTCGAAAGACCCAGGTTGCAGCCGGGGGTAGATGTTTAGCCTGGAAGTGAGCACCCTGCATCCCACCCAGGGTGTCACAGGGGATGGGGGGAGCCCAGGCGCTTGTCTTCCCATAAAGCAGAATTCTGACGGGAGACGGAGGAGCGCTAAGCAAGGTAGCCAAGTTCAGTGCGGCAGGGAGTCTGTCAGAATGCAGGGGCACCCCTGCAGGTACTCTGAGAGCGAGCGCCCAGCCGTTCAGACCGGGGTAGGCAGAGTTCAGTGAGGACCATGCGCCTGGCAGCCAGGCGGGCATCCCCGCAGAGAGCCGGGAGCTGAGAGCCGAGGGCACAGATGGCAGGCAGACTGGGGCTTGCCCGGGGGTGGGTCCACTTCTGCCGGCTGTTTGTCCCCTCCCATGCCTTCTGGAGACAGGCTCTGCTGGAGCAGGTGCGATCCCGGCCAGGGCTTTGCTGCCCAGTGCTGTCAGGCTGTGTAGCCTGCTTGGCTGGGGCAGCGAGGATTCTCCTGGGGTGCCTGCCTTGAGGGGAAGGCTGGGACCACCTGTGAAGTTGCTGGGGTGTGGGCAGGACTTGGTGGTGGGAATGCTGGCTGCTTGCCAGGTGTTCTCCCAGGACCTTCCTGATTGTGTAAGTGAGCCGTCTCCGAAACACAGCCCTGTCCAATGACCAGCTCCTTCCTGACGTCTTCCTCCGAAGTCCGAAATAGTTGCTGGCTCTGCGGCCCCCAGCCCAAGGTTACAGGGATTCAAAGGTCTGCCTGAGGGCCAGTGCTGGGCTCGGCCATGTGAGCCGGTGTCCAGACACCAAGGGAGCAGGCAGTCTCGTGGGTGCTCGGCCCCTGCTGGGGCACCTGGCCTGCCTGGGTGAGCTGACCAAAGCCTGGCTTCTGCAGGTGGTGGGGTCTGACCCTTGGGCTAGCAGAGTCAGGAAGGGCCCGGCTTCCAGGTGAGGTGACCTTGTCTCTGCTCGTGGCCCTGCAGTGTTGGGGAGCTGCTCCTGTTCCTGGCCTCAGTGTCCCCACCTCTCGGGCAGGGGTCAGGTGATCGCCCACCTCCCGCTTGCTCTGGCCTTGCTCTTCCGCATGTGGCTGTCGGAAAGTGTCAGGGGCCTGACCCAGGGCTCAAGGAGGTGCAGCGTCTGAGGCCCGCCCCCGACCCACAGCTCGCTCCCCAGTGATTGGTGATTCTTCCCAGCACTCACGTCTGAGAAGCTCCGCCCTCACACTCAGCTGCCTCAGTGGTGTCAGTGCACTGGGGGCTCTGGGGCTTGCACTTCGGAGCCTTAACCCCAGGGTGCGTTTCGTGGGTCCCCTGCCTTCTCCCAGGTGGTCCATGAGGACTGGGGGATCCCTGAGAGACCGGGGCTCGAGCTGGCTGCTCCGCATTCCTGGGACACGTGTGTCGTTGAGGAGCATGGGGACTTGTGTCTACACTCGCGGAGCAGGGGAATGTGTCTACACTTGCGAAACAGCAGTGTGTCAGGATCTCAGATGTCTCTTTCAGTGGGGACGTCGTGTTGGGCATCTTTAGGAGGTCTCAGAGATGGGAAACAAGAAAACTTGTGAGTTATTTTGCAGAATCTTTAAAAAAAATATGTTGTTTGCAAGAGTAGAGGAGATTGGGCTTGAGTCAGGGCCTCCTCCCGGGGTCTCTGCTGGGTGACACACATGACGATGACGAGGACAGTGGCTGCTCCTTGCTGAGCGCTCGCCGTGTACCGGGAGCTGTTCTTAACCTCTGACCTTGCATCACGCCGTCAGCTCTCGGGACAGCCTGATAAGGCGAAGCTGTCATCATCCTGGTTTTTCAGCAGAGATTGGGAACACGGTGTTTGCTGGAAGCGGGAGCGTGTGAGCCAGGACGTACGTGGGGCAGTCCTGTGCCACCCGGGCTGTTAGGACAGTGCCATGCTGCCCAGCGGGCTGGAGCTGTTTGGTGAGGGAGAGGGGAGGGCCAAACCTGCAGCCCCGCTGGCTATGAGCTGCGGGGCATCCTGGGAAGAGACACACTGAGGTTCTCCTGGGACCCAGGAGTGTACCCTGAGAACCTCAAGGACCATGGGCGGCAATACGTGAGGGCTTTCTGGAGGAAGGAGCAGCTGAGCTGAGCCTGGAAGGCAGAGGTGGTAGAAGGGAGGCCTTTGAGGCGGGAACGGGCAGCACGCTCAGGGCCTGCCTGCTCCGGTCCTCCCCCGTGGCCGGGGACCACACAGGCAAGGCACTGAGCAGACAGCTTCCTGCTGGGGCTGGGGCCTGCTCCCCATCCGGCGTTGGCTCGCAGTCCCCAGGGAGCCTGCCCATCTGCTCCTCTCCCCGTCCCCTTATCAGCTGAAGACGGACGGCTCGGAGCTCTCCTGTCAACCGCAGCACAAACCATTCCTTGTAGGGCGAAGGCTCGCGATGCCGTGCGGCCATATTTCGTAATTCACACACCGGATTAGAAGCCAGGGCGGCTGCCGGCACGCTGGGAGCTGGGGTCATGAGCCGCTCGTGTCACTCTTGTATTTTGGACGGCGCCGTGTTTGACCTTTTGTGAAGGCGTCCTCCGTGGGTGAGGTGGTTCCCTCCGTCTTCCACAGACCCCAGGAATGGAGGGGCTGCTCTTGGCGAGGCAGGCGTCGCCTTCCAAGCAAACCCCTGGATTTAGGCTGAGATGTGCATCTTTCCTTGCTGGGGGTTAAGAAAGCCCCAAGATGGACAAGTGTTTTCATGGCGCTGCGGTGACTTTAAGAGGAGTCTGGGCGCTTGGCGTCTGGGCTGGCTCTTGGCTGAGGCTCCTTGCAGGTGGCCCTGGGAGTCCCTGTGCCCTGTTCTGGGAGGGGCTTCATCCTGGACTTGCAGGTCCGGGCTGGGTGATCGTGCCTTCCCCGTGCTTAGGACCTGCTGTTGTGTGCACCTGCACCGCCCCGTGGCTCTGTGGGAACTGAGGCAGCTCCTGTGTGCTCAGCGGGCTCTGCTTCTCCACCTCCACCTCTGGTGGGGCTCCCTGTCCCGTGGGGGCTGCTCCCTGGGATTTCTGTGTGACTGTTGATTGTAGGCCCTCCTCTTACTCTGCAAACCTTGGCTAGGTGGCCCATGACCCAGGCACTGTCAGCCCGAGCACCCCAGAGCTGTGGGCACAGGCATTGGGATGGGCCAGTCAGGAATTCCTGGGAGTCCCTGGGAGAGACCCTGCCTTTCCCCTGGTCTCATGGGCTCCTGGGAGGAGAGTGGGCCCGGCAGCTCCTGGTGGCCCTGCAGCTGCTTCCCCAGGAGGCTGCCCGAGAATGGAGCCGACCCGGGGGAAGAGAAAGGGCGGGAAAGGGAGGGAAGAGGCGGAGTCTTCACTTGGGATTCAAGCTTCTGGGTCCAGTTGTTGCTGAAGCTGACGTGGCCGTGGACTTGGAGACTGGGGAGTGGGTTCCAGAAGGTCGCTCCTCTCTCGCCTCCTGTGTGGGTTTAACCCCTTTCAACTGATGGCAGTGAGAGAGACCCGGATACTGCTTCCTTCCGTGAGTCCAAATCCCTTCTTCCATGAACCGACGTGTTCCCAGCGTGAGCACGGAACCGGAGGCTGAGGCGGGCAGCTTCTCTCCTTCTGAACCGGGCGCTGTGGGCGGCAGAGCGCCGTGCTTCCGTGCGTTGGGGTTGGATCCAATGCATACCGTGGCTGAGAACAAGGGGATGCGCTTGTGTGGCCTTCCGTGGGCAGAGGGGGCCACGAGTGGCTGACCCTCACGCCACAGCACAGGCCCGTCTTCCGTGTCACCTTCTCACCCTGGGAGCCGAGACCCAGTGAGCCCACCCCTCACATGACTGTCACTCGTGTCCCTGGGACGGACGTGATGGAAAAACTGCCAAGACGGTAGATTTTGAATGTTCTCTCTCTCTCTCTGTCTCTCTCATTCAAGTGTATGAACTTGATTTCTTCATTTTGCATTGAACATATACAACGTGCTGCACACCACACATGCGTGGGTTTGTATCTGTCAGTTAAATATGCCAGCGAGCTGGGAAGCGTCAAGCCTCAGGAGGATGTAGCTCGCCCCAGGTGCAACACGAGATATCCTCCGTGCCGGTTAGGTTGGTTTTGGCTGCAATGAGCGAATCCCCACTGGTGAGAAATGGAGATGGGAAATGCTGACAGTGAGGAGGGGGTGAGGCCTCCCTCGGAGAGCGGGAGCAGCGCCGGGGGCACGGAAGTCCGGAGGCGACGGCTCCGTAGCACTGGCTGCTGGGCCTGCCATTGGTCTCCCTGGGGTCTCTGGCGGTCCCAGGAGTCCCAACCCCACAGCAGCCAGCTCCAGGGGAGAGGGCTCCTGGACAGATGGCTGAGGCCTGAGATGGGCGTGGTGTGCAAGGTGTGGGGTGGTGGGGGCATTGTCGCTGGACCCCGGGAGCTTTTTTGGCCAAACTTGGGGACAACATGAGCGCCAAAACAAGGATAGTGATGGGTTATAAGCGATGCAGTGAACAAGTCCACAACGCACTGGTACAGTAAAACGTTGCTGACCACGGGAGGGTGGAGCTTAGGATGCTAACAGACATTGAGAGAATGGTTGAATTAGAAAATTCTGGCCACAGTCAATGCGGTGATTCACTCATTCAGGAAACATCTGTGGGTCCTGAGCACCAGGGTGTGCGGTTGTGACAAGGAGCAGGGTGGTGACCAACTCCCGAGTGCCTTCCGACATAACACGGAGGGAGGGTGGTCCTTTAGCAGGGTGGTTAAGGTGCCCACATCCCATACCGAAGGGCCTGGGTTTGCCATCTGGCGCCGGCTCCCTGCTGATGTGCGCCCTGGGTGGCAATGGTGACAGTCTAGGTAATCAGGGTCCTGCCACGCACATGGAGGACCTGGAATGAGCTCCTGGCTCCTGGCTCTGGCCTTGCTCAAAGCTGACAAATTCAGGTATTTGGGGAGTTAACCAAAAGATGGGAGTTCTTTCTGTTTATCTGTTTTTCTCTCTCTGAAATAATTAAAAATTAAAAAAAAATACAGAGGAAAAGAATTTTGTTACAATGGAAAAACCTGACACGTACTTGAATAAGCAAGGGTTCAAAAGCAATGACAACACTAGCAGAACCAAGAAAAACCCTGTGACATTTGATTGATGGGATATAATCATAAACACCCCACGTGTCTTAGCCGGCACACTGCGCTGATCCGATGGCAGGAGCCAGGTACTTATCCTGGTCTCCCATGGGGTGCAGGGCCCAAGCACCTGGGCCATCCTCCACTGCACTCCCGGGCCACAGCAGAGAGCTGGCCTGGAAGAGGGGCAACCGGGACAGAATCTGGCGCCCCGACCGGGACTAGAACCCGGTGTGCCGGCGCCGCAAGGCGGAGGATTAACCTAGTGAGCCGCGGTGCTGGCCTGGCCTTTGATTTTCCAAGAGGTCAAGGTCATGGACGTTAGGGAGAACAAGGAGACTTGAAGATGGGGGAGAAGCTGAGCAGACTGTGATGGTGAGTGCGATCGTGTTGAACGAGTCACGACTGGGACAGCTGGTGCCCGTGGAGCGCCCGACATGTCTGTCCATCTCCTGATCTTGACGGTTGTGCGGGCAACCGCTGCTGTTTGTGGGAACTGCACCCCAAGACTTGGCAGCGTTAGGGGCGCTCACGCCGGCAACACTGTCAGGCGGTTCTTGGCTCTGCTCTCAGGACTTCTGTCTCCAGTTGGAAATTCTGTCAAAGGGAAAAGGCAGCGGAAGTGGGCCTCCCTTCACCGGAACCTCTCTGCGATCAGGACGAAAACCTTCCCTGTGCAGCAGCCCCGGGGCCAGCCCTGCCCCAGCTGCACGGCATGCTGGGAAAGCGAATGCACAGTGGGAAATCGGGGAGGAGACTTACGACAGCAGGCGGCTGGCAGCGTCCGCCTGGCTCCACGCTTCTCGTGTGACCTGGGTGCTTGCTCTTCTTTGGGGTTGCCAGGTCTCGGGTCAGGGCTACAGGAGATGAAGTCAGAACTCCTCAAGACACGCGCAGCTCACCCCACATGGTGAGCAGCTACCAGCACATCGCGTTGCACCCCATAACACCACCCAGCTCTGTCCGTTACAGCCGGAATCTAAACACAGCTCACGGCGGGAGCCGCTTACGAATAAACAGAGCCCCGAGAAAACACTGCAGGATCAGGGGTATTACGGGCGGGCAGATAAAGGGTAACAGACAGCTCGGAGGTCAGAGGCAGGCCAGAGAAGGTTCCAGAAAATGGGGGTGAAGGGAGCGGTAGCTGCTTGCTAGCTGGCCGCCATGTGGGATAAACCCCATGAGAATCCCCTTTTAGCTCTAAACACTCCTTGTTGAAAAATCTTGCTTCTTCCTCAGCTGGAGGGGCAGAGAAGGGAGAAACTCCACCCGTGGGTTCCCTCCCTGAATGCCTGGGAGCTGGGAGCGCAGTCCCAGTCTCCCACAAGCACAGGGCCATCACCAGTGCCCCCAGGCTGGGTGCCAGCAGGGAACCAGAATTGGGCGCGGCTGGGACTCGGAGCTGGGAGGGAGCCCAGGCAGTGCCACACAGGGGCAGGCGTCCCACGCTCTGAGGCCCATGTGCAGCCCCTGTGTTAACATGGGAAAGCCTGGCAGCCCCATGGAGGAGGCAGCTGTGATTTTGCGCTGAGCTGTGGGAGCCTTTGCCCAAGGCCTGTGTGTCCCAGAGACTCTGAAACCCTCTGGCAGGGCCACCGCTCTTTCTGCTGTGTTTGGCACAAGAGTTGGACTCTGCAGAGCCCAGCGGGGACTCGGGGAGTGAGTGAGGGCGGAAGCTGCCGGAGACGGGCAGCCCGCGATGCGGAGTCTCAGTGGATGGAGCTGGCCTTTGGAAGCCCGCCCCTGCCAAGCAAAACATGGTGGACGGCTGGTCAGCCGGAGCCTGGGGCTGTCCAGGAGAAATCGGGGGAAGCAAAGGGTGCCAAGGCCAGGACGGGGCAGGGGCCAGGACTGGAAGGATGCACCTGTCAGTCAGAGGACTTGCTCTGTAACTGGCTGGGCGGTGGGGTGAGGGTGATGCCTCGCTAGCCACTTATCTTGGAGATGGAGCCAGAGGCCTGGAGAGAGAGGCTGCGGATGGGACCCTCCCCCACCAGGCCCAGCTCCAGGGTGTCCCAGGTGGGACCCTCCCCCACCAGGCCTGGCTCCAAGGGTGTCCCAGGTGGGACCCTCCCCCACCAGGCCTGGCTCCAAGGGTGTCCCAGGAGGGACCCTCCCCCACCAGGCCCGGCTCCAAGGGTGTCCCAGGTGGGACCTTCCCCCACCAGGCCCGGCTCCAAGGGTGTCCCAGGTGGGACCTTCCCCCACCAGGCCCGGCTCCAAGGGTGTCCCAGGTGGGACCTTCCCCCACCAAGCCCGGCTCCAAGGGTGTCCCAGGTGGGACCCTCCCCCACCAGGCCTGGCTCCAGGGTGTCCCAGGTGGGACCCTCCCCCACCAGGCCCGGCTCCAAGGGTGTCCCAGCCGCTCTGGCCGCACTGGTGAAGCCCAGGTTAGAGGCGGTGCGAGCAAAACCAGGCTGTGAGATGACGGAGACCTGGACCCAGGTGGGCAGCCTGAGTGAGACCAGTGTGAGGAGCTGTGGGTGCCTGGCACCCGTGCGCTTTGGTCCTCAAGCCCTGTAGCAAAAGACGGCTTGGTTTTCCTTTCTCTTAGAAACTGTGGGAGGAGAATAAAACTGAGGGCCGTGACTGCTCACAGAGACCACAGGATGGAGATCCAATCTCCCCCAAGGTCTTTGCTCTGAGGCTCCTTCAGGGCTCCGCTGGCGACTTCTACAGATGGACAGAAACCCCTGCACTGGTCAGCAGGGCCCCGTGGCGCTCGGCGGCTGCCAGCAGTGCCTGGTCTGGCTCCGCAGGCTGCTGATTTGGGGTCCCAGCTACAGACTAGCTCCCCCCATCCCCAGGAGGCCACAGGCTGCAGTGCCACGCACACGATGCGTGGGGGTGGCCAGCAGTGAGCTGAGAGTGGCCACGCCCAGGGGTGGGCGGAGTTTCCACCTGAGTAGCTGTCCTCCCAGGGGCCCGGCCGAGGGGAGAGCAGCCTTCGCCATGCCCTCGGGAGCCGCAGCCTGCAGGGTCCTGGGGTCCCACGGCTGCGGCCGGATCACTGCCTTGGCGTAGTGAAGAATCAGATAAGGGTGCAGGCGCATTCATAAAACTTTTATTGATATGCTTATCATGCCAAAAAAAAAAAAAAAGAGCTGTTTATTTAAAATTGAGATTCCGCTTGGAAAAGAGGCAACAAGTGACAGAGCTGGGATCCCAGGCTGCTTGAAGCGTCACTGCTCTCCCCTCGGGGCGCCAGGCTCTTCCGCGGGGTGCGGCTGAGACTGGGACAGACACAGGCGCAGCTGCCCCCTAAGCCTCCGCGGGGCGCGTCTGGGCTGGAAACCTCAGCCGATCCGCGTGGACGCCGCCGGCCGCTGTGGCGCCTGGCTCTGGTTCTGGGGGTCCTGTGGCTTGTGGCTGCGTGTATGGGGGCTTCAGGAGCGCGTGGACTTGCTGCAGGTGGGGCACAGCAGCCGCCCCTTGGTGACGATGTAGGCCCGGCCGCTCAGAGGCTGCTCGCAGCCCTCGCAGACAAAGTGCTTCCGGTGCCAGGCCAGGTCCTCCACGCGCTGGAAGTCCTCGGAGAAGATGATCTGGGAGGGGCGGGGACACGTGTGACGCCCACGTGTCACTCAACAGAGACAGCGGGCAGCCATGGCAACCAGGGTCGCTCCTCCCCCTCCCCCTTCCTGTTGTGAGCTGGGACACAGCCCTGTGTAGGGAGGAGCTTTAGCTTCTGAGAGGGGCAGAAAAGGGCCAGAGCCCTGGTCCCGCCGGGTCACATGCCCCAGGGCCGATCTACAGGAGCGACTGGGACCCAGTCACCCTAGGAAGATGCAAGACATTTATCCTGCCTGTGCCTCGGCGTCCACATCTGTGAAACAGGGACGGCCGCTCCCACAGGGTATGACGGGAGCTCGGGATGGGGGGGTCCATGGAGCCGCACCCCCGCCGCGGGCCCCCCGGGGCTCTCACCTCGTCGCAGCCGGAGCAGCGGGGCCGCAGGCTCTGGCAGTAGTGGCGGCCGCACCAGGGCGCGCCGTCCTTCCAGAAGTAGATGAGGTCCACCAGCGGCTCCCGGCACTGGGCGCACACGAAGCAGGTGGGGTGCCACTGCTTGTCGTAGCCCGCCCTGTCGCAGTAGACCACGGGGCTGTCGGAGGCCGCCACTCCCTTGCAGAGCTCGCAGACCTGGGGGGTGGGGAGGATGGGAGGTCGTCATTGTGTGTGTGTGTGTGGGTGGGGGGCCGCAGGATGAAGTCCCAGCCCCGCCTCCTGCTTGCTGTGTGACCCCAGGGCAGAGGACTGTGCCTCTGTGCCTCAACGTTGCCTTCTGTAGAGTGGGCTACTAGGCTCGCCCCCCTGGGCTCAGAAATGTGACCCAGAGCCGCACGGGGGTTCTGTCCACGTGGTGACAGCTGCTGCCCTGGGTCCTGAGAGACACGGGCCCTGGGCAGGGTTAGAAATACGTCGTTCACCGGCCACACCAGTCACCTACGTGGACATCAGGAGTTCAATACCAGACATGACCGTTCTTTCCCCAAACAGGAGAGCTGGTGAGAAGAAAGTGCTGCCGCACCGTGGCCCGTGTCTGTGAATCTCTCTCGGGCCTGGGTCCTCCCAGCGGGCGCTGGCCCCCACTACAGCCGTGCCCTGCTGTGGCTGGACTCCGCCAGGGAGCTTTCCCTGAGGCCGCGCAGGTGCCCGGTTCTGCAAGTGGCCGTGGCGAGGGCGGGGGCTCGGTGTGGAACCCTCCGTCCTGAGTCACAGGAGCGCTGGCCGGGCCACCTGGCGCTCCGCGTGCCGCTCTCAGCCCCACACTTTTCTGTCGGCTCGTCGGCTTTCAGCAGTTGTTCGTTTACGGGAAAGTGGCGAAAGCTGCACAGAGAATTCCCGTACTGCTCAGCACCCTCTGATCCTCACGGTTCACACAAGTTCATTCACAAAGTTGGCGGAAAACAGGATCAAAAGCCTTTAGCAAAAAGCTTGTTGAAACCATGTCTACGAGGGGCCTTCCAAGAGTTGGTGGGAAATGTACATTTGGAAAAAAATACGCATAGATTTCAATTGTTTTGCACCTGAATTAACTTCTCTTTGATTTCTGTTCTCCCAGGACCTCCCAAGACTGCCTTGCAGGGCTGACCTGGTGTGGTGACTGACCCAGGCTGACAGGCGACCGTGAACTCACGTCCAAGTGGACTGGGATGTTCTCAGATTTTCTGCTAGCCTCGGCTCCCACCCAGGATGCCGTGTCGCACTGAGTGGCCTGTGTCCATAGGCTGCACTTGGCCATGGACGGCTCTCCGCCCTGGGCAGTGTCTGGTCAGCCTTGCATATCATGGCCCTCAGTGAGGACCGGCCTGGCGCCAGTGCCATGGCAGTGCTGGGAGGAAGACCCTGGAGGTGCACCTGCCACCGCCAATGGACCCAGCCCTTCCCCACCCGGCTGAGGTGCGCCAAGTTCGCCCACGGTTAACACCCTGTGTGTCCCCTCCTTGTGGGCAGAGGATCTGCATGGATTACGTGGAACCCGTGCTTGGCTCTCACCCCACACACCCCCTGCTGGGGCTTGCACAGCCTTGCCTTAGACACTGGCCCCCAAGGATGGCGGCCAGCCTGGCCTGCAGGCCCATGCAGGTCCTCATTGTCCCCTCCACGAGGTCAGCCTGGTCGGGCCCAGGGCCCTCGGCAGTGCCTGGCATGCCAGTCTCACAGCAGGTCCTCTGCACCTGCTCGCTAGGCTGCCTGGTGCATCTGTTCCATTCCCTGCTCGCCTTCGGGGCTTGGATTTTAGGATCTTTGCTTCTGTAAGCCATGGACTCGGAGCCCGGAGCCCCTGGAGTACTCTGTCCACGCCGCACACAGCACCCTGGGAGCAGGGCACAGCCGTGAGCGCTCCTGCTGCCCACCATGGCGTGCTAGGCGAGTGTGGCACACACCGTGCGTGGCACACCTGTCTCCCCTCACACGCAGTGTAGACGGGTCACAGCAGAGGGCTGGGTTTCAGAGCTGGCTGTGTGGACAGCTCCCCGCGGTCAGGGATTCTGGCCCTGCTGGCCTCTCTCACACTGAGCGTCCACAGTGTGCCAGGCCCCATGTGAGGTGCGGGCCAGGCCCTGACACCAGCAGTGTGGTGGCCTCAGGGTGCCGTGGCCACGTGGGAGTGGGGGAGGCAGGAAGTGCAGAAGCAAAGTGATGACATCATCACACAGCGCCAGGAGCTCCATGAAGAGAGAAGAGAACAGACGGAGGCGACAGGCAGGGGCCGCCTGGGCAGGGGAGGCCTCTGTGAAGGAGGAACCCTGCTTCTGTCTGATGTCACAGCCAGCTGGTGGGAAGGTGGGGCAGGGACAGAAGGAATGCACCCATTTTCCAGATGGGAAAAGTGAGGCTCAGCTGGCAGGAGATGGCTTGCCCAGGAGCACTGCCACAAAGCACAGGTAGAGGTTGAATCTCCGTCTGTAGCTCCGTGGCGCTCTATGGGTGCTGATTGGGGTGTAGTGGGGAGTGTGTGGGGGCAGGGGCAGGGGGCTGTATTCTAGCCTGGCACAGGTCTGGCGAGTCCTGTGGGGGACGGCAGGCGGCACAGGAAGCCCAGCCAGGTGGGTCCCTTCCCCTGTTCCTCAGCTTCTGTTGTCCTGAGGGCTCCGGGGAGAGGCAGGGACCAGAGCTAGGCTGGCCCAGCTGCTCGCTCCCGGCTTTGCTGCTGGCTGTGTGACCCTTCCCCGGCCACACGGCGGGCTCCCTGCTGCCCTGACTCTCGGTGCTGCCCGGGGACTCTGCCCGTGGGAATGCTGGCACCAGAGGCCCCAGCAGTGGGGCCGCCGAATCCGACGCCGTGAGAAGCTTCTCTTGGGTCTGTGGCGACAGCAGGGGGTGGCTGGTGGGGGTGGGCGCCGGCCCTCAGCACGCGTTGTCTGCCCTCTGCTCGGGGGTCCACTGTTGCTCTCCTCGAGACGGCAGAGCCGGCACGGCTGTGTTGGGACGACGCAGCTGTGGGCAGCAGCGCCAGCCTTCGTCCTGCTGCCGTGTGGGGCTGTCACAGCCGAGGGCCACCGTCGCTGGCCCGGGGCCAGGCTGGCTGCCGTCACTTTGCATGTCCGTGAGCTGAGGATGAGTTTCCCACTGGCAGTCCCGTGGGGCGAGATGCTGTCTCCCAAATGAAAATTCCATTTTCTTGTGAGCAGACTTCTGCTAAAGCCGCACATCTCCGTTCAGTTCCTGTGCTCTGCGTTTTCTCAACACAAACCTCGTGGGAACTTTTCTAGGGGAGTCCGCACGTGGACTCTGTAGCCCCAGGCCCCCTCTGGGAAGCACGCGTCTGCCCTGACGTTGAGAGAGAATTCCAGCTCCGTTCCCTTCCCCTGAGTGCACACTTCTGCATCCCACCTGCCGGCTCCTCCCTGGGTCTTCGCCAGGACCGGGAGGCAGAGCCGCGTCCCTTGCCTTTCACTGTCCTTTCAGCAAATCCGGGAGTTGGAAACTCCCCGGCGCGGGCCGCCTGTGGACCAAGTGAGCTTCCTGCGCGTCCCAGGCTCTCTTGCCGAGTGGGATTTCCAGCCGCCTTCCTCCCGCTCTGAAGGGTCTTAGGGGGGTTCTCCAAGCACAGGAAGCCGGTTGCCACCATGTGCGCACGGAAGGAGGGAGGGGGAGGGGGCAGGGAGAGCCGTGCGCCTGGTCTGTCTGGGGAGCATCAGCAGGCACCTGGCCGCACTCCAAAAGCAGTTTGTTTGGGGCGATTGTGGCTTTGAGCCCGGGGTGCTGGTGCGGACTTCACACGGAGGCCCCAAGCGGCCACTCGGGCTCCTGAGGTGGGGAGGTGGGGTTCTGATGGACTCTGGGGGGTGGGCGCGGGCCACAGCACAGAGAGGGGCAAGGACTTGCGCTCTTGGAGCTCGTTATGGACGCTTGCGTTCATGTGGAGTGATCCGTCCAGCCCTGTCCGGGAGCCTGTTCCCTTCCCCGCCCGTTCACTAGGGCGTCCCGGCCCCTGGCCAGCCGCCGCCATCCTCATCAAACCGTGTGGCTGTCACTTCCTGTGCCCTGAGCCTCACCTCACAGGGACCGATCCTCTCTCCTTGGCACCCAGCTAGTTCCTGGGCCTTTTCCCGGTCCTCTCTGAGATCTGAGGCTGTCCTGGGTGCGTCGGTTCTGCTGGGCCCCGAGTCTTCCATCTCGTGAGCTTGGTCTTTCTCAGTGCACACTGAATTTCCCAACGCAGTCCAAGGTTGGTGACAAGTTCTGAATTCCAACACGTGGCCAAGGGGAGATCTCAGGCCGGGCTGCCTGGGTTCGTAGCTGGGTGACCTTGAGCAATTTACCTGCCCTCCTGTGCCTCCGTTTTTCTACCTGGCAAATGGGCAGAGGAACAGAGGCAACGTAGCACGGCAGGGCTGCTGTGTGGATGATGGGAGCTAATGGGATTCCTGGGCTTTTTACAGGACCGTCATGATCAGCTAAAGTCTCCTATTACCCTTTTTCTCAGCCTGCTGTATGGGCTGGGACCCAAAGGCTCTGGGGGCCGACCCACTTTCTCAAAGGCCACTGAAGGCAGGGCTGGCGGCCAGGGCTTCCCTCCCGAGGCCAGCAGGGCTCACTCCACCCATGGGCGAGCACTGGTTCCTCCCGTGCCAGTTCTGTCCAACTGTGCATGGTCTGGGGGTGGGGCTGTGAGACTGTTCAGTCTGCCCCTCCCCACCCCAGCACAGAGACGCTGTCCCTCTCTGTTCCCACCCCTGATGGGACAGCGGCTCCCAGCTCTGAGCCTCAGCATCCCGGGGCGGCTGCCCCTGTCCCCGTGTCCGACACACAAGCCTGGGGTGAGGCACAGGAATTCATCAGCCCCTGGCGAGGGGGAGCGGTCGGGGCCTCAGTTTGAGAACTGCAGCTGGACGGGGCCAAAACACGACACAAACTCTGCACGGATGGCAGCACCACCGGATCCCTCACGGTGAGGACCGACGGGAATTCCCAGGCTGGTTGGAGGGTGCTCCATGTGGCCACCCGTGAACAGGGCCCCGGCTTGCGGGCTCCATGCCGTGGGCTGGGGCTGCGTCCTGGCACACCCACGGCCGGTGGGACATGTCACACGGACGTGCATCCGTGCTGTACCCCTCCCGGCTGCCACACACCCTGGCTCGGCGCGGGAGCGGTGGTGACAGACAGCTCTCTTCCCCGAGAGCTCGGGCTGACACATGGCTGTGGTTGCAGCCGAGACGCAGCCGCCGGGAAGACTCCAGGCCTCGCGCGTGTCCTCGAGACGCAGGGCGGCAGGGAGCATGCAGGCCCGACGTGGCTCACTCAGGAGCTGTGTCTCGGGAGCGGCCGGAGCGGCCGGGGGTCCTTCCCCTGCTGTACTGTTTGCTTTTCTTCTGGAGGGTTCTCATCCACAGCCAGGCCAGTCTAAACCCAGAGCACCCGTGGACGCCTCGCTGCGGCGGCGCCGTAAACATAAGCATGGCCCTGAGTGCAGGTGCTGGCCGCCATCCAACCCGGCTTCTCCACAGCCTCTGTGGCCGCCTCTTGTGGGGATGACTCCCCTCCCAGACCCGGGACTGCTGCTGTCTCTTCTGTCTCTGGCCTCATGTGCCTGCAGGCGTCCTCAGCTGTCCTCCGTGCAGGCTGGCTTCCGGGGCTGGGGTCCTGGCTTTGGCACTGCCTGTCTGTCCGGCCCGCCGACCCGTCGCCCACCTGTGAGAGCCTCATCTGTGACGCCTGTCAGGCCCTGGCTCCTGCGGGGTCTCCGTGGTGAAGCCCCTGGCTTGGTGCTTCCTGGGCAGGCTCTTAACTCAGGGCTGTTCTGCGAGGTGGAAGGGCAGGTGTCTCCGGCTGCACCTCCCTCGCCGTGCCCACGGGGTGGGGGCGGTCACATCCCAGAGGGCCCTGTGCCTCCTCCCACAAAGGCACGCTGCCTGGCCACGCCCAAGGGCGGAGTCTTAAGGCGCATCCCACTCCTGGGCAGGGGCCCGGTGATCCGAGGCAGGAAATACACTTTATATTCTAATCCGATGTACACCCTGCTCCCCAGGGAAACAGACACCCCCCCCCAAATATCTACCATATCTGAAATACATTTCAATTAAAAAAATAATTCTGGCTGTGACCACTACAAAGGTAGATGGCAACACTGTTTCACTGGGGGATGATAGACTTGGTACAAAAATTCCTGGGCTTACACGGCGTAACAGGCAGACTCTGGCAGGGCGCCCGGCGTGAACTCTCTCCTCGTGACCACGTCACCTGCAGCCGCAAAGCAAAACGCGGCAGCAGTGCACTGGTGAGCGCGAGGCCGAAACGACTGTTCACGGTTCTTTGGGTTCAAGGGTCAGCAAACAGCATCTGGCCGGGGGCTCCCTCCAGCCCCCGCCTGCCCCGGGACAGCGGCTTCCATGGAGCACAGTGCAGAGTGTGATGCTCTCTCTGGAGACTTCCCTGCTACGGCGGCTGCTCTGCGGAGCGGCCCAGACCCGCCCATGGAGCCTTGCTCGTTCATTGATCGCCCTGGACACACAGCACCAGCCGGCTCCAAGTTCGCCAGCTGGATATTAGGCGGTACACTCCGGGGGGGGGGGGGGGGTGCGGGGAGGACCCTCGTGAGGGCCACGTGGCTGCACAGCAGAGTATTTATATCGTCCCAAGTGGGCTAGAGGGAATTTTCCTTGGAAAAAGGTCTCCTCCCAATATGTCTCCACCCTTAAGGCAGAAATTGGCGGATGCCGGGGAACCCGGGAGCCACGGTGACACGGGGCTAGAGAGCAGGGCTGTCACGCCCCGCATTTGTCCGTGTGCCACCAGCTCCACCCAGAAAGAGCAGACCCGGGAGGGCCGGGCAGGGGCTGTGGTTTTAGGTTCCCCAGTGGCGCTGGCAGGAAAGGGAGCCGGCCCAGCCCACAGCCAAACATCTGCTCGCACAGGGCCTTGGACGTCCCTCGCCCACAAGTATGTCCCTGTGTCGGCCCAGCCGCCAGCCGCCGGGAGTTTCCATGTGAGCGGCAGACCTGGGCTGGGAGGGTGGGGACCAGAGCCTCCCCAGCCCCTCTATCCCCCACCCCTGCGTTATTGTAGGGAGTTGGGTGCGGGAGCCACACTGCTCCAGGCCTCCTGCTGTGGGATCTGCGGCCCCAGAACACAGCTGCCCGCCTGTTGCAAGGGGCACCTCCCCTCCTCTCCAGTGCACTCCACAGACACTCACGAGCTGAGGGACCTAACTGCTGTGTCCTGGCTCTCTCCCTGCGTGGGGAAGGGCGGAAATTCCTGGGCAGAGGACTAGGCCTGGGGAAATCTCAATATTGAATTTCCGAGAAAATATCCAGTAAGCGTCGTCTGCACACCGGGGGAGTGTGAGGACCACAGATGGCGTCTGGGAGGGAGGTGGGCAGTGAGGGCTTTGAACAGACCCTGGCGTGAAACACAGGGCGCTGGGGGAGCCTTCCGTGGGCAGAAGCGGGATGTGGCGGGGGCGTCCCCCCAGAGGGCTTGGTACACGCTTAGGAAGGCATGATGGCTCCGTGCGGCGCCCCTCACCCCGGCAGACACAAGCACACACGAGCCTTGGCAGGGTGGGGCGCTCGGCTTCGGCCCCGGGCCAGGCTCCAGGGAGCTGGGATTGGATCGGAGCCCCGCGGCTCAGTGGCCAGCCGGTCCCCCTGCCTGCGGCTCGGGTTCCTGCTCTGGGAAGTGGGCGTAACACCACAGCCCCGCTCACGGCTGCCACAGAGATGCAGGCAGACCGAGCCCGGGCCTGGACGAGCTTTGATTGCAGGAAGTTGCTCTGAGGCAGGCGGGGGGTCACCAGGCCTGTCCGGCCTCTCTGAAGGCCTGGGGGCTGGGGCTGGGGCTGGGGCTGGGGCTGGGGCTGGGGCTGGGGCTGGGGCTGGGGCTGGGCCGCGTGCAGATTGGCTGTTCAGGTCTGCTGCACGGAACAGCCCCTGTGGCTCAGCGGAGGGGCTCTGGGGCCTGTGAGGACCACCTGCTGGCCCTCTGGGAGCTTTGCAGGGGCGGCCAAGAGTGGACGAGCCTTTGAGACCCGCTGTGCGAGCCCAGTGAAGTCTGACAAGTCCTGCTCTAAAGAAAGTCGCGCAGTTTTGCTCACACCAGTGTTGCTCACACCTTTCACACCTCGCCACCATCCGCCTGCTGGGGGTACCCGGGGCTGCAGTGAGTGTGGACTGGGAGTGAGCACACAGTGGCCACAATCCCATTCCGAGCTCCGTGGCCCACGGTGGCCCTGGCTGCTCACACCCCCGGATGGTGAGGACTGTCAGGTGGGTACCGAGGCGTCCAGGCCTGCCCAGAGTGACGCCCACGATCACACACACACACACACACACACACCCCGCAGTGATGATGGGGACTCAGGTCTCCCCAGGCTGCCCTCTCCTCCCTGCAGGTGTTGGGCTGAGTCTCTCTTCCCTGCACACCCCTGCATTCTCACACTGAATGCCCGAACGCCTCCTCGCGGGGCCCACTGCCCTGCGCCAGGCCAACGGTCAGCCTTGCTGCCTGTCGCGTGGCTTTGACTGTTCCACATGGCCCTTTTACGAGAAACAAGAGGAGCTCAAGTTCACGGGGCGGCCGGCAGAAGTCCACTGCCTGTGACCGCCCATGGGGACGGCAGGGCTGCAGGGGCACGCACCCCTGGCTTGTTAGCCCATCTGGGAGCCCGGAGGACACGGCCCAGCAGTCAGGTAAGGGCAGGGCTCTGTGGCTCAGCAGCTCACGGCAGGAGCGCCGGGTTCAGCCTCTGCCCCTGGAACTGAGGGGTCTTAGAAGAGGGACCCAGTCTCTCTGACTCCCAGCTTCCTCACCTACAGAATGGGTTTGCTGACACCACGCAGAGCCTGGCAATGTGTCACATCCAGGGGCCAGAGCAGGAGCTGAACAAATGCGGAGCTGGACCCTGACCCCCTGCAGGCCATTTACTGAGCACCTACTGTGTACATCCATGACACCTGCTTCAGAGACAGACAAGTCCACACCCTTGTGTCTGCACCAAGAGCATGGTCAGCTCCTGCTCTAGGTCTGAGGCTGGGCAGGGAGGAAGCTGGCTTCACACCAGGCTGCCTCCCTCAGAGCCTCTGCTGATTCCCCTGCTGGGGAGCATGCCGCTGGCTGTCACCGGAGCCTTTTAGATGCTTCCCGGGTGTCGCACGCATTTCCCAAAGCTCCCTGGAGGGCAGGCTCGCGGGCGGCCTTTGTCCCAGTTCCAGGCTCAAGGGTAAAACATGTTTCAAATCAGAACCTCCCTCGTGGGAATGGCAATTTGGCAAAGCCCCAGTGACTTACAGAGTTCTTCCAGTTTGGAATTCTCCGGGATTTAAATAGCTGTTGCCCCTACGATAAAGTCCTCAGCCCAGGGCGTTCCCTGCCCTGGGGACAGCGCCCTCTGATGGCCTGGGGCTGGCGGATAATACTCTGCATGGGTACTTGACTGATGGTTGGGGTTAGGGGGATGGCACAGCCGTCCAGGAGGCCTGCTCCTGTCTGTCCAGCTCACCAACCCTGATGGGCCACGCTGTCAGTGGGTCTCTGACTGCACCATGCCTATTCCTACCCAGAGTTCTTTGTGCACCTGCTCACGCCTCTATGGGGGCGGGGGTCCCATCTTTTCCTAAGCGCCCGAAGGGTTGGGACCTCCTCTCATTCCTCACTGGCTGGCTTGGCCCTTGCTGCCTCCAAGTTTGTGCTCAGCCCCAGGCACAGTGAGGCAGCCTCCCTCTAAGCTGTGACGTGCATCTGTGCTCTCTGACTTCATGTCGGCTTGCCTGGGCCGGCATGAACAGGCAGCAGGTGCGTGTGATTGCCTGCCTGTGTGGGTGAACGCAGCGCCCAGCCATCCCGCCCCGCAGCCCCCAGCCGACCCCAGGCATGGGAGACACTCACGTATTCCACTTCCTTGCCCGGGTCACCCAGGCTGCCGTTAGCGGTGGGCGCGGCGGGCTCCGCCCCCTCGGGCTTCTCCTGCTGCTTGCCCTCTTCCTTGGGCAAGCCGCCCTGCCCGGGGAGGGCCACTTCTCCCACGCCCAGGGCGTCGCTCTTGTACTGCTTGACGAACTCCTCCATGAGGGGCAGCTCGGTCTCGGACAGTCCGCGGCAGCGGGAGGCGTCCTGGTCATAGATGGGGAGCTGGTGCATGAGCTGGCGCCGGCGGTAGTAGGCGCCCTCAGTGCCCGTCACGGGCTGCTTCTCCTTGGGGATGAGCTCCATGTACTGCATTCCCTGGGGAGGAGGTGGGAAGGAGACGCTGTCAGTGGACCAGGGATGACCGCAGAGTCCACCTGGAACCTAGGGTGTGACCCTGAATGGTTCTGACATGAGAGAGACCCCGTCTGTATCTGCCACGGCACCCTCCACAGGCCGGGAACAACCAGTGGTGTTTTATTGCTTATTCTTAGTTCTGGGGGAGGGGGGAGACTACCACAGCTGTTGCTTTGAGATAGCACTGGCAAGAGAAATCACCATGGGCATCAAGGATCTCAGCCTTCAGCATTTTAAAAGGGCACAAAAGAACCTTCTAGGAGTGGGATCGACATCGCGTTTCCACGTGGACGTGACAGCCGAGTGTGAAGTCGGTTACACGTAACTGTCCTGGAAGCAGGCTTTGTTTGTCCCTGCGTGGACCCCTAGGGACAGGAAGGAGCTGTGACAGGCAGACTGTTGGTCCTGCATGGCTGTGTTCATTTCTGCACCTGACCCTGGCCCCTAGCCAGCCTGGTGCCCCTTGGCCCAGTGGCCCCTGCCACCCCGAAGTGCTGGGAACCCGCCTGCCCCGAATCTCCTGGGGCTGGACTCGTTCTGGAACTGTGGGAATCAACTTGAGACAAACTGAAGGTGCTGAGCTCCAGTCGTCTGGTTTTGGGGAGCAGGCACGAGGACCCCTGGGGGTGGAACTGTGGACCTCCTGGGCCTTGTGCTCAATGAATTTTTGCTTCAGAGAAGGGGGAGGGGCAGGTGCCCTGGGTTCCTGTGGAGCTCACATCGAGGGCGGCTGTGCATGGCACAACGCTGCAAGGAACCTCAGGCCTGGGGTTGCCCCCAGGGGAAACCGAGGCACAGAGCCACTGTGACCTCGGCCACATGGGCAGTGAGCTCTTCCCTCTGCCCACAGGGCATGGGTGCTGCTCAGAGAGGAAAAGTGTCCCCGGTCTCTGGGGCTTCTTTTCGTTGTCATTGCAGGACGGGGCCCACGGAAGCAGCCTCCTGCTTCCTGCCATTTGTCTAGGCTGCACCTCTGCCTGCTCAGTGCCACGCCTGGTGGGCAGGTTGGGAACCAGGAGCAGGGGGCTTGACTGGCACCAGCTGACCCCGTGCAGCCTGTAGCCGTCCACGGCCCTGGGCTGGCTCTGGGTGTCTGTAGCTGCAGAGCTAACGGATTCCTGGCCATAGCACTGGAGAAAGGGTGTTTTCCTTCCCTGGGCCCCGTGTTCCTGGTGCAGCTGGCTGGGTGCCGGCTCTGTCTCGCCATTGTTGAGGCCAAGACTTCCGGCAGCCACCGGTGGGTGTGTGCTTTGTGCTGCTTGGTCTTGCCTGGCTGGGCTTCTAGTCCCAGCCAGGACAGACATTGCTAAGTGAGCCTCGATGAGCTTCTCGGGATGCCCTTGAACACGGCCCTCCAGGCCATCAGCATTGACGGCATGGCCTTGGGAGGGGGATGGCAACATAGGGGTGTGGGCGTGACTCAGCTGCCTGCCTCTGCTCTGAATGGAACACCATCTCTCAGGCGCAGAGGTGTGGGAGGGTATGGGGTGTGAGCGAGTGGCCCCTGATGTGGGCTCCCCACCAGCCTGGGCCCAGGGCCAGGACTCCCCCATTCCTGGGGAGGGCCGAGGCATGGATAGGATGGGGAAGGGAGATGCTGGCTGCCCTCCCTCTTATTTTCTTCTCACTCCTGTTCTCCCAAACCTGGCTAAGCCCCCCCCCCCCCGCCCCGTGCTTGTAAGCCGTCCCCCCAGAGCCATTAACCCAGGGTACCTGCTCCTTCCTGCCTCCCTGGCCCCCTTCAGTTTCGCCAGCCCAGCCTGGGGGGAGGGCCCGGGCTTTGGAGACACAGGGTCTGCGTTCGGGACCCGGCTGTGCTAGTTACGTGGGTGGGTCATCTGTTCCAAACCCTGTGAGCCTCAGTTTCCCCTCCTTCCACAGGCAGTGCCCTCCTGAGAGTGCTGGGCCCTTAGATGGGCCTGCAGGGAAGCTGCTAGCATGCCCAGAGTGTGCATAGTGCCTGAGACAGAGTGAGCAGCCGGCTCAGGGCCACCAGCTTCCACCGAGAAGGGGTTTCCCAGCCCTCGGTCAGCTTGGGCGGGATGGCGGATGGTAGGTTCGGTGGTCAGCTCCCGCCTGGCTGCACATGCTCGGGAGGGCGGTGGATCATTCCTTCTGGCTCCCTTATGAAACAGTCCCCGCCCCCCAACACACACAGAGGCCGAGCTCAGCAAAGCGCAGGGAACTGTTCACCAGCGCTCTCTGCTTCTCAGTGAGGACACACCCAGGAAGCGGAACCCTGGCCTCTTCACCGCCTCTGGATGGGTTTTCTCTGGGACACGCCCACTTAGACCTGCACTAGTAAAGCTTCTAAAGAATCGGTGGGAAAATGTGGTGGGGTTGTGTGTACAGGGGGCGGCTGGGGAGAGCTTGCTGGGGACTGGAATGGCCAGGAAACAGCAGGGCGAGGACACTGCTGGCAGAAGCCAGAGCACATGCAAAGGCCCTGAGGCCGGTGTCGGGACATGAGGAGGGAGTGTGTGTCCTTCCATGCTGGGTGAGGGAGACCTACAGGCATGGGAATACCCCACGCCCCCTGGACTGCCCTCCTCCTCTTCCAGAAAGGACTCCCTTGAGCCGCTCTCTGGAGTTGCGGGACTTCCTAACCTCACGGGCTTGCAGGAGTCACCCAGTCCTTGCCACTGCAGTGTGGCCCGGGCCGCAGAGCCTCAGGTCATCCCTAAGCCTCCTGGCTGCACTGTGTGAGTTCCCCAGGTGGCGTCTGAGCAGAGTGGGGCTGGAGGAGCTCGGGGCCAGGGCACAGGCTCTGCACGGGGGCTGCAGGTGCAGTCCACTGGGGCGAGGCCTGGGCATGGGGACTTCCATGGCCCCAGGGTTTCCGGGGAGCAGCCACGGCGAGAGCCCGTGTGAGTCATGTGCCCGCCCCAGGCCCGTGCAGTGCCTCTCCAGCTCTTTGCCCGGCACCGCTGGGACCTCCTCTCCAGGTGTTGGACACCAGCTTCCCGTTCCCTTCTAAGAAGAGTAAGAAGCTTCGGGTTTTAGGGAGTGGAGGGCACGGCCACTATAGGCTGGCCGCGGCTCTTCCCAGCCACTGTGAGGGGAACCCAGCAGATGGAGACAAGTGCTCTGAGCACTGTGAGTGATCCAGCAACCTCTGCTCTGAAGGGCAGGTGCGACGCCCCCAGGCTCGAGCTGGGAGGCCCTCAGCACTGCTATGAACACCTGAGCCCATTGCATGGATAAGGAAAACTGAGGCCCAGCTAGTCAGCACCTCATAACCAAGCGCCGCCCTCCTGCCGCCTCGGCTCGGCTCACCTGTACCTGGGCAGGGAGGCGGCCGGCTTACCAGTTTCTGGGTGACCCCGGGGGGAGCCCACTCATAGGTGATGGTGTCGAAGGTGGGGTCCTTGCCCGTGGCGATGGGGTTGGTCATGATCATGCGGTTCCTCTTGTAGATGCGGACGCCGTCGCCGCCCTTCACGCGGGCCGTGAGCGTGGAGTACTTGGAGTCCATGAGCAGGCGGCCGATCTTGCGGTCGTCCTCCAGGTCGGAGCTCAGGCAGTGGTCCTCCTGGCTACACTTGCATGACTTGCAGATCTTCCTGGGGGCGGACACGGAAGGTCAGCGAGTGACAGGCAGAGGCTCCCCCCTGTTGTGACGGCAAGCTCCCGGACCTGCTTCTGTACTCCCGGCAAAGGATGAAAAGGCTTCGGGCCAGGAAACTGCCTGCCTTTGTGCGGGCCAGCTGTGTGCCCGCGGGAGGTACGGGGTGGCACTGTGGTTGGTAAAGGAGCGGCTGCACGGCCATCGCCAGTTCACCAGCTTGGAGACGCCCTGCGGCTGCAGCCTGCGCCCAGCCCTCGGTCTGCTCCCACCAAGTGCCGTCGGAACCCGGCCGTGGCCACCCGCTTTCGTCTTGTCTGTGGCTGCTCCGGGAGCCGGGTGCCAGAGCTGAGTGTACTTACCAGAACCATCTGCTCACCCCTGCTCTGAGCGGGACTGGATTTATCCCCCAAGATTTAGGGGCCTCGGAATTCCAGCTGCTTTTAAGCACCCAAGTTTCAGTGCACTGGGGCCATATCTTCCCGAGACTTGGGCTGGGGGAGGGAGCCCGCAGAGCAGACAGGGTCCCTGGAGGGCTTTGCTGGGGGCTGGGAGAGGGACAGCTTCAGGCTCCCTAGAGAGCGAATGCTTCTCTCTGATAGCCGTAAAACCAAGCACTGGGCGCCAGGCTGCTGGGGGTTAGGTACGGGAGTTCCCTGTGCTGTGCCCCAGATGCCGCACTGCGTGCAGTGTCAGCTGTTAAGTAAATGAGCAAGTCGGGAGTGACCGTCAGCTCGGGGGAGGCTCAGCAAGGGGGGTGATGGATCCCAGCCAGCAGTTCCTGCCCTCGTCCACGCCAGGAGCCTCGCACCTGTGGGCAGATGACGCCGGGAACGGCTGCGGGGCACACGTGTTGGTGCATATTGGGGGTTCTCCCCATGCCCCACGCAGCCTGGAGAGATTTCTGATGGTGACAGGGAGGAAGGGAGGCCCCTGCTGGCTCCCGGGTGGACTGAACAGCTTACGCCGCGTGGCCTAGCATTAGCAGATCCCCAGGTCCCTGTGCTGAGGTTGGAAAGCCTCAGGCAGCAGGCAGAGAGACGGCCTGGGGTGGGAGAGGGAGAGGGGACTGGAGCCTGACCAGGTCCCCACGGCCTTGGGGGGAGGCACAGGGAGTGGCTCTCGGTCACACGTCTTTCTTGAGCACCCTGACGGACAACATGGCACTGGAACGTGCTGGCAGGCTCACGGCCAAGGCCACGCTTGGTGGGCTACAGGCTGAGAAATGAGAGACGCAGCCTCCCCAGGACCCGTGCCAGCCCACAGCTGAGAAGTTGGCCGTGCAGCCCCGCAGGGCCGACATGAGACACGTTTCCTGTGCCTGGACCCAGGCACGTCACTGATGTCAGTGACCCTGCGGGCCTGGCCCTTTTAGGAGCTGGGCGTGGGGAGACAGGTGGTGGCCAGCGCCTGTGTTTACATGTGAGGAGTGAGCGGCACAGCTGGGCCGGGAGAGGCAGGAAGCCCGTGGGGTGGGGGGGACCCGGCGGAGCCCTGAGGCAGGTCTGACCTCCCACCAGTGCAGCTGGACGAGGAAGCAGCTCCTGGACATCTAAGGTCCTGCCCTGGGCTGATGTGCTGGGGGACTCCTGCTTAGACAGGTTGGCTGGCACCCTAGGCACCCAAATATCTCCCTGGCAACCAAGGGCATGAAAACCGGAGGGCAGAAACAGCCTGACAGCTGGGCGTGTGCCCTAGTGGTTAAGATGCTGGCTGGGACACCCACATCCCAGGCTGCACTGCCCGGGCTCGAGTCCCACCTCTGCTTCTGACCCTGCTTCCTGCCGAAGGGCACCCTGGGAGGCAGCGGGAGAAGGCTCCAGCACATGGCTCTCTGCCACGCACCCGGGAGGCCTGGATAGAGTTCCAGGCTCCTGGCTTTGACCTGGCCCAGCCCCAGCTGTTGTGGGCGTTTGGGGAGTGAAGAATTTGCGAATCTGCTTCTGTCTCTGTAAGTCCCTCTGCCTTTCAAGCACATCAAATAGAAACTTTGTTAAAAATAGTTCCTTTTGCAGTTGCGATCTCACACAGTGGAGGTCAGCAGCTCTGAGAAGACCCCTCCCAAACGTGCTGCCCCTCGGAGTGCCCAAGTGGCAGACACCGGGGCCCTGGGGGTCAAGGCGCCTCCGCCCGGGGTGCAGGGGACGGTCACACAGGCTGCCCCACACAGTTCTGGGGGTGCCAGTCACACGGACGCTGGGGGCCTGAGCAGTGTGGCAGCCTCGTCCCGGCTGTGGATCCATGTGCTGTGGATCTCCTGGCCCCTCCTGCACACTCGGGCCTCCCAGCCCTGGCCGCAGGCGCCCTGCGTGGACTGCCTTTTGCTTCTTGCACAGGGGCCACTCAGATCAAAACCCACCCACAGGGATGGTGGTACAGGGAGGGGCAGCCAGCCCTGTGCACCACACCCCGGACAGACAGCGATGCTTGAATGCCCCAGGTCCAGCTCAGGCTCGCCCGCATCTCTCTCGAGTGGTCTTGGCTGGGCTGGGTTTGGTGGCCTCCACCCAGCTGCCTTCTATGACCTGAGACATGGTTCTGAACTCTGCTTCCGCCAGACTTTGTTCTTGTTTCTCAGCGCGGCCTGGCAGGAGGAGCGCCCGTGCTGTGCAGCCTCCCCCGACGGCCCCAACCTCCTGCCGCTGCCCACATACCCTCCACGGGCCCAGCTCAGGAGGACCAGGGTTCCTGCAAAGCACAGCAAAGAAACCAAGGCCGGCAGTGGCTGCCGGAGTCTCTTACCTCCATGAGTGGGGCTCAAAGCCGGAGCACGACCCCTTGCATCTCAGACAAGCCACGCCTCTCGCCGCCTGCTGCTGGCCCAGGGGCATCTGGAGGGGGAGGTAGAGAAGAGAGTGTTTGCCTTCCCAGTGTCTTCACGGGATGATCGGCCTCTGAAAGACCCGGCCTGCCAGCTCAGGACTGCGCGGGGCTCACAGGGCTAAGAGCCGTCCACGGCCGCTGTGGATGGGGCAGAGAGAGGACCCAGGGAAGGCAGCCACGGGGCGGGCGGGCACTGCGGCCTCACCCTGCCCAGTAAAAATTCCGTGGTGGCCACGCCCAGCCTCCAGAGCTGTCACAAACACCACGGCTGGCTGCTCCGGTGGATCGGCTGCCTCTCCCCCACCTTAACCTGTCAGCACCATGGAAGCTTCCAGCATTTTCTCTCCGGAATTCATTCCCGATTGGTTGATAACTTGTGATTAAACCAAAGCCACGGGCACAAATGTGCACATCGCGCAGTGTCGCAGCCTGAAGTGCAGCTCACACAGGCGCGGCCCCGTGAGCACGTGAACTCTGCTTGGGAAGCAGCAGCCGCTGTAGCCCTCCCACGCCGGCCGAAGCCAAGAGCAGAGCCCTCGCCGGCACTCGGTTCAAGCCCAGGAGGCTCTCGGAGGGGCTCTTGCTACAAGCGGCATCGCCACGAGGCCACCGCAGGAAATGCCGGCCTGTGGGCCCCACCTCAGTCCTCCCGGTTCAGAACCTGCCCCAGGAACTTCACATCACGTTAAAACTGGAGACACTGTGGGGCAGCGCGTGCACCCGCTGGCCAGGGGACTCCCACACTCTAAATGTCCACTATGGGTGGAAGTGGTGATGAGCTGGTCCAGGCACCACGTGACCCTGGTCCAGGCACACACACTGATCCCAGTTTGATCAGAGGCAGGGCTTGATCCACCTGCAGGCGGGCGGAACAAGCGCTTCATGCGACGTACACCAGGATGCATGTCCCTCTGTGAGCACCTACTGTGTCCCAGGCACAGGGAGACAGCAGGAGACTCCGGTGTGCCCTAGTGGAGCCTGGGGGACATGCAGAGCGTCTCGTGCCCTTGGGGGTGGTCGGTGTGCAGCAAGAGAGACTGCCCGTTGTGCAGTAAGAAAGCCATAGACTTTGGCATCTGAGAGGCCTGGATTCCAAATCCAGCTTTTCAACTCTCTGGCCTTGGGCCAACGGAGCCTTGGATTCCGTATCTGCCAAATGGGTACAGAGACCGTAGCGTAAGTGGGCAGTGCTACTACCTGCATCCGGGTTGCAGAAGCACAGTGGAAGGTGTCTACGTGCACATGGGGAGCCCGGAGAGGCGGCCCTCAGAACATCAGGGGGCAACTTTCTTCGCTCTCCGTCTACCTATCTGCCTACCTACCTATCAGAGAGAGAGAGAGAGGTCATCTGCTGGCTCGTTCCCCAAATGCCCACGGGGCTGGAACCGGGCCACAGCAACGTTCAGCTGAGAATGCAAACCCGGTTTCCCTTGTGGGTGGCAGGGACCCAAGTACTTGAACATCCCAACGTCTGCAGGGAGCTGGAGCCAGGAGCAGGAGCCCAGCACGACAGCCAGGCCCTCCGCAGCGCCGTGGGGGCAGGGCTACTAGTGCCTAACGCCTGCCCCTCTTCCCTCAGGAGAGAGGAGAAGGCAGGTGGTGACACTCGGGGCCGTCCTCGCTGTCGCCGTCAGCATTCAAACCCAGGCCTAGAACGCAAACTCTCCTCATAGCCCCCTCCTCTTCCACGCCTGCCCTGCCACTGTGTGGACGCACAGCCGTGGCTCGGGGGGTGAGAGCCGTGCTGCAGACACCCGGATGCAGGCACATGTTACACTCATGTCCATGCCCGGTCAGTGCTGGCGTCGTGTGCAGAGTCACTGTGAGGACCGGGCAGCACCACTTCATGGCCCTCCGCCGGCAGACCCGGCCCTCTGACCCGCCGACACCTCGAGCGCTGCGATCCACCCCCCTCTAACACACGACCGACCCCAAGTGGACCGGGGGACGGGACCCATTGTGGACCAGGCTTGGTGTGGCCCTCCTGCCAGCCCTCACGCCGCCCCTCCCAGACTGCAAGTGGCCTGGGGTGTCTCTGTTCCCTCACCTGCGCCTTGGGGACCAGCGGACTCCGCCCTGCCTTGCCGAGGTTCCAGGGAGGTGCGGTGGGTGCTGTGTGCATATATTATGCACCATATGTTGTGGTCCTGCCTGTGAAAGGCAGTGTGTGAGACCCCGGACTGATGGTTCTTAGGAAACGTTTTCCGGGATCAGAATTCCAGGGGGGCCCCGGGATCTGTCTTGCCTGCTTTTCAGTCTCTGCTTCGTCTCACGCAGGCGTTGGGGTGGGGGTGGGGGTTCCGAAATCTCGTGGAAAATGGAATTGAGACGTGAAGTTTATTTGGTTGCAAAAAAAAAAAAATTCCTGCAACCCACTCACGGCTTCTTGGTATCATGCATTCTCCACGCCCTTTCTGAAGAGCGCTTGTACATAAACAGATGGATGAAGAGTGGAAAACAAACCCAGGCCCACATGAGCTCTGGATTAGCTGAGGCACTCACAAAGCCAGGCAGAGCCAAGCTGTTGGCCCTCGTAGCTGCCCCCATCAGCAGGGTAAATGGACACGAGCGCCACGGGCGGCGCCCCGGCAAGGGAGGAGGCAGGGTCCGGCTTCCCAGGCCCTGGGGTACTGCACTCCGCCTGGTGCCGGCAGCACCGCGGGGACCCCGGCTTCTCACCTGCTGGAGGGAGGAGGGAAACATGGCCTGGGAAGGCAGAGGCAGCCGGGGGCCAGCAGGCTGGCTGTCGCACACGACGCACGGTCCCGTTCCACGCCAGGCGCGTCGCTCGGCAGCCAGGCGGGCCCAGCCGGCCCTCACATGGAGAAAACAAGGAGGGGAAAACCTCAGCCGGAAACGGTGCCAAACGAGAGGCGCTGTTTATAAACAGTGGGCTCTGTCTGCGACACACGGCACTGCGCCACCCAGGAGCCGGGACCTGGGAAGAAGCTTCTAGAATGCAGCCCCTCCGGCCCCTGCTCCCGGGGAGTGAGTGCGCGGATGCTTTCTCTTGGCCCCAGGGTGGCCGGATGGGGCTCAGTGGCACTGCTGAGACGCCCAGCAGAGGCCGGGACTTGGAAGGACTGTGGTTGGAGGCCTTGGGGGTGCACGGGCAGGGCCCCATCCTGGGACTCCTCTCTCCCGGGAGCACCTGCTGCAGGGGAAGCTGTTGCCGAGAGCGGCACCGGGGCATGGATGTTGAGGGGCTCACGCCAGTGGTGCAGTGTGGAGCTGTGGGTGGGCGTGGGGCTCGCGGGACATGGGCTTCCCTGCTGGGTCAGCTTCCTCTCCCATGGTTCCCTCCTCGGAAGAATGGCTCATCGCTGCCTGTTTGGCCTCACTGGGGCTGTTGCCGGTGCCTTGTGAGGTCCAGAGATTGTAGAATGAAATGTTTACTGCCGAGAATGATCCAGACACTGGAAACGAGGTGGAAAGGTGATAGTGGGCAGTCTGGCGACAGTAGCCAGCGGTCCAGCAGTCACTGTCTGGCTGACGAGGATGCCCAGGAGGTGCATCAGGCCAGGAAAGACCTTGAAGCCAGAGGAGACAAGCGCTGCCCGGCAGAACCCTCTGCACCGCGGCCGGCGCCGGGCTGGGGGCTGCGGCCAGCGCCTCGGGGTCTACCATGATTCCGGTTCTCTTTCAGCAAAACTAGCTGCTCTTTCCCACGGCGATAGCCATCATCTGGCATTTCTACCACAGTTCCTTTAAGGTCCCGGGGGCCCCTATGAGAGCAGGAACCTTATTTTCAGACGAGGGAACTGAGGGCCCCCCCCCCCCCCCCGGAAGCGGCGGAGCCCGGATGAGCACCAGGAAAGCGTTTCTGTAGAGCTGCACTCTGGTCGGATCTGCTGTACTCCGGGCACCGCACTTCACAGTTTACAACATGTGTTCCCAGCCCCATCTTGCTTGGTTTCCCCGGCGATCCTAGGAGGTTTGCATTTGGCTCACGAGAAAAACCAGCTACTGAGGACGTCACACACACTCATGATGCTGGAATCCAGACCCTGTTACTTCCTGCCTGTCCCCAGGCAGTCTCCCATATGCTCAGCCTTGCTGTAGGGGCACCGGGCCACTTGGCTCCATCTGTGGGTTGGGGGACAGTGAAGCAGGGTCTACACCCACGGCCCCTCAGACCCAGAATCCTGCTCCACCCAGTAGATGACAGTGTACACAGCCTGCAAGGGTGGATGGAGCGGCAGTGGTCATAGGAAGTGAATCCGAGTCGTGGGCCATGGCCCCTGTGAGTGCTGTAGAGTCTTGGCCACACCCCAGACCTCTGAAAGCAGGGCTCTGCAGCGGGACCTGGCTGGCAGCCAATTCTGACAACCAGACACGAGTGGGATCAGCTGCAGGGTAACCCACTGCCTGGTGTCCAGGGTGGAGACCGTGCAGTCCTAAAACTCCAAGGCCAAGGGGGCCAAGGGAACCAGTACAAGCTGGCTTCCTACTGATAAAGGGGTTCCCAGGAGCCAAAGGGAAGTGCTGGGGTTTGAGTCTGCACGAGCATCTCCCAGCGCTAAAATCCGCAGTGTAACTGAACCGACGCGCTCCGAGCCAGCAAGTGCTTTCCAGATACCTGGAGGCCATCGCAGGTGTCTCGGAACTGACTCAAAATGGACAATCCCCAGCGCAGCCCGAGCTGGGCTGGAGGAAGCCGACTGCCAGTGACTGGTTCAGCAGGGCGTCTGGTCTGGCCTGCCCTGCGTGTCCAGGGAGGGTCATGCTTCCCCAGCTAGACGCCAACGGACATAAAACTCACCTGGGACCAGCACAGAGACACACTGGCTCACCATGCCTGGGGCGAGCCTGACGCTGCACAGCCCTGCTGGCCTCCCACTGCTGCTGGTCCAGGGACCATACTCTGAGTAGCGAGGGGCCCTGCCCGTGGTTCCCAAACTTCTCTGCAAATTATACCCTCAGCGTTCCTGCCACAGACACACAGGGTGTGTGTGGGTGGTGGTGGTGGTGATGGGGCGTGCCATTTAGCGGAGCTCACTGTGTGGCCGTCCTTTGAAACCTCAGGTTGCACATCTTGGTACAGACGCTGCTTGTCACTTAAACCTTGGCTGCCACCATTAGGCACCGCACTCTGTCAGGAGCCTCCTGTAGCAAGTGTGACTGTGGCCTGCGGGTTGCACTCTGGTCGCACCTGCCCTGGCCCGTGCCTGCCTGATTGGTTGAGTGCAGTAATTCCCATCCTGCCCAGAGCACAGGGCACCTGGAGCCCCAGCTGGAACCGGCACTCCCTGGGATGGAGGCACCCCGCCTGGCCTGGGGACACATGAGACCCCTGTGGTTGGCAGCCACCTCCATTCTTGCTTTTTCTTAAAAACCACAGTCTTCTGGGGGAGTGGCCGGGGCCCTGCCCGCCTGCCAGTGCTGGAGGCACCTGAGGAATGAGAAAGAGCAGGGACAGAGTCGCCAGGGAGGCGTGAGATGAGCTCCTGGCAGCACAGCCACCGCCGTCTACCCCGTGGACTCTGCCCCGGCCGCCCTTCCTGCACGGGACCCAGGCCTGCCAGCCACTGAGGCAGCGGCCGGGGCACCCAGGGACTCCCCCGGGCCCTCTGCTCCTGGGCCTCATGGGTGTCATCTCAGAAGTGGGAAGGAGGGAGCACTGCCTGCCTGGGCTCCCGATGTTTTGAGCACAACTGGTTTTCTGTTCATCCTCGGCTTCCGGCTCCCGCTCCGCTGCCCCACGCTAGGGCTACAGGCCGTGGCCCGGAGACCCCTGTTTTCCCACTTGCTGCCCCTTCTGGGGGCTTCTGTCTTGGACCCTGCCTAGCCTTAATGCAGCTGGCCTCCCATGGTGGCCACAGCAGCAATGGCCACTGTCGCTCGTCATCTGAGCCCCCTGTTTCCACCATCTGAGCTGTGACGGCCCGGAAGCTGACTGTGGAAGTGACTTTGTGTCAAGCGCCTGCTACAGCCGTGCAGGTCTCACAGAGAGCAGCACATACCTGGCCTGCACTGGCTGTGGGATGACAGAGGCTCTAGCGAGCTGCGTGTGTGTGCACTCGTGCGTGTGCACACGTGTGTGCATGCACGAGTCCCCACATCTGCAGCTTCCACCCTGGGGCTGCCCCCTGGGTGTTTCTGTCCCTCGGCCTGGACAAGCGTGGATGTGAAGTCCTTTCGCTTGAGGTCTCCTTCCCCGGATTGTGCAATGGAGATAGAACCACACAGACTAAACAAACTGAGATTAGCCCCGTGGTGGACTGCTCGGAGTTCTACAGACGGAAACATGGCTTTGTTTAAAGATCAACCCTATTTAAGGCAACAGGATGCAAACACAATGGGTGGACACTTGAGCTGATGGCAAAAGGGCCTCCCTGGGCAGGACTGCGGGGCAGCGTTCGGTGGTTCTGCCTGTTAGACAGTTTGTGTGTGAAATCTTCCTAGGCCCCGGGGACCAGTCTTTAGGGAACAATCCCGACTGCCTCCCCACACTTCTCTCTGCCCTGCCTTGGCCGGGGGGTGGGCAGTGCAGACCACCGAAGTGCACGTCATCTGTGGACAAACCAGGCTAACCTGGCAATGACCCTGCAGTGGACTTCTTGGGGGTAAGATCCCGCCTCCGCCTCCGCCTTCCCTCCCCACCCCCGGTGGCTGAGTGTCACCGATTGGAGCCTGGTTCTGGAAAAGTCTGGGTGCCTGTAGGCAGGGCCAGGGGGAAGCCAGTGTGGGGAAGCCACCGGCAGCACCACCCCCCACCCCAGCGTCTGCCGTCTATGTGCTGGGCACGTCCTGATGAAATCCTCATCCCTCTCGTCCCCGGTCCACAGCTGCGTCTTGCAAGGTTTCAGGGACCACAGCCGACTATGGTCCAAAAGCAGGAGATGGAAAACTCCAGAAGCTTTTCCTAAGCCTGACAGCGCATGCCATTCGGAGTAGTCTGTGCTGAAACCCTGCCACCTCCCACCCTGCCCTACCCAGGACACGAGTCACTCAGCCGTGCAGCATCTATACTGCCTGCCCATGAGCAGCTGCCGGGGTTAGCACACACACTGGTACCACGGTGCTGTGTTCAAGTGACCCGTGGTCCAAACAGCCACGGGGCCCGAGAGTAGTGAGGCCGGTGCTTGTGTTCCAGGATTTGTTACAACCGCTCTGTTGTATTACTGGTTGCTGACGTCAATCTCTTGCCGTGCCTGATTTATAAATTAAACAACGCAGATACCTTAGGTGTTGCACAAAACCACTATGCAAGGAAGCGGGGTTTGTTGCCGTCTGCTCTCGTGCACACACTCCAGGGATGCTCTGCTGTCGCAGTCCCCTGGCTGTCCCCTTCCCATGCTGTCACCTGGCATCACAGAGCAGACCCCGCGAGTGCTGGGCCGCCCCAGACAGGATTATCTGCCCCCATTTCTCCTTGCTGTCTGCCTTTCGGGTGACTTCACTTTCATATTTTTAGCACTTGGCAATTGAAAGATAGACTGAGAGATGATAAGACTCAAATCAGTACATTTTTCAAGGATTTGCAACTCTTGGAAAGGCCTGGCCCAAGGGACAGGGGACAGAGGGGCCACAGAAGTGCCGTGAGCTCATTCACACAGCTGGGCTCCATCCCCCAGCAGGAGCCCCGGAACGTGGGAAGCGTGGGAGGCGCCGCAGCCACCTCTCGCCTTCCCAGGGTGCCGAGGTTGGGCTCACTCTGGAGCAGCAGCAGGGGACAAGGCAGATGGCTCGGATCCTAAGCCGGGCAGCTCGCGGAGCGGGGACAAGGCTCCTGCGCTCGGCCAACCTCCAGTGCAGGCCGTCTTTGTGGAGCGTCTGGCTGCCAGGGTGGCCATGACCGAGGAGAGGGCACCAGACTGTGCGGCCGCCAGCCCCTCGCGATAACCCGTGCTTATGCGCCGTCTTGTCCGCAACACGCCGGCAGATCTGAGCGTGAGAGGCCCCGCTGGACTGCCGTGGCGGGAGTCGGAAGACTGGGCTGGGATTTCCCGCAGACACCAGCTGTCTCTGAACTAGCGACAGATGCTGCCCAGGCTTCCGGAAGCGGTGGCGTGTGCAAAGGCAGACCCGCACACAGCCGGCCCCGGGGGCAGAGCCCTACTTGGTTTTATCTTGAGAATAGCCTGGGTTTCTCGTTATCTGAGACACTTTATTAATCGGTGGAAGGAGGTCCTCTCGGCTGCTTCCACTTCTGGACTTTCTATGACCACACAGGGTCCCCGAGGGCAGCAGCTGACGGTGCCAACTCCATCCTTTTCTTTCTTGGTTGTGTTCTGCCCCCAGCCCCACGCTGAGCCCCAAGTTAGCCACCTCCCGGGGGAGTCTTATCTGCAGATGGACTGAATAGTTTGGGGGAAGTCAGATAAGGGCACATGAAGTCCCCTGGGGACTCCTTGCTCCCCTCACCCTGCTCAAGCTGCTGCTGTCCCAGGCCTCCTGCCTGCAAGTTTGACTTGGAAATGGCTTCCATGGCACTTGGATTTCGTGGACATCCTCAAGTGCAGAGCGGTAAGCTCCAGGCCGCCCCCCCCCCCCCGGCTTTCCACGGTTCTCTGCATTTTAGCAGTCTGATGTCCCAAGAATGTCGTCCTCTAAGAATGTCACTTGGTCTGCGTCCGAATTCTAAATGTGCAGTGTTCCGGATCTTTCCAAGGATAACACGCTTTTATGGGAGTTCATTCTGGGATCGGGGGAGCCGAGCAAACCGAGTCGAGGATTTTGAGTCTTGCCTGTCTGAGTCTTGACAAGAAATGGGCTGTGTGAAGGGACAGCATTGCTAAATGCTCTGCAGGCTCAGCCTGTGCAAATGCATCGAGCCAGGAATCCCACATCCAAATGCGGAGAGTGTGGGTGACGATGGAGCCTGCGCACGCGTGCACGCGCACACACGCACACACGCATGTGCACGGGCAGGAATTCACTTCAACCAGCACTGCCGTCTGGCTGGTGCACCGCGAGCTGTGATTCAGGCTTGCGCCTTTTGCAAGAGGCTTTGCTGGTTGGAAAACAAGCTCCCTGTGCCACAATGTCTCCCCTGTTCTCTCCTTTTTGCTGGCGTGTGTTTTTAAGACTAAGACTAAACTCACTTTGTAGTTCAAAGATCGCACCCTTTCCTGTTGAATATTCCTGCAGAAAAGCAGCTGTACTGACTATAAAGGGGCAGATTCTCGGTGAGGAAAGCCACACTCCAGAATGGAAAGTGCCCCACTGTGCATAGGTTGAGCTTTCTCACCCCCGCTGAGTGGCACAGCAATCAGCGGGAGACCAATCGTGGAAAAAGCCCACTCTCAACGCCCGGCTCCTGCAGCTCACCAGATACACCTCAAAGGGAAGAGGGGAACCACACAAGCCAGGTTTCTCTCCAGAAAATTCTCTCGAGTAAATTCAGAATCACTCGTTTGACCATTTGCCCACCCCAGGCAAAGCGGCTCGATCTGCTGTGCCCCTGATCCTGCCCCAATGCGGCGCCCTTGACCTGGATCCGTTCTCTCTCCCGTTGCCTAACAGATGGTCCCAGGAAGCCGTGTGCCTGCACCTCCCACTGGGATGGCAGTTGTTGAACTGTGTAGGGAACTGGTGCTGTGACCCCCTCCTGCTGGACTGAGCTCTGAGGGGCTCCGGGCCCTCTGGGTTGGGCGGGAAGCTCCTCTTGCCAGTGCCTAGAGCAACATCGAGAACAGACGCTTCGAGAGCTGCTTTAGCCGGCTTCCTGGCACGGCAAAGTTGTCAGGTTCAAGACCCGTCTCTGACGCTGATTCCTAATGGGGTGCAGAAGGAGAGAGCCACCCTTGGTTCCTGGGTCCCTTGTCACCCAGCACCCCCGGCCACTCCTCCTCTGCCTCCTCTCGCTCCATGGTGGACACAGTGGCTCTCTGCCCTCCTCTGACTTCACGCCCACGGAGTCAACACTTCCCTGCAGCTCTCTCTGAACCCGGCGATGGACCTGTCACCTGGCCGCCTCGACCACGCACACCCATGGGCTCCCTTACATTGGTGGTAGCCCCGCCCAGCCAGTCCCTGACCCAGCCCACCAGACCTGCTAAGAATGCTCTTCCTGCCGTTGGACAGCCCAGCACCCCCCTTCCAGTCTGTGTCACCCCTGGCACGGGGCGTCCCAGGTGGGGAGAGGGGCTCCCTGCAGGGAGCGCCGGCTTCTTTACCTTGTGGAAGGTGATTCTCGCGAGAGTCACCAGGAAATTGCACACATACAGTCGACACTGTGAAAGCTCTGGCCCAGCAGTGAGCACCACTCAGCTCTGCAGACTCGCTGTGCTGAACACCGCCCTTCTAGAAGCACTCCCACCCTGGGAATGCTTTGAAGACAGGGCGCAGGGGAGTTCTGTGCAAGGCGGGGTTGCTGGCCTTGACCTCAGCCCTGGCTGCTGTTCTGTGCAGTGTCACGACACCAGCTTCACAGCTTTCACCTCCCGCACACTGAGAACATGGCAGACACAGAGGGAGGTGCTGTGGGCTGAATTTCCTGCATCTGACTCCTGTCCATCGTTACCTATGTAACCATGGCAACTTACATGACCTGCCCCTGTGAGTCTCAGTTTTCTCACCTACAAAATGGGCTGGTTGTAAAGATGAGGAGAGAGGGAGGCCCCACCAGGCCTGGGGCCTGGCTCAGGTTGGGTCAGAGTGGCTGGCAGGCCCCAGGCAAGAGTAAGGCTTCCATGCTGGCCCCCATGGTCAAGGGCACGACAGGGCTGGCCTTGCTGGTGTCTTGGCTCTGAGCAGTAGGGGATGCTTGGAAAAGAGAGGCAGTTTCTCTATTAGCCAGGTAAAGAGCAGAACTCAGGTGATTCATTGGACCATCCACATTTTAACAGCTTATTTTAAAAGCCATTCCTCCCAGCAGCACTCTGCATAGACAGATGGGTCGGCTGCTTCCTCGTGGTGTGGGCAGCACCGTGTCAAGGACTTGGCTGAACTTGCAGAGAACTGGGAGGTGCTGATGCAAAGCGTTTTTGAAACAGGGAGCTCGGCCCTGAGTCGTCAGGATAAGGAGACGCGCCCGGGCCCGGCCTGCTCAGAATTCCCTGTGCTTCAAAGGGTGTGTGCTTGGCAAGCATTCCAGCGCTTTCCTGAGTCGGGGGGACGTGGCTCATGGAGCGTCTCCACTGGCCCTGCTTGCTCTCAACCTTCATCACGCCCGAGACACAGATCATGCTCTGAGCTCGCACTCCTTGGAACGCGCAGTGGCCAGCTTCCCGCCGGCCCCCAGTTCACTTCTCTCGGGGATCAGCACTGCTGACTGTGGCTGCCGTGGTTCTCTGGGCCAGGCCAACGGCCTCCGCAGCCCAGGGACATGGCTGGAGTCTGTCCTAAGGCCCCTGTGTTGCCAGGTCAGGGCTGCAGCGGGGGCAGGAATGGGGGCCTGTTGCCTGCAGTTCTCGCTGGGGAGGAGGGTCTTCCTGTGGGTCAGATGTGGCCACGCCCAGCTCGAGGGCTGGCCAGGCTGCTGCTTCCGCAGCTCTCTCGCTTGCCTTCCGTTTCCTGTCGCAACCTGGCTCTGCACCCCCAGCTCTCATCTTGCTCCACGGGTCACAGAGGCAGCTAGTAGGCGAACTGAGGGGCCGGCGAGGGTGTCCAGGGACAGGGTCTCCATCACAGAGACACCCCCGAGGCTGCACCAAGCAGCCTGGTCCTCAGCCCCGCTGTCCTCATGATCCGTACTTTCCAGCTGCTCATCAGATGCTGTGTGGGCGGGTCTTCCAGGGGAGGTGCACCTGCAGTACAAGTTCACACACCCACGGGAGCACCACGCAAAGGTGGGAGATTCTTGGGAGCGTCCAGAAGTCGCTGTGTGCCCCTGCGTGGCCCAGCACTGCCCGTCGTAGGGGGACGGCCATCACGCTTCCCTGTCACCGTGGATCCGATACCTCCTCCTGCCCTGAATGCCAGACGAGGGACTTACACAGCGTGCATGCTCTGCCTACTTCTGTCTGTCATGGCTAAGGCTGCTCATGCTGTTGCACATGCTAGAGTTCTTAAGCTATTTAAATTTAAAGTGATTTTTCCTTTCCGTTCTCTTGTTGAGGGAGATTTCAATGGCATTAGGAATAAAACAGCCCTAAATATGCTCGCTGATGGTTTTCCTGGTGGATATCCATGCTCCTTTCTCTTGGATACTTGGCTACCCAGATGTGAAGTCACTGGGCTATGGAGCAGGTGCACATTGGCTCTGTCGGGAGCTGTCACACAGTTAGACAACATGGCTGTGGCATGGGGCGCCCTCCCAGACGAGTGTGGGTTCCAGGGGCTCCCCATTCTCTGTAGCACTTGGCGTCCTCAGCATTCGCCGTCCCCTCGTGTTCCGATTGAGCAGCGCCTCCTGTGTGTATCAGCCAGGCAGCGCCTCACTGTTTTCTTTCTTTTCTTTTTTTTTTTTTTTTTTTTTGACAGAGTGGACAGTGACAGAGAGAGAGACAGAGAGAAAGGTCTTCCTTTTGCCGTTGGTTCACCCTCCAATGGCCGCCGCGGCCGGCGCACCGTGCTGATCCAATGGCAGGAGCCAGGTGCTTATCCTGGTCTCCCTTGGGGTACAGGGCCCAAGGACTTGGGCCATCCTCCACTGCACTCCCTGGCCACAGCAGAGAGCTGGCCTGGAAGAGGGGCAACTGGGACAGAATCAGGCGCCCCAACCGGGACTAGAACCCGGTGTGCCGGCGCCGCTAGACGGAGGATTAGCCTGTTGAGCTGCGGCGCCGGCCTCAGTTTTCAAAACCTAGCTCTTTATGTTGCTGTGTAGGAGCCATTTGTACGTTCTGCATGTGAGCCTTTGTCAGAAACACAAACTGTGAGTACTTCTCCTCTCTCGATGGCCTTCCACCTTCGCAGGGGCATCGTTTAAAGAGAGTTGAGTTCATTTGGGGGCCAGCTGTCATATCTAGTTTTATGGGGCACTCCCACTAGATGGAAAAGTCAGGACACAATTTCAGGGTCCGATGGTTCCAGCGCCCCGTGTGGGAATGAGCTACAATACCTTTGCAGGTTGTTGTTTTTAAACTTGGGATCTCCTGTCAGTACCAAGGTTATTCTTTGCCTCTGTAGCCTTCTCCGAGTCCATCCCTTCTCTGTTTGTCTTCGGAAGGCAGGTGCCTTGTGCGGGGAACGCTCTGGCTCCTCCGGTGTGTGTGAGCGGGCTTTGCGATTCTCTTGATGCCTTCACACTGCCCACTCCCTGTCTCTGGCCACATCTTCCACTTCTGAGCAGCAGGAAGCTGGGTGGCACAGAAGTGGCCTTCCCACCAGGGTGAGGGTGGAAGGGGTGGGACAGACCCTGTCTAAATGGAGGGGCTGGCACGAATCCCAGAAAACTGGCAGTGTCTGGCTCGCTTGGCCAACAGCTGGTGCCAGGCCCCCCAGCAGGTGGGCAGTGACCCAAGAAACGCATGCTCTGACCTTAGCTGTGACCTACCATGTGACTTAGCAGGTAGAGTGGAACCTGGACTTTACGAGGCCAATGCAGGCTTAAGCCTACCAAAGAAGCAATAAGAAGACTAAGAAGACGCAGAGAGAGAGATTTTAACCTAAAATGAGAGTGAGCTTTCTAACAATGAAATGACACCCCTCCTGGAGTGGTGAGTACTCCTCAGGGCCCCTGCCGCCCAGCCTGAGCCCATGTTAAGGTTCCGGAAGCAACACGGAGTCTTAAAAACCCTCTGAGACCAGAATTCTAATCCCTGTTTTTCTGTGCACCAGCACTGGGAGACTTAGACTGTCAAAGGCCCTTTGCACCCTTGAAAATGAACTTCGGTTGCTGCGATGTGCAGTGGGCAGGCAGTTCCAGCAGGAGGAGGTCCAGGGAAGGCACAGCGGCCGTGACGACCGGTGTGGCCCTCCCCAGGAACGGCTGGGCCCGTGGCTGGGTCGGAAGGCAGGGCTGAGGGAGCAGAGCTCTTCCATCAACCTCACCCCTTCCTCAGGTCCTGCAAGCACAGGGATGCCCTGGGGTCTTTTTTCCTCCGGTTAATGCAGAGGACGGAAACCAGGAACGATCACCCAGGGCCAGGTGGGTTTCAGGCCAGCTCCACCTGCTGTGAAACGTGGTGGTGGTGGGGCGCCTTCAGGCTGAGTCTGAGAGCTGGGGTCGGAACTGGGCGCGAGGGCCATTGTGACGGGAGGCTGTGGCTCTTGCTAACCAGTTCCTGGATCTCAAGAGGCTGACTGCCCTCCCCACGCCTCGGGGCTTCTTTTCCTTCTAATGATCGATTGAGTTCAAAGGTGACACTCAGGGACACAGGACCTGGGGTGTGCATTCTGGTGTACTTCTCCACACACCCCAAGATGGAGGGTGGTCCCCAAGTGAGACCTCGGATGGGAGGGAGCCCGCGGCCATCAGGTCTGCCAGGCGCCACCCGGACTAACAGCTCAGGGGACACTTGGATGACGCCCCCAGGGGTGGGATCGAGCGCCCCTCTCCCGCTCTCCCCCAGCCCCTCCTGCACCTTGGGCCTGTCCGCAAACCACAGTGCTTCTCTGATGACTTCGTAGCTTCTTGCTTTCCTGCAACCGGGTTCCTTTCCTCTGTGTCTCTACTTCCCAGCTCAGTCCCTGGTGCAAAATCGAATAAATGCACCGGGCAAGAGCAGTTCTAGAAGGTGGCCACGAGAGAAGTGAGTAAGCAGGAGGCATTAACATACAGTTTCCATTCTGTTCACCATGTTACTCTCCTGAGCTTATTCAATGGTGACGCTAACTCTGTTCAGCATACATTCCTTCTACCTCAAGTGCTATGCTAAGAAGCAACGTTTAGGCCCATCTTATTGACCAAGAAACTGAGGCTCAGAGCAAATACAGTTTACTGGAGGAACACGATGTAAGTGGCGGGGTTGGGATTTGAACCAGTGTGCTGCCTGTAAGAGCCTGAGGTCTCTATTACAGGTGCATGTGTGTACACGTAGGTACATGTGTGTGCAGGTGTGTATGCTACTGCTAAAGCTTTCTCTGGATGGGAGTGTCTGGGCTCCTCTGGCTGTCTTCCGTGGATGTACCTCTTCTCAGGACCGAGTTTTGGATGCAGAAGATGAAGTTGCACAGGGCACCAACAGTCAAACACTGGCGTACAATGCATTCTGCAACTCAGTCCCCACAGCCTTTATGTGATTAAGGAGCAGAATTGACAGGGCTGCGAGCAGGGTCACGTCAGAGCAGGGAGGGGTCTGGTCACGTGCTGAGGGCGGTGCTCAGCTCCATAAGCGGATGCTTGGGAAACACCCGGGAGGCTTCCTGGAGCCTGGCCTTCATCCACTGTCACGGGAAACTTCACGTTTCCGTTGGGGAGGGAGGGATGTGGAGACTACGCACCACTGAGTTCCTTGACAACCCTGAGTTCTGCGCCCTGACCCCTGGTTCAAACCCTCTCTTCTATCCACCAGTGCGATTCCCACAGAGTTCCCCTCCTATACTTCTAGCACAGAGAGGCCCCCAGAGCTGACCCACAGACCCCATCACAGCTGCATCCCCTCAACAGGGGCACCGGCGGGGGTGGGGGGGGGCCCTGAGGCTGGCTGGCTGCGGCGGCGGCTCTGTCCTGGGAGGAGATGGCCCCCCTTTCTTCCAACTCTGCAGCCAGCAGGTGTCCCCTGTCAGTCACCTTGGTGGGCAGTCTCAGGCATCAGTACCGAGAAATGCCACTTAGTCATGCGGCCCAAATAGATGCTCTCTTGTTAAGGGCATCGTCAGCCAGGAGCCCTTGCTGTGTGCCCCGTCCTCTGGTGTCTGTGACATCAGCACCACCCCCCACACACACACTATACACATACACACACACACACACACACATATATATAAAATCACCATCACCACAATGTGCAGCTGTCTCAGGCCACCTGCTCAGTCTAGACAACTGGTCTACCACCACCGCTCTGTGAGAAGAGGCTAGGGTAGGGGGTACTGATTACTGGTGGGACTTGAGTTGGCAGAGGGCTCCTGGCCTGGGGCCTCTTTCTACCCATTGCCTCTGCTGTCTTCTTCCCCAGGGCTCTGTTGGAAATGTGCTACCTGGGAGGAGAACTCTTAACCTGACTTCCTTGTTTCACTGTGGGGCTGGGCCATGGCTCCGAGGGTGGGCGTGTGTGTCGGGGGTGGGGCTAGGACACAGCATGGGGCACAGTGGACACAGTGACTGTCCGTGGTCTCTCTCCTGCCTTAGGATAAACAGATTCCACCACTCTGAAGGTCAGACCCAAGTGCTCCCTACTTGTCCTGTGTTCGGCACTCACAAACGACAGATAAATACTAGATAGATAAATACTCCCCACGCGGAGAAGCAAGAACGAGTCCCCCACGAGTGAGGCCGTGTCAGCAGCTGACACCAGGTGAGGGGAGGGCTGCCCTGGAAAGGGCACCGAGCAGGCCCCCATGGCCTGAGCGTGGCTGTGGCCAAGTCCACGTTCAGCGCCAGAGAGAAGGTGCTGTCATTGAGTATCTTGTGCACTGTGTGCGCTGCAGGGAACCTGAGCTAGGTCTTCACGCTCCAGCATGCGATGGCTGTGGGACGGCCGTGCAGTGCTGTTGGGCAGACACCCCGACAGCAGGGAGGAACGCTCCTGGAGCACGCGCTGCACATCCAGGCAGCACACACCGGTTCTCGCACAATCTGAGTTCCAATGAGAACTGCAGATGAGGGGCTGGAGGCCCGAATGACTGAGGCCCCTGGGCAAAGTGTACAGGCCCGGCCGATGGTGGAACCATGGGTCACACCACACCTCTGTGCCTGCAGGTGTTGTGTGTTTAACCACGCCTCCACAGGAGCCCTGAACCTTGTGGCCGAAGTCCAGTTCACAGCCAGAATGTTTACTTGGTCTGCTGAGGTTCAAGGCCGGCGCAGAGTCGGGACACGCTAGAGCAGACGCCCGCCTCTTTCATTCACAAAAGATGCTGTCTGTGCATTTTGCTCCCGGCCCCACCCACTCATATCCCAGACCTGCAGAAGTATCCTCCTGCCTCAAGTCCCAGCCCCAACAAGCAGGAGACTGCAAGACCCTGCTCAGCTCTGTTAGACACTGATCGGCCTGCGTCTGTCTCTAGAGATCTTACACAGTTCCCAGAGAGGGGGAAAAATCCACGAACAAACCCACGCTCCTCTGTGCTTCTCAACAGGGACACCCAAAGGCAGCCTTTGCTCTCTCTGCCCTGAGCAACCTCATTGTCTTTTAAAGCTGCCCCAGCTGGGGGCCCCCGGAGTCAGGCGTGAGCAGGTGCGCAGAGATGCCCAGTCCGAGGCCACGCTCAGCCCAGCCCAGAATTTCCTGGAAGCCCCAGGGTTGTTTTTCAAATGTCAGGATAATATGTGTGACTGTGTAAAAGGACTCGCTATCAGCCTCTCGCGAGAGTCCGTTCTAGAACAGCGGGCGACTCTAGCAATACTCCGCGGCGTGGCTGGGGCTGGCGGTGGGTGGCAGGATTCCCCAGCTTGGTGTGCTGTGGCCCCTGGGGATGCTGGGCAGCCTCTGGGAGGCCGGCGAGTCAGGAGAAGCTGACCCGGGGGGAAGCTGCAGCAGTGCCCCTAGCCCTCTCCAACACACTCTGCTCTGGATGAACAACTGCTTGTCTCTGGCCCAGCTGGGAGGGGCCGGTGTAGGATCAGAGAGGCTCAGCTGGGGTGTTTTCCATGTCCCACGACCTGCATGCTCCTGTACAGCGCCGAGGGCGCCAACCTGCAGGGAGCAGTCACGCGTCTGTCCTGTGTCCTCCCGATGCCCAAACACGCTGTCCTCACGGAGGGCAGAAGCCACGTGCATAATGGATGTAAGAACAAATACAGCCCTTCTGGGGAAACACGGAAGGCAGTTGCTTGTCATGTAAAAGAGCCGGCAGGAGCCAAGCAGTGTGCAAGTTGTGTTTTAACAAAGCTCCATAATCAGATGCTCGGTTCTATTTTTGTGACAACACAGCTTCCTTATCAAATATGTCCGCATGGCTGATACATGTGACCCAGCTTCCTGTGTAACTCTGCCCATGAACGTCTGATGGAGAACAGTCTCGCAGGCCTCCACCGCTCTGTGCTCCAGGGCACCCCACATGCTCCTGGGAGGGGCAGAAATGCCGTCAGCTCATGGGGCTCCCGTGGAAGGGGCTGGCGGTCCCGCACCTGCTGAGGTCGGGGCAGCTGGTGGCCAAATCCTCTTGCTGTTGTCAGATTAAAAGAGGGGGTGATGTTTCCAAATAAAGGACCAGGGAGAGGGACGGCTGTCACTCCCCGCGGGGAGGTCCTGGTGAGCCACTCTGCTGCCTGCTCCCAGGGGCGTGGAGCTTTGGGCTTTGTTTGCCATAATCATTCGCTCTTTGAGAGATGGCCTCTTGCCAAGGGGAGGCCAGCGGGACAGAGGCGGATGGGAGCCCGGTTCTCACCAAACTCTGCCCCTTCCTAGGGAAGTGACCTGCCCCACGTGCACAGCCAGCCGCTGCTGCGGTGAGTCAGTCGCCCTGCCACACACGCGTCCTTAGTACTGACATGGCTGTGGATGCACGCTGGGGACACTCAGAGCCCCCTAGGTCTGTGACTCACTGGGGCCAGTCTCTGCTTTGCCGTACACAAACTGTCTTGGATGTGAGTGGGAACGGAAGCGTGGCTCTCCTCCCGGGGCGAATAGCGTCTCTGCTGGGGAGCGCACGGCTGCCCCCCTCCTTCGCTCCTGGCTGGAATGTGAAGGAGGGGCACCCCACAGCAGCCTGCGTGACAGCACCCCCTTCCTGGGCCCAGTCTCTGCTGAATTCACTCTGTTCCTTCCTGGCCGCTGTTGGAGAGTTAACGTGGACAGAGGGGCTGCCCGGTTCTCTCGGAGGGGAAGACCAAAACCATTTCCCACCTTGCCATGCGCGCATGTGCAGGGGAGCTGCGACTGGACCCTAGATCAGAGCCCAAGAGCCCTGGCACCCCAGGGATCCACACCCGGGTGAAAGTTAACCGTGACTCCGGCCCCACCTGTTCAGACACCTGCACACCTGCACGAGGACCTGCCATGTACAAGGGAGTGCCTGTAGCACCTGCTTCCGCAGACCCTTTAACACAGACACGGAGAGTTTTTCATCCCCCTTCTTTTAAACACGGCTCTCTTTGGAGCCAAGGGCTCGTACACCTATGGGCATGTCTCCAGCGCCTTGGCTGTTACAGTCCCCAAGTGACAGCTTAATATGTTTCAAGATTGAGGGAGCCCAGGACAATTCTGGAGGAGCTGTGTTTATCTTGGACCGGCTCACCCGGGCAGCGTGCCCGCGGCTGTGCACCGTGCAGGAACTGGAGGCGGAGGCAGGAAGAGCTGAGTACAAGAGGTGGGACTAACCTGGCGGGCAGGAAGGCTGGGCGGCTGGGGGGAAGGGTGGGGCTGAACCGGGCAGCACACGCAGGCAGGAGACATGTGCTGTGGATCTCTTTGCTCTGGGCCTGCCTAAATTCCTGAGAATGGCTCCTTGATGCACAGGGCTTCCCGCAGAGCCTAGCAGGCGTCGACACCCCTTCTCAGTGACCGCTCCCGAGGAGGTCACCTCTCTGGGCTTCCGTGTCCCCACCTCAAGAGTGACAGTCAGCTCCAGGCCCCTTCCAGGCCTACGTCTCTCCACCCCCAGGTTCAGAAAGGGCCCCTGATGCCTGTGAGCAGGTTCTGTGTGTGGGGGTGGAGAAGGCAGGCCGGGTCGCTGGGCCCTGCCCGAGCGTATCGGGGCTGGGCCGCTGGCTTAGGTTCGGGCACAGACAGTTGGGTGCTCTGCAGATGGGACAGTTGTAAACAGGGCTCCTTCCAGCACCCACACATCACCGGGGACGACCCTGGGAGCATCCCCCGAGAGCAAGCCTTTTACAGACTCAGGTTGCTAACTGTCTCGGCCACTCTGGGAGGCAAAAAGCTGGTGCCGCCTCCACCACTTTCAGGAGAGGCCGGCGCACAGACTCGGCCGCTCACCAGCTCGCTGGGGTGCACACGGCTAGGAGCCGGGCACCGAGATCTGCATCCAGACACGAGGCCGCAGCCTGTCTGTGTCACCAGCATTCTTAGCAAACACTAGAATGCAGCCGTGACAGTGGCTCGTCCCAGCAAGGGAAATGGCATTTGGCCTTCGAGGCCCTCTTTCACCCAGGAATGCTGGCCATTCCACGGCTCCCAGAGAACGCTCTGTGCTAGCAAACTTCTCTTTCCTACCAGAAAAACAAATGATGGCCCCAGGACAGCCACTGGGAGCCCCTGGCTGAGCTCACGACAGGGCGGTCGGGAGCTGTTCCTAATCTCTGCCTCTCTGGGCCAGACTGTCCCTCAGCCTGCCTGGGGCTGCCCTGACTTTGGGCTCTCATCTTCCCCTTGAAGAGCTTTCATGACTTTTTAGCTACTGGGGGCTCCTGGGGCTGCCCTGGGCACTGGGCAGTGGCCACAGGGTCCGTTTGAAGCTGTTTCTCATTTTGTAAATAGGTCGCTTGCTGCTCTGACAGTCTATGAAATTGTTTCAAAATCTCCAAGTCTGACTATGCATCCAGAGGCTAAATGCTATTAAAAAAAAAAAATCCACCCCCCCCCCCACCATTGGAGATTCAAAAAGTAAACACACAATGAAACCGCTTTAGCAAGCTGTTGATCCCACACAGCACACTTAAAACCCACGGCGGGGGGGGGGGGGGGGGTGTCAGCTGCTCCCTTCCCTGGACTGCTAGTTGAAGACACCACTTATTCTTTTTTTTTTTTTTTTTTTTTTTGACAGGCAGAGTGGACAGTGAGAGAGAGAGACAGAGAGAAAGGTCTTCCTTTGCTGTTGGTTCACCCTCCAGTGGCCGCCTTGGCCAGCGCACTGTGCTGATCTGAAGGCAGGAGCCAGGTGCTTCTCCTGGTCTCCCATGGGGTGCAGGGCCCAAGCACTTCGGCCATCCTCCACTGCACTCCCGGGCCACAGCAGAAGACACCACTTATTCTACAAAGTGGCAATCTTCTGGCTCACTGCTACTTTCTCCAGAGGTGTTTAAAAAAAAATCTGCACGTCAGTACCTACTGCATTCTTTGTCTAAGTCTGCAGGTGAGTCTCAGTGCCAAGGAAGTGGGCAATGGAGAGTGACAAGGGCAGGCCCCACCCCTAATCCAATCCTTGCAGTCTCCTGTGCAAAGGAGAAGGAGGACAAGGGCCCGTCCAGGCAAGGCACAGGCAGGCCTTGGGGGTGTCGCTTCCCAAGCCAGCCAGCGAGCAGCTCCGACTCCCAGTGCCCCCTGCTCACCCCCTTTCCAAGGACACCACAGCTCCGCTCCTCTGCCTGGGATGGGGAGGCCATCCAGACACACAGGTCTCACGAGTTCCGCATGCCACAAGTGGACAGACACCCTAGGTGACCCGCTGGGGTGCTAGAGCCGTGACAAGCCAGGGGGACTCCTGCCAACATGGAGGGACATGATGCCGGCATCACCCGGTGCCCGGCCACAGGCCTAGACTCCATGGGGAGATGACGTGACCCCACCGGGAGTGGGCAAGGGGCACGGTGCATTCCAGAGAGGCCAGGATGAAACCTGCCTGGGTGGATCCGTGGCAGGGGAGGGCCCTGGGACAGGCATCAACAGAAGGGAACAACTGCAGTGCCAGGCCGCCAAGTGGCCGGCGTGTGTGCTTTTGATCCTGACCTTGTCTCTCCACCTCTCTCTCTCTCTCTCTTTCTCTCTCTCTCATTTGGCCCCACAGGTAGTGGCAGATGGCCCTGCAGGACCAAACCCCAGCTGTAATCAGAACTTAGCAGTGGCTGCTTTGGGAGCTGGGGCCACAGTGTCACCGTGGCAGTCACCCTCGCGTTAGCAAAGAAACTGAGGGCAGGAGAAGTGGCTCTCGAGGGGGCGCGGCCCAGGGGCGGAGCGCTAGAGGCTTCGATGACACCGCTGCCTGCGGGAACCCCAACTCCCTGGGTACATTCCCTTCGGAGCCCCACGCCTTCCGGGGCTCCAGCCTGTGCCCGCCCCAACATGCGCTCAGGTGGGGTACGTGCGCGCTGGGCGGCTTGCGCCCTCCTGCAGCCATCCACCCGCGTCCACCCGCGTCCACCTTCCAGGCTCCGAGGGGGACGCGACACCAGGTAAAGAAGGGGTTGTGTGCGCGGAGCCGGCAGAAGCTGTGACCCCGTGGTCAGCGCGGTGCACCCCGGCCGCAGCGTCCACCTCTCCGGGCGTCGGGAGCCGGAGGCAAAGGCTGGCCCCAGAGGGCCACAAAATACAAGTTTCCCCGAGGACGAGGGCGCTCCACGAGACCCGCACCCAGCGACGAAGCGGAGCGGGGTCCCGGCGCCCCCTCCTCTCCACCTCCAGAAGACTCCGGCGGCGCAGCACCCCGCTCCCCGCTCACCTTCTGAGCTCCTGCGCGCAGGTCCTTGGCCACCTTGGCCATCTTCCCGGGCAGGGGACGTAGGATCGCTGGCCGGGCTCACACCGCGAGGAGAGTTCTGCGCGCAGAGGGCGCCGCGCCCGCTTTAATCGGCGAGCGGGACTCCCTCGAAAACCGCGCCGGCCAATCCGCGCGCGCGGCCGCGCCGGGCCAGCCAATCGTAGCGCGAGGCTGCCCCCCGCAGCCCCCCCCGCGCAGCGCGGCGCTGACGTCAGCGCGGCCGGCCCCGCCCCGCCCCGCGCCCTCCTCCGGCGCCGCGGTCCGCCTGGGTCAGAAGGGGCCGTGGCCGAATGCGCGGGCCGAGGTATTTTTAGTGATGCTGCGTCCAGAAATAGAGGCTGAGCCGGGATCCCCTGCCCACCCCGGCCCGGGGGCGCAGGGGCAGGTGCGTGGACCCAGGAGGGGACAGGCGAAGCCCGGAGTGGGGTTGGATTTCTAGCTGTATTGTCTTGACGTGGTGTTGAGGTGCGTTCTCTCTGGCCCGCGAGCCAGAGGACACCCTGGGGACCCGCTTCTCACCGTGGTCTCGGAGTGACCCCTAGGTGGGGCGGTGATCAGGCGGGGCACCCTGGCGTTGTCCACCGCAGTCTTGGATTTTGGTGATCTGCAGAGAAGGTGGCATCCCGCCGGCCTGGGCGTGCTAGCTTCCATCAGGGTCCTGGCCCTGCACCCTGTGATGTCACAGCTCTTACAGCGCGTGGTGGGTGGGCCCAGGCTCCGCAGCCAGCCTGTGTTGGAGAGCCAGAGAGCGCTTCCATCCACTGGTTCACTCCCCAGATGGCTGGGGCTGGGCCGGGCGGGAGCCTGGAGCCTGGAGCTTCATCAAGGCCTCACCTGTGGGTGCAGGGGCTCAGGGACTTGGGCCATCTTCAGCTGCTTTCCCAGCGCATAGCAGGGAGCTGGATCGGAAGTGGAGCAGCCGGGACGCTGAACTGGTGATGGTTCAGGATGTGGTGTAACCAGCTGCACAGAACACCCGCCCCAGAGACACCTTTTCCAGCGACAGCTGGCTTGTTTTTCTTTTTTCACAGATTTCTCTAATCGATTATATAAATGTGTGCGTGTTGCTATCTGCTCGCTATAGCCCCACTCCCTTTACACAACAGAGGCTAGGATTGCGTTTGTGGAGTGACCAGAGGTCGCATTCCGGCTTTGGGTCAGGTGAGCCGGGCAGACGTGGTGCCGTGGCGCACCTGGTGCGGCCGGGTCCCGTGCACACCTCTGACAGGGCCGTGCGTGGGCGGGGTTTGTGTGAATGCCCCTTTCAGTAGCGAGTCCTGGGAACAATGGCGCCGCACGGGCCGCCTGGCCAGCTCCGAGCCTCTACTTCAGAGCGGTGGGAACAGCAGCCAGGAGCCTCACAAAGGCCAGCCTTGTGCCTTTCACACATGGGCGAGAGCCTTCCCCGTGAAGTCATTTCCTACTCCTGCCCCAGCCACCCTCCTTGCCCGTCTTGAGAAATCCTTGTTGCGGAGAATAATTGCTGATTTTGTTGACTTTGACACTGTGTAGTGCCAACCCACAGCTCCCCTGCCCCTCTCTCTCCCCTTGGCTCCAGGTGCGGTCTGCAGATCCTGAGCCTGTTTGTCAGAACGTGGGGCTGGGCGTGGCCCTGGCCTCCTGTCTGGAGGACCTGCAGAGAGTAGGGAGCACACGCCTGCTGGCAGTACAGCAAAGCCTCTCCCAGCTCTCCATGCTGACTGTGGCCTTTTTTTTTTTTAAAGAAATATTTTATTTATTTATTTGAGAGTTTGAGTTACAGAGAGAGGGAGAGACAGAGAGAGGTCTTCCATCCACCGGTTCACTCCCCAGATGGCCGCAACAGCCAGAGTTGGGCTGATCTGAAGCCAGGAGCCAGGAGCTTCTTCCAGGTCTCCCATGTGGGTGCAGGGGCCCAAGGACTTGGGCCATCTTCCACTGCTTTCCCAGGCCAGAGCAGAGAGCTGGATCTGAAGAGGAGCAGCCAGGACATGAGCTGCAGCCCATATGGGATGACATAGGAGACATAGGCTACTGTGCCACAGTGCTGGCCCCAACCGTGGCCTTTTATACCCTACTCAACCCACAGACCAGGAGTCTGATAGTCACAGACTCAGCGGCACACCTGGGCACACCTGGACAAGCTGTGACAACCTGGGACTGTTCAGGATCCTCAGCTTCACTGGAGCTCTGGGTCCTTCTCCCTTCTCTTGGGAAGGACATGGGGTGTCTGTTGGAGGCTGCAACGGGAGAGAGATCGGATTTCCCCCAGGGCCACTGCTGTGTGCTCCTGGGGCTTGTTTCTAGCATCCTGTCTTCCACCCAGCAGTCTGGGCACCGGTCTCAAGCCAACCCTGTGCTAGGTGGGGTGACACCCAAGGGCATGAGAAGGATGCCTCCCCTTGGAGAAGACACCCACCGCTGGGGCTGCCTGGGTGACAGAGCTCTCACCTGCCTGACGTCTAAGGCAGCCCTGGTCTCGGAGAAGATGGAGACTGTGAACAGTGAAGGGCTTTGTGCAAGGTCATGCGGCTGGCGGGAGGGGAGCTGAAATGCTATCTCAGATCCCCCCTGCCAGGATCATGCAGGACGGTGCCAGGAACAGGCAGCACCTGGAGCCAGACGCTGCGGCTGCTGTCGCCGTCCTGGCTGGGTCCTGGCCGGGTCCTGGCCGGCACTTCTGCCTCTGCGCGCGTGGTTTCCTCTCCATTCATGAATGAATAAATGAAGGAAGGAAGGAAACCCTGGATGAGGAACGGCTATGGCTTGGGCCCCGAGTGCAGGATATGACACTGGATGAGATGGGGAAGGTCCTTGCCCTTGTATACTTCGAGTGGGGGACTCAGTGTTCAGCAGGTGACCAGGTACTTGGATGAGGTCCTCAAGAGGGCAGGGGGCACCTGGGAGAAATCCATGGCGGGGGAAGGGCTCACCGGGTGGCATGCTTTGGATCAGGTGGTCCTGGGAGGCCCAGCTGAGGGTGTGACGGGCTGGGCTTGAAGGAGGAGAATGAGTCAGCTGAGCAGTCACCGAGGAGGGAACATTCCAGGAGGCTGGAGTCATGGGTGCAGAGACCCCAGCATGGGCCTGGGCTGGGTGTGAGGGAGGGATCAGGGTCACCCTGGGTGCTGTGAGCCACGCTCAGGCATTTGAGTTCTGTTCAGAGAATGGTGGAACGTGACCCCTCAGTGCCTTCCACGTGGGACGCATTATGAGCCATGCTTGGGACTCTGAACTTGGCCATCACCTCGTTTGCAGACTTTGTATCTCACAGAGCATCTGCGTGGCGTTGTGCTTGCCCGTGGTGGACACAGAGAATGAAGATGTTCTAGGTTGTTTCCTTTGCATGACATCGGTGAAACCTGACATGTGTTTTATCCGTTCAGTACAGCTCCATTCAGATCAGCCCCGTTGCAGATGGCTTGGGAGCCGTGTGTTGCTGGTGGCTACCAAATGGGACACAGCAGTGATGGGCTATTACGCAGGGGTGTGATGCTGTTTGATTGACTGCATCTCGCGGCACAGACTCTAAGAGGTGCTCGTAGAACCCCGGGCGCCCGTGAACAGCACCTCCTGGTCAGGTGCAGGGATGGAGAAGCTGGGCTCTGAGAAGTGATTCATCTGCTATGCGCCATCATGTGTCTAAACCCCGTGCAGGGAGGCACACTTGGTCTGCCCAGTGAGAGCTACAAGGAGGCAGGCCAGGACCTTGAACTCAGACCTTTCGGTCTCGTGCCAGACACTTCCATAAATCCCCAGTAATCATGGCTCACAAAGATGTTTTTATTGTTACAATGTAGCAACCATGGCCCAGCTGGTGTCCGTGTGTGAGTGTGAGGGATGGATTCTAATTGCTTATGATTTTACAAAACCTAACTGTGTTCATTACAAACAGGGAACACTTAAGTCTTGGCAGATATAAATAATCCATGGGCCACACAGTATACTTCAACAGATGGAAATCCTTACAAACCCCATAGTGGATTGTTTCGATTTGTATCAACTTGGACTATCATTTATACCATATGTATCAGAGTACTTTAGAAGTGGGATTGGCTGGCGCCGCAGCTCAATAGACTAATCCTCCACCTGTGGCGCCAGCACACCAGGTTCTAGTCCCAGTCGGGGCGCCGAATTCTGTCCCAGTTGCCCCTCTTCCAGGCCAGCTCTCTGCTGTAGCCCGGGAGTGCAGTGGAGGATGGCCCAAGTCCTTGGGCCCTGCACCTGCATGGGAGACCAGAAGAAGCACCTGGCTCCTGGCTTCGGAACAGTGTGATGCAATGGCTGCAGCGCGCCAGTCGCAGCGGCCATTGGAGGGTGAACCAACAGCAAAGGAAGACCTTTCTCTCTGTCTCTCTCTCTCTCACTGTCCACTCTGCCTGTCAAAAAAAAAAAAAAGTGGGATTAAGGGGTGTAGAAGGTGAAGCCTCCGCCTGCGTTGTTGACATCCCATGTGGGTGCTGGTTCAAATCCCGGCTGCTCCACTTCTGATCCAGCTCCCTGCTAGAAGGCCTGGAAAAGCAGCAGAAGATGGCCCATGTGCTTGGGCTCCTGCACCCACGTGGGAGACCCTGAAGAAGCTCCTGGCTTCAGCCTGGCCCAGCCCCAGCTATTGTGGCCATTTGGGGAACGAACCAACAGATGGAAGATCTCTCTCTTTCTCTTTCTCCTCTCTGTATCTCTGCCTTTCAAATAAATAAATAAATCTCTTTTCAAAAGTGGAGTTAAAGGATAAGTTTATTTTGGTGTGGTTTGAGATCCATGGATGTGAAGGACCCTCCAAACGTTCACGGGAAATCCATGTTAGGAAACAAAATGCGTGGATTTCCAGCTGTTTTTGCACCAAAATAAACTGATCTTTTAGTTTCATTTACTCATAAACATTTTAAAATACTCTTGTATGTTCACAAGTTAAATTTCTTTGTTGTTCACAAGTTAAATTTCTTTGGTTTCCTGCTTCAGTTTTTGAATATCTGATTTTCTCCATCTCTTTGGAGACTACAACAGCTGGTTAAAAACAAACCACGGTTGCTGGGCCCCAGCAGTGCCCTGCCCTGCAGTCTCAGATGGGCAGGGAAGTGAGCAGAGGGAATCTGCCCGCTGTGAGATCACCATGGGCCAGGAGACCACAGTCCTGATTCTGAACCTGCTGCACGTGTGTGCTGAATTTGCCTGCACATCAGGCCTGGTGGCCCAGTGGCCTTGTCCCCTTCTCTGTATGACCTACAAGGAAATCTAGATAGCTGGTGTTTTGAGCAAGACGTTTGAGTCTCAGAGTCTCTGCATAAGTGAGCGTCATGTGTTTCATTTCATCTGCGTCGAAAATAAGTCCACTTCTCCATCTCCCGCTGTTGTAGCAGAATTCCAAGAGGATCTGCAAAGACCCAGGTCCTTGGATCTTCTGCTCCCGTGAGTCTGTGCGGCCCCTTGTTACCAATCAGTGGGATATGCCACAGCCGTTGGGATCTCCCCCCACCTTTGTCTTTAGGCAAAGGCGGAGGGATTTTGCAGAAGTAATTAAGCTCCTCAGAAAGGAAGGTGTGCCTGAGGGCAGCTGACAGTCAGATGGCGAGGAGGGGCCTGGAAGTTGGAGAAGAGCATCGTCTTGCTCCCTGTGGACCTGCCACTTTGCAGAAGCAGCTGCAGTGGTCTGTGCACATGAGAGAGAGTAAGTTCTGCCAGCAAGCATGGGAGCTGGAAGGGGGCCTGAACCCAAAGGAGACCTTGCATCCCTGACACCTGCATTCAGGTCTGCCAGGACCCTGAGCGGAGGACCTGGCTTGGTCGTGTCCTCGGTTCCAGTCCATGCAGGTATGGACCATCCTGACACCCGATGGTTTGACTTTGATTTTTCAATGTACGATGGTGAGAGAGTGGCCCACGTGCAGTGGGCACCACACTTCCCAGTGCAAAGCTGTGTGTTTGCTGGGGCTGGGGCTGTCCCATCTTCTCTCTGATGCCAGGCAGCATGCTGGGCCACGAAGCTGTGACATGTAGCAGGTTAGGGGCTGTCAGTGCGTTCTTGACTTTGAATTACGATGGGTTTTTCAGGACTTAATGCAACTTAAGCTGAGGAGCATCTGTATAAACGTATTCACTCCCCCAGATGCCCTCGATGACTGGGCTCAGCTCCAGCTGGGAGCTGGGAGGCCTGCACGTGCGAGGCGGGAAACTCCAGCTACTGGAGCCGTCGCCTGCTGTCTCCCAGGGGCTGCTGGGATGGGGAGCAGAGCCAGGTTTTGAACCCAGGTAAAGGAGGGTGTTTTAAACTGCAAATTCACACTAATTTCTTCTACAGACTAGAAAATCAATGTGATATCATCCCCGTTCTTGGGTCTGTTTTAGTAAGCTTTCTGCCACTTCTTGGGGTGCGGCATTTGGTGTTGAAGTCCCTCCTCCCACTCTGGCCGCATCCTGGGGCAGTGGGTCCCTCGAGGTCACAGTCCCCCTTCTGAGGCATCAGTGGGATCGCAGCCCTGGTGCTGAAAGAAGTCACCACAGGTCGCCAGGTCCTCTTGGCCGCTCCGCGTGTGTGTGAGCAAGGCTCTCCCACCTGGTTACAGCTGCAGCGGTTCTGGGGCTGCCCCAGCCTGGGGAGCAGGAGGTGGTGGACCCGGGCCTCCCACCTGCTCTGTGTCACCAGGGCTCTGAGAGTCCAGGCCTCACAGCATGCCCAGGTGGCCGGCACAGTTGCTCCTCCTCGCAGAGAGACCTCGGGAGCTCTGTTGCGTGGAGTCGGCTGCCCGAGGCCTCCGCAGTGGCTGGGCCCCACTCCCAGCCTGGGGGTGCTCGGGTGCTCGGAGCCCTGGCTTCAGGGCGAAGGCTTAGTCTGGACAAGGTCGGGAGGGGCAGGACACCTGACCTCTGACAGTTGCTCTGGACGTCCTCCACGTGCCTCTCAGACCCTGCTGGCTCCGGGCTCTGTGCTGGCCTCCTGTGCTGTCTTCCCCTTGGATTCAGCAAGCGGGAGGCCTGGTGGGGCTGTGGAGGGCGTGTGTTATTTTCCCCGCTTTCTGTTGGCCCGGGGAACGTTCTGCCAGTGGCTGTGTCCCCAGCCCACAGCCCCAGTGCCCTGCAGTGTGGTGATGGCACCTGCAGGCCGAGGGCTGCTCCCTGCTCCCTGCTGTTGTGACCTCATGGCGCCTCCCTCTGCCTTGGGGCTCCTTGAACCCACATTGTCCTTTCTAGACAGCACCTTCCTTAGCGTGTGTCCAGCAGGCCCCTGGCCCATGCAGGAGCAGGTATGGGCTTGGGAGCTGACCATAGCACAGCCGCCTCTGCTGGCTCCGCTGTGGACGGTCCTGGGTCTCGGTCACGTTCTCTGAGGCTTGCAGTTAGCGTAAGGAAAGCAGGGAGAGGCCTGGGACAGCAAGGCTGGCATAGGGGTCCTCTCCGGAACCTGGCAGTGCTGTTCTTCAGCCACCGACCGCGACACCAGGCCCCCAAGCCCTTGTGCCTTGGGCTCCTCATCTCTGGACAGGGGACTTCTAAAAGTGTGGGGGCTTCCTTATTCAAGGAATGTGAAGAACAGGAGAATCATCCCCAGCGTGACAGAAAATAGCTCCAGGGGCTGCACCAGGCGGTGGCACGCGTGGGCAACCTGGCCTTGTGAGAGCTTTGCTTCTGGCTCCACCTACTTCTTCTCCCTCAACTGAGGACCGGGTCAGTTCCCAGGCCATCATAATTCTTAGACTCAGCAGTGCTTGCACAAAACAATGGCCTGTCAGTTGGGGTGATGGGGAAAACATAATTCATAAGATAGTTGTCAATCAAAATCGCCCTAAAAAAGCAGAGCTGGTGGCGAGGCGTGGATGTGGAGCCGCGTGCGAATCACGGTCCGTTTGGTGTGGCTGTAACAAGGGGCCGGGACTGCAAAATGCGACAGAGCTCTTTGCAGCTCACGGAGCTGGGGACCTGGCGCCAGGTGATGTATTCCTGCTGCATCGTCAGAGGGCAGACGGCGCCCCTAGTGAGATACAGCGGGTGCACCTGCCGGGTCTCCTTCCCTTATCAAAAGCCATTGATGCCAGCCTGGGGGCCACCCCCTTGTGACCTCTTCGCATGCTGATCACCTCCAAATGTGAGAGGGGACTTCAAAAGTTTGTGGAAACATGGAAAGAAAAGTTTTTTTGGTGCAAGTAGTCTGAAGCCCAGGCATAGTTTTCTCACAATGTGCATCTTTAATGAACGCGATGGAGAACCTTCATATGAATGGATTTCAGAATGTTTGCCCCAAAGTAAGCTCACTCTGTTTCCTGTAGGTTTTTGGGAGCATCCTCGTGGTAACAGCGTTTTTAATGTGGGGATTAAATGTCCAACACATGAGCTTTAGGGGCCATATTCAAACCATAGCACGTGTCTTTTTTTTTTTTCCCCTAAGGCTGATTGATTTATTTTTAAGTCAGAGTTACACAGGGAAGGAGAGGCAGAGAGAGAGAGAAAGGAAGAGGGGGGGAGAGAGAAAGAGAGAAAGGGAGAGAGATGTCTTCCATCTGTGGGTTCACTCCCCAATTGGCAGCAATGGCCAGAGCAATCAGTCAGAGCTGGACTGATCTGGAGCCAGGAGCTTCTAATGGGTCTCCCACGCAGGTGCAGGGGCCCAGGGACTTGGGCCGTTTTCTGCTTCCCCAGTCCATAGCAGAGAGCTGGATCAGGAGTGGAGCAGCCATCATAGCACATGTTTAATCACCATTTGGGGTCGTGCTGTGGCATTAGAGGGTAAAGCTGGCACTTTCGATGCTGGCATCTGATGTGAGCACTGGCTCGAGTCCCAGCTGCTCCACTTCTGATCCAGCTCCTTGCTGCTGCGCCTGGGAAAAGCAGTAGAAGATGGTTTCAGTGTTTGGGCCACATGGGAGACCTGGATGAAGTTCCTGGCTCCTGGCTTCGGACTGGCCCAGCCCTGGTCATCGCAGCCATCTGAGGAGTAAACCAGCAGATGGAGGATCTTTCTTTCTCTCTCTCTTTCTAACTCTGACTTTCAAAATAAATAAAACATATCATTAAAATAAATCACCAATGTCCCCTCCACTTGGAAAGCAGTCCTGAGCCCAGGGCACTAACTAACATCAGCCTGGAACTGCTTGGTGCTTTGGGCATCAGCCTTGAGTGTGCGATGGTGGGGAGCCTGGAGCCCTCTGGTGGGGTAGACCCTCCTGAGCCATGGAGTTGGCAGCCTGATGCAGCAGAGTCAAGTTCTGGGGTCCTCAGAGGGTGGTGTGACGACTCCCAAGGAGAAAGCATCTTGTATCAAGGGACAAGATTGCTGTTCCAAGTTCCTGGTCTAAGAATCATTTTGGAAGAGGGGCGGGAAGTGTGGAGGCAGGGTGGGCTGGCGCAGAGGGGGCTGCGCTGTGGGTGGTCAGTGGCCTGCCTCCCTGGGTTCACCTGGCTTCATGGGGCTTGTTCAGAATCATTGGATCATGTGCTTTTTTTTTTTTTTTTTAAAGAAAGGATTTATTTATTTGTCTTGCAGGTACAGCGAGGTATGTCCTCCCCAAACTCATGCAGCTGTTTAAACTCTGATGTCTTAATGGCTGACTGACCAGGGCTGGAGGCTCGCTTTGATGATGGCCTCTGATAGGTGGGGCTGGTGGGAGATCTCTGGAGGCGTGGCCTCAGGAGTGGCTGTTGGGAGAACTTGGAGTGTTTGGTTCAGGTTCAGCCTAGGTGTCTCCTCATTGGCTGACAATGTAAGCTGCCAAGACCAGCCCCCAGCAGGTGCCAGACTATGGGGCCACCGATTCCGTAACCTCAAACCATCAGATGGGATAAACACTGCCTCTCCCGAAGAAACTGCTCTGAGGTGTGGCCATTTAGCTACAGCACTGAAAAGTGGACTAGCAGTATTTGAAAGCAGAGTGACAGAACCATCTTCTGTCTGCCTCTTCCCTCCTCCAAATGGCCACAACAGCCGGGAGCCAGAATCCTATCTGGGGCTCCCACACGGGTGGCAGGAACCAAGTACTTGAGCCATCGTCTGGTCGCTCCCAGGTGCATGCGCAAGGAGCCGTATTGAAAGCAGAGGAGCCAGGACAGAAACCGGTGAGTGGGCTAACAATGTGCTGTGTCACGGTACGCTGCCTCTGACCCCTCACCAGCCTCACGTGGCTGGCCTCTGCCCACGTGAAGTGCCACCGAATCCCCATTCTACCGAAGAGCAAGCTCAGTCTTGCAGGCTTCAAGTCATTTTCCCAGGCCACACAGCTGTTGCCGAGTCCGCGTTTGAACCCACAAGTGTCAGACTTTGAAGTTAATGCTGATTGCAAACTCAGAACAGCAGTGTGGGTGTTGGGCGAGGCAGTTACGCGCCTGGTTGGGATGTTCGCGTCTGATCTTCAGAGTACCTGGGTGTGGGTCCCAGCTCTGCCCCTGCTTTCAGCTTCCTGCTAACACAGACCCCGGGGAGCAGTGATGATAGCTGCGAAAGTGATCAGGTTCCTGCTGCCGCGTTGGAGACCTGCACTGACTTCCTGGCTTCTGAATTGGGGCTGACCCGGCTCTGTTTGTTTCTGCTGCATAGGGAGTGAACAGCCACGGAACATCTCTCTCTGCCTCTCTCCATCTCTCTCTCTCCATCTCCAAGCCTCTCATAAACAAAAATAAAATGAACAAAGAAAGCTTCCACACACCTAGAACAACTGCAGCCACGTCTTGGGTGTCCACTTTGTGCCTGACGCCCTGGCAAGGGGGTGAACATGGCTTCACCTGCTGCCCTCCCCTCTGTTCTGTGTCCTCGGGCTGCTCGTAGGCGGCTGTTAGCAACCCAAGTAAGGGGAGTGTTGAATAGCATTTCATTTTAGAACAATATACTGTGCCCCAGATACCGGGGCAAACTGCTCACCCCTTCAGGAAATCTCTCATCAGTGAGAGGGACAGGCAAGCCCTGCGGCTCCTGTGTGCTAGGGGAGCTTGAGAGACACACGGAGGAGATGGGCATCGGGGACTGACAGCCGTCATTAGCGTCTTTTTCCATGATCCCACTTTCCACCCCGTTTGCCAAGTTGGCATCTTCATTTTCCAAAACCCGCTGAAACAGTTGACTGGGGCACCTAATCACTCTGCTCTCTGGGAAGCCACCAGGCAGATGCATCTGTGTGTCTCCAGGGGGGAGGGGGGCAAAGGTGTTGTGGGCTCTGTTGCCATGGAAACCTCCTGGGTGGCCCTGCGTCATTTGTGTCCCAGGAACTGGTTCTGAGGCCGGAGTTCCACCAGGTGTGAAGGCAGCGACCCCTTTCAGTCTCTTGTGGAACCCGCCTGAGTGTCCTACCGTGACCTGGTGCTCTGGGGCCCTACTCCTCACTCAGCCTTTGCTTCCTCTGCTGCCCAGCCCAAGTGCCCTCCTCCAGGGCCGGCTCCAGCCTGCCCTTCCTTCCCTGGGTTGCGCTGCACAGCACTGAGTAAAGAATGCAGGTTTACAGGCCGGGGATGAGTTTGAGCCCTGGCTCCAGCCCTCGGTAGCTCTGTGGCCACAGGCCAGTGAACTGTGCTCTCACTTGATCCAGCTGTGAGGGGGCGGTCCCAGCTGGAGGAGGGAACACCTGTGAAGTGTGACTCCAGTTGCTTGGCAACAGTAATGCCCATCACTTCCTTCCCCTGCTGAGCTTGCCACGCCTCCCAGGGTCCCCCAGCGCTTGTCTATCAAGAACACAGATCTGGAGTTGTGGTTCCCCAAGTTGCTTCCCAGGCACGTGACGCTGGCTGGCCCGACGCTGCAAAGCTTCCTTCCTGGGTGTCCTTGCGTGTCCAGTGGCTGGCCGCAGGCAAGGGAGAACTTGTCAGACCTATGGGGAGCAGCACGTCAGAGCCACCAGCCGGTCGGTGTGTGGCCAGAACCTCTCCCTCCCCCATGTCCGAGGCACCAGCCGGCCATGCTCCCTCCTGCATGAGAGCCTTTGCCAGTAGACAGAGGTTGGGCCGAGCTGGAGCTTTCGACAGCCCCACACACGTGTCCACGCCCGGCCTGTGGAATCTGTTTGCAGGGCTCTCTTTTGTCCCATGAGGACAGATCATCATGGGTTGGAAACTACTCCCGTGTTCACAAAACCCCTTCCTGCCCCTGCACGTCTCAGGGACTGCTCTTTCTGACTGTGTTTCCTTCTACCTTAACATCCTACCTCTTGGCCATTGTCCTTTGTTCCTCCTGCCTTGGTGGCTGTGACACACCTGTAGAGGGATAGGAAAGCCTGTTTGGGAGTCTGACAGATAATGATGCAAATCCCTGCCCCGCCCTCCCAGTGCCGGGAACCTCAGCCTACCCATCTGTGAAATGGAGGCAGCGCTGTCGTCATAACGCCAATGGCACACAGACTCCACGTGTGCAGAGGCGCAGATGTGCCGGGCCTGGAGAAGGCACTGCCACATAGCTGTGTCATTGGTGTCTGCTAAACGCCAGGTCAGCGGTCATCCTGTGTGATTCTTCTAGGAAATCTTCTTGGTGAGCCCTAAGGCTTGATCAGCCTGGGCTCGGAAGAGAAGTCCTTTGTTCCCTCAATGACGGGAGAATGGCATACGTCTTCTACTTATTTCATTACCATCACAGTTTGCTTCAAGAATACTTGAGACACAAGAAGAGCTCTGGTTCCCTCCCCTGATGTCTCTAACAGCCAGGGCGGGGCTGGGGCTGGGGCTGGGAACTGAACCCAGGGGTCTCACGCTGGTGTTAGGAAGCTAGCTTCGTAGCCATCACCCCTGCGTCACCCGTGCATTGGCAGGAAACGAATTAGGAGCTGGAGCCAGGTGTAAAATCCAGGTGCTCTGATGGGGTTCACAAGCAGCTCAGCTGTGGGGCCAAGCGCTGCTCCACAATCTCCAGCTTTTAGGGTGAGGTGGGATAGTGAACACGCTGTGCAGCGGTCATCCTCCGTCTGCGTTCAAGGCAGGTCGCCATCGAGAAGCGTAACCTGGGGCTCCTGCGGCCAAGCGTGCGTGTCCACAGAGGCCCTCGGGGAATGCAGAGCGCGGTCCAGGCGGCTGTGGGCAGAGTGCCAGAGCCTCTGAAAGATGAGTGTGTCCGTGGCCGATGGAGAAGGCATGAAGACACCAAATCCCCTGACGGAGTCCAGCAGTGCTTTGCCGCTGACCAGCCTTTCTGGAAAGACGGGTGAGCTCACCCAGAGGAAGGGGGCGGGCGGGAGAGTGCAGGAAAGGGTCGTAGTTATCGGAAGTCACCTTCCCGTGGATCCCCCCAGCTGTTCTCCAGCCCAGCGCGCGTGGCTTGGGAGCGACGTCATCTGAGGCCAGGAGCTGTTGGCTACATCCTCCCTCGTGATGGAGAGCGGGCGGGGTGTGCGAGTTGGTGACCCTGTGAGTGGCATGAGTGACGTGTTCCAGCCAGGGACGACAACCTTCCCATCATGGATGAGAGCCAAAGTAGACTTGAACTCTCCCCAACATCGCGAATCGTTATGTTTCCCCAAAGCTTTGCTGTCTCCAAATTAAAATCTAGTGTTTACCAGTTGTACTAGCAAAGGACCTCAGAGTCCTGCAGTTGGGTGTGGATGGCCAGTTTCAGTCATTTCCTTCATTCACTTGTTCAATCATTAGTTCATTGAGTCGCTCAGTTGGTCGTGGATGTGTTCTGGCTGTCATTTGGTCCCCGGCTCAGTCCACCACCCCGTTGGTCCGTTGACTGGTCAGTCTTTGGTTCATGCAGCAGATAACTGGTGCTGTGTCTGCTATATCGAGCGGGGAAAACACGCGGCACCCATACTCTGGGAAGACATGTGAAGTAATGATTCCAGCCGAAGGGGACGAGAGGGGACCATTTTCATGGGAGCAGTGTGGACCCAGAGGCAAAAGGAGCTCCATCTGGCTGGGCTCACAGCTCTCTGATACCAAAAACACTGCATTCCAGGGGCTTAGCTTCTCAAGCCTCTGAATAAAGAACCCCAACTCTCCTGCATCAGAACGATAAGAGCTGACACTTTGGGCTCTTGGCATGTGGCCAGGCACTACGCCGAGCCCTGGACAGAGACGGTCGCTTAATCTACCCAGTAATCCTGTGGGTTGGGGACTCTGAGTACCCCCATTTTACAGGCGAGGGGCTGAGGCTCGTGGTCAGAATCAGGCTGTGGTCACGAAGAACCATGAGGGGCACTGCAGGTGGAACCCTGCTCTGCCTGGCCCTGGAGTTCCTGGTCATAACCATGAATGTGTTCGTCCCGTGTTCTCAGGAAGCAGAAGACCTGTGGCCAGAGGTACCGAGATCCCGGGGCAAGGAGAGCCTCTGCACCTTCCGCATTTATTCGCAGCCAGCCAAGAACCCCTCAGTGGGACTCTGAACCCCTGGGAACAAGAGGAAGAACTAGGGGGGACCAGGTCAGAGAGCATCGCGGGTGACCTGTGCCCCTGTGTCCCAGGAGGCATGAGAAAGCCTTGCAGGAAGTTGCTTTCAAGTGTAGAAACACCTTAGGCATTCTGACCCAGAAATGATTCAGTTTTATGCTTGTGTGTGTGTGTGTGTGTGTGCGCGCGCGCGTGTGCCGGTGAGCGAGTTGGATGTGGCTGGAATAATATAAACCAAGCTAGAAAGGCTGATGCCCACATGACATCTTTATTTGGTTGTAAAGCAATCCGTTACACATGCTCTCTTTCCTTTTCAATGGGCAGAAAAATAAAGTGAGTCAGTCAGTTTTGTAAAAATAGGTCCTGCGTTTCCACAGAAAATAAATTGTTTGCTCAAAGAACATAGTCTTCTTGCTATTTTTCCCCCACTCCTTACGGCCCCTCCTCCCCGCCCACTAAATTGTACCTTCTGTCCAGATGTTACCTCATTTGGAGCTAATTTGGAAATCTCCGTGCTTAATTTAGAAGTGATTCATCTAGAGACTGAGTAGTATCTAAGTTTGGCCGGGCAGGGGGACAGCTGCTGAAGGCAGTGGGGATTCAGGCTCAGCAGTGAGTGACCCATCGCCGGTCCCTCCAGGTCTCACCGGGTCGCCGTGCTGATGCCAGGTGAGCTCCCTCGGCAGCTTGTCTCGGCGTCCCCCTTGTGGTTTGGCACTGTTCTGTGCCCGTGGGCACTCCAGCGCAGGCGCCAGTGAGTCGTATTTGCCTGGCTCTGTCTGTCCGTCACTCCAAGCTGGTCGTTCTGTGTTCACTGCAGGCTTAGTGCAAACATCTGCTGCTTCCCCAAAGGGATCCTCTTGCCCAGAGTGGCAGTTGTCAATCAAGGAGTCTGCTTCCTTTCCAGACCCAAGGCCACTGAACCCCAGAGTCCGCATAATCTTCCCGCTCCTCCTGTCACCCCACACTCCAGCCTCTTGCCAGTGAGCACTGCTCTCCTAGGAGGTTTCTTTCTTGATTTTTTAAAACATTAATTTATTTGTCTGCATATTGGAGTCACAGAGGGAGACACAGAGAGAGAGAGATTTTTCATCCCCTGGTTCACTCCTCAGACAGCCGCAACAGCTGGAGCTGGGCTGATCAGAAACCAGGAGCTGGGAGCTCTACTTCGTGGGTGCAGGGGCACTTGGGCCATCTTCCCCTGCACGTCTGCAGGGAGCTGGATCAGAAGTGGAGCAGCCAGGATTTGAACCGGCGTCCACATGGGATGCCGGCACTGCAGGCGACACCTTTATCGGCAGCACCACAGCGCTGCCCCATCTCCTAGCAGGTTTCCATGGTTACCTCTGCTGCTGTTACAACAGAAAGCAGTAGTTCAAAGCCCTGTGTTATGGGAGTTGGGTTTATGTCCTTGAAGGCAGGTTGGCCACAAACCTTTCTCCCAGCTGTCTGCAGTCAGTGCTGTTGGGGTACTCCTGAGTGTCAAATCAGCCAAATAACCCACCTGCGGTCTCACCAGGAGTAGGCTCCAGGGCGTTACCTGAGCTGGCTGTGGTGTTTTTAACCATGATGTCACCAGTTCCTGCCACTGGGACCTTTCACACCCCCTTCACGTCAGCCATTGGCGCTCATCACGCTCCCACAGAGGCGGCTGGGCGGGCAGACGCCTGACTGCGAGCGTGTGGTCCCTTTTACATCCTGCTTCTTCCCCCGCGAGCTGCATCTCCCAGCAGAGTAAACCCTGGGACGGAAGCAGGGACCCCAGCGCCGGCGTGGGCTCGGAAGCGTGCCTCTGCCCAGCTCCTGGTCTGCCCCGTGGCAAACACTTTTTGCCCAGCTGCCCGTGCAGGAGACGCGTTCTCTGAGCTCTTCCTCTTGGTTGTGCGACTTCTTAGGAGCTGGTTTGCTCCGGCGAGGCTCTTAGTCGATTCTCAGAATAGCCCAAGGGCATCGGTAAGATTCTGTGCAAACTTTTTCTCTTGGTTGAACAGCTCTGGCCTCTGTCCTGGGAGACTTGGTGGTGCATTTGGAAAATGGAAATTAGTCTCTGGTTTCTAACCACAGGGAACCCAGTGAGTCGTGAGCACCACTGTCACCCTGGGGCCCAGGTAGGAGTGGCACAATTCCTGGGGACCCCTGCCCTGGCTCTCTTCAGGTCACTTGCCCCTTCCAAGTCAAGTTTTGTGTATCATGGACCTTAGAATTTCCTGCCTGGAAGGTTCTAATCTGCTTTTTTTTTTTTTTTTTTTTTTTTTTTTTGACAGGCAGAGTGGACAGTGAGAGAGAGAGACAGAGAGAAAGGTCTTCCTTTGCCATTCGCTCACCCTCCAATGGCCGCCGCGGTCGGCGTATCGTGCTGATCCGAAGGCAGGAACCAGGTGCTTTTCCTGGTCTCCCATGGGATGCAGGGCCCAAGCACTTGGGCCATCCTCCACTGCACTCCCAGGCCACAGCAGAGAGCTGGAGTAGACCAAGCCTCTTTATGGGTTCCACTCTTCTCCAGGGGTGAACCTCAGAAGCATTTACCCATAGGTCCGAGGAGTAACCAAGAGCTGGCTGTTGGTGGGGAGTGGCTGGAGTTTGGGCCACCAGGCACATGCGAGTGAGAACCCTCGAGGATGAGTTAGGCGTGGGAAGGGACGGTGGAGACTGGCTGCGAGCAGAGAGGAGTCCGAGACCCCGGCTTCAGCCCTGAGCCTGCAGGTTGCTCTGAAGAACAATCAACATAGAAGGATGGAAGATACTTTCGTTCATCAGTGCATCCACTTTGATATATAACGGCTACATATTTGTAAAAGACTTATTTTCTTTGTTTGAAAGGTAGAATGGCAGACAGAGGTGGAGACAGAGATCTTCTGTCTGCTGGTTCCCTCCCCAGATGGCTGAAACAGCCAGGCTGAAGCCTGGAGCCAGGAGCTCCATCCCGGTCTTCCATGTGTGTGGCAGTGGCCCAAGTCCTGGGGCCATCGTCCCACTGTTTTCCCAGGTGCATTAGCAGGGATCTGGATCAGAAGCAGAGCAGCGAAGACTTGAACTGGCACTCCCGTGTGGGATGCTGTTGGCGCAGGTGGTGCCTTGACCCGCTGTGCCACAATGTCGGCCCCAGCTTTGATGAGATTAGCAGTGTCTTGTTGAGGATCTCCGCTAGAACCCTTTGCCCCAGGCCTGGGAGCTCCCAGCGGGGGCGCCAGCTCTCCTGGCTCACATGGGGCTGTGGGCTTTCCCTGGGAGGCAGGATTCACGGCTGGACAAAGTCCCCCGCAAACCAGAGTGAGCTGAGCTGGCCTCTCCGGACCCTTTGCTGTGTGTGACGCAGTGACTATTGTTGATTGCTCCACCCAGACGCAAGCCACAGTCCTTTGTTCTGGGGACACAGGAGAACTTCTAGCTCCGTCTTCACTAGGATGTCCCACGGGAATTCCCATGAGGGTGCGTCCTGCTCTCAGGAGATGTTTTGAGGTCCTCCGGCTGTGGGTAGGCTTCCTGTCTCCAGGGCAAGGTGAGGGCTGTGAGAAGTGGCCTTTGGAAAATCGCCACCCGAGTGGACAGTGAACGCCCATCAACCACCGGAAGAAGCCTAGCAAGATCGTGGCTGGGGACCATTGTGGACTTCTACACGGGGACAGCCTCTTTCCTCCCAGGACAAGGAGCCTGGGGGTGGTTGCAGGCGACATCACTCCCAGCAACGCTCAGCTCAGACTTGGAGAGAGCAGACAGATTACTCAGAGCTCCGGGAGTTTTGAAGCATTTGGTAGCTGGAAAAAGACTGAGTAAAAGTATTTGCAACCGGAAAACTCTCTGGGAAAAATGGACAAGTGGACAAAGTTATTTCGAGACAGGGTGCTGCTCTCTCCTCCTGCCACCATTGTGTTCCCTGGGCTAGTGGGATAAGATATTTTCCTGTTCATTCATTCATTCATTCATTCATGCTTTGAGCAACCCAGGCCAAGAAGAGTGGCATTCCAAACCAAAGGGGCTGCAAGAACAAAGGCCCTGTGGCAGACACACACGATTCAGAGACCTGGAAACAGCTCAGAGGGGTGGGCTGGGAGAGGAGGGGAGGGGGACGCAGTGGGTCCGAGGACGGCAGGCATCAGATCATACAGGACATTGGGCCACAGTAGAGACTTGGAATTCATCAAGTGCAGTGGAAAAGGGTATGGCGGGACGAACGAGGGTTCCCCAAAGCCAGACACATCCCAACCCTCGCAACCTATGAATGCTATAGGCATGACAAAATGGACTTTGCAGATGGGATCAAGGATCTTGGTGTAGGGTGATGGTCTAGGGGAGGCCGGCACCTGTGAGAGGAAGGTGGAGGGAGGGCCCCCTCCCAAGAGGAGAAGCAGTGAGGCCACAGTCAGAGCCTGGGGGATGTGGCCTCAAGCCAAGGACCTGGGCACCTTCCAGAAGCTGGGGAGGCAGGGAGGAGCCCCTGTGCAGCCCTAGGAGCAGCGCTGACTTCAGAGTGGTGAGACCGGCTTGGCCCCAGCTGCCCTTGGAGCCGGGAGGCAGTGCGTTTGTGTTTGCGTCCTCTTCAGCCTCTGTGTGTGTTGATTTATCACAGCAGCGGGGAGAAGCAAGTGCAGGGTCCTCAGCTCCCCGCTGGGGGATGACTTACCCGCGCTCTTTTCCGGTGGCTGCTGTGACCCAGCACGGACAGGGGCTTAAGCACAGGTGAGTGTGGAGGTTGATGCAGGTGGGCGGGTGAGGTCCGGCTGCTGGCACAGGTCGGGAGCGGTGAAGCATCTCGGCTTTGGGGGGAGATGGTCACACCTGCAGACAGCTGCCGCCTGGGAATGCAGGCTTGGAGAAGTCATCGGCTTCCCTGAGTGTTTAAAAAGAAAACTTGGGAGGCAGCAGGTGACGGCTCAAGCACTTGGGTCCCTGCCACCCGTGTGGGAGACCTGTAGAGAGTTCTGAGTTCCTGGCTTCCGCCTGGCCCAGCCCTGGCTCTTGCAGGTGGCAGGGGAATAAACCAACTGATGGAAGATCTCTGTCTCTCTGCTTTTCAAATACTGTAAAGAAAAAGACGCACAAGGTTAACCCGGTGGGGGGATTTTAAGCTCTCCTGCACCCCAGATGTGGAGAGAGGTGCTTCATAGGTCTTTCTCTGGAATACGTCCTCTGCTGCCCACCTGGTCTGCTTTTGGTTGGTCACAGATCTTGCAGAAGTAGACAGATTGTGTGCTAAGTATTGTGGTACAGCAGGTTAAGCTGCAGCCGGCATTCCACTGGTTTGAGTCCTGGCTGCCCTGCTTCCGCTCCACCTCCCTGCTCATGCAAAGGTGGCCGAAGTACTTGTCACTCATGGGGGAGACCTGGATGGAGTTCCTGGCTCCTGGCTGCAGCCTGGCCATTGCGGCCATTTCGGGGAGTGAACCAGTGGGTGGAAGATCTCTGTCTCTCTAACGCTGCCTTTCAAATAAATAAATAAACAAATAGAACAAAGGTAGCCAGGGCAGAAGGCCCACCCTCTGTGGGGTGGCCCAGCTGTGGCCTTGCTTCTGCACATCCTTTCCTGTCTGAGCCAGGGACACGGCGTTCCCTGCAGCCCAGCTCACACGGGCCCCCTGGCCAAGCCCAACAGAGGCCGGCTTCCCAGACTGGGTAACGCGCAGGCCAAGCTTGGCCCGGCTCAGCCCTTTGGCGGTGCCAGTCTTGGGCCAGACGACTTCCTCCACCCAGTGGGGTCTGTCTTGCTGAGAGCCCAGGAGGGCTGGCACACGCAGGCAGCTCCTCCCCGACTTGCAGTCCTGCCCAGGTCCCCACAGCCCCTCCAGGAAGGTCAAGTTCACTGGCGCACCCACAGAGCTCCACTGCCGTCTCCAGCCTTTGCTGCTCCCAGACGGAGTCCCTGTCGGTGGCTTCCCTGTGCCCTCCTCGTCCCTTCGCTCCAGCCCAAGGGCTCTGTTTAGTCCTGAAGCCACCCTCAGGCTGTGGGGGTGGATTTCCTGTGAACAGGCTGCAGAGGCTGTGTGGCTGAGTGGCAGGAGCACTGGCCCTGGCATCCAGTCCCAGTGTGGTTATGTCTCTGTGGCGCGACCTTGGGGCTGTCTCTGGGCCTCTGTATTCCCGTCTGGAAAGTGGCAACACTGAGGCCCGTCTCGGTGCGTTTCACAGGCCTGCCGGTGTGTCAGGTGCCGTGTCAGCATTCATGTCAGCAGTGCCTCCTTCCCCCCCCTTTTCCCCCTCCTCTCCTCCCCTCTCCACTCTGAGGATCTAGGGGCCTTTGCAGAGGCTTGGGTCTTGGCGTCTCTCCCAAGTCCAGTCCCACAAGAGTGGGAGGTATTGATTGTGTTCCAGGGACTGTTTTTGATAATTGACCAATAGGAAGGGTTCGGGGCCGGGCCCTTAGCGCCACTATCAGGAGTACTTTAAAAGGAAATGAATGGAAATGCTCATTATTCCGGCCATTAGCCCATACTTGGAGCACACAGGAATCTCCAGTTCCAGACGTTTCCCCCATAGAGCTTTGTTTACCTTGGAGACCAGCATCAACACAATTAGCTTTCGATATCAACAACACAGGAAGATGGCAGGGGCTTCTGTAAACCTGGAGGCCACAGGCCACGGTTAACGCCTTACTTTCTAGCCCGGCCGTGGGCTGTGCTGCAGGGCTGGAGGAGGGGTGGGGTGGGGGACTGGCCGGGGCTCCATCAGATTGAACGGTCAGGACCTGATTGGAGATCCCAGACGTGGCTACCAGTGGAGCTGTGGGGCTCCTCCTTAACTGTCCAGAGACCACAGATGCAGAGATGAGCATTTGTGGGGGCCCAACGGCCTCTGTGCTGGCCATCACAGGCACGCCGGTTGCCTGTGTGATTCAGAAAGTGGAAGAATGGCAGACTTTCCCATGGGTCATTGCTCCACGTGGCTGGCGTGTGCCCGCCCAGAGTCCTGGGCCCGGGGGGTGCAGCAGCGAGCTGATGCTTCGCAGTCTTTGCAGATGTGGAGGTCCAGCGTCTCCTTCAGCCCTGGAAGTCACAGCCTTGTGTTCCCCTGCACTCAGAGACGCCGGGGACCGCAGGACTGGCTGGGGAAGGAACTCAGCACTCATCTCGTGGACGGCTTCCGAGTCTGTCTCAGGGTCCCTTGCAGCTTTGAGACGTCGCAGCACCCGTCGGTCCCTACGCGAGCGAGGCGCGCTGTGCTCCTCAGCTGCAGAGAGTTGATCCTACCCTGCTCTCCCCGTCACTCCCCAGCCTTCGCTCTGGCTCCTCCGTCGGGGGACCTCGCGGGGAGAGACTTATCCGGGCGTGGGTTTCTTTGAAGGATGGGTCCTGGCCGAGAGCTCGGACGAGAGCCCCGGTTCCTCCTCTCGAAGCTCTAGGCTGAGATCAGGTGCAGATGTTACTGGCTGTGTGCTGCAGGCCCCCTCCTGCCACCTCCCTGGCCCCGAACCTGCTCTGGCTTCGGCTCGGTGCTCCTCCGCGAAGGGCAGGGCTGCAGCAGGCTTGGCGCCCTGTGCAGCTGCTGGCCTGGGGCAGGCGTCTTCTGCGGTCTTGGTGCAGCCTCCGTTTGCCTCTCTGAAAACAGGACGGGGCGGGCCCATGTGCCAAAGGAAACAGACATGTTTGCAAGGCTGGCGACTTGCGTTCTGAGCCTGCCAGGATTTATAAGGCTGAAATGAATTCTCTGTTCCTTGTGTCCCACGGGAGGGGAAGGGACGCTCTCACCTTCTCCCCCTGGGGGTGGGGGTGAGGGGTGGAGGTGCAGGGGGGAGAGCCGGGCCTGTGAGGCCACTGCCCCCGCTGGAAGCCAGTGCTGCTCGGAGCCCAGCGGCCGGGCCAGGTGAGAGCCTTCGCAAGGACAGGCCGGGCGTCGTAGCCCCTTCGAGAGCTCGCTGTTGAAAACAAGTCGCTTTTGGAAGGAACTGGGCCTCTTTGTCCATCAGCCGAGAGCTCTGCGGGTTTTAAAAGCACAAGCCTGTGACGGTAGACATGGTATTTATTCATAAAATCGGCCAGGCCACCGGGCCGAGGGCGTCGGAGTGAGATGTTTTCTTTGGCCCACTGCAAGCTGTTTTTGAGCCACACCGACTGACCTGTAACCACCAGCGCCCCAGGGCTGGCTGCAGGTGTGGGCCTACTGCGTGCTGGGGCTGTTCAGAGTAGACCTACCATGTGCTGGGTCCACACTAGGTGCCAGAGCTATTCAGAGTAGACCTACTCCGTGCTGGGCCCACATTGTGTGCTGGGTCCACGCTGTGTGCTGGGACCATTCAAAGTAGACCTACTATGTGATGGGCCCAAGCTGTGTGCTGTGATCATTCACAGTGGACTTACTGTGCACTGGATCCACAATGTGTGCTGGGTCCATGCTGTATGCTAGGACCATTCAGAGTGGTCCTACTGTGTGCCGGGTCCCTGCTGTGCACTGGGACCCTTCAAAGTGGACCTACGGCTTGTGGGGTCCACACTGTGTGCTGGGACCATTCAGAGCAAACCTGCTGTGCACTGGGTCCACACTATGTGCTGGGAGCATTCAGAATGGGCCTACTGTGTGCTGGGTCCATGCTGTATGCTGGGACCATTCAGAGTGGACCTACTCTGCTCTGGGTCCCCACTGTGTGCCAGGACCGTTCAGTGTCTTCCCAGCATCCCTGCTAAGAAGGAGGTGCCATGTTGGTCACAAGCGTCACAGGAGTAAGCTGACAATGACTGTTGCCGCCCGTGCTGCACGTTCCGTGTGCAGTGCTGCAGTGAGCGCCCGTGACCTCGACGTTGAGACAAGCGCTGTCAGCCGTGCCTAAGCACGGGGCTCCTCCCCTGGTCCCCAGCTCCCTGTCGGGGTGCTGTTATCTCAGTCCCACTCCTCTCTCCTCTCTCCCCTCTGTATGCCGTTGGTCTGGTCCCCGTCTGTTCATCCCGATACATGTGTCTTCTGTCTTGGCTGCCTCTGGGGCTTCACTGCATGCCGCGCTCTGGTTCCAGGTCGTCTCTGTGGGTGCGGATCTGCGGCCCCACCTTTCCCCTTGTGCCCTCTGTTTCTCTGGCCAGCATTGCCCTGTAGCCCTCGTACTTCACTTGCCGAGTTTTTCCCGAGGGGTCCCTCACGTGTTTTTGTGACTGGAAAGCAGAGCTGATGTCTGTGTTTTACCCGTGGGGATCCTGGGTCTCTTACAGATTGGCTTGATTAGGATTGTGTGGCCACACACAGAGGGCCAGTGCTTGCCCGCAGGCCTGGGCGACCGGGTGTCTGTCCCAAGTCCTCGTCCCCACAGTCTCTCCAGGGCTGGTTGTGGGCATCTAGAGGGCTGGCTCTGGACCGTGCTCGGCCACCCACGGGCTGCACAGCGTTGAGCTGGCCTCCTGTGTCTTGGGGCGAAGTTTGCACCTGAACGATGGCTCATTTTCTTCCTGCAAAGCTCTGAGCATGTGTCTCCACCTTCCCTGATTCTTACAGTTCGGCATCGGCAGCAGCTGACGTGCGAGCCCGCGCCTGGCCATCGTGTCCAGTCCCCAGGGCCCTGTGCACGGTCTTGGGCAAGCCCATCTTCACTGAGAGCTCCGGGTATCTTCCTTGCTTGGGGGGCCGGGGTGTGTTGGGGTGGACAGAGCTTCTTTCTTCTTTGCTGTCTGTTTCCAGGAAGCCACTGAAGAAACCTAGGAGAAAGAACGTTGAGGGTAATTTTCTCACGAGCTTTCATGTCTCTCGTCCAGGAAATACTGTTAAGCACCTGTGATGTACCAGGCACTCTGGCCCGGGGCTCGTCACTGTGAGACAGACTGGAGTTGCATCCTTTTCCTGAGCCTTGACCAAGCTGTCCCAGCTTCCGTTTTCACATTTACTATAATGGGGGCTGATACCCAGGTGATGGTTTTACCACATATTTGCTCGCCTTGAACAGGGCGGGCCTGCGGCTGCTTCACACGAGATGGTGGGACGGCTGTGACATGGTGTGATGTCAAGGCTACGTTGGCAAAGGCCATCGGGGGGCCGGCACTGTGCGCTGGTGTCCTGTACCAGAGAACCCGTTCCAGTCCTGCTCTGCTTCTGATCCAGCTGGTGCACGGGGGAAGGCAGCAGAAGATGGCCCAGGTATCTGGGCTCCTGCCACTCTGGTGGGAGACCTGGATCGAGTTCCAGGCTCCTGGCTTTGGCCTGGCCTAACCCTGACCATCGAGGCTAATTGGGGAGTGAGTTGGTGGATGGGAGACCTCTCTATCCTGTGTCTCTCCCTCACTGTCTCACTCCACCTTTCAAATAAATGGATTTTTTTTTTAAGATAAGGCCATCAGTTCCCACTGATGTTGCTGGGGCCTGTAGCCCAGCTCTGTTAGGAGCTCAGGGACTCTGTGCCTCTGTGACTCCAGATGACAAAGTGTAGGGAGTGGGAGATACCCCTGAACCCCAGCTCTGCCAGTCCCACGTGCTGGCAACTTCCCAGCACAGATCTGGACATGAGGGCGAATCAACCTAGGAGATGGCCCTGTGCCCACCCCCCTCCCTCCCCGATGGGGCCTCACCCGTGTGAGCTGCCCACAGAGCCCACTCAGCCTGCAGATCCTTTGCAGAGTGGACGATGGGTGGGGGCTTAAGCTACTGTTTCAAGCCCTGGCTCCCGGGACCACCTGTCTGGCCAGGCGCAGAGTGAACCCTGGGTGACAGTCACCTCACCTGTGCTGCCTTCCTTTTCCAGATGAGCCTGGGAGGCTGGCGCTGGCCGCGCTGGTCAGCCTGGGCAAACCTCAGTTCGCTCTCTGTCCCGCCAGCTGCTGAGGCTGTGAGAAAGGGCGATCGCCTCGCTCTCGCCTGTCCCTGGGGCCGAGGCCTGGCTCTCGGAGTCCCTCCACCAATCCCTCAGTAATCAGATGCTGGACAAAGCGAGCACTGATCATATGGCTGGGGAAGAGAGGGGGGCTCTCGTCCAGCACCGCCCTTGGCTGTGACATTCCTGTGGCCACTGGGGCTTGCGTGTTCTCAGCTTCCTTCCCCGTGTCTGCCTGGCCCGGGGATGGGTCTGCACACTGCCCTCAGTGCCTCTCTCCTGGTGGGGGCGGCCATGAGTCACTGTCCCAGCCGGCCCCCAACCAGACCGTCTCGCATGGAGGTTAGTCCTACAAAGAAGCAGGGCGCTGTAGAGGAGCAGGTGGCCCTTGACGGACAGAATTTTCTCGGTTCTGGTTTCCTGCTTTCACGTTGCAGGCTTTCTGCCTCACGTCACTGGGTGACGGGTGATGGATGGCTGTGGGTTTGCATGCTGGAAACGAGCTCATCCAGGAGCAGGGGCCCAGGCCAGACAGAGGGACGCCCCCGAGCTGGCTGTGACCCTGTGTGTGCCTGAGCTCCCGCCTCCATGAGTTAGAAGCTCCTCGCTGTGCAGAGTCCGGGCACAGCCTGCAGGCTGAGAGAACAGGCCCAGGACCTTGATTTCTAGAGTTCGAATCCCACAACTGTTGTTGTTTTCTCCCAGTAAATCACGAGCTCTCAGTGTTAGCATCTGTAAAATGGGTCATTGGTGTCCTAAGTGTGGTGAGTGGTTTAAATGAATCCCAGCAGGGCCCGGCACGTGGTGGATGCTCTTCCTCCATCACCATCACCACCATCAGCATCGTCTCATGTATGTTGTCTGTAGGTCCCTCAGACAGGCTTCTAACGTGGGGCCTGTTTTCTTCCCCATTTTATTTTAATTTTTTTTTTTTTGACAGGCAGAGTTAGACAATGTGAGAGAGAGAAACAGAGAGAAAGGTCTTCCTTTTTCCATTGGTGCACCCCTCAATGGCTGCTGTGGCCGGTGCATTGCGCTGATCCGAAGCCAGGAGCCAGGTGCTTCTCCTGGTCTCCCATGCGGCTGCAGGGCCCAAGTACTTGGGCCATCCTCCACTGCCTTTCCGGGCCACAGTAGTGAGCTGGACAGGAAGATGGGCAACCGGGACAGAATCCGGTGCCCCGACCGGGACTAGAACCTGGTGTGCTGGCGCTGCAGGCAGAGGGTTAGCCTAGTGAGCTGCGGCACTGGCCCATTTTATTTTAATTTTTTTAAAGATTTATTTGTTTATTTGAAAGGCATTATTACAGAAAGGGGGGGGAAAGAGAGAGAGAGAGAGAGAGAGAGGGAGGGAGGGAGGGAGGGGTCGGTCTTCCATCTGCTGGTTCACTGCCCAGATGGCCACAACAGCCAGAGCTGTGCTGATCTGAAGCCAGGAGCCAGGAACTTCTTCCAGGTCTCCCACATAGGTGCCAGGGCCCGAGGCCTTGGGCCATCTTCTACTGCTTTCCCAGGCCATGGCAGAGAGCTGGATGGGAAGTGGAGCAGCTGGGACTTGAACCGGCGCCCATATGGGATGCCGGCGCTCCAGGCGGCGGCTTTACCTGCTACGCCACAGCACTGGTCTCTCTTCCTCATTTTAGAGGTGAGGAAGTGGAGGCTCTTTGTGATATCACCAGGGTGAGGCCCGCGGGTCTTTGGGTCACTCCGTGGTCCCCCTGCCTGCTTGAATGCTGGTTCTGTAGTCGGTGGGGTGGACAAGTGTGTCCCACAGCTCAGCTCTGGGGGACTGGAGAGAGATGGGTTGTGTGTGGGGGTCCTCTTTGCTCTGCATGAGGGGGTGGGAAGTTCACCCGGCCTCCTTAGTTTTCTTGCAAGGAATTCAAAGGAAACGGAAATAGATCAGTGCTGTGGCCTAGAGCGCAACATATTCTTGCTGAGCTTTGGTTTTCTCATTGGGAAAATGTAGATGGTGGCTTAGCCGGTCGAGCCCCAGCGCTGGCCCTGAACGTGCCTCTTTGTAAGCCCGCCTCACGCTGCGTCATTTGTCTCTGGCAGCGTTTTGATCCTTTGTCTGGCTGCTCATGGACACTTGGATTGTTTCAGCCCTTGGCTATGGCCAGTGATGCAGCTGTGCACATCGGTGAGCGCTTTTTAAGAAACAGAGATATTGAAAGTGTAGAGGGAGACCAGGCCCATGGGAGCCTCACGGTGGGCTCTGGTGCAGAGCAGGAGCTCGGGACACAGTGGCGAAGGTGGGGCTCGCCCAGAGGAGGGGCTGCCAGCGAGGGAGCGCCAGCCGTGCGCCTGAGGACGAGGGGCTGGGCTGGAGAGGCCGCCTGCCTGCAGCTCCGGATTGAACAGGGAGAGAGATGTGCCTTCACTTAGTGAGCGCTTGGCGCCTGGGCTGGGCCCTGAGAGGTTTTTTTAACTTACTGGGTCTTGGGTCCTCTTTGACGTGATCCAAACATGGTAACTTACGGAACGCACTGAGGAGCCTGACCGTAGCTCCGTTCTACAATGGGGACACCGAGGTGTGGAGAATCCAGCCCCTGCCGGGGCACGGAGTGGGTGCCTGGACCGGGGCTGGAAGCAGGGCCCTGAAGCGCCACTGTGCTGTTGCTACAAGGTGAGCGAGGCCAGTCCCTGTGGGCGTGGCTTTCCTGTGTCCTGAGACAGCTGACTCGGTGCAGGCTGACCGAGAAGGGTCGGGCTGGAGTCACCCGGGGAAGAGGATGCTGGGCTCCAGGAGAGGCCCTACCTTGCAAGCAGAGGTCGATGTCACTCTTTATCTCGTTCTCTTGTGCAGTGTCAGCATTTTCTTTACATCGCGTATGTTCCTTCGGTGATAAAAAGAAACCGCCGTATAAGCAGACGCAGACAGGCGGAGTGGACAGCGGGGGTGTCTTCCGGGGGCCGTAACTGGGAGCCACAGAGCGGGAAGCTTGGAGGAGCAGAAGCTGACATGGCTCCCACTTCCGGGGAAGGGGCTGCCCAACAGCGCTGCAGCTGGGGGTGGCGGGGAGCCATTCGGGAGCATCCCTGCACGATAGAGGAGGCAGCCCATGGAGTGGTACTCAGCTGCGGGCTAGGGTCTCTTGTGCAGAGTGAGCCGTGGGCTGGGGCTTCTCCTCTTCCTGCGAAGACACCGGTGCCTGGGGGCCTCCCACCTCGGGACCTCATCAGATGCCCGTTGCTTCCTGAAGGCCCCGCCTCTGAGGACCACAGCCGTGGGTTTCGGTTCCAGATTCCAAGACGTGAGTTTGGGGTTGCACAGCTGGACCCCAGCAGAGGCGATCCCGGTGCCATGGGCTGGGTGCTGGGGAGCCTGGAGGAGGCGGCAGCTTTGGGAGGAGCAGGTGAGAGAGGGCGTCCCAGGGTGGGCAGAGCTGGGCACACAGGTTCTCCCGTGAAGAGCCCCTCGCTGTCCTCAGACGGGAAAGCCTTGACCCTGGTGGGGATGTGCCAGGTGCCCGACTGCTTCTGGATTTGTGGTCCTGAGCCCTGGGGTGAGGGGCAGCCTGGCTGCTGGGACCTCCCAGCAGCCCCGAGTTAGTTGGGTTTGTTGTAAGCCCTTGACAGAGCACCTGATGCTGTACCTCTCACAGCATGGCTGTGCCACGATTACTGAGGTCACACTGCGTAAGAGGCTCACGTGGTCAGCGGCCAGTGGCTCCCCACCCACCTCTCAGCTTCCTCTTGCAGGGGGACCCCAGCCCAGTCTTCCTGTCCCAGCTTCCTGCACCTGCAGCCCTGTGCCCAGGATGCAGAGCTGAGCTGCTGGGCACTGGGGGTGGAGCTCCTGAGCTGCCTGCCACCCTGGAGCCAGCTGCTGACCAGCACAGAGACAGGGGCCACTGGGGGAGACCTAGCCACCCAGTCACAACCCCTGGGACAGGAAGCCCCTTCCTCTGGAGCCTGGAGACCCTCTCTGGTAGATGATCCCCTCCAGGAAGTCCTGGGGATCGAGGAAACAGACATCAAGCAGCAGAACCCCAGCGCAGCAGACAGAAGATCAGGCTTTCAGAGCCCAGCACGTGGTCGTACTGGTTCAGGTTGGAGCTCGGGGCCAGCGCGTGCCCTGTGCACGCGGAAGCCCCTCCTGTGTTCCTCCCGGCTCCAGCACGCCTTGGGTGAGCACGGGGGAGAGTCGGATACAGTGCGGTTCTTTCTGTTCCCGTTTATCTCCCTGATCTCCATTTTCGGATATTTTTGAGCAGGGGACACGTGACCCTTCGCAATATATTTTTAATATTGCTTCTCATCCAAGATGTGACTTTTATAGGCGCTCGTTCACATCACTGCTGTCATTGTTTTCATTCCTGCTCTTGGCCAAGGTGCGCTCCAGGGCAGGCCTGGCTCAGCTGCATGTGGCAGTGGGGTCTTGTTTCCCTTGGGGGTCGCCAGGGACACGGACGCCAGCGAGGTCAGCTTGCCCCCAGGGTCACAGACAGCTGTGTCCCTCACGGTGCTCCTTGCCTGGCTGCAGCCACTTTCTGAGTGGTCTCCCTGGGCCCTGGGGCACAGACACCCTCGGCGTCAGGAGAGGGCACTGGGCTAGGGGTGCAGGCTGCAGAGAGAGGTGTGGGTTCAGATCCTGGCTCTACTTCCTATTTCCTGCGAGGTTTGGGGCAAGTTCCTTAGCCTCTCTGGACTTGGATTTTTCTCGGGGGTGAAATGAGGCTAACCCTGGTACTGAGAAGTCTGGGAGAGACGTGTGCAAGTCCAGGGAGGACAGGATAGACCCTCTGTGTCTCCAGGAGTGAAATCAGACTCGTAGCCAGGAAGGGACAGGCCTGGAGCACACGGTGGCTTCTCGGCGGGTCTGGATTCCCACCCTGGGTGATGACCACGTGCCCATGGCTCAAGTCACTCCTCTTCCCTGAGCCTCATTGTTTGCATCTGTGAAATGGAGCTAAGGACACAGACTGAATGTCAGGAGTGGAGTGAAGGGCATTGAGGTCACCTCCTTGGCTTGGGGCCTGGCTCCCAGCACCATCCTCCTCCCCACCCCCTGCTTCTCTCTGAGACCCTCGGGCTGCCCGTGTGCCCGAGCTGGGTGGTGAGGCTGGTGCATCCCAGGCGCTGGCACGCCAGCTCAGAAAGTGCCCAAGCCACCGCTTCTGGGTACCCAGGAGCCTTTTCTTGGTGACAGGCTGTGACAGGCAGGACCAGAGCCCTGATCCGCCCACACTGCAGGGGCCCGTGCCGGCAGCCGACCGACCGGGAGTAACCCCAGCTTCCTCTGTGTGGCCGGGCTGCGCCAGGGCTGCTGGCACCCACGGAGCCCGGCCTGGCCCCCAGGCAGCTGAGTGGAAGCACATGTGGCATTTTACTGCCCTGACCCCATCTCCGAAAGTGCTTGAGGAACACTGAATTGTGGTGCAAGAATCCGGAGGGGTGCCGCTCGGCCCCCGGAGAGGATAATTCACCGAGACGAGCCGTCCCCCGCCACCTCCCACCGAGAGGCCGCTCTGCATCCTGGCAGCGCTGCTGTGGGGCGGGTGCCTGGCAGCCGTGGACAGAGGCCAGGAGGAAGGCGGGGGGTGGGGTGGGGTGGGGGGCGTGGCCGGAGCTCTGAGTTTCTGAGTCTCCTTTGCAGCAGCCGCCACGGCCCCAGGAAAGCCGGCAGGGCGGCGGTGCGGGTCCTGTCCTCCTGCTGTCTCTTCTCCACCCCGGCCTGATCTTGTCTCTCCTGTTCTCCATTCCGTCCGCGGGGCTGTCCTATCCGCAGCAGACCTGAGACCAGTGGGGGCTCCCCAGTCCCTCTGGGGCCCCCCTACCCCGTGCTCCTCACTGCTGGCTGTAGGATCTGCTGCCCAGGCACTGGGGATTTGGGAGGCTGTGCTGCTGGGGCCCTGCCCTGCTGGTCCCTGTGTCCCCTCATGCTCTGGGCTTTGCTCCGTGGCCCGTGCACTGGCTCTGTGGCACATGTGTGCTATCTCGGGACCTGGCCGAGGGGACGCTGCCTCCCTAGGGGAAGCAGAGGCAGGAGAGGGCGAGCTGGGGGCATGAGCACCCATCCCTCCACACCCTGGTGGCCAGAGCAAGTGGTACGACCAGCAGAGAGGGTGCCGGGCTCGGACAGTTCCCCTCTGTCGGGGGAGCGGCACGGCCTCATGGCACAGGGCCCCAGTCCGGGGTAGGTCCCACCCCTGCTGGCCCTGGACACCTGCGTAGGAGCCGGGCAACACATCCGGGGGCCTGGCCAAGGGGACTTGCCCAGTGGTTGTCTCTATGGGGCAGCCGTTCAGACCCTCGGAGACAGCATGGGGCTGGAAGACCCCCAAGAACACGGATCTCAGGCCCCAGGAGGGCCTTTTGGCACGTAGGTCTGAGTCTGGTTGGGTTTGGGCATTTGGGGTATCTCCGACCCTATGTGTGGAGGCTGCGCTGGGAGGGCCACGTGCCGAGGGCCAGGATCCCCGCCGGTGACAGTGGCCCCCGGCACGGCTGGGCTTACCAGAGCTCGGACTGGCGCTCCCCGTGGTTTCCCACCAGTTCCTGTCTGCTCGCTCTGGAATCTGTCAGCCTCTCTCTCTGTCCCCTTTTCCTCTCTCCCACTCCCCCCACTCCTGCCCCCTGGGGCCTTGACCTGTGCTCCCCTTCCTGCTCCCAGAAAATGCTGGGACCCAGGTGAGGCTGGGGCCCACCTCACACGCCCACAGCCCAGTGGGATCCTCCGGGAAGACAGGCCTGGGTGCTGAGGGCGGAGATGGCGCCCGCGGTGAGGACGGCTCCCGGGGGAGGCCGTGGCCCCCATGGCCCTGTTGTCTCATGGTTTATTTTCTGTATCTTTGCTGTGTCTCAAGAATGTGTTTGGTGCCTGGTGGCAGCCATCACAAGCCACTGCCTGTCACGGGCTGTGAGGGACGAAGACAGCTCCCCAGGGGCACCCCGAAGTGTCCCTGGACTTTCCCAGGGGTCTGGACAGTGGGCAAGTGCAGCCTGGTCCCTGCCAGCTTTCAGCCCTGTGTGCATATCCTCCAAGCCCCTGCGTGACTTCCAGGGAGCCCCGCTCACCTCGCCAGCCTGGGAGCTCCAGCTGCAGCCTCGGCCGAGTTAATGACCTCCTGGTGGTCCTGGCTGCTCCCTGGAGGGAGAGCCAGACCTAGCAGAGGAGTTTGTATGAGGTCAGCCAGGCAGGGAGGGATTGGAGTTGCCCGGCACATTTCCCGGCTGTGCATGGTGGGACGGACCGAGCCATGGCGCCCACCACTCCCCATGCTGAGCCTCGCTAGGATTGGGTGGGTCACGGGGTTGTCTGACATGGCTTCTAGGGAAGCGCTTAGCCAGGCTGTCTGGCTGTCACTCCGTTCCGTGATGGGCGTTTGAGTTGGAGGAGGCGTGGGGAGACAGAACGGACGTCAGCTGAACGATGGTTTTGGGACAAAGGGGAAGAGAGACGGGAACACTTAATGTTTCTTATTGGGAAAGGAATTTCGAGGAAATGCTTTCAGAAGAATTTGAAAAGCACATTTGGCCTAGTGATGCAGAGTGTATTTCCCACCTTCAGCTTCGCTCTCTTCTGCTTTGCTGTCCGAGTGCCTTGGGGAGCATGGTCGCACGTCTGTGTATCTGAGCGCGCGTGTCAGCAGGTGTGTGTCTGAGATGATGCGACGTGTTGGCCGTGACTGCCATGCAGTGACAGGCTGGCAGTGGACGATGTCCAGGCACGTCTGGGTCTTGGGTGACAAGGCCGGCTCCTGTCAGCGTGCAAGGTGCGGCGCCCGCGGTGTTAGCATGGGACAGCCTAGACACAGGCAGGGCCACTGAAGGGCCACGAGTATCAGGCTGAGCACCTGGACTTGGGTCCAAAGCTGAGCAGAGGTGCAGAGCGCTCCCGTCCCTCGGTCAAGGTGGCTGCGTGTCCTCAGATGCCCTCAGGAGCAGCTGCCAGCGCGCGGGTGATTGTGGAATGAGAGGAAAAGGGGGAGAATTTGGTTGAGTTTCAAGGTAAATAGAATTGCTTTAAAGAAAAAAAATGAAACGGCAACAACAGCAAACAGCCTCCCGTATCTCCATGTGGGGTTGCTATGGAAAGGGTTGTTTGCGTCGGGCGTGAGAGCAGGAAGCCACATAAAACAGAGACGTGGCAGGGGTACAAGCTTGAAATATCCCTGGGTGCCTGACCCGGCAGGATTCGGAGGGGGGCCGTCGCTTCGTGTTTATGAGGCAGGAATGAGAAAAATGAAAGCCCTCCGTGACCCAGTCCTCCCGTTTTCCCACTGAGTGAGAAAACACGCTGAAAATCCCCACAATGGGAGACACGCCAAGTACACGACAGCTAGCCGCGTGCACAAGGGTCCCCGGTGGCACCCGTGCGACGTGACGCCATGATGCCGCCACCGCCACCGCCTCCCCGTCCCGGCTCCGGCTCCGGCTCCTCTCCGTGCCGTTCTGCCTGCAGCAGCGCTGTTGAACCGGCTGGGGTTGATGTTTCCAGGGTAGATTCGGACAGGCCGTCACGAGGATGCACAGGCCCTTCCAGCAAAAACATGTTTTAAAAAAGAAGCATACTGAGAATGTTGGAGCGAGAGCCTGGAGCCACTGTGGTGTCTGAGGGAGCCTTCGGGGTCTGGGAGGGTGCCCGCGTGGTGGGCTGGACCAGCCTTGGGACTCCCGGGGCTGCAGGCTTCCGGTGCAGGCACTGCAAACCAGGGGAGCAAAAAACAAACAAACAAACAAACAAAACAAAACAAAAAAACTTGGCGGTCTGGCTCCTCAGGCCCTGTGGTCGTGACCTTGAAGTTGACCCAGACCCTGAAGCTGAAGACAGGAAGCTCTGGCAGTTGTAGGCAGGGTCATGCTGGACACAGCCTGTTGAGGGAGCCACGGCCATGCACTTGCACTTGGGACATGAGCGTGCAGACGTGCCTGGCTCGGGGAGAGACCCTGGCCCAGCCTGACGCCACTTCCTGCCGCTGTGTGCAGCCGCTCTGGGTAACCTCCCGATGGCTCAGGCCGACTGACACGGGCTAGGAGGGCAGAGAGCGCAGAAAGGAACTGAGTGAAAGGAATTCAGTGAGTGTGGGAACGTGGGGTGTGGCTATGTTCCAGGGCTGGTAGCGTTTCTTGGAGTGTTGCGTGAGACACAAGCCGTGTGGGTTTGCTTCCACTGATCAGCACTGTGGGAGGAGGTCAGGTCCCGAGGCCATGGGAGTGCCCAGGTGAAGCGGGCATGGCATCAATGTAATTCAGTGGGGGCTGCTTTCGGGGTGCAGCGGGTTAAGCCCCCAGTAGGGGCGTTCACACCCCAGTATCAGAGAGCTGGGTCCGGTCCTCGCTCTTTGACTTCCCATCCGGTTTCCTGCTACTGCAGCGCGTGGTTGTGCAAGCTCTGGGTGCCTGCCACCCACGTGGAGGACGCAGGCAGAGCTCCTGGCTTCCGGCTGCAGCTTGGCCCAGTCCCAGCTGTTGCAGGCATTTGGAGAATGAATCAGTGAATGGGAGATGGCTTTCTCTCTTCTACTCTGCCTTTTAAGTATATGGGAAAAATACGTATTTTTAGAAACGTAGAATGTAACACACATTACTGAGCATGGATGGTGTCAAAGAAAAATGAGACCAGGAAAGCTCAAGAGAAATGGTTTGGGTCCCTCCCCTTTACCCACACCCCATTGGTCCAGACACGTGGACCAGTGGCTGTGATTGACAGCGGAAGCCCGAGGCACTGAAGATGGACATTTTGGGAGTGTGCTGGATCTCACGGAGGGCACTCAGGAATTCCTGCTGATGCTCAGAAAGGCAGACTCCTGCGTGCCCAGAGCTGAAAGCCAAGGAGCCTGGAGCTGGGCACGGGGCTGTCGGCCTGCAGGGCCTGTGTCCTGTTCTGCCCTGGCACACGCTGGTGTAGGAGCTGGGGACCAAGATGACACGGCCCCAAGGGAGGAAGGACACCTGCCAGGTGGCACGCAGGCATGCGTGTGGGTGGGGCTGTGGCTCCTGCAGGGTGCAAAGGGCCTGACAGTGAGGCAGAGTCAGCTCCCGCCCAGGGACCGGCTGAGTGATCGGGACAAGCTGTTAGAGACGACGTGCAGACACGGGCACGCTGGTGGCTGTGGCAGGTGCACCGCTGCCCGAGGCTGCGCCAGCCTCTGCCCTTGTAGGCCATCCTCGTGAGGACCCCAGAGCATGGGTTGGATGTGTCTTACCAACCCTGCCCCTGCCCCTGCCCCGAGTGAGAATCAGCTGGTGACGTGCCGGGGCATGGAGGATGCCCGCCTCCTGTAGAACGTGGGCTCCGGCCTCCCCTGGAGCTGAGCTCTGAACAGCGAGGGGTCTCGTGGGCCTGGCAGCAGGTGCAGGGGCCAGACCTCCTTGCCTGCGCTCCTGCTTGTGGCCTGGTTGCTCGGGGCTGCGGGATGGCTGATGGCTCCTGCAGGCTCACGCAGCAGGGCCCTGCTGGGAGACTGTGACACATGTGTGTTTATTGGGAGCTGGGGATTGTGCAAAACCATGCACATGGGCAGCCTGACTCCCGTTCTAACAGGTAGGAGCCCGGCTGGCTGCCTGGGCGTGCGTTGGCAACACAGGCCTCGTGCCTCATTCGTAATCACCCCCATCAGTTCGTTCCTCTTCCCTGTGCAGAGCCTGGGTCCTGGCAGCTGCAGCAGGCGTCGGCCCACCAGTGTCTCTCCCCGACACATGCTTTTGCTGGCTGCTGAGACCCCTTCTTCACAGAGCTCAGGGCGGGCGTGAACCTCCGTGTGGGTGCAGGGGCCTGAGCACTTCCACTGCCTTCCCAGGCACATCAGCAGGGAGTTACATGGGAAGTGGAGCAGCTGGGACTTGAACCGGTGCCCATGTGGGATGTCGGTGCTGTAGACGGTGGCTTACCTGATATGTCACAGCACAGCGCTGGTCTCAAAAGTTAATTATCAATTTGAATTGAAACGCCCAGTCCTGTCTGGGAAGTTTCTCTGGTGCAGAGGATAATGGGGGTTACTGGTGTGCTTAAGGGCTTGGTTCTTGGCCATGTGGCTGTGGGAGCTCCTGAACTGGGTATGGGGGTGGGGGGCGCAGGTCTCCCCCCGCATCAGGAGGCCCTGGCTGAGGCGTTTGCAGTTCCTCCTTCTCTCCTTCCGCCCTCTTGCCTCCTGCATTCCTGCCTGCTGGACACTTTTCAGAGTCAACCTGATTCACCTGGGGGCCGTCTGCTTGTCTGGCAAGTAGCGGCTTAGTGACACCCCCTCTAGGAAGCCTCCCTAGACCTCACCCTCCCCTCCCCCAGGCTCTTTCTGCTCTCCTACAACTGGTAGCATCCCTTCGCTTGGCCTTAGGGCTTTGGGCTCCCCACAGAGGTGCCACTGCCTCCCAACTTGCTGTCTCCGCCTCCACCGTGAGTTCCTGGGGGGACAAGGCTCCTGTTGTGTCCCTGGTCCCTGTTGTGTGGCTGGCTAGATGCTGGTACCTGGTGGCTGAATGAATGAATGAATGAATGAGAAGGCTTTAAGGGCTGCCAGTGACCCCACTGATGGCTCTCAGCTGTGTTGTGGAGGAGGGGGGTCAGTGGCTGGATGGCTGTGGTTGCCTGGAGATGCGGGCACTCCCTGGTTGTCCGGGCAATGTTATCTGAGCTGCAACTGGCTGGCTTTAACACCGTTCTCCACGGCTCAGTGTCCGGTTGCAAGGGCCTTCCCGCTGTATCTTGCTGGCAACAGCTCTCTGCTTAGATCCAAACCTTTCCCACCAACCCCAGCCCCCGAGTCCACCCACAGGCCGCCCCTTCCCAGCCCCCAGGGGGCTTGGGCCATCAGGAGCTTGCGCCTCAGCCTCTGTGGGGTGCGGCTGCCTCTGTCCACCTGCCCCTCAGGGTGGTAGGAGGGTTCGGAGGGCAGACCCATGCAGCCCACTGAGCACGTGGCCTGGGGACCCTGATGGCTCAGTGGACGGGGGTGGGGCCGGCGAGGGGGTCCAGGCACAGGGCTGCAGTGTTCAATGCCCTTTATCCCAGGGGCAGAGGGAGTTGGCTGGTCCCGCCTCCCATTTCCAGTGATCCTGATTTTCCATAAATAGTCATTTAAAAAAAAATCTAAAATGTGAGAACGTTTGAATGCAGCCCAAGAATGCGTGCTATGTTCTTTAAAAAGGAAACGCCAGAGCGTGTTGGGTGACAACCAGTCTCACTCCGCCCCCTCGGGCCCAGCGAGGACGACCGGCGTCCACGGAAAACATTCTGACAGGATCCCGCTGGGGGGGCAGTTGATTCTGAAAGTCCTAGTTCCGAGGACGCCTGACGTCCGGAGACTCCGGGAGCAGGCGTGGCGGGAGCTGCACAGTCACTCCCCGGGAGCACCGTGTGCGCGGTTGGTGGCTCCGCAGTCTGGGCTCCGCCGCCTCCTGCAGAGTGGGCACAGTGGCCAGTAGCTGGCTGGTCGGGTGGGGACTTGAGGTCTGAGGCACAGAACACTCCGGCCTCGGTGTCTCTCTGCCCCTGGCCCGCGCTCTCTGCCCTTCTGCCTTCCTGTGGTTTCTCCTGCGTCTCTGTAGACGCTGCTCCCCGCATCACCCCTGCTGCTAGCACGTCCTCCTGCTACTGCCTGCTCTCCTAGTGACACCTGCTGGCTGCTGCTGGGACTGCTGCCCTTCCGCCACCACCACAAACCCCGCCCACCCCATTGGCTCCCTTTGTGCAGGGGAAAAAGCACCTGCTCGAGAGGAGAACCCGCGAGTCCCTGCAGCACGCTGAGCCTCACTTTTCTCATCTGTGAAATGGGGTCGCTTGTTCTGAGGGTGAAACGAGCCAGTGCCAGCCTCTTGCTTGCCCTGGGACTGGAAACTGCGAACCACCGTGAAATGCGCTGGTCCGTGGCCACGCTCAGCCCTCTGCCCACCACCAGCCCCCGCTTCTCCATTCTCCTTCCTGACCAAAGAGTGAGGGGCACTGAGCTGGAGTGGGGTGGGGGCTCACACGTCCTTGGGAGCCACTCGGCTCATCCGTGGGGCGTCTGCAGCCCTAGGGGGACGGGTGCGGTGTCACTGCCCTGAGCCAGCGATGAGCTGGGACAGAACCCACAAGTGAGCGACTGGTTGTTCGGCGTTCCTTCGGCTTGAATGACTTGCGTGATGGTGACCTCCGTGTGCCGAGCGGCTCCAGAGGCACGCGTGTTCAGTCTCTCCGGGGGTTGGGGGTGTCCCGGCCATGCAGGCAGCACCGGGCAACAGCAAAGCCTCCATGAACTCCGTTTTCCGGTCCACTGGGGTGGTTCTCTCTCCTTGCCCCGCACCCTGCTTGCAAACATCTGGTTTGCTCACCTGTAGACCTGTAATCTCTTCTACGTTGCTCATAAGGCAGCTGGCAAAGCCTTGCTTTTCGGCTGTTTAGCTTTGCACAGGGAGCTGGCCGTTCTGCTCCCCGTGGCTGGCCTCTTGGCTCTCTGCCCTGCCTTCCCCTCTATTTGCGTGGCTCAGCCGCTTCTCTCCCCACCTGGTGGAGCTGGCTGCGGCCACGACAACGCCTGATGCTGGGCTTCCAGGAGTGGAGGTGGGGGTTTTGCTGTTAATGACTGGCCAGTGTCAACCTGCTCGCTCTGCCTGGGGGTCTTGAGGCTCTGGCTATGCGGGTGAAACTTGTTGCTGTGGATTTGTTCTGAGAGGAAGAGCATGGTGGGGGCAAGAGACACAGAGCCACCACACAGACCCCGGGAGTCGGGTGAAAGCAGGCTTGAGGCGAGCAACCCGCAGACTCATTTATTTCAGTTGGTACAGCAGCTTATATAGCCAAGGCAGCCAATCCGGTCAAGGGGCAGTTTATGCCCTAACCAATCACAGCCTGTTGCCAGGCAGTATCCGAAGCCATCCAATCACAGCCGGTTGCCAGGTAGGCTCCATTGCCAGGTGGATTTCGAAGCCATTCCTGAGTAACTGGTGCACACTTGCCAGTGGCCATCTTGGCATGGCCTTCTCATTCCACCACAGATACTGAGTCTGGATTGCAGGTGGCTTTGGCCAATGGACAACAAGGCTGCCATGGTTCATCACACACAGAGGGCCGCTGCTGCCGTCCACTGCCCGCCAGTCACTTCCTCTGATTGACAGCGGCTCGTCCTGGGGCCAGTCCACCTTGTCCTGGGTCATTTAGTTCTGGACAGCAGACTCTGAGAGGGACTCTGGGCGTGAGGGAATGGCCGGTCATGTGCAGGTACAAATGCATGTTCAGCTGCGCTTTGTGTGGAAAACAAAAAGGCAGCGACTGCTTTGTGGTTTCACCCTGGGGTGTGTGCCAAGACAGTTGTGCGAGCACTTGGATGAAGGATTCTGTCCAGGGTCGGGGAGGGGTGGCCCCAAGGAAGGGCTTTCATTTTGGATGACACTTGCTGCATGGACACACTGGGGCCAGAGGCGTCACCAGAGGTCAGCTTTGCGTGCCCAGCAGCGTGGGACTGTCTGTGTTTGCTCTGCACGCTTCCGGGCTGGGTGGTTACCATGGCGATGGCCTTGCCCCTGAAAGAACAGGGGACTGTGGCGTTGCTCCGCCCTGTGCTCCTGCTCCCGAGGTCTCCGTGCAGCACCGTTTTTTCCACCAATGGGGGTTTGTGGGTGCAGAGGATTGGGCAGGGGCTAGGGAACAGGGAGGGGGCACAGGACCTCTCCCCCGGGGCTGTGGTGGATCCTGTGACACTCTGCAGGGAGCTGTTGGATCTGACCTGTAGGTCTGGTCCCTCTTGCTCCATGGTGCTGGCATTGTTCCCTCCGCCACAGTGTCCAGACCTGAATGTCTACGGCCCCCAGAGGGCAGCTTGACTGCCCGGGACCCCCGCCTGCCCGGAGGGCATGAATGCCCCGTGCGTGGAGTCGTTGTCTACTGCAGAACTCTTGGTGGTGACTCCCTACGGCCCCCAGAAGCGTCCCTGGCCTCTCACGGTGTTGCTTGGCACTGCCCTGGGAAGATGCGGTGTGACCCCGTGTGCTCGCTTAGATCCTCTGCTGGCCATATCCGAATAGCAAGAACCAGCAGGCGAGGTTAACTGTGAGAGTGCATTGTGCTCGGCTCTGTCTGGCCCTGCCGTGTCCCTCTCCGTGGGCAAACACCATCAGCAGGGAATGAGACGCTGCGTGTCTTTGGTGGCCAAGTCTTCAGTGTCTGGGAGGCATGTGACATGTGTGGCACAGCCCCATCTCTTCACACGCCCTGGACGCTGGAGGCAGCGCTGCTGTCCCCGCCTCCTGCTCTCTGCCGCCTTCCCCGTGTCCCTGGATTTCCCGGGGCTCCCTGCATGAGGGCCCTGCTGTGCCCTCTTGTCTGCCAGGCTGGGCCTGCTTGGTCCTCCCACACTTGAACTTGGCTCTGCTTGAAGCCCAGGTCGGACGCGTTCTGAGGCCACCGCCTTTGCTCCTCTCCTTCCCTCCCTGTTTTCTCTGGTCCTCGCCCTGATGCTTCCGTGTTTATCGGGAACACGGCTCCACACGTGTGTTCTCCGCCGTGAGCCACAGTGGTGAAGGCAGGAACGTGGCTCTCGTGGCGCTGGGGCTCCCGTGCCCGTCTGGAGCAGTGACTAGGAGCCGGGCAGCTGTTTTCATGTTGGGATGTTTGAGTTTGCTTTCTGCTAGGTGCCATCCGCAGTGCATCACCCTGGCCTTCCAGGGTTCTAGTGGCTGAGCGTGAACCTCGTTGTGCTGGCCGGGCCTGTTGCTGCTCGGTCGTCCTTTGCCACCTGCGTTCCGGCCCAGGTGCTGTGTCTCACACGGTGAGCGACGTTATCTGACAGCAGGACACGTGGTACAGCCGTGCTGATGGATGATAGCAGGCGGGCAGGGTTGAGTGCTCGGCTAGTGGTTAGGCTGCCGGCTGGGACACCAGCCCGGCTCTGCGTCTGATTCCAGCTTCCTGCTAATGTGTACCTTGGGCAGCAGCAGCTGATGGCTCAGAGAGCTGGGTCCCTGCCACCCATGTGGGAGACTCTAGCTTCCTGCTTTGGCCCAGCCTGGTGCTGGTTTCTGTGGGCATTTCAGGAATAAGCCAGTGGGTGGAATCTTCCCTCCTTCCCTCCCTCTCTGTCTCCCTCCCCCCCTCCCTGTCTCTCTCTCTCTCTCTCTCTCTCTCTCTCTCCCTGGTTCTATCAACACACACACACAATGCTCCCCCCTTGCAAAGTGCAGCCCATGCCTTCTATGTCCACACGGGAGTGGGTGTTTGGCACAGGGGGTAAGGGGTTAAGTCGCCTCTCAGGAAGCTGACGTGTCTGATTTGAGCCCCAGCTCCTCTGCGTCTGACCCAGCTTCCTGCTAATGTGCACCTGTGTGGCCGCAGAGGCTGACTCAAGGGCTGTGTCCCTGCCATCCACATGGGAGACCCAGATGGGATCAGGGCTGCTGCCTTTGGCCTGGCCCAGCCCTGGTGTTGCAGGCATCTGGGGAGTGAAGCAGCAGGTGGAGGAGTTCTCTCTGTCGTTGTGTCTGGACGCCGTTCAGATGAAATGAAGGCTCGTCTAGCGGACAGTGCTCCGGGCAGGGTCTGAGCTGTGTCTGCGGCTCTCGTTGGTGACGAGGGGCTGTCGGTTGCAGTGCTCTGGGCAGGGTCTGAGGTGCTGGTGTGTTCAGTAGCTGGCTTTCTTCCCCCATTGCGCATTAATGCATCGTGGTGGCATCGCCCCCATCCGGTTGTACACAGCCAGTTCACAGTTTAAAAACAGGCAGAACAACCATCCTGCTGCAGCTCCCGGCACCTGGCTCTCACGCTCCTGCCCCTGCACTCCAACCAGCTGCTGTGAGATCCAGGAATCGGGGCTACAGGCCGTGTTCCTGTCACGTGCAGACGTAGGAGCTGCTGGGTTCAGCGCTAGCGATGTGAACCTGAGCAGGTAACAACCCGTCGTGGCCTCCGAGCCTCGCCTGAGAGCTGGGATAACAGTGGCCCTGCCCTCTGCCTCCACCCCGGGGGCATCGCGGGAAGCAGGCACCAGGCCTCTCTGTCACTCTGCCTGGAGTCATCCCTGGGTTTCTGCAGCCCTGCGATCCTGTGGGCTGTGTGTCTGGTGACCTCTAGTGGTGACAGGAGGTACTGGTCAGATCGGGTCCTCTCCTCTCCCTCCCTGGCCAGGGCTCCTGATTTCTGTCCCGTGCTTCTGCCCCTGTGGGCGGCATCTCCGCTCCAGCCACGCTCAGCCCGAGGGCCCCTCCCCACTCCTTCAGCAGGGCGTGGACGTGAGGACCACGTGGGTGGACAGTGGATGCAGTGACTCCTACGGAGGCCTCCTGCTCCCCCAAGAGCGCCCCCTTTGCTGGTCATCATCTTCTGTCTGGTACATTGTCCCTCGCATGTCACAACCAGGGAGCCCAGCTCCTCAGATCTGCCCCACACTGCTCAGGCTGGGCCCGCACCTGCTCCTCCATCCCCGGGGGAAGCCCAACAGTTTGAACTCATTTCCGGGCCCGCCTTGAGTCCCCTCGGTGTGCTGCAGCCACCTTGTATCAGCCGCTCACCACTGCATGGTTCAGTGATGGCTCCTCTCCCCCTCTCCCTCCCTCTCCCTCCCCCTCCCTCCCTCTCCCTCCCTCTCCCTCTACCTCCCTCTTCCTCTCTCTCCCTCTCTCCCTCTCTCTCCCTCTCTCCCTCTCTATCTCTCCTTCTCCCTCCCTCTCCCTCCCTCTCTCCCTCCCTCCCTCTCTCTCCCTCCCTCCCTCCCTCTTCCTCCCTCCCTCCCTCCCTCTCCCTCCTTCTCCCTCCCTCTCTATCTCTCCTTCTCCCTCCCTCTCCCTCCTTCTCCCTCCCTCTCCCTCCCTCTCCATCTCTCCCTCTCTCTCCCTTTCTCCCTCTCTCTCCCTCTCTCCCTCTCCCTCCCTCTCCCCTCCCTCTCTCTCTCCCTCCCTCTCTCTCCCTCTCCCTCCCTCTTCCTCTGCCTCCCTCTCCCTCCCTCTCTCTCCCTCTCTCCCTCTCTCTCCTCCTCCCACTCCCTCTCCCTCCCTCCCTCTGCCTCCCCGCACACCCCAACACACAGTGTGTTCTGTGTCATCGTCTTTAGTACCCTTATTTCCGTGATACTGTCAGTGCGGGAGCGGCCGCCCCACTGATGGCCGTGATGGGACATATTTCCTGCCCGTGGAACCTGTTGCCCTTTGAGTTTGTGCTTCCAGTGACTGCACTTGGCCAGTAAAGAGTGGACGTGTGTCTGTGGCTGGTCCACCCGAGAGGACAGAGCAGGGGAGGTCATCAGGGAGCCTAGGGACACAGCCTGGATGTTGGGGGAGGGGGGCAGGAGCAGGGAACACCGTGGGAAGGGCCAGTTCATGTCCCTCTTTGCCGACTGCGTGGCTCCCAGTCGTTCACTCGGCCTCAGCAGCCACAGATCCTGGGAAGCCCGGCCGTGTGTGCTGCTCACAGGGTGCACATGCCTCCTCCTTGCAGGGCACAGGAAATGGGGTCTCACAACAGTGGGGGGACGTGAGCTCACCAGGAGCCCAGCAGTCTCCTCCTCTCACCCTGGGCCATCTCTGTCCTCCTGGGATCACCTCCTGCCTCCTGGAGTCACCTCCATCTTCCTAGGGTCACTTCTGTCCTGGGGTCACATCCGTTCTCTAGGGTAACTTCCATCCCCTGGGGTCACCTCCCCCCCCCCCCCCCCGGGCTGCTCCCTGCCTTGCAGAGCATGGTGAGGGTTGGCCCATCACCTGTTTTCCACTGCCCACTGCCCTCACGTTGCCCCAGGTGCTCCCCTCCCCCAGCCTGGGTCAATGTCCTTCTACCCTCTGACCAAATCCAGAAACTGGGAGGACTTCTGGTCATGAGAGTGCAGCACAGGGGACACCCAGCCTGTCCCTGTCCCCACCTGGAAGGCCCTCACCAGGACTGCGGGAGTCTAGGCTGGCCCCATGCTGAAAGCAGAACCTGGTATGGCCAGTGCGGTGCCTTTGTGAGAACGTTTACTCCCCCGTGGAAATCAGGGTGAGCTCCAGGAGACCCGGCAGGGGGCTTCAGGGCCCCAGTGCTCCGAGCTGCCCCAGCCCCGAGGAGCTTCCCCCAGCAGGAGTGTGGGGGTCTGGAAGCCCAAGAGTGGTGGGGGGATGTGGCTGGGGTTGCGTCCCCTGGGGAGGAGCACAGAGAAGGGGAGGCCCATGGGGACCCTGCTCTGCTCAGAGGGGCCCCACAAACACTGCCGCCACTGCTGGTGCTCACCAGGAGCCCACAGGCACCGTGTTCTTTGTGCGCGGTGTTGTTTCATTCTTGCTGAGACCCTGTGGGGGAGTTATGGCCGTGACAGACCGGGAGAGGAAGCTGAGATGCAGAGAGGCCGTGGCATCGGCAAACAGCAGTGCTCAGGTTGGACGGACTGATCTCACAGCCGGGTCCTGCAGGACCCCTGGGCGCCCCCAGGCATCTGTGTCCCCATATGGTCTTGGATGCCTACCCCGGGAGCAGAACCATGGGGGGTAGGAGTGCAGCTTCCTCCTCCTCCACCCAGAGGTGCCGCAGACCTGGCTGCAGCTGTCAGCTGCTGCTCGGGCCTGGGGTGTGGGGCCCTCACTGGCCTCCTCCACGGCTCTCTGGTTGTCCCTGCAGCTCTGTGGGTAGCTGACAAGAGTGCAGGGACCATGTCACAAGCAACACAGCTGCAAGAAACAAATGCATTTCCTTTTCTCAATCAAATTTGGTACCATCCTGACCACACCCCTCAGAAAGGGCAAGAAATCCAGCCTGGTTCATCTTTGGGGTAGCTTGCCTCTGCTCTTCCTTCTGTCCATACTACTCCCCCCCACCCCCCACCCCCTGCCCCCCGCCCCGGGCCTCTGTGGTGGGTGGGTGGTGGTGGGGGCTTCTGAGACCTTGGCTACTTGTCTGTGTTTTCTACCTGCTGGGGATGGACCTGCCCCTCCCTGGCTGCTGCAGTGGTGGGGTATTCCTGGTGCTGCCTCCCCCCTCACTCTCTGCTTTGCTCCCTGGGCCTCTCCCCTTGGTACACGGCACAGCCACACAGGCAGTCAATTCTGCCTGGAAGCAGGGAGACCCCAACCTCACAGACAAAGGTCCTGGGGGTGTGGGGAGGAAGGCGTGCCTTGGATCACTCTTTCCTTGCAATTCTAGCTAAGATGGTAGTTGGTGCTGCTGCCTTTCCCCTTGTGTATGGGACCCCAGCTACTGTTTCCCTGATTGCCAGCAGAGCCCGTGCAGTTGGTGCCATTAGGGGCACCCCAGTGTGCACCTCAGGAGACTGCAGTGCGGTGAGGGTGTCGTGTCTGCAGGGTCACATGGCTGGGAGATGCTCACTCCAGGATTCACGCCTACACATGTGACTGCAGCACTGTGACTCCTGTGTGGACCTCGTGTCTGAAATGTAACCGCTCAGGGTGACCCTGATGCTGGCCTGCTCTGTGTGCTGGCATCCTTCCTTCTACACATCGCTTGCTCTTTACAGAGGTAAAATGTAAAAATGTTGATGAATGTTCTCTCTGGGGATGGTGGCAGGGAGAGAGAGAGTGGGAGGTGTAGAGGTCATGCTGGACTCTAGAGCTATGAGGCAGGGATATTGTAAAACCTTACAAACAGCTTCCTTGCTAACCAGTAGCTGCTTGTGTAGGCATGAGTGCATGGAGACCAAAAGAACCGTCCAGCTGAGCCCAGCCATAGTGCCAGCCCTTAGAGCCAGATGCCAAATACATGGGCGTTGTTTCATGCACTGTCAGGGGAATTGGTTGTGTCACCAGATCTTCTGGGCACACCTAGGTTGCAGGGGTGCCTGTCCATTCCAGCTGCAGATGGTGAGGTTCGAGGTGGAGGATGGAGCAGGTGAGGGGAAGCTGGGGTTTTGCCTCCTCACTGCTCCCAGGGAGCACATCTCTGTAGGCGCTGTCCCTTTCAAAGCCGTGGATCTGTTTATGAACCTCTTGCTGGGAGCTGGAGTCTGGTCCCAGCCCTGACACCACATCGTCATGTGCCACTCAGAGGTTCGCTTTACCAAGCCAAGCTGAAGATCTTTCGTTTTTAGGATTGAGAGGCTGAGAGCTATACTTTTGGGTTTCTCACAGCTCTCATCCTTTGGGACTCCGTGATGCATCGGTGGGTTGGGGGCTCCTGCTGTCCCTGGCGATTGTGGACAGTTTACTCGAGATGCGGATGAGATGCGTCTCTTTTCCTAACCGTCAGCGTCAGAAGCAGCAGAGCACAGGTACACTGGCTGCTGGCACTGCAAGGAAGCCGCTCCCTCCCCTGACGCAGACAGACCGTGTGGTCACTGTGATGCCTCCGGGTTAGGGAGTAAATACCGCCAGCTGAGACGAGAGCGTGCGTTACAAAGCCGGAGTGGTCTACAGATGTTTTCCTGAAATTCTAAGACCATGTTGCTTTTGGCGTTGCTGCTAAAGGCAGGAAAAAGGATTTGCTGGGTTGACTTCATGAGCTCTGTAACATGTATTCGTTCTTTCTGCTATTGTTCCCCGAACCCAAGATGGTCCTCCTTCCGGGAGGAGGGAGTTGGAGAAGGTGGACAAATCCCAGCCCACAGAGAGCTGATGATTTGGTGGGAGGAGCTGATACACACGGAGTGTTTGCGTCATCTGGTGCTTGGTGCTCTGAGGACAAGGCTTGTGTGCTTGCCCTGGCAGTGTGTCCTATCTCAGGATCAGCTCTTGGTCCCGTGCTCCCACCATCTCCTCCCTCCTCCAAGTGAGAGGAGGTGGGAGTGAGCAGCCACCCAGGAGTGCTCAGTGGTCCCTTGTGCATCCCAAAGTAGGGAAAGAAGCAAGAATTATCAGAATGGGGAAGAAAATCACTTTTTATGATTTTCTAAAAGCGTTTTACTTGTTTTGTTTGGGAAGCAGAGAGAAAGAGAAACTGACAGACAGACGGACAGAGCTCCCGTCTGCTGCCACTTCTTGGATGCCCGTGACAGCCATGGCTGGGACAAATCAACACTGCATCCTCCATGGGGTGGCAGGGACCCAGTAGCACTGTTGCCAGTGCAAACGCAGGGGATGGGGTGTGTGCAGGGGTGGAGTCCCAGCACTGAAGTGCGCCAGGGAGCGTTACTCGGACGGACAGATGAGCCTTCCATGTGGGTTTGATAGCCTGGGCTCTGGTCCTCTTCGGGCCTGGCTAGGGTGTTGTTTTGGACATGTTTCGGACCCCTCCATCTCTCAGTCTCTCCGGAAGTCAGGTGAGATGATGCAAATGGAAATGTTTTGCTGAGGTTGGGTTGATGTTTCGTCTCTGTCTGGACTGTGCACTCCCTGAAGGCTGGGGCCATGTCTTGGTCAGCTGTGCCCACAGAGCTGGGCTTGCACAGGTGCTCAGTGAGAGGTGGCTGAATGAATGAATGAATGAGTGGGCCAGAGAATGAATGCGTGAAAGAAGGAAAGTGACTTCTGTGGGCCTTCGTTTCTTCAATTTGCCCATCCAAGCTGCCATGTAAAGTTACGTGTGTTGTGAACTGCATGAGGGACCTTGGCTGGGGGTTGGAGGAACATCAACCCAGATTGTCCACCTGCCCAGTCCTATGCCCTGGTGGTGACTTCCTAATTCACAAAGGCAGGCGGGGGTCCTGTCCCTCCCCAGAGACCCTGACTTGTCCTGGGCTGGGGCCTCAGAAATGGTGTTTATAAAAAAAGAGTCCCGAGGACCCAGATTGCCCCCTTGGTTTGGGCGCAGTTGGATGGGGTTCATCACATCGCTCCCCACTCGAGTGGGAGGTGCTGCTGCGTCACCTCCGTGGTTCCTGGGTTGACTGTGTCCTGGTGTTCCCTGTCTCGAGTCTCAGTGAGTGAGCCCTGGGGCTGCCATCTGGGGCCCCACCCACCCCTCCCACCACCTATGCCGGCAGAGGAGAGCACGTGCGCACAGCCCGAGGGAAGTCTTCACCGCGCATCAGCCAGGAAAATCTGTGCTCAGTCCCAGCGAATGCTAAAATAAACCTCCCTCTGCCCCCAAAAGCCACCTCCCGGGGTGTTCTCCTCACCCGATCCGCCACGGCAGGTGAGACCACTGAGAGACCACCGGAGGCCACGGAAAGCAGGGGCGTCAGGACTCGGCAGGGCTGCTGGGACAGAAGCTCCTGGCGCCGTTGGCAGGGGCGAGCTCATCCACCTGCGTCCCTGTCTCTGCGTCAGCCGGGGTCCAATCAGGGGAAGAAGCCAGCAGGAGGCAGGGGCCTTTCCTGTGCATTTCAGGACGCAGAGCCGCGTCCCCGTCCCTACCTGCAGGTCCCCGCTGCACCTCCCACCCCGGCCAGCTGCGGCAGCCGTGTGGGAGGGGCCCTGCTTGAGAAACACCTGCTGGGAGGTTCATTCGCTACGGGGGGGGGGGGGGGGGTTGTCTGCACAGAGCTCTGGAGATCACCCAGGGCTGAGGAAGTGAGGCCCCTGCCCCGGGCTGGCGTTCAGGCCTGGTGGACAAACCCCGGCCACAGCCGGCTTTGTCACAGCAGGGCAAGAAGGTGCAGGTGCGCAGAGGCTGGGAGCTGAGCGCCGGGGGCTTGGGAGACTCCCTGGAAAGCCATCCGTGAGGTGTCACGGAAGCCCCTGGTGTGAGGGCTGTCGTCCCACCCCCAGCACTGCTGGTCACAGCTCTTGCTCCCAGCAGAACGCCCACGGAGAACTCAGAGGGGAGCCCTTCCTCCTGTGGTGACTGCAGCGCCCTCTGCTGGCAGAGGTGGCATCGAGCCACCTTAGAGCCAGCCACAAAGGGAGATTATCAGACCTCTGGGAGACCCGCCTCCGACTCTGAGCAGGTGGGGCACTAATGCCAGCTGCATGATTGAATTAATGAATGCATGCGGGGCTGAATGATTTTTTTTTCTGGTAGCTTTTTGGAAGAAGGCGATTTACCCTGGTTTAAATTTTATCTAAAAATATCCACTGACAGTGTGTACGTGCACCTTCCTCCCTAAACGCAAGCTTCATTGAGTTTTCTTCCCCGCTCTCACATCACTGGTCAGTTAGATAGAAATCCACGGAAGAGCAATGCAATCCAGTAGAAGAGAATTAATTAAGCCACTTTGCACTGAGCGGTGGTTGATGGAAACCCCCAGATGTGGGTTGAACTCACAGCCCGTAGAGCACCAGGCGGGGGCGAGTTTTCAGAACCACAGTATTCAGTGTCACCCCAGTCCTGCACGGACAAACCAGGCAACATGGTTGTTGCGCTGAGGGGAAGGACATGGAAGACGGGAAAATTGGAACGGATGGTGGCTGAGGTAGGAAAGGTTAACTGCTGGTGGGGGCTGAGTGGCAGTGTCACATGGCCTTGTGGGTGTGTCCCTTCCTGGGGCTGCCCGAAGAACTGCCAGCAGCAACCTGGGAAATACACTGAAAAGAGAAGTTCATTTTGGTGAGAAAAGTTCAAACTCCAAGCGTGCAAAATAAAGTTGCATTTACTTCCACTTTTTCACACATCTGTCCCCAATGGTAACCAAGTGTTTGTTAGTTTGCTGTTTAAAGATCCATTGATGTCCTAGGAAGGTAGAGGTACAGAGGTGGCGGGATACAGAGAGAGAGAGAGAGAGATCTTCCATCCACTGGTTCCTTCCCAAATGACCACAGCTACAAGGGCTGGGCCAGGCTGCAGCCGGGAACTGGGAGGTGCATGTGGCTGGGGCGACCCCAGCTCACGAGCCAACACCTGCTGCGCCCCTGGGTGCCTTGGCGGGGCGCTGGGTTAGGAGCGGAGGAAGCTGCACTCTGGTCCGGGGTGCAGGTGTCCTGGCGGCGGCCGCACCTTGGTATGGGCCCTTCCCTGACCTGTGTGCTGAGCCGCTGGACCCCGGGCTGAGCCTGTGTGGCCAGGGGTAGAATGAAAGGGCTGTGGGGAGTGAGCTTACCACTGGGCATCTCTGAGTCGTTTCGATTTTCTTTGATTTCTGCAAGATTCCCAGTGCATCGGGAGGCAGGGGAAGGAGACTGGGTGTTGGGCTCTCACCTGTCTCGTCTCTCCCTCCAGCACCACAGGGCCTTGGCACATCAATCCCTTTGCCTGTCTGTCCTCCGTGACGCCTGCTTGCCCTGCTGGCTGGGCTGTCACTTCCTGCAGGGAGTGTTCTCCCAGCCCAAAGCCAGGCAGCCTCTCTTCCCACCAGCACCTAGCATGGGGCGGGGCGGTTTGATGCCTACAGGCAGCCTGTGAGCCCCCTGGTGGCTGTGAGCGTACCTGCAGCGGCAGGGTCAGCTGGAGCTTCCTGGCTGCTTGGTGGGTGACTGAGTGAGCAGTAATGAATGCACACGTCTTCCCTAGCAGCCCGGAGCCTGCTGGAGTTTGGAGATGCCAGGCCTGCCACTGCCATAGCCAGACCCAGGGGCAGCCTTGGTTTCCGGCAGTAGCCTTGGCCCCAGCGCCATCCCATACACAGTAGGGCTCACAGGGTGAGTGACAGGTGGGGCTGCAAGTTGGGGTCTGAGTTTCCTCTCTGGGGCGTGCATGCTGAGCTGGGCAGGGGGCAGAGGTCCAGCTCCCAGGTCTATGTTCAGGGTCCCAAGCTGTGCTTTCTGGACACTTGATAAGGATGTTCCCTGACCCCCACCCCGTGCAGATGCACAGGGCTGCATCGTGGGAGTAGCGTCCAGGCCTGGGGTCGTTTGAAGTCTGCATTGGGGACCTCCCTCCAAGGGCCTTGAGTGACACAGCACATGCCCCCTGCTGGGAAACAGCAGTCCCCGTCTGCCCTCGTGGCATGGAGGGATGACACATCCCTCACTGTCTCTCAATAAGGTCATATCATCACTGAACATTTTTTAAAGATTTATTTACTTGAAAGGGAGAGAGAAAGAGAGAGAGATCAAGAAAGAGTCTGTTTGCTGGTTCACTTCCCAAACGCCTGTGATGGCTGTGGCCGCTCCAGGCTGAAGCCAGGAGCCTGGAACACTACCCACATCTCCCATGTGGCTGCAGGGACCCAAGCACTTGGGCCGTCATCTGCGGTCTCCCAGGCAGATAGCAGAGAGCTGGGTGGGAAGCAGAGCAGTCTGGCTTAACCCACCGTGCCACAGGCTGGCCCCAGCTCAGAACACTTTGTAACCTCAGGTCCAAGAAACCCTTCCCTTACCCACTCTGGATGTTAAAATGATAAATAAGTGCAGAGCCAGCCATGGCCACAGGGTGGCACTGTGGGAGTAGTTTTAACTTCAGAGTTTTGCAGAACAGGTGTGTGCCTGGGGCTGGGCTGCCGCTGTAATGGTTGCCTTCACTGGGGAGGGGTCTGTGGGCAGAGGGGCTGTGGCTGCAATAGTGACCTTGTGTCAGTGGTGTGTTAGCCCCCAGGGTCTTACTCTGTGGGTCAGGAGAAGCGTTTTGAAACATTTCCTTTGATTCCTATTTTGGAAACATGAGAATGCCCAGAGCAGAGCCGTGAGAGTTAAAAGCTTTTGTTTGCTTTGTTATGACATCATCTTATCACTGTTTATGTCGTCTTCCTCTTAGAGACCCATTTTGTTTCCTCCGGGTTTCTGGGACTGTATGCTTATATATTTTTGTAAATTCCAGAAATGTATCTGAGAAGCAGAGTTCTCTCATCCGCTGGTTCAGTCCCCAGCACCTCCTGCCTTCTAGGGCCTGCGTTGGCAGGGAGCCAGAATTGGGAGCTGGAGCTGGGAATGGAACCGGGCACTCCCTTGGGCTGTGTTAACTGCGAGACCAAACGCCCATCCCTGTTGTGTTGTGTCTTTTAAGGACGTGACTGACAGATACACAAGGGAACTTCAAAATAGTCACAGAAAATGAATTAGAAGACAAGTTCATCTTGGTGTAAAACTTCTTTCAAATCAACCCGTTGAAGGGATCTTGAGAAAGTTCATGAAAAATGCATCTAAGAAAAAAAATTAAGCATGGACCTCAGTGTTTCTTTTTGGGCTCCAAACAAGCTTACGTTTCAGTTCTGCCCTTTGGAGGGCCTGGTGTTACTGACCTGGGGACCTGGTAGAGCTCAGAGCTCGTGTGTCGGAGATCTCCCGGGTGCTGGCGCCATGCTGGGGGCTGGACGGGAAGGGGCTCCGCTTTCAGGAGTGGGGGAGCAGCAGGTCATCCCTACTGGGGCGGGGGCGGGGGTGGAGGGAGACCTGGGTGCTGCCTGTGGGGCAGGCCTTTGATGCTGGAGGGCTCCAGCCCACACCCTGGGGGCCCGGAGGGTGCAGTCAGAAACACCTGGAGGATGGGCTTCCCTGGGCTCTCCTGGGGGCGGGGCACGGGCAGAGGCCCTGGGTGCCAACATTCCAGGAGAGCAGCTTTCGTCAGTGAACCCTGACCTCGTCTGCAGAGCCGACCACCCCGTGCTCAGGGGTTTTCAGCAGTCTTGCTTTGCTGGCGGTTTTGCCAGTGTTTGGGGTTTGGGAACGCTCTCCCGGGTCCACGTGGCATCAGGGCAGGGCCCCCTGGGCTCCTTGTCCTCTGGCTGCTGGGTCAGGACAAGACTGAGCCTGAGGGCCCGGTGCTGGGGTGGAGTGGGCAAAGCTGCCCCCTGCAATGCCGGCATCTCATGTGGGCGCCGGTTCAACCAGTCCCGGCTGCTCCACTTCTCATCCGGCTCCCTGCCAGTGCGCCTGGGAAAGCAGCAGAGGACGGAGGACAGCAGCTGTGGGCACAGGGAGAGGCACCAGGTGCCATATTCCAAAAGGAGACCTCCCCCACCCCAGGAAGCAGAGATGGGAGGGACATGGCCTGGCCGTGGGGGGCGGGGTTGCTTCCCTCGGTGGGGGAGGGGCCAGGGTGCAGGAGCTCAGACTCGGGCACCCCAGGGGTTTTCCCCAGGGACGGGCTGGAACTGCAGCTGAGTGTTCCGCTGTGTGGGGGTCTGGGCCTCGGGCACTCCTGGGGAGGGGGCTGTATAAGAATTCTGCGGAGTTCTTTGTGTTGATTTTGTATCTCACAATCTTGGTGAGTTTGCTTTCTGATTCTGGTGGTCTCTCGGCTGGCACTTCGGTTTCCCTATCAACACAGTCCTGGCATCTACAAGGAGGGTTAGGTTGACTTCCAGCTTTCCTGTTTGCCTGCCCTGGTTGGTTGTTCCTTAAAAGTTTAGTGTGATTAAGTAGTGCAGCTCGCTGGTCCTGGGCTTTTCCCGGTTTAGAGTCTTTATTGACAATTCCGTCTCATCCTTGGTTACTGGGCTGTTCCGGTTCCCTGTGAGTTTCATGATACAGTATTGGTAAGTTACACCTTTCCAGAAATGGACTGATGTTGTGTCAGTGTTCCAGTGTCTTGGCGTATAGCTGTTCAGACCTGTTCTCAGTATTTCTTTAGTATCAGTTGTCAAATCTCCTTTTTATCTCTCATTTTCTTGATTTGAGTCTCTTCATCTACCTTGGCTGCTAGCTAACGTTTTTACCTTTCCAAAGATTTTATCTTTTCAAGGAGCCAGCACTTCATTTCCACCTGGTCTTTACACCAGGGTCAGGGACAGGAGCACCACCAGGCAGCACCCGAATCCCCGCCCTGTGGCTGGGTAGAGGCCGGGTCGCTGGGGAAGGGCTGAGCAGGAAGCCTGCACAGAATCCGTCTGCAGGGACCCCACCCCTGGGGGGACAGTCCTCCCTGGGGAGGAATCTGCTCCCCACAGCCCAGACGCTCAGGACGGACAGCTCCCTGGATGGGGGACAGTCCTCCCTGGGGAGGATTCTACTCCCCACAGCCCAGACGCTCAGGATGGACAGCTCCTTGGATGGGGGACAGTCCTCCCTGGGGAGGGATCTGCTCCCCACAGCCCAGGCGCTCAGGACGGACGGCTCCCTGGAGAATGCCACTGGTTTGCTTCAGAGCTGTCCCCTTGTCACTTTCTAAAGTGCCCTGCGTTGGGCGTTAGCTTTTATGGGTCACCTGGGATACTGCTTTGTCTCGCGGGGGTGGAATTTGAGGCTGGGATAAGGTGAATGGTTTACGTGAGGTTGTGCAGCAGGTGCGTGGTGGCGCAGGATTTGAACCCAGGTCCGTTTCTCTGATGCCCACGTTCTTGCAGCCAGAGTGGCCGGCTTCCTGGACAGGAGGAGGGTCTGCGGTTTGCAGTGAGTCCCAGGGGGCGCTGGGATCGCATCGGAGCTGTGTGCCCTTGATCAGGATGCTCTTCCTCCCGGGACGATTGCTTTGTAACAACAGTTCTGATTTGGCCAGTCTTGGTCCTCTGGGGGTAGAGTCCAGCTTTGAACATACCCAGGAGTTCAGAGCTGAGACGCACAATTAAGGTGGGAAGTTCAAACCCAGACAGAAGGTGAGCATGGCTCCTTAGCGCGTGATTTATCCGTGTGCTCGTTCCGCCGGCAAAATCGCCTTTGAAGCAGCTTCTCCAGGAGTCGTTCTGCCGATGTTTTGCGTTTTTCTTGAGGTCTGTCTGTATCGCGCTTCGTAGCTGTGAGATCTCTGGCCTCGTCTTTGTGGCTGTTCACGCTGAGCTTGGGGTGCAAGGCTGGGCTTGCCGAGGTGGCTGCAGTTCCTGGGGCCGGGAGCAGAAGGAACCTGCTCTCTTCTCTCAGGGTTGTGTTAGCGGTACTCTCCAGCTTGCTCTCCCCCACGGTCAAGTCCACGGTCTCAGTGTTGCATGTTGTTGAAGCAGAAGTACAGGTTTCCAGTATCTGTAGTGCTTCATACTTGGTACTCATGGCCGTGTTTGGATGGATTTACTGCTGAAGGGCATCGTTACACATTTTTGCAGCTTTAATTCATGAGGTGGTGCTGTTGCTACCTTTTCTGCTTGAGATTTGAAGCGGTCAGGTGTTGGCATCCGGTTTTATGGGTAAGGGGGACTCTGATATGCACTTGGCCAAGGGCGGTGACTTCATGTGGCCTCCTCTGGCCTGGAGGATGTGCAGGGCATGTAGCTCCTATTCCACTGGAGTGCGGGCCTTCCTCGGCCATGCTTTTCTTCTCCGAGATCTTTGAGTGTTCTAAGGCTTTTATGAGTTTTCCCCCACCTCTAGAGCACATCGCAACATCAGAGGTCCACTCTGTTTTTGATAACAAGTAAGACCCAATGGAGGCCGGCGCCGCAGCTCACTAGGCTAATCCTCCGCCTTGCACACTGGGTTCTAGTCCCGGTTGGGGCGCCGGATTCTGTCCCAGTTGCCCCTCTTCCAGGCCAGCTCTCTGCTGTGTCCCGGGAAGGCAGTGGAGGATGGCCCAGGTGCTTGGGCCCTGCACCCCATGGGAGACCAGGATAAGTACCTGGCTCCTGCCTTCGGATAGGCGCGGTGTGCCGGCCGCTGCGGCCATTGGAGGGTGAACCAACGGCAAAGGAAGACCTTTCTCTCTGTCTCTCTCTCTCACTGTCCACTCTGCCTGTCAAACAAACAAACAAACAAACAAAAAAACCCAATGGAGCAAACAGGCAATGTCAATGAGAGATAGCACTTTTAAAAACCCTGGCATAGGGGCCAGTGCTGTGGCACAGCGGGTAAAGCCACTACCTGCAGTGCCAGTATCCCGTATAGGTGCCAGTTCAAATCCTGGCTGCACCACTTCCGATCCAGCTCTCTGCTATGGCCTGGGAAAGTGGTGGAGGATGGCCCAAGTGTTTGGGCTGCTGCACCCATGTGGGAGACCTGGAAGAAGCTTCTGGCATTGGATTGGCTCAGCTCCAACCACTGTGGCCATTTGGGGGGTAAACCAGCAGATGGAAGACCTTTCTCTCTGTCTCTACTTCTCTGTCTATAGCTTTGCCTCTGAAATAAATTTTTAATAAAGAAGAAAGAGAAGCCAGGTCTCCCACATTCAGGGGGCTCCAGGCTGAAATGGAGGGCCATGACCCCTCTGGAGGGCCAGGGCCGACCTCACCCCAGTGCGCTGGGCTTACGCGTGTGGCTCCTGTCTCTGCTTCCGCACCCCCAGTGCATCTCCTCTTCTCTGTGGGTGTCACTCTTCTCTGTCCCCTTGTTCTGAGGACGCCTTTGGTGGTCCTGAGGGCCCAGCCAGGTGTCCGGGGAGCGGCTCATCCCAGCAGCCTCCCTTTTTTTCTGTGTAGTCGTTTTGTGCCACAGAAAGCAGTGTTCATAGGCTCCAGGGATTGCGTGTGGATATCTCCTGTGATGCTTTGTTTGGTCAGCTGCACGCTTGTTTTCTGTGTCTGCCTCGTGCTAAGGCCACCAACCATCCCGGAAGATCCCCTGTGTGGCCACGGAGCTCACCTGTGTTAGGTGGGCACCACCTCAGAGCATCTTGCTCCCCTCCCCAGCTCTTGGGACGTCAGACCTATGCACCCGGCACAGAGCAACCAGGCTGGGCCGGTCAAGGTCCTTTTCTGCTGTGGCCACACTGGTGAGTGCAGGACCCAAGCCAGCCAATCACATGCCTTCCTGAGGTTGTCCAGCTGAACCTAGAGAGAGGGATGCTGTAGGGATGGCTGTCTCCAGAATTCACAAACCATCTGTGGGAAGTGACGAATGCTGGTTTCTGTTTTGGGAACACAGGTCTCAGGCTTTTAGCGGAAGCACCTGGGGAGTGGTTGCCAGGTTTCTCACACAGAGTTGGCCTTGACGGGTTGGCGGGGCCAGGGGTTACAGCACAGGGGTTGCTGGGCAATGAGGGGGTTTCCCAGCCTCACAGCTGTTCAGGAGCTTCATTGTATCAGAGGAGAGGTCTTTAACCTAGAAACAGCTTTCAAGGGCAAATCCACCGCTCATAGATGCCCTGGGGAATTGGGCCGCTCTGAAAGGTGTTTTACAATTAATTCTCACAGGCGGAGAAAAAATGATGAGGTTAGAAAGCTAAGTAGAAGAAAAATAAAGCGATAACTAACTTTCGGGAAACGAAAAATCTGTGTAAGAAAGGAAATGCAGTGGCAATGTACGTTGATTTCATCGGTACATAGTCGTACTGTAATAATCTAAACGGTAACTATTGTCGTAGCATTGTGATAAAATTGTATCAGGAAGAAGTCAGGCAGCTTTGGCTGCATAACAAACCCCAGAATGCCACGCACTTTCATCCAGGGTCGTTGGCTGAATCCTGGAGTTATGCAACAGTGTCTGTCTTGCGGGATAAAGATGTGAACTTGCAGAACACGAAGTCTCCCTGCCATCTGTCCGTGAGAAGGCCACCGCAGGACAGCAGGATCCCCTTTGTTATGCGTGGATTCTCAGGAGCGAGCGAGAGAAGCTGGAGGTCGGTGGGGTGGCGGTGGCCGTGGCCGTGGCCTTGGCTGTAAGGGGGGCGACTCTGCAGGCCTCCTGGTCTCAGCCTCCAGGGTGTAATATGAGTATAACAGAGAGAGCCCCAGCCGGGTCAGCAGACCCAGGGACGTGGGCGCTGCCCGAGAGTCGAGGATGACTTTAACACTCAATATGATTGCTTTAACAATTAAGATGGCATTTTTACCACCAATTTTAATGGGATTGGAGTCCCAGGACAAGTTTTTAAGCTGTAACCTTAGAAGTAAGTCTGTAGGACTGTATGCAGAATCGTACAGCTTTACAGTTATAGATTAACCCCTCCCTCTCTTATTCCCCCTCTTATTTTTAACTGGGATCTATTTTCAATTAACTCTATATACATACGGTTAACTCTACATTGCATAAAGAGTTCAACATATAGTATGAAGAAGGGAAAAGAATAAAAAAGAAAACAAGCAAAAAAAGGAAATAAAAAGTAAAAATAAAAAAAAACCTGTCCCTTGACAGGAGGAGAGCTATTCAAGTCATTGTTTGAAAAGTGTCAATTTCACTTCTATAGCTTTTATTTTAGGAGGACTGTTCATTCTCACAGGTCGGGGAGAACATATGGTATTTGTCCTTTTGGGACTGGGTTATTTCGCTAAGTATGAAGTTTTCCAGATTGATCGATTTTGTTGCAAATGACTGGATTTTTTAAACTGCTGTGTAGTATTCCATAGTGTACATATCTCACAATTTCTTTATGCAGTCTTCAGTTGATGGACATTTAAGTTGATTCCATGTCTTAGCTATTGTGAATTGAGCTGCAATAAACATGGGGGTGCAGACAGCTCTTTTGTTTACTGATTTCATTTCCCTTGGGTAAACTCCCAGTAGTGGCATGGCTGAGATTTATGGCAGGTCTATATTCAGAATTTTGAGGTATATCCATACTGTCTTCCACAGTGGCTTTACCAGTTTACATTCCCTCCAACAGTGGGTTAGGGTGCCTTTTTCCCAAATCCACTTCAGCATTTGTTGTTTGTTGATTCCTTTATGAAAGTCATTCTGACTGGGGTGAGGTGATACCTCATTGTGGTTTTGATTTGTATTTCCCTGATGGCTAGTGATCCTGAACATTTTTTCACGTGCCTGTTGGCCATTTGGATTTCCTCTTTTGAAAAATGTCTATTTAAGTCCTTTGCCCATCTCTTAACTGGGTTTTTTGATTTGTTTTTGTGGAGTTTCTTGATCTCTCTGTAGATTCTGGTTATTAATCCTTTACCAACTGCACAGCTTGCAAATAATTTCTCCCATTCTGTCGGTTGCCTCTTCACTTTGCTGTTTCTTTTGCTGTACAGAAGCTTCTCAATTTGAAGTCATCCCATTTTTCATTTTGACTTTGACTGCCTGTGCCTCTGGGGTCTTTTCCAGGAATTCTGTGCTAGGATTAAGTGTAAAAGAGATCATATAAATAACATCAAGTCCCTGGTAATAAGAAAAGACAGAATTAAAAAGGAGGGAATGTCCAATATGGGAAGTCCTCACAGCAGACTCCTAGAATGACGTTCGCTGTAAATAACACTCTGACCTCAGAATCAGCCCTCAAGGCTTCCTGGTCTGGCTGAAAGGCCTGTGAGAGCATTTCAGATATGGAAAGCTAAGACACTGTGGCAAAAATACCCTACACAAAGGATTTCTATGAGACTCCAGTGGAAAGAAGGGGCCGTCAAAGAAAGAGGTACCTTTCTCTGAAAGGAGGAGAGAACTTCCACTTTACTTATGGCTGTGTCCAAATACTGATGGAGAGTCTGTGGTCAAAAAAGGCTTCCATAGCCTTGGTAGCTCATGACAAGAGCCTCGGGTGATCACTGATGTCATAAATGAGAGTGTTAATTGTTAAATGAACAACTGAAGTCACTCTGCACTTACTCCCTATGCAGTACCTCTGTCCTTAATGAGTTGTACCATGAAAATTAACTGCAAATCTTGTTCTGAAACTGTACTATATATGTTGTGTGTGGGGGGGGTTGCAAACTGTTGATAACTGTACTTAGCATAGAGTTGGTCCTCTGTATATAAAGTTAAACTAAAAATGAGTCATAATGAAGAAGGGGATGGGAGAGGGAACAGGAGGTGGGAGGGCGGGTATGGGGGAAAGAACCACTAGATTCCTATAGTTGTACCAATGAAGCGTGCATTCATTAAAGAAAAGCTTTGAAAAAAGAGAGAGTCAAGGATGATGATAGCGTCTTCCCAGACAGCTTCTTCTCTTCCCTGCCGCCTCCTGGGAATGAAACAGATAAAGACCCATCAGGCAGAAGAAGCTGAGGTTCTGAAGGCGTGTGTGGTGTTTCCCAACCAGGGCTTGCTAATGGGAGCTCAAGAGTTACCCGTGGCAAGACAGAGTGGGCCTCGCAGCACCTCCGCCGGAGGGCTTGCTGAGCAGGTTCGCAATTTACAGAAAGCATGCACGTGGCCTGTGTTCATTCATCCAGACTTTGCTCCTTTGCTCAGTGATGGGACAAGAGGAGGCAGCTTCCAGGATGGAGAAGGGAAGGCGGGTTGGCAGCTTCGGTGGCTGGCAGCAGGGATGAGGTTTGAAATTCTAGTTCATTTTTGAACCACACAGGAAGAGGACGGGTGCAATTTTCGTAGAGTACCTTGCTGCTTATAATGATGTACATGCTGATGGCAGACTGGAGACTCAGCTGAGAGTGGCCGTGCCTTGGGGCAACAGTGGGCTGAGAGCCTGGCGGGGCTGTCCTGGGGGCCTGGGGTGGGAAGCGCACATGTGGAGTTGCCTGGTGGCTTTGTTACTTTGTTCTGCTTTCTCTGGTTTCCTGCCTGGGGTGTGTGTGTGTGTGTGTGTGTGTGTGTGTAGTTCCCTGGTGATCAAGAACAGAGCTTTGTGGAACTGCTTCAGAGAGAGCCGTCAGAAAAAAGGGTTTTTCAGGCTTGCAGTGTTTTGTTTAGAAAGAGCGAGAAGCCCCCACCCTTCTCCACTAAGCATTTATTTAGCGCCTGCAAGATACATTGCAAGAAGCTGTCATTCTTCCTTGATATCCTTACTATTGGATGCTTGTGCTTGTGGAAGACAATTTGTCAAATTATTACGCTCTTTTTTAAAAGATTTATTTTATTTATTTGAAAGAGTTCCAGAGAGAGGTAGAGACAGAGAGAGAGGTCTTCCATTTGCTGGTTCACTCCCCAGATGACCGCAACGGCCACAGCTGAGCCGATCTGAAGCCAGGAGCTGAGAGCTTCCTCCAGGTCTCCCAAGCGGATGCAGGGGCGCAAGGACCTGGGCCATCTTCTACTGCTTTCCCAGGCCACAGCAGAGAGCTGGATCAGCAGTGGAGCAGCCGGGTCTCAAATTGGCACCCATATGGGATGCTGGCACTTCAGGCTGGGGCTTTAACTGATGTGCCGCAGAGCTGGTCCCACTACTCTTTCAGCATTACACTGCGAGCTCTCCTTGTGCTGTCGGGTGTTGGTGGGGAGTGTGTTGAGCGATTGTGCAGTGTTCCGTTACATTGGTCTGACCATCCTGTGGGTGTCTGGGTTGTCGTGAGTCTCTGACAACGCTCACTGGACAGATATCGATCAGGGAGACGTGGGACTGTGCATCCGACCCCTCCCCACTGCCCCAAGTTAAGGCATTTGCAAGTGGGGTCCTCCACAGGATTCTATTTTTTTTTTATTATTTATTTATTTATTTTGACAGGCAGAGTGGACAGTGAGAGAGAGAGACAGAGAGAAAGATCTTCCTTTGCCGTTGGTTCACCCTCCAATGGCTGCCGCGGCCAGTGTGCTGCGGTCGGTGCACCGCGCTGATCCGATGGCAGGAGCCAGGAGCCAGGTATTTCTCCTGGTCTCCCATGGGGTGCAGGGCCCAAGCACTTGGGCCATCCTCCACTGTACTCCCTGGCCACAGCAGAGAGCTGGCCTGGAAGAGGGGCAACTAGGACAGAATCTGGCACCCTGACCGGGACTAGAACCCGGTGTACCGGCGCTGCAAGGTGGAGGATTAGCCTAGTGAGCCGCGGCGCCGGCCCACAGGATTCTGTTTTTGAGGACCTCCTTCCCACGGGCAGCTTCTGGGCTTTGCTTTTGGCGCAGGTACACTGGCTGCAGTGTAAAGTGTAAGGGCAGTGTCCAGGGGTGCGGCTTCAGGAGGTCCCCTGCTGTGGCACGTTAGACAAGAAGCTCCATCCTGGGACCAGCACTGTGGCATAGAAGGTTAAGTCTCCATCTGCAGCGTTGTCATCCCATATGGGCGCCAGTTCAAGTCCCGGCTGCTCCACTTCCGATCCAGCTCCCTGCTACGGCCTGGGAAAGCAGTAGAAAATGGCCCAAGTCCTTTGGCCTCTGCACCCATGTGGGAGACCTGGAAGAAGCTTCTGCCTCCTGGCTTTGGCGTGACGCAGTCCTGGCTGTTGTGGGCATTTGGAGAGTGAACCATTGGATGGAAGACTTTCTCTCTCTCTCTCTCCTTCTCTCTGTATCCCTGCCTTTCAAATAAATAAATAAATCTTTAAAACAATAAAAAGGAAGCCTTATCACCCAGAGCCTTTCTTTCTTCATTTGCAACCTTGGAGTTGTGACCTGGGTCTCTGGGTTGCCTTGGAACTCAGGGAAAATTGCCTTCCACCAGCTCTGGTTCTGGGGCTGTGCATGGCTCCCTCGATGGAAGCAGGGTGATAAACCTGCACAGAGAATGATACACAAGGGCTCATCAGACTGTTCATGGAGAATCTAAATCATGAAAAACGTATGCATGGATTGAAAAAACTGTTTTGCCCCCAAATCAACTTTGTATTCCATTTAAAAACACCGCCCTGTATGAAAGAGTCGAGTCGACTCCAAGTGCTGTGAAAATGCTAAGTCCATGGGTGGCCCAAGTTCAAGGGTTTCTTGGCTCAGGGAAGCAGCTACTGTGGCTTTGGGGAGCAGCGCAGGGTCCCCACGTGCCTTCAGGAGCAGGCTGCCGTGAAGGCTTTGCGAGAGCCGCGTGGTCAGTCTCTGAGGTTGGACTTGAAATCCCCACATCAGGGAATTCCCGGTGCTTGGCTGTGACCACGAGTCGGTTTCAGAGTCTCGTACTTCCTACGCAGGACCAGGGCTGTGTCTCCCGTTCCCTCTGCTGCCTGGGGCTTGCTGATGGCGATTTCAGGGCAGAGGAATGGCGCAAAGTTTGAGGGGTGCTAACACCTGTGCCTGTATCTTTTTCCCCCCTTCCTCTCTTTTTTCCTGTTTTTTTTTTTTTTTTTCATGTTTCCTCTACTAACAGAGGTAAGAATTGCCCTAATTCCCACCAGCCAGATAGAGTCACAGGAAATATTTTAGTGTCGTATTTGACCCTGATTTCATTCAGTTTTATTCCCAGGAACACATGCACAGTGTGTTAATGCATTGAGTTTCATGGAATATACTTTAGAATATGGAGGGTTTTTTTGCTGTTACTATTATATAGTAAACCTTTAATTATCTTTAAATATCCTGCAAGTGTGTGATCTCCATCGTTGCAGACTTTTCTGTGCACAGCGATGTAATGAAGTTTGTTTAACTGAGGCCGTATTTGGAGGCAGTTAACCTTTTGACTTTTCTCCATCACATTCCATGCTTGCGTAGAAACACCCGTAGAGATACCAGCGGGAACACTGAGTGGAAGGCAAGCGTCTTCTTTCTTAACGCTTCTCGCTCCTTGCCCCAAACTTTCTTCTAGAAGCGGTGGGCGCCTTTCTCTCTGCTGTAGAGAGTGTGTTTGTTGTACTGCGTGTTGTCTTTTTTTTTTTTTTGACAGGCAGAGTTAGAGAGAGAGGCAGAGAGAAAGGTCTTCCTTCCGTTGGTTCACCCCCCAAATGGCCGCTACAGCTGGAGCTGTGCTGATCCGAAGCCAGGAGCCAGGTGCTTCTCCTGGTCTCCCATGGGGTGCAGGGCCCAAGCACTTGGGCCATCCTCCACTGCATTCCCAGGCCACAGCAGAGAGCTGGACTGGAAGAGGAGCAACTGGTACTAGAACCCAGAGCCCACATGGGATGCTGGCACCACAGGCAGAGGATTAACGAAGTGAGCCATGGCACTGGCCCCCGGCATGTTGTCTTAAAAACACCTGGATGTGTAGAATGATGTCCATGATGCTTGTTTACCTCTGCTGGTCCCAGCGAGGGTGCATGCTTGCTGTACACGTTGCATGGCTTTGTGATACCCTATGTCTCCGTCTTCATCCTTATCCGGGGATGTCAGTGGCTCCTGTGCCCGTGGCTTCTGGTTGGTTCTGTCTCTGAGGATCCCCGCCCGATATGGGAGGGGAGGGAGGGAGTCCCCTGACTCCCTCCTCTCTGGCCCTGGGACAGGGTCCCTGGGCCTCCCTGGGGCGCCCCGCTCTGCACACCTCTCTTTGCTGCCTGTTTCTCCTCTTGCTCTTTCGTCACCTGGCATTGGGAGCTGCCCTCATGTCCATCCAGGCGCCTGTCCTGTTCCTCGGGTTTGCCGTGGGAATTGTCCTGGAGTGCGGCGTCTGGCTCTGCTTGCGGGCCTCAGTGACGTGCGTCTGTCATCTGTTAGGACTCGCGGCAGGCTGCAGGGTTGACTGGCCATCGCTTGTGGGATTCAGGAAGAGATGCAAGGTGGCCAGGGCTTTAACAGGAGGTAGTCTCTCTCATGCCGGCATAAGTCTCAGCCATATTCACACCCAAAAAGGACTGAGGTTTGAACAAAGAGGTGTGCTTCCTGAAGTGTCTTTAGCGGCTTTGTGCCCCGTATGTGGCTGTACACATTGTCCATTGTATGTCTTCATGCTACAGGGTGCCCGGGAATTGATACAAAACTGGACAGGGGTACATAGCTACTCATAATGTCTAACTTGTTTCCCGTAATACACCTAATATTTCTCCCCCACACATTCTGAGCTGTGCGCTGTGTGGCTTTGGCTAGCGCTGTCACCATGTGCTGGGAGGCGGAAGCTGGACCGGTGACAGGCAGGTGGACAGTGGTCACATTGCATCCCCAGGACAAGTGAATTTGTTGCTGCTGCTGTTTTCTCTTTTGGCAAGGCCTCCACCCCAGTTTGACGAGGTTTAGGCAGAGAGAGGACAGCCCTGTCTCTCCCGACTCCTCTGACTCCCCCTGCTGGAAGGATGAAGAGTGGCGCGGGTTCGTGACCAGGGATTTTTCTAGAAAGGTGATCCTTCTGCCAGCACGTCACCCCTAGCGCCTGACTCGGTCAGCAGGGACAGAGCCTTCAGCGTGGCCTTTTCTGTGTATGGTGGGAACACGTTGGCAGGCACGCGGGGCTCGCAGCCCAGGCCTGTTCCCGGCTGCTGTAGGAGCCTGCGTGCTCCGTGGGCCCCGGATGAAACATTGCTTCTGAGCGTCTTTGAGCATAGTTCTGGGTGACTTTGGTGTCAGAGGACTCGTGAACAGATCTCCGTCCCCAGCCTGAGGGCCAGCAGCCATTGCACTGAGGGTCTGAGTGGAACAGGAAGGCAGAGGAAGGGGGCATCTGTCCCTGTCACTGCCTGCTTGGCCGTGTGAGCTGGGATATTGGTCTCCTGCTGTGACACTGGGTGGTGCTGCATCATCTCCCCTGATTCTCCGGCTCTTGGGCTGCGACAAGAATCCCACGCTCAGCTCTCCCGGGTCTCCGGGTTGCGGTCAGCAGGTGTTGGGGAGATTTCTCAGGTCTCGTCGTCGTGCAAGCCAGTTCTTGACAATCAGCAACTGTGGGTTCTGGTTGTCTGGAGAGCTCAAGGCTCAGTGTCCTTTTCTGAACAAGGGGCGCATGACTGCACTGCCCCTGCGGCGGGTGTGAGTTCCTTCTTGTTCGTGTTCTCGCGTGCTGGGGGATTGCATGCAATGGGACACCTTGTGGGAGAAGCCGGAGGCACACAGAAGTGGCAGGTGCAGAAATGGCACTTGTTGTCTCCCTTATTCCCCATCCGGGCGAGTTCCTGTAGCTGGCGAGGGAGAGCAGTCAGGTGTGTTTCTTGGTTGGGTGCAGGACTGCACAGCTGGGAGTGTCCGTGCTGACTCCTCCCGTGCCGTGGTGTTGTGTGAAGGTTCTTGGAGCCCAGGAAGGACTTGGTAAGTGTGGTGGAGAAGTGTTTATAGCTCGGGGCTTGGGTCTCCTCCCTGATGCCCCTGATGGCTGGGGGCATGGTTTGTACCTGGGTGTGTCCTGCAACATAGAACTTCTGCATTGCACAGTTCTGGAATGTTCTTACCTACCTACCTGGGGCTCTGCCTACCTCAGCTTCCATGCAGGGTTTCTCAACCTCAGTGCTATTGTCATTTGGTGCTGGATCAAGGGAGATTGTCCTGTCCACTGCTGGATGTTGAGTGACATCCTTGCTGCTACCCACAGCATGCTAATAGCACCCACACCCCTCAACCACGCCTGAGCTGTGGAGGCAGCCACGGGGCGTCCAGACCTGATCCATGCCGTCTTGGGGAGGAGTCACTCCCAACTGGGATCCTTTATTCTAACTTAACATCTGCGTATCTTTCCACCGTCCTGTGTGAAGCATGGTTTTGGCCAAGTTCACTACTGTGGCCACTTGCACCTGGACGCCTATCAGTTAGCCAGGGGTTTGTGAATAGAGTGCGAAGCCCCCCAGGAAAGGACTGACGGGGCACATGTTCCAGGCACGCTGTAGGGAGCAGGGCGAAATCAGGCTTCTGGTATTGCAGCCCATGGTCTCAGGGAGATTTTATGTCATTTTAGTTGTTAAATGATGTTAGCCACTCAACATAACTGTTTTAAAAAATAATTATTTGAGAAGCCAAGTGACAGAGAGAGAGAGAGAGAGAGAGGGAGGGAGAGAATATCATCTGTCCACTGGTTCATTCTCCCGATGGCTGCAACAGCCAGGACAGTGCCAGGCTGGACTTGCATATTGGCACATGGGTCCTGTGCCTTAAGCCATCTTCTGCTGCCTTTGCAGGTGCATTAGCAGGGAGCTGGATTGGAGGCAGGATAACTGGGAGTGAAACTGCGCTTTGATACGGGATGCTGGTGTTGGAGTCGGCAGATTAACCACACCGCGAGCCCCGACTCAGCGCGTCTTTGATTTTCACTGTTCTTGGGGTCAGAACTGACTCTTGAGAGCCCTGCTAGGAAGTGCATTTGAGAACCACAACCCCAAGTGTATAGGATGAGGCCAGGCACAAAGCAGAGGTTTGCATTAGGGTTGTGCCCTGGGAGGGTGTGCCTGTGTGCACATGTGTGTGTGTGTGCATGCATGTGTAAACCCAGCGGACAGTTGTAACGGAAGCGTGGAGGTGGCCCGCTGGCCGATTCCCTCTCCCCCGGGGAAGGTTTCAGCCTTTTGCTTAAGGCGCTCAATCACTTGGAAGAAACCACACTGGAGAGGGCAGGGTGCCTTCCCCACAGCCTCCTGATTGAAATGTTGATCCCTCCAAATCACACCATCACAGAATCATCCGGAATAGCTTGACCAAACGTGTGTTTACTTTGGCCTGGCCACAGCAGCACACAAGATTGAGAGCAGCTCAGGCACTGAGCACAAGCCCTGGGCTGGTGAGAGGGGGCAGGGGTCACTGAAGTTGAGACCAAGCATGCTTGGGGGTGGGCTCAGCACCACACCCCAGTCTCCTGGCTCAGATTCTCTCTCCCTTTGAGCTCCCCTGTGGGAGCCTTTGAAATGCAGCCTCTGCCAGTTGCACCTGGAGCCGCCTCCTTGCAGCCCCATTCGCTCTTTTTTCCTTAACATCAGCTGCGGGAGCTGCCTGCATGCCTGCTCAGAGCAGCCTTGTTTATTAGACAGTGCGGTAGATTTTTAGTGAAATCGCACCTTCTTTTCTTAGAAACCAGTTGATAGCAGTGAGAACATTTTCCTTGTCCCCTTGGAAAAAATAGGCATCAAAGACAGTGTTTTTCTCTGTAACTACTACATCCCCCTGGCTATCAACACAGGAGAATCCGGAGGAGGGGAAAAGGGCAGATAGTTCAGGCTGGGTCATCTATAGTGAATTACACAGCAGTGCATTCCAGCGGCTGACCGAAATTAATCCAGTATTTCATGTAAGGGCAGAGAGTTCAAGTCCAAGGTGGTCCCAGGTTCGAGACTGAAACTGTAACCACGAGACTGAAACTGTAACCACTGTGCCGCTCCCCTACTAGAGGAAACCTTCCTTGGTGAGCTTATTGTCCTTGCTTTTGTTTATTTATTTTATTTTATAAAGAAATCCCGGGCAATCTGTAGGTTGTTTCGTTCCCCCGCACTCAGGTCAGGATTCTCAGGGCCATTCCATCCTTAGAATGTTTCCTAGTTTCAAAAACAAAACAAAAAAAAAACTATTTCACTGATTGAGACGGGTGGTTCCAAGTGGTATTCTAGAGTCTTGCTTGCTGATGAGAAACTTCCAGTGTTGTCAGTGCTCCGCCAGGGGAAGCCGCAGGCAGAAGCGTGGAGGACTGGGGAGGGAGCGAAGCTGTCGGAGGACAGGGCAGCAGAGAGTGACCAGAGGACTATGGTGGGGAGGCCATGGCCAGGTCACGGTCACGTCATGGGAGCAGTGCTTAGGAGGCCATGGCCAGGTCATGGCCAGGTCATGGGAGCAGTGGTTGGGAGGTCATGGCAAGGTCATGGGAGCAGTGGTCGGCAAGGCCATGGCAAGGGTGACACACTTCCTGTTTCCTGGGGGCTGCTGCACTGTGGTGTGGCTGTTCTGTGTCACTCGCTCAGCACCACTCATCTTTGGTTGGGCCCTGGTGTCTCGTGGTTTCCCAGCTAAGCCCTGGTGTCTTCCTCTCTCTGGTTGGCTGTGCCCTTCAGCCTTGGGTCAAACCGTCACATCCTCTAGGTGTCTCTCAGTCACTCTCAGTTGCAGGTGCGGTTGTGTGTGCTCCATCGCACTGCTCCCGTTCGATTGGCCTTGTGTTTTTCTGCTGGGTTATTTCCTGTCCCTTCCATCGTGTCTACAGCCGCGCCTTGCCAACAGTGAGTTCTCACTCGCTCGGTGTGTTGAATAAGCAAAAATGAGTGGGTGAATGAGTGAGCAGGTAGTTGAATGAGTAGCGAGCAGAATGCCAACATGGTTCTAGGTCCATCTTCTGGTCTCAGGGGCTTGATAGAGGCCAGGTTTGTTTTCCATGAATGAAAGTCCCAGGGTCGATGGTGGGTGTCAGTGCAGGAAATGAGGGGAGACTCTGTGCTCCGTGGAGGCCGTCAGGGACCCAGGATGGCAGTGGTGCTGCAGCCTTCGTTGTGTGGATTCCACAGGCGTTGGCACTGGGCCAGCAGAGGTGAGACGAGGAGCAGGGTGGCACTGTTCATAGCAGCGTGGTGTCTCCTGATGCCGTCTGGTTTACTGTGCGCTCTCCTTAGAGACACTTGGAAAACCCAGGGCTATGCAAATGTGTATGTGGGACTTACACACTCTTGAAACAAGTCAGTTGACCAACAAGCAAATTGTCTTTGGACATGATGAGCACTTCTGGTTTTTCATCATCCGCCCATTCTCATCGCAGTGAAACCCTCACAGGTGTCTCTAAGCAGGTGTTACCCCAGGCTGTGGATGAGACTCGAGGAATGACCTTGAAGAGGCGGTGAGGTCCTGGAGACGCAGACCCCACCCCCTCCAGTGTGAGCTGGTTACCGTGGCGGCAGGCGTCACACAGCCCCCCTTGTGTCTCTCTCACTCCTCTCCTGAGTGCGTCTGCTGGGTCCTGTGCTTTCCCCACGGATGGAGGCTGCAGGTGGCCCTCATCAGAAATGGACGAGATGCTGGTGCACACTCTCAGACCTCCAGAGCCGGAGCAGTATGAGCCTTTGTCCTTTAGAAATACCCCAACCTCAGTGGTCGTTACAGCAACAGAGGACGGAGCAGGGCAGCCTCCCCGTGGAGCCCGCGTTGGCAGTGGTGACATGCAGAAGGGAGACAAGGTTGTGCCTGCTGGGGCTGCACAGCCCGGCAAGCTTGCCTCTACCCCATGGGCCTTGCTCACATCAGCTAAGCCACCTGTAATTAACTCAGTGAACAGGACTGAAGAGAACCGAGCACGTGCCAGATGCTATGCAGGGGAGCAGAGACTCACAAGTAAGCCAGACTTTGTCTCAGCTCTCAAGCTTCCCGGTCTATCAGGTCACCATAAAGAGGGTGAGCATCTGAGCTCATGATGCTAGACTGTGCACACACACATACCAAACTCCCTCCCTGGGAGAGCGAGAAAAACAGCACTTGGACCTCATGGAATGGGACCAACTCAGAAGTAGCCCAGACACCTGATTTTCCATGTTTTTTGGGGAAGCAGGTGTGGAGCCGACCCCCTTGGTTCTCATTGAGCCCCACTCCCCATCCTGCTCTGAGCAGCGGGGGCACTGCTCGTGGTGCTAATGAGGTGGTGAGAGGACCCCAGAAGAAACTGCTCTTCTACTCCAGGAGGTAGCTGCTCCCAGGATCCCTGGCATTCATTCTGCATATGCATTCGAAGGTGGTTATATTTTTGGCAGTTGTACGTCTCTTCAGAGCTCTCACACACCCAGCGTGGCATCGGGAAGCCGGTTCAGCGTCCTTCCTTGCGTGCTGTCTGAGCGCTGTGTGTCCAGGGCTGGAGCCTCTGCGCAGGGCAGTGCTTCCCGGCTCGCAGGATCCATCGTGAAGTGACGGGTCTGAGAGGGGCGCTTGTCAGGAGGCTGCGATTCCAAAATCAAATCACCACCGAGTTCAGCTCATTAAAAAGAGATGGGAGCCATAAAATGGGTTGTGACAATGCAGTAATTAACAGTGGCCAGCACCTGTGTGTGTCGCATTTGAGTGATGGACAGCCATCTCCCACACATCGTCGTGAAACCCAAGTTACAAAGACATCGAATATCGCTGTCCTTGTATTTTGGCTTCATGGCTGGACACTTTCCCCATTGTGGCTTTCAGATAATGTTACCGGTCAGTTTTCTGTTGGCAGAGCAAGACACCGGAGGCTCAGTACCTTATCAAGAAGCGGTTTAAGTAGCACACGGTTTTGGACCCAAGTGTCTCAGGGTAGGGTGCTGGCACCTACTTGGCTCTGGTGAGGGACTTGCGGCTGCATCACAATATGGCGATGACAGGATGGTGCGAACAGGCAGGCAGGAGGGAGAGACCATGTGAGGAGACAGGAGGCGGCGGAGAGAACCAGCACAGCCCACCTTGCTTTGTAACATCCATCCTTGACAGGACTACGCCAGGCCCAATTCTTTTTGAGGGTGAAATCCCCATGACTTAATCACTCTACGCTTAGGCTCCACCTATTCAAGGCCCCACCCCTTCAAACTGGGAACCACATTTCCAATGCCTGAAGGCAAACCATTGCGAATAATGAGACGGGTTGGGTGGCTGCTTTTTTACTGATTAAGTGACCCCGTGAAATTGGTTATCTCTTTGTAAATCCTCCTGGTCCTTACTCTCCTCCTCCTCCTCCTCCTCCTCTTCCTCCTCTTCCTCCTCCTTTTCCTCCTCCTCTTCCTCCTCCTTTTCCTCTCCTCCTCCTCTTCCTCCTCCTCCTCCTCCTTCCTCTTCCTCCTTCCTCCTCCTCCTCTTCCCTTCCTCTTCCTCCTCCTCCTCCTCCTCTTCCTCCTCTTCCTCTTCCTCCTCCTCCTCCTCTTCTTCCTCTTCCTCTTCTTCCTCCTCCTCTTCCTCCTCCTCCTCTTCCTCCTCTTCCTCTTCCTGTTGTTCTTGTTGTTCTTGTTCTTCTTGTTCTTTGTCCTAAAATCTAGAATTGACCTAGGAGCGTAGGAGGAAGACCCTGCTGTTTGCATTACTAGAATAACTGAGGTAGTGGGTAGTTTGGGACATGAGCCACCTGAGATTCCTGCTTGGGCCAGTGCCCAGCCGGAAAGGAAGTGACACCACGCCTTTGCGTGCCAACTGCAGTCAGAATGATGCTGGTTCCTGCCACTGGGAACTCATTCTACCATGTTCTTTCCTCTTTGGCCATGTGGTATTTCCAGTCCAGCTTCCTAGCAAGAAGTGTTCCTAATAATACCGTGGCGCTGGTTTTTTTTTTTTTTGCCAGTGTAGAATGGGCTGATGGGAAGCCAGCCGGTGCCACGTTCTAAGCTAGAAGTGTTTGGAGCAGGGTTGATAAACCTTTGTATCAGTGGGCAGGAAGTAAATATTACAGTTTTTGTCACAACCGCTCAGCTCTGTCGCTGTACATGGAAGCTGCTGTAGACAGTGGTCATTACTTGAACGAGCAGGAATGAAATGTTCCAAGGAAGCTGTCCCCACCCGCATCGGGATAGACCGTGGGCTGGGGGAGGCTCGTGGGCTGCCGCTGGAGAGTTCTGGTTCACAGCACGTGGCTGGAAGGCTGAGGGCAGTCAGGTGCTGTGGCCGAAGCTCTTGCAGACCCCCGCCCTCCGCCCTCCAGGGTTTTCCCATCGTGGGGTGGGGGCCGCTCTGCCCAGCTCTTGCCTCCAGCCAGAGCAGTGCACTCATATCCATTTAGATTATGGGGCACCCACAATGTTACTTGAACAAAGCCTTTCTCAGCTTGTATGTTTTGCAAGGTTTGGTTACACAACTTTGCCTTAACATTCAGGAGCTGAGGCCAGCAGAAGTTGCCTTCCCCCTTCAATAATTCCCCAAGTGGGGACTTCTACCCCCACCAGCCACTCTGTCTCAGCTCTGACCGTGCCGTGCGGGCACCGGGCTATTAACATTCCCGTCACAGGGAGGACTGCTGTCTCTCTTTCTTTTCCTGTCTCTTTTTCTTCTTGCAAAACCACAGCCACTGGGCTGCAGGAGTATTTGTGAGTAGAAATCATGACTCAGGAGACTGTTTTGCATTTCTCTCGAGTTCTAGAACTAGCGTCTTACGGTGGCTTTTGAGCCCATGTCCCATGACCGTGTTCCCGTGTAGGGTGGGGCTAACACAGAACGCACAGCACTGTCATTTTCCCGAAGCTGGCCATGGCTGGGGCTGGTTTTACTGCTGCCTATAGATCCACGTACGCACTCTGTTCCCCTGAAGCCTCTGTTTGCCTCAAGTACAAAATTGAATTTTATATTAAATATAAAAATCTCTGATGCTTTGGCCCTGATGGGCGCAGTGGTCCTGCATTTGCCCAGCTGCATAGCAGGGATGCCTGGAGTCGGGGAACAGAGGTTTGTCTGCTTCACCCGCCCCTGTCTGCTCCGTCAGGGGCCGAGGGAGGGGGTCCTGTGTCAAGCAGGGGGCTCCTCCGGTGAGAGCCCTGGCTCTCCCCACGCAGGCGCAGCCTCCGGCCGGGCTGCAGCCCACCGCACTGTGTCCATTATGGAAATTTTCGCTAAGCCTTCAGGGAGGGGGAAAGTCCAGGCCAATATTCCATTTGTGCCTCTTCGTCTGACTGCTGTGTAATGAAACCTCAAATGCAGGTCCTTTGCGAGGGGGGACAGAAGGTTGAGCTCCGGTGCAGTAACTATTCCCCCTGAACTTCGGGATCATGGCTCTGCGCACTGTGTATCCGGAGGGGGAGGCGCCGTAAGCAGCACCGTGGAGCAGTCTCTTCCAAGTCAGCCACGGTGAATCTCTTCTGTCTTGTCCAAAGACCGTTGATTTCTGCGTGCGAACTTAGAACAGTGCCTCCTGCTTTATTCTTGGGCACCAAGTTTGATTTTTTTTATTTTAAAAATTTATTTATTTGAAAGTCAGAGTTTCAGAGAGGCAGAGGCAGAGAGAGAGAGAGAAAGAGAGAGAGAGAGAGAGAGGTCTTCCATCCACTGGTTCACTTCCCAGATGGCTGCAACGGCCAGAGCTGCCCTGATTTGAAGCCAGGAGCCAGGAGCTTCTTCCAGGTCGCCCACGCGGGTGCAGGGGCCCAAGCACTTGGGCCATCCTCCACTGCTTCCCAGGCCACAGCAGAGAGCTGGATCCTAAGTGGAGTAGCCGAGACTTGAACCGGCACCCATATGGGATGCCGACACTGCAGGCGGCGGCTTTACCCACTACACTGCAGTGCTGGCCCTGAGTTTGATTTTTAGATTCATCTCAATTGTTGTGCAATATCATTTGGCATCATCCACTTAGCAGACTGTGTATTAGCTAACATGTTAGAGCTGTGTTGATGGCATTGCACCACGTGTGGACATGTATGTGTATGTGTGTGTAATGTGTGTATGCAGTGTGTGCAGAGGCATATATAGTGTCTATACATGTTTGTATGTGCACATGTATATAGTTCATGTGTGCACACATGTGTGGAGTGTGTACGTGTAATGTATGTAGTTGTCTGTCTGTAATTTGTGTGTTTTCTCACTGAATCCATCAGGTTTTGTTTTGCTGCATGATTTTAATACTTTATTTGTTTTAAGAGAATAGTCTCACATGGGGTACTGACAGGGCCTGTGAGAGAAACTTTGAATGTTTTCTTGATGGCTTTTTATATGGCTGATTGTTATTCTGACTTTTAGTTAAGGAAGAATTGCAACAGCATTATAGACTATTCTGCAAGCAGAGGGGAAATTGTCGCCGAGTGTCCGGACGACTGGTGAAAGAGTGTTAGGGAGTTTGCATTTTCTCCCTGGCTTAACTCCGGGAGCTGTGGGGTCCTGAGTCTCCCAGGGCCAGAGAACCGGTGAGCCAGGAGCACCTCGGCCCCCACCTGCCTGGCTGGCTGGGGATGCACAGGACCACCTGGGTGACCAGATGGGGTTTAGAGAGCAGAGGTGAACCGGTGATCTCATGGGTGGGTAGGGCCCATCTGCAAGCAGACAGAGGCTGCCAGAGCTGGCACGCAGGGTCCCTGGAGGAGACGGGCAGGAGCTGGGGTCAGGAGGAGATGAGCAGGAGACATTGGGAGCACACTGCAGCATCTGTGGGGCCCCAAGGCCTGACTCGGGGGAAGGGAGGGAGGGTGCTCTGAGGCCTCCAGCAGCAGTGCCCGTTGGAACTGAGACTCACCGGGCTCAATGCCACAAGCCTGCTGGGGTAGCTCCCTCCCAGCTGTGTCCCAAGAGGTCTCCCGGTCTCTGTCCTGCTGTGTGATGGCATCTGCCCTGCTGTGACCCAGGCGGGGGCCTCTGGGGACACAGGTGTGGTGCTCCCATACTGCTGAGCTGCGATAGCAACAGGAGATGGTCTAGCAGATTTGAGGAGGGAATGGAAGGAGGCCAGCCTGGGTTTCAGAAGGAATCGGAGGCTTTGGCACAAACATGCCTGAGCCCGAAAGACCCTCCTGGGACCGGAAGTGACCGGCAAGTCACTGGGACTGAGCCATCCTTGAGGTCACTCCTACCCAGGCAGCCACAGGAATCCCGCAGAGGATGGCGGTGGACATTCCTGGAACAGATAAAGCCTGCTCACAGTCCGGCTCCAGGGCTTCCCCAGGGAGGGCCCTTTCCAACTCCCTGGGGGTCCCAAGGATGCTAGGGTCAAGTAGCCCAGCAGGGGGCGGGCTCGGGGAAGAGAGTGGGTGTTGAGCTGTCTGTATTCGGAGGAGATTCCTGTTGCTAGGGGCTAAGTAAAGATTTCTAACAACCAAGATAATAACAGTTACTTATTATTCTGCGGAAGAGCGTGCTGCGTTGGGCTCAGTTTTATAGCGCAATAATGCGGTTTTGTTGTCTTAAGAACTTAATAATTAAAAAGAGGCACCCGTTTCCCATTGAGTCAGAATGAACGCTTGCAGTCTTATTAGTCTTCCTGGTTATAGCTGTTAAGCGCTCCTCCCCCCGCTTCCCTTGAACCTGAGGCACATTCCAAGTGTCTCTCTCCGTGGAGAAGCTCCTTTAATGGCTGCAGTGCATCAAGATGTTCTGTGGAGATTATCGCTGGGAAGCATTGTTGATGAGTCAAAAAAGAAAGGAGAAGAGGCCCAAAGACTGGGAATGAAGCCTGTGCCTGTTGGCTTGGAATTACACGGTCAGATTGGATGCACAGTGCGTGGGAATCCTTGGTTTACACGGTGTCCCTGTTGGGCAAGCAGGCAGGTGGCTGAAGGAGTAAGAGTAGCCTGTATTTCCCTCAGCGAAGTTTCAAGAGGGACAGTGGAACAGGCTTATAGGTCTCCCACGTGGGTAACAGGACCCCAAGCCCTTGGGCCATCATCTCCTGCTGCCTCCTGGGCTCTGCACAGGCAAGAGACTGGGATGGGAAGTGGGGCTGGGACTCACACCTGGGCGCTCCAGTCTGGGACACAGGTACCCCAAGCAGCGCTTTGGCAGCTGCACCCAATGCCTACCCCTTGCAGTTTCACACATAGGGGATTTTCCTCACAGTCACTCGTGAGAAGCTGGGTATCTGTTGTCATAGAGATTTGTGTTAAGTCACAATAAAATCCGTCTACATGTGGGAATCGCAGCAGTGCGGTGCTGCCGGCGTGGTGCGGTCGCCCTGCGGGAACTGCTTTTGTTGGCTGCCGTGGGCAGCTGGCCCCGGGCATTCATCTCGATTCCACCGTCATCTAGTTTTGTGCACAGGCACGGAGTCCATCGTTGGAGCCATCAGTCACAGCGCAGGAAATGCTACCGGTATCCGTTATGAACTCCACAGTTGATTAGGTCTCTTGATTAAATAGTGGTGCTGCGGCCGGGAACGCAGGAGCTGGGCCTCCCACCGCAGCGGGGAGAATTCCCAGCCCCGAGCGTCCAGGGAGTTCAGAAAAGAGCAGTGCAAGACAGAAGCGAGGGCAGGCGGCTCACCAGCGCCCGGTGCTCCTGCCACAGCAGTCAGGGGGCCGATCCAGACGGCTGGAGGCACCCCCCCCCGGGGGGGGGGGCTGGGAATGGGGCACTTGGATTCTTTGCTTTCTCTTTTCCCCATCAAGTGGAGTAGGCAGGGGACAACCTTAGCTGTCATCAGAAAAGTAAAACCCTATGTTTAAAAAAAGCCACAGTGTCTGATGCCAATGATACCTGAATGCTGACATTAACCAAATGCCAGCTTTTTGGACAGAGGCATAGAAATAGTGCTGGAATGTTCTGTCGTGTGTTTTTTTTCTCCCCCACCTCTTTTTTTTTTTTTTTCTTTTTCAACAGCAATTTCCCTGAGAGATTGGAAAAACGGAAGCAGGCGAGCCGATGGCATTTTGATTGCAGGCCAGCTTGGAAAGGCATTGTGGAAATTTCTGGTTAACAAACTTAAAAGAAAAACAAATCTATCACCTTGATCTGCGATTTTTTTTCTTTAGAGAAGAGGTAAAACTTCTGTTGCTGCTTTTAGCAATTGAAATTTCCATGAGTGGTTTTTGGAAATAGTTCTGTGTCTCGTTGGCAGCTGAGAAACCTGCTTTGCCGTGGGGAACTATTTATTAATAATATTGCTTTCCTCCTGGGACTCATCTGAAAAACATTGGGCTAAGCTGCTCCTGGGTTTCATTGGTCCCCAGTGTGCTTCTCCATTCCCACCGGGAGGGGGCGCCCCCCTCTGCACGCCTAGCACGCCTTTCCTACCAGTGGAATCAGCAACTTTTTTTTTTTTTTTTCTTCTGGTGAATGCATTTCTGATATCACGCATATAAGGGGTCTTCATGGAAAACTGCATGACTTTAATTTTTCTTTTTGCTTCAACCAATTTTATAGCCTGTTTTAAGTACCCCCGAATGTCATATTCCCAGCAGCTCTCAGTTTTTTATACAACGTTTTATCAAGTTTTTAGGGTGGAACGTAGCATTGTGTAGGCTAATCACACATTTAGTGAATGTTGATGAGGTCGTGGATGGATGGAGGGAAGGAAGGCAGGAAGGAACACTAGTTGGTGGGATGGATGGTGGATGGGTGGATCGATAGTTGGTGGGATGGATGGTGGATGGGTGGATCGATAGCTGGTGGGATGGATGCATGAAATTAGTAGGTGGATGCATGCACAGATGGGTCAGTGAAGGATAAAGATTCTTGTGTATTTCATAATATTTGACATTAAATAGAGATATTTCACTATTTTTTTTTTTTTTGACAGGCAGAGTGGACAGTGAGAGAGAGAGAGACAGAGAGAAAGGTCTTCCTTTGCCGTTGGTTCACCCTCCAATGGCCGCCGCGGCCGGCGCGCTGCGGCCGGCGCACCGCGCTGATCCGATGGCAGGAGCCAGGAGCCAGGTGCTTTTCCTGGTCTCCCATGGGGTGCAGGGCCCAAGCACCTGGGCCATCCTCCACTGCACTCCCTGGCCACAGCAGAGGGCTGGCCTGGAAGAGGGGCAACCGGGACAGAATCCGGCGCCCCGACCGGGACTAGAACCCGGTGTGCCGGCGCCACAAGGCGGAGGATTAGCCTAGTGAGCCGCGGCGCCGGCCTCACTATTTTTTTTTAAAGATTTCTTTATTTGAGAGGCGGAATTAGAGAGGGATAGACAGAGAGAGAGGTCTTCCATCCATTTGTTCACTCTCCAATTGGGTGCAACAGCTGGAGCTGTGCTGGTCCGAAGCCAGAATCCAGGTCTCCCATGTGGGTGCAGGGGCCCAAGGACGTGGGTCATCTTCTACTGCTTTCCAAGGCCATAGCAGAGAGCTGGATCGGAAGTGGAGCAGCCAAGACTTGAACTGGTGCCCGTATGGGATGCTGGTACTGCAGCTGGATGCTTAGCCCACTCTGCCACAGCGCGGGCCCCTATTTCGCTATCTTTCTACACCTTGAGAATAGTTTAAGGAGTAATAGTATTGTTTAAAATATAGTATTTTTCTTTGGTCTTTGTCATTTTCCCTTGATCCTACCTTCTGTTTTTTTTTCCTCCAAACTCAGGCATAATATTCACCACAACTTCACACACAGACCGATTAGAAGGGAGTTAGAGGGGCAGTTTTGTTTTAAACTTAGTACTTTTTGTTTTTATCACATCTTGAGGTGTCCCATAAAATTTTTATGAGACTGTATTGATAAATTGTAACAATATAAGGCAGGAGTCTTTCCCTTTCTTCTTTCTGTCTGGTCCTCATTGTCCTTCCTACTTAGGCTAGAGGGTTGAAAAATTAAGTTTTCTCATTTTATCTAAAGTATGCTTTTAATAGAAAAAGTTAGAGGGTAGTTAAAATTTATCCCTGAAACCAATGAAATAAAAATGATCTATCTCCCAGCCAGCTCTCTAAGTGCATTGTGGATTAAATGGACTATCTTGAAAACAGGACACTAAACTTGATGCTGTTTTCCTCTTCACCTTTAAATGCGATATCAATTGTGGCTTCCGTGGCTCTTTAATGTCCCTTGTTGCTCTGAAGGCCACTTGTGAAAATGACTTCCCCTAACTCACTGTCGGCAAGGCTTGGTTTGCGTGGGTGTGCGTGCGGATGTCTTTTCCTAGGCGTTGTCTGCCTCGCACTTTATTAAAAGTGTGATATAGGCCGGCGCCGCGGCTCACTAGGCTAATCCTCCGCCTAGTGGCGCCGGCACACCGGGTTCTAGTCCCGGTTGGGGCGCCGGATTCTGTCCCGGTTGCCCCTCTTCCAGGCCAGCCCTCTGCTGTGGCCAGGGAGTGCAGTGGAGGATGGCCCAGGTGCTTGGGCCCTGCACCCCATGGGAGACCAGGAAAAGCACCTGGATCCTGGCTCCTGCCATCGGATCAGCGCGGTGCGCCGGCCGCGGCGGCCATTGGAGGGTGAACCAACGGCAAAGGAAGACCTTTCTCTCTGTCTCTCTCTTTCACTGTCCACTCTGCCTGTCAAAAAATTAAAAAAAAAAAAAGTGTGATATAAAGTGTGTATCGATATGTGCAGCTGACAATAAAAGTACATGAGTGCTCTTATGTTTTAGGGACAAGAACGGGGGAACTAAATTGGGACACGAAGCGAGAGGAGGCTGAGGTTTTCTGCATCATTGCCTTAGTGAATTCTGTCACCCGTGCAGCTCGTGACCGCCATGGGGCAGGGCGGAACAATGTTAGACTGAGTTGCCTTAACAGATAAACCCTGGCATGGCACCGTGTGTGGCAACAGCAGAGGCACGTGTCCCCCTCTGGCAGCCTCTTCTGTCTTGTTAACTGTGGTATCCAGAAGTTGTGATTTCTAGCACACCATGGTGGGAAGAGAGAGCTGGAAGGAGTATACGGGGTCTCACGTCCATCAGTCAGATGGCACATGTGCCGCGTCCACCTGCACTGTCCATGTCCACCTGCACTGTCCATGTCCACATTCACTGTCAAGTGCTAGCCCTTGGTTCAAAGCCTGAGCCCTCGGTTCTAAGAAGGCTGGGAATGCAAGGGTACCCCTGGGTTAGTTGAAGCAGACGAGTTGTCTGTGCCATGTTTACATTCAGGGGTTCATATCACAGTCATGGTTCAGTTCATGGCTCTGATCTCCACCTGGACCTCGTGTAGAACTTGGAGATGCCTGTCTGTCTGCTCTCTTAGTCTCTGGGTACAACGACATTTTGCAACAACCAACTCTTAATCGAAGAAAGAGCTTTCTTCCTCCTCCTCGATCTTCTGCCCCTGGCACACACCACCCACCCTGAGGGAGGGCAGGGAGGATTGCTCATCAGTAGCTCTCAATCTTTTCTTCTTGGAAATCAGCCTATGTGTGTGGGTTTTGTCTGGGGTTCTTTTAATCTTTTTTCCAGATCTTCCAAAGATTACAAAGATTGTGGCAATGGAAGTCTTGTTCTGCAGGTAGAGAGTGAAAGGGCTGATGCAGGAGCTTCTATTTAGGAACAGAGGAAAGCTGATAATTCCAAAATAACGATCGCTCTGCAGGGCTGTGGTCAACAAATATGTGCTCCACCCAGCTGTCCACATCCGTCCGGCCATCCACCCATGCATCTGTCCACTTATCTGTCAGTTCATTCATCCATCCTTCTATCTCACCCAACACACACCCACCCAGCCCCTCCCTCCCACCCATCCACTCACCCACCCACAAATCCATCTGTCTGTCCCCCCACTTACCCACCAATCCATCCACCCACCCACCCACCCACCCACCAACCTACCCATCCATCCAACTGTCCATCCATCCAACTGTCCACCCATCCATCCATCCATCCATCCTTCTGTCCCACTATTCACCCATCCACTCACCCATCCATCCACCCAGCGCACCACGCATCCAGCCGTCTAGAGTCAGAGGTGACTCCCTGATCTGGGTAGCCCTTTCTCTATGCTCTCTCCCTTGGCAGATGGATTGCTTTGTGTGTTTTGTCTTTGTAGCCTTTTTCAGGATTGCCTGCCTTGCTGCATTGTAGACTCCATAAGGATTTGCATGGCCCGGATTTCACTTCCCTCTGTTTCTCAGCATGAAGCCAAGACCTGACTCCGGGGGCGGGGTGGGGTGGAGGGTGCTGTGAATATATCCCTGCTTCCCTTTAGCGGGCCTTGTGAGGCCACCTGGCTGGGACCGGAGTCTGGAGCATTTTTAATTTGGCCCAGAAACTGTTTGTGCCCAGAGATCCCAGGACTCGGGAAGTGTGTGGTTCTGAGTTGGTCTTGGCGGGGCTGAGACTGTTGTAGGGTCTTGTGTGGTAGCCCCCATCCCCCAGTAAACAGCCCACCCTCCGATCTGATTTTAAATCATCCATAGCCCTGGATGAGAGCTCCTGTCTTAGAAAAAGATGTGCCTTGTTGCAGGTTTCTTGATGTGCCTTTCTCTCATGGCTTCTTGCTGGACACAGGCTTTCTTTCAAGGTCACCTTGGTCATGCTTCCTTGCCGTTCACCGGAGCATGCGCTTTCTTAGTTGGAGCTCTGACCTCCAGGTCTCTGTTTCCCCCGACGTTCACACCGTGCTGTTAGTGTCTGCTGCTCAGCACACTCCTCGGGAAGTGGACGTCCCTCATACCCAGGGACGCCACACTCGCACTCAGCCGAACTCACAACCCAAAGCCATGATGCTCTTTAATTCCCTCCTGAGGCCTCTCCCAACAGCCGTGTGTTCACTTTCATAACCAGAGCTTCATGCTGGTTCCCCGGCTCCCCAGTACTTAATTCGTCTCCCTGGATTTCAGTTAATTCTTCCTGTTCCTATTCTCCCCACACACTCCAGCTCGCGATGTTTCTGAAACATCACTTTGCCGATGCCATTGATGGCTCTCTTTCTCTCCCTGATGCTGGTGCTACTTCCAAGCCTTGCACCCTCCCTTTGGAGCTGCACCCGCACTCCTGAGGACCCAGCTGTAGCCACACTGCACTGCTCCTTTCTGTCCCTGTCAGTCTGTCCCCATTGTTCCTTCTCTGGGGAGAGAGGCTCCCTGTGCAGAGACATTCCAGCTGCTCCTCCGGGCCAGCTCAATGCCTGTCCTGGTTTCTGCAGTGCGTGTCCCCCTCCTCTTCCTGTCTGGTCCTGTGCAGGCGTGCCAAGCAGGTTTCATTGCAGTGCCTGCTTGGAGAGGTGTCTGGAGCAGGGTCCTGGGGCTGAATCTGGCTCCCAGGGAAAGACTGTCATGTTTATTCACAAGGTCAGGCTAGAGCAAGGGGAAGAGGAAGCCACATGTGAGTGTCCCTGAGATGTGTGTGTGGGCCACTTCACTTGCATGGCTTGTTAGGTTCCTGGAGGGCATACAGTGTCCCCAGCTGAGTTTCATATCCTATCTACCCTTGGGTTTGCCTGCCTGGTGTCTTGTGTGATCATCAGACTCTCCAAGAGGTTTTGAGAAGTCCGCTTGTGCTTGCGTGTCCTACTCAGTGACATCACTGCAGAGCCGCTGGCTGGCTCTTCTTGCATCAATCGGACGGCCGGGTTGGAGCCCAGTGTCTGTTCCTTTAAGGATCCATTTGTCCAGGCGTCTGACTGTGCCATTGTGAGCACTCCTGTGCGCCATTACCTTGGATGATAAATGAGACCAAGCACCACTGGGTAAAGGGATGGCATCCCATACTCCACCACGGCCTGCACCAGGATCAGCTTGGCAGTAGCGTTGATGAATTCTTTGAGTTGTCAGATGTGTAGTCCTTTAGCCAAAGTCAGAAGCCAAAAGTGGGCTTAAAACTTGATTAGGAGTGATTTGGGGTCCTGGAAATGCATCAGCCTTATAGAGAACTATCAAATTTCAACTTCTGCTTCCCCCTCCTGGATAAGCAGGTCTCAGTCACTGCTATGTATCTCCACCATTGAGATACATTGTTGTATCTCAGTCATTGTTACAACAGGAGTTTCAGGAACGTCTCAACCTCATCCTTCTCTGGACATCATCATTTGCCTGGTGATGGCCTCAGAATTGTGGAATTTTCCAGATGAACGGACCAGGCAAGATCAAGATGTCTGGGTGGGGTTGGTATTATGTATGGTGTAGTGGGACAAGATGAGGCTGTGACTTCTGCCATCCATACGAGAGTGATAATTCATGTCCCAGTTACTCTGCTTCCAAACCAGCTCTGTGATAACTTGCCTGAGAAGCAGCAGGCGGCTCAAGTACTTGGACCCTTGCCATCCATGTAGGAGACCCTGATGGAATTCCTGGCTGTTGGAGACATCTGGGGAGTGAACAAACACATAGAATTTCTTTTTCTGTGTCATGCAACCTTTCAAATAAGTAAGTCTTTAAAAAAGAAGCCATCAGTATGTGGTCCTACAATCTGTTATTACGTCCGAAGGACACATTTAATCTCTCATTGGCTATCTTATGGAATGATGGATGGCTGAAATTCCTCATTGGTCAAAACCATCTTATTTCACCGTGAGTTGGTTATGCCTATTTCTGTTTGTTGAAAAACCCTGCCTCACCTGGCCTAGTACAGGATGGTAATTAGTGGGTCTCATCCCAAAAATGTCTCTAAAGAGGTGAGTGTCGGGGGAATGAATGATGACTGTTTCTATTTTTTGCTCCTTGTCCTCTGTCTGGGCCACATTCTCGATAGCCTCTCATCCCAGAGGAGCAAGGTGGCAGGGTCTCCTGGAGGATCCGTTCTCCACTCAAGCTGAGCAGAAGGCAAAGCTTCTCTTTGGAAAGATCCCTCAGAAGTCATGGGCTTCACTCGGATTGGACAAGTTTAGTGATGTGGTCACTGCCGGAGCAGTCACTGTGGATTCAGTACACTGACCTGCCAGCCTGGGTGTTGGGGTGGGGACGGGTGCACAGAGCAGAGGAGAAGGTTCCTGCGTAGGACATCCCAGCCCTCACCAGAAGGGAGGGAAGGGCCCTGGGCAGACCAGAGTCTCAGATGCGCTCTACAGCACGGTGATGCCTGAAGGCAGGGAGGGTGGGTTGTTAAGCTCTGAACACCCTCTGCCTGCCTTTAACCAGTGACGCGATATGTTCAGGGACTGCTTGGGAGTAGGATGAGTCCATGAAGAAATGGCAGCAAAATGAGCGAATCTGTAATGGCTAAATGTTAACAGTATCTTCGTCTCTCAAACTTGATGATTATCAAATTCAGACCAAACTAACGTACAAGAATCCACTGTGTTGATGTAAAGGAAAATAAAGGTAGCCAACCGTTGTGTTCTGCAGCCCTGGGGAAGAGCGATGGATTTGAAGTCCAAGGAGTGGGGCCATTCTCTTCCATGACACATGGAATGAAAACCATTGCATTGGCAGACGGGTCATGTTCGTAATGCCTGGAAGGTGGGGTGCTGCTCTTCTATCAGAAACAAATACTCTGTTGCACATTCAGACACTCTGGTTGCCTTTGCACATGGCAGCGTTGACAAGCCCGTTTCAGCTTCTACACAAAATCCTCATCTCTCTGAGCCCCGGCCCCAGCCCCTACCCCTCATCCCCCTGGGGGTCCTTTCCTGGACACAGTTCTGTATCTGGGCTGCAGGTAGCCATCACTGCCTCCTTGTCTTTGCAGTGCACTCTGGCCTGACTTGCACCTGCCATCCCCACTTCTATGCCCATCGCTCAGCCTTGGCTGCCAGAGCATTGGCAGGGAGCCAGGGCCGGATGGACACTTAACTCTTTAGGGAGTGCTCCTCAGCCCGTGACCCATGGGACTGGTGGATGGAGCCTCAGGAGGACTGCCTTCTCGGGCGTTCACTCACTTTGTAGGGCTTCCCAAGGTGAGATCTCTCTCCCCGGTAACCTCCAGTTGTCTTTTGATATCCCCAGGGGTTGGGTCCAAGAAATTCCACCCCCACCTGCCAGTCTCACATCTGTGATGCTCACGTTCTTTGTATGAATGGCACAGTGCTTGCACAGAACCTGTGCGTGTCCATTCATCCACCGACGGGCACCCAGGCTGATTGCATCCCTTTGCTGTTGTGAATGGGACTGCGATAAACATCATTGTGTGGGTATCACTTCCCCGTGCTCACTTCATTTCCTTGGGTTTTATTTCCAGAACTGGGGTAGTCGGTGACATGGCAGTTTCGTTTGTAGTGTTTTGAGGAATCTCCATTCTGTTTTCTGCAGTGGCTGTATGAATTTGCTTTCCCACCAACAGTGTGGGCTCATTCTGCTCTGGAGCGTTTGTTATTTTTTGACTTCTTCATAATCATCATCCTAATTGGAGTGAGTTGATAGCTCATTGTGGTTTTCATTTGCATTTCCCTCATGCTTCCTGACACTGAGCGTTTTTTGTTAGCATGGCCATTTGTATTTCATCCCTTGAAGAATGTCTGTTTAGATCACTGGCCTTTTCCTTAGCTGTGACGTTCATTTTGCTGCTGTCACCTCTCGTGAGCTTCTGGTATGTTCTGGATTGACCGGATGTGTAGTTTGCAGATATTGCTTCCCATTCGGCTGGCTGTCTTGCCCCTCTGCAGCCCTGCTCTCGTGGTGGGCTGAGTACAGCTGGGCAAGCCAATTTCTGCTCCAGTACGGGGCTGTGGTGCAGCACCTCTGGGTAGACATTCCCAGGCAGGAGAGCCCACCCCAGGGTGGGCCATGGTGTCTGTGGCCCGGATGTGACCCTGGGCTGTGGCCAGGTGTCAGGAGACAAGAGGGTGGATAATAAATGCTTTATACCGTCTGGGCCCCAAGGTCTCTGCTGCAGCAGGAGAGTAGCCTTAGATGATTCCTGCACAGGCAGCCTGGCTACAGAGCCCTGACAACAGAAGAGAGCCAGACCTGGGCCCTGGGCTCCCGCTCGCTGTCTACACATTGATGCAAAAAGTTGTCTCCAGCTGGGGAAGTTTGGTCATGTGGTTTCTGGGTGGATTTTCTGAGAAGCAGTGCCAGGTATGGTGTCTTTATTCTTTTTTTTTTTTTTTTTTTTTTGACAGGTAGAGTAGACAGAGAGAGAGAGAGAGAGAAAGGTCTTCCTTTTTCCATTGGTTCACCCCCCAATGGCCGCTGCTGCCGGTGCATCGCGGTGATCCGAAGCCAAGAGCCAGGTGCTTCTCCCGGTCTCCCATGCGGGTGCAGGGCCCAAGCACTTGGGCCATCCTCCACTGCTTTCCCAGGCCACAGCAGAGAGCTGGACTGGAATAGGGGCAACCGGGACAGAACCCAGCGCCCCAACCGGGACTAGAACCCGGTGTGCTGGCGCCACAAGGCGGAGGATTAGCCTATTGAGCTGCGGCGCTGGCCTATTCATTTATTTTTGAAAGAGTTACAGACAGAAAGGGAGAGACAGAGAGAGAGAGAGATCGATCTTCCATCCATTGGTTCACTTTTTTTTTTTTTTTTGAGATTTATCTATTTATTCGAAAAGCAGAGTTACAGAGAGGCAGAGGCAGAGGAGGGGGGAATCTTCCATCCACAGGTTCACTCCCCAAATGGCTGCAGTGGCCAGAGCTGTGCTGATCTGAACCCAGGAGCCAGGAGCTCCCATGTGGGTGCAGGGGCGCAGGGACTTGGGCCGTCTCGCACTGCTCTCCCAGGCCCTAGCAGAGAGCTGGGTCGGAAGTGCGGCAGCTGGGACTGGAGCTGGCGCCCATACGGGATGTGGTGTCACAGGTAGCACCAGCTTTATGTGGTGCGCTGTAACACCAGCCCGGAGACTGCTCGTTTTCTGGAGTGATGAGGAGGAAGGGAGGCCTTAAACTATGGAGTGGCAGTCAGAAGATGGAACAGCCTGAGGGAATGCTGTGGGAGCATTCTCACTGTCCTCATGGTGGACGTGTTTTAGGAGACAGAGAAAGAGGCACGGCTGTGTCCCCGCGCTCTGCACGCTCGGCCTTCTTCAGGGAGCGGTATTGCTGTGCTGCCGCGTTTGTCTCCTGCTGCGACAGCCTCCCTGCCCCCCCCCCCCCGATATTTATTTCTCTTTTTATCGTGCGTGTTTATTCATTTGCCATGGAGTTGCGGGGTTGGGTTGGTGTTCTCAGCCTGGGAGAGATCAGCCTAGCTGGGGTTTGGGAAAAAAAAAATGACAACCGTTGCAGGAAGTGGTCGCTGGACTTGGTTTTTGGCCCTGGGCAGCTGTGGAGGGGTTTAGGGAGTGGTTGTGTCTTTTATCCTGAGTCTCTGGGGCTGGGCAGAGTGGCGAAGGCAGCGAGCGGCAGGGGGAGGATGCCGGGCGCAGCTAGGAGGTCGTGCACCTGTGGCGCACCTGCTGCTGGCCCGAGGCTCGCTCTGCCCCAGGGTGGTTTTGTCACAGCAGAGACTGATCCAGGGTCTGGCCAGTCCTAGCTGAAGGTACTGGATGGTTCAGCGTGTGGCAAGAGCTCACTTCTGGGTTTGTAGCTGGTGCCTTCTTGACACGTCTTCCCGCACTGCAGGGCCTGTGTTGCCTGTCACAAGGGTAAGGCCATTCGGGAGCCCCCTCCCTCCCCATCTCATCATTGCCCAGAGGCCCCTCCCTCCAGTCCCAGTGTCTAGAGGGTTTGGATGTCCGTGTATGAATTTTGGGGGAGCACAAACATTCACACCCAACTCCATTCTTCTAGAATCGACCCCCAGTGACTGGGGATCAATTTCTCCTGCTCACTGTGCATGGAATTCCACCTCCATGTTGTGAATGAAGTGCTTGGGTTGCAGATTCTAAACTCATCAGAGCATTGTGTCTCCCCGTGCACAGAGGCTGGCTCAGGGCTGGGCACCAGACTCCAAGCTCCACCCGACTCAGGCAAGAAGGCTAGGCTGGCAGCATTGTGGTCATGGCCAGCGGGGAGCCTGCAGGCTGGTGAGTAGCCAGCAGCAGGAAGCTGAGCCATGATGGAGAGAAACCGAGGTCTGGCTGCCGTGGGGAGAGCCGGATCTAGCTGTGCGGGGAACATGTTTCAGGTGTTTGAGCTGAGATGTTTCTTTTATGGAGGCGTGTTCTGTCATTACGGTGCAAAAGTGTGGCCAAAGTCCCAGAGCTAAGCACTGTCGACGTTTGAACACGAATGTGTTCCATGCTGTTTTGCCACATTTCAAATCATTTTAAAACCATTTCCGAAGATGTTGCACTTGGTAGGCATAGGAATCTCTAAGTGCCAGATTAACCGGGCTTCTGCCTTCTGCTTGTTCGGACCCCACCCTGTGTTTGGTCTCTGTTCACATCTCCCAGTCCATTTGGGGGAGCTGTTCTGTTTTTATTGTGGAACGTGTGTGTGTGTGTGTGTGTGTGTGCATTTTTAAAGCAAACATATCAAAATGTAATTGATGAGCAGAGGGCTGCAAGTGTTGGAAGCGTACAGTTTCATACACCTGCCGCACAGAGTCAAGATAAAGAACCGAGGCCAGCTACCAGGATCTCCTTGTGCCTCCGCGACTCTTCCCACCGCGGCTCCAGGCGCCGGTCCCCGTCATCCCTGGCCTGCTTTCTGTCAGAGCGCACAGGTAAGCACTTTCCTAGAAGCTGATATAAGTGGAATCATGCGTTTAGCACCCTTATTTGTCTATTTTCTCTTAAAAGATTCACTTTGAGGTGTGGCCACATAGTGGTGTGTGTAAACTGTTTGTTACTTTCTGTTATTGAGTGGTTTTCCATTGTTGGGTAACCCACACTCTCTTACCCATTTATAGGTGGCCACGTGCTTGGATTGCTTCCAGTTTAAAAGTGACACCACTGTAAGTACCCTGGTGTGTGTCTTTGTGTCATCATAGCTTTCATGCCTCCTTAGTAAATACAGGCAGAGTAGGTAGTGTGCTTACCTTTAGAAACATTGCCGCATTGGCTTCCACATTGGTTGGGCCAGTTCACATCTGACCTGCAGTGGCAGGATTCTGACTCCTGCACATTGTTGTCTACACTCGACATGGCCGGTTTTCTAATTCACCTCTTCCACTAAGTCACCTCTTCCACTAATTCACCTCTTCCACTGTGTGCGGTGATGTCTCACTGGATTTTAGCTTGCATTTCCCTGACGGTTGATGGTATTGAGTGTCTTGTGTGCTTATTTACCACTCATTTATTTTCTTCAGTGATGTGTCTTCACATCTTCACTCAGTTTTTGTTCAAGTTTTCACTTTATTTTTAGAACTGAATTCTTTATATGCTCTGCAAATATATTCTTTATCAGATATGTTTTTTGCAAGTATTTTTTCAAGCCCGTGTTGTACCTTTTCACTCTGTTTTGCTTTAAACAGCAGAAAGTTTTAATTTTGATGAAGTCCAATTTACCTGTTTGTTCTTTCCTGAACTGCTTTTGCTGTACTGTGTTGGGATAAGAAACATTTGCTTAGCTCAAGATCACTAAGACCATCTCTTTTGGTTTGTTCTAGAAGTTTCAGAATGTGAGGTTTTTATGTCTGAGTCTGTGCTACATTTTGAATACATGTGAAGCAAAGTTCAAATGCGGTTCACGGGACAAGGGGTGATCTTTCAACAAGTGGTTCAGAATAGTTGGATATTCACGGGCCAACAGCAACCCCCAAGGCCCTCTGATCCCTACCTCGCTTGTCGAGTAGAAGGCTCTCTGTGTGTAAATATTTCATGTTCATAGGCATGCCATTTGGGTAAAAATTGCTGATAGTGTTCCTCAAATCATCTGTACCTTTGCAGGTATTCTTTCTACTTGCTACCAAGTGTTGGGAAATGCTGAAACATTGTATTCATGGGCTTGCCTACTTCTTCTCAAACTTCTATCAGATTTAACATACTGTAGTCAGCTTTCAAGTAGTACAATTCCACGTGTGGTGTAGTCGTATAGTAATGCACTTCTGTTCCTCCCTTCCCGGTCTTTTTTTTTTTTTTTTTGAAGGGAGAGTTAGAGAGAGAGAGAGACAGAGAGAAAGGTCTTCCTTTTTCCGTTGGTTCACCTCCCGAGTGGCTGCTTTGGCCGGCGGGTTGCGGCTGGTGCGCTGAGCCGATCCGAAGCCAGGAGCCAGGTGTTTCCTCCTGGTCTCCCATGCAGGTACAGGGCCCAAGGACCTGGGCCATCCTCCACTGTACTCCTGGGCCACAGCAGAGAGCTAGACTGGAAGAGGAGCAATTGGGACAGAATCTGGCGCCCCAACCGGGACTAGAACCCGGGGTGCTAGCGCCGCAGGCGGAGGATTAGCCTAGTGTGCCATGGTGCCGGCCCCTCCCCGGTCTTTTTGCTATTGTTGTGAGATTTTACCTATGTTATATATCGCACATGCTACTTTTGTTTTTAAATTAGATTTAAAGCATTTGTTTTTAAATTAGATTTAAGTGAAAGGAAATCATACATATTTATGCTTCCAGTTACTACTATTTCTTCTTTGTATCAATTCATGTTTCACCTGATATAACTTTACAAATATGTTACAGTGTCTGACTGCTACTGATGTGTTCTTTCCGTTTTTGTATGTCTGCCTATGTATTTATTTCATTTTCTTCTTCAAAATATATTTGCACTGAGTGTAGAATTTAAAGTTGGCAGTTCCTCTAGCACTGTACAGATGGTTTTTCTGTTGTCTTTCTGACAGCATTATTGACTAGAGATGATCTCTTACCATCCTTGGCTTTGCTTCTACTTACAGAAGTCAGATTTGCAAAACCTGGGGTCATTAGTTTGTTCACATCCTTTGTTTGTTGTCTGCTTGTATACACGGATTCACACAACTCCCTGAGAGCTGACCTGTGACTTGCCGATGCGCGAGTTCTTTTTGCATGGTCTAGTCTCTGTATTTCTTGTGTTTGATAGTTTCTATTGCGCTATCTTCAGGATTACTAACATTTGCTTCTGTAGAGTCTTGTCCGCCATTCCTTTATCTTAGCGCACGTGTCGTCACAGAAAGTGTGGTTTTTGTGAACACATAGGATAAAGTTATCAGATCTGTCAGGGTCCTTCTTTGCTGTTTATGGCATCTGTCAGTTTGGGCTGGTTTCTGTGATTGCCGCTTATCTTCATCATGGGTTGTTATTATTATTAATTATCCTTGAAAGCTTTTTGCATGCCTGGTACTTTTCACTGGGGTCGGACATGGTGAATTTTATCTTCCTGGGTGTCAGATATTCTTGTCTGCTTACATTTTTGAGCTTTCTTTTAGTTAAGGCTCTGGGAAACATTTTCCGTCTTGTTTTTCAAGATTTTCTGGTCCCTAGATAGCGCAGGGAGATGGGGAGCAGCCCCAACCCCCACCCCTGATCCTGCCGCCCATTGCTGCCTCTGGCCCTGCACTTTGAAAACTTTGTTTTGTGTTTTCTGTCCGTGCACCCGGTGTGGCGGACGAAAGGTCTGTGTGGAAACCATCTCTCTGACGTGGCTGGAAGCAGAATGGTGGCCCAATCTTACAGATCATTTGTGATCTTACTGTTGGGTTTTATGCTTGGACTCATTTACAGGAGAGGAAATCCATCTGAGGGACGTTACGTGGTATGAAGGACATGGTTTCAGACCTGGATCTTTTTTCTGTAGAGTGAACTCAGATTGTCAGGAAAATGAACTTGGGAAGGGGAGGCCGGCTTCCAGGTTGCTGCTGGTGGTCTCTCAGTCTTCCTCCTCCTCCTCCTTTTTTTTTTTTTTTGACACCCAATTGGAGCAAGGTCATGGTCATCCTCTGTCTGTCTTCAGAACAACAGCTTCTCTCCTTTGTTATTTTAGACATTGAATTGTAACTAAAACGGGTGTCTGTGTATTTTGACCTCTTTGGAGGATTAAATGGTGAGAAATTGCTATCTTACTGAGCAGTGGATAAGAAGGGCTTTTGTGCTGTAAGGAAACCACAGGGACATCTCTCTGCAGTGGTCACTCTGCCGTGCCACCTTGAGACAGAGTGTGACTGTGCCCTGTATTCCAGTGCCAGGTGCTCAGACTGGGGCAGGAGGTATGGGGGCTCACGTGCAGCCAAAGTGACACTTTTCAGAGTTACTTGTCTCCGGCCCTCGGTGACCTTGGCTATAAAACAGAGGTAAAAAAGCTCCCATCCCATCTGTTTTTCTGGGTTACTGGGAAGATCAAACGCAGTTATAGATTGATGTAGTAGGGAAAGGTGACACCTGACTCTAAGAAAGTTGTGATTTCAGGGTTTACTCTTAGGGGCCAGTGCCAGGGCGCAGCGGAGTTAACCGCTGCCTGTGACACTGGCATTCTATACACGTGCCAGCCAGTTCATGTCCTGGCTGCTCCACTTCCAATCTGCCTCCCTGCCAGTGCACCTGGGAAAGCAATGGAAGATGGCCCAAGGGCTTGGGAGACCCCGATGAAGCTCCTGGCTTCAGCCTGGTGCAGCCTTGGATATTGAGGCCTGCTGGGGGAATGAACCAGGGGATGGAAGATCTCTCTCTTTCTCTTTCACTTTCTTCTTTGCTCTCTCCTTCTCCCTCTCCGTCTCTGTGTGTCTTTCCCTGTAACTCCACCTTTAAAAAAGTAAAATAAATCTATAAAAAGTTATTTCCTATTAAAATTATGTTCTAAATAAAAAAGAGCTTTCTTCTTTTGACAAGGACATGCAGTATCATTTCACCTTTAGAAAGAGACCCGTGGTTATGAGAGTGGCACAGTGAGTTGAGCTGCTGCTTGGGATGCTGGCGTCCATAGCAGTGCCCGACTCCATCCTCACTACTCCTTTGCTTCCAACCCAGCTCTCTGCTCCTGTTCCTGGGAAGGCAGCAAATGAGGGCACAAGTGCTTGGGCTTCTGCCACCCCTGGCTTTGACCTGGCCCAGCTGTTGTGGGCATTTGGGGAGTGGACCAGTGGATGGAAGATCTCTGTGGCTTTCTCTGTCACTTTGTCTTTCAAATAAATGGATAAATCTTAAAAAAAAAAAACAAGAAGAAGAGGAGGAGGAAGAAGAAAGAGAGCACTGTGAGAGGCTATGAGAAATGGAACATACCTTTTTTTACAATAAAATCAGTTATTTATTTGAAAGGAAGAGATACAGATAAAGATAGACATAGAAGGGAGTCGGGGGGGGAGAGAGAGAGAGAGAGAGAGAGAGAGAGAGAGAGAGACAGGTAGACACATGGACAGACAGATGTGGGAGAGATTCCATCCACTGATTTGCTCTCTGGATATCTGTAGCAGTTAGAACACATCCAGGCTGAGGCTGTGAGCTGGGAGCTCAGCCCAGTTTTCTCGTGTAGGTGGGCGGGTACCCAGTTACTTGGGCCATAACCATTGCCTCCCAGAGTCTGCATTAGCATGGAAGCTGGAATCGGGAGCTGACTTGGGTGTTGGAACCAGGCACTCCAGTGCAGTGTGTGGTACTGTAAGTGCCAGACCAAATGCCTGCCCCTGCAGCATTCACTAGAGGAGTGGCCTGGGTGTAGTCTGCGGTCCCCAGGCTTGGGAGTTGGCCTGAAATGGGCTCCGTGCCTGACATTATCTATGCACTTGCACTTGTTTAGTTCCAAAACTCACAATTTGGCCCACAAAGGAATTGTGAGGGCACCTCCTACCCAAAGCTCTGCTGAAGTGCCTCTGGGTCCCTTGGGGCTACCTCTCTGTGTCCCTTGGGGCTACCTCTCTGTATCCCTTGGGGCTACCTCTCTGGGTCCCTTGGGGCTACCTCTCTGGGTCCCTTGGGTCTGCCTCTCTGGTTCCCTTGGGGCTACCTCTCTGGGTCCCTTGGTGCCAGCTTGCTGGGATACGAACCAGAGCCCGTATTGGAGGCTGGTGTTGGAGGCTGGTGTTGCAGGCAGTGGCCTTCCCTGCTGCGCCACAGCGCCAGCTCTGGAAATGCTACTTTCTCAGTGATTTGCAAACATTTGATTATTTTGTCTCCTTCTTCACTGAGAGACCAGAATCTTTAAGTTTTGCAGTGGTAGTTGGGAGACAGCTGGCTTCCACAACTGCTTTTCGACAGCTTTCCCCCTTTATGAATCCAAATTCCTCGAGGCGCAAGCCCAGATCGCACTGGATATTTAAACCCGTTTATTTTGTCAACTTGCTGATGAGTTGGAACTTTGAAGGTGATTTAAAAACAATTCGAAGTGTTTCAAAATAACTTCCATTGAACTTTAAAAATACTTAGAAAATACATTAAAAAGGCATTAGGGTTCCAGCAAAGACACACCATGTTCATTATAGAGTTTCATCATTGCAGTTTTTTTCCTCTGAAATTTTGTCTTCTAAGCTTAGAAAACACATTGAAAAGGTGTCAGTTCTTTTTGGTACAGGAACATGAGAAACGTCTTATTACAGTGCCATTCTCTCTGTTTCTTGTGTGGAATGAGACTCCCTTCACTCACTGGAAGAGTGTTTGGTGAGCGCCTGGGTCTGTTAGCCACTGTTCTGTGTGCTGGGGACCTCACAGGAAATGAGATATAAACCAGCCTGCACTCGGGGATCTCTCAGTCTTGTGCGGAAGGTTAAATAGTTGAAAAATTAATTAAGTAACATATACAAGAGAGCAGTGCATTCTAAGGAGAAAAACAATAAAACAGAGCCAAAGCCTAGGAAGGGATAGGGGTGGGACGTGCAGTGCCCCTGAGAAACGAGGGCTGCGTGTGGGGGGTGGGGCAGGGGTTCAGTGCTGAGTCCAGCGGAGAAGCAGCTGGGGGACTTGACGTGCCCACGTGGAGATGCCAAGTGGGCACGGCACCTTCGAGTCTGAGCTGAGAAACACGGCCAGGGCTGCAGGTGCACGCCAAGGAGCCACCGGCCTGCAGCTGGGCTGAGAGCCACAAGGCTTCGCGAGCTCGCCAGGCGTGACTGCAACGATGCAGGAAGCGGGAGCTGGGGCCTGGGGTCCTTCCTCTTCTGTTGAGTCCACCTGCCTTCCCGGGTTCTCCAAGGGGAGTTGGCCTTGCTGTCCTTGCTGGGGCCGGCAACCATGACTGCTTTCCCCACACAGCTTCTGGAGCAAGTCCACAGCCGGGAGCTGTTTGCCATGGGAAAGGTTATCAGCACATTTAAGAGGGCACGCGTGGGAAGTCCGGGCTTGTGTAAGCGTCCTGGCTGCTGGTGGAAAACCTCCCTGCTGTGCGGTGGGCGGGGCTTCTGTAGCCATGCGGGCTCTCCCCTATGTCAGGGCGATTTTTTTTTTTTTTACTTTAAAAATTTTTCAAAATTTAAAAGGCAGAGGTGGTGGAGGTGAAGGGAAGGGAGGGAGGGAGGGAGAGAGAAAACACAAATGAGAGAGGTTTGTCCGGGTGACTTGAGCCTCCACTATCTCAGCACCAAACGCTGTTGCCTGACTTGTGTCTTGTAGAAGGTCGAGGGAACCAGCCATCCTGGCTGTTTGCACTCATTACTATGTCTGTTAGCAGCGACAGGTGCCCTGGCCGGTGCCGCGGCTCACTAGGCTAATCCTCCGCCTAGCGGCGCCGGCACACGGGGTTCTAGTCCCGGTCGGGGCGCCGGATTCTGTCCCGGTTGCCCCTCTTCCAGGCCAGCTCTCTGCTGTGGCCAGGGAGTGCAGTGGAGGATGGCCCAAGTGCTTGGGCCCTGCACCCCATGGGAGACCAGGAGAAGCACCTGGCTCCTGCCATCGGATCAGCGCAGTGCACCGGCCGCAGCGCACCAGCCGTGGCGGCCATTGGAGGGTGAACCAACGGCAAAGGAAGACCTTTCTCTCTCTCTCTCAGTGTCCACTCTGCCTGACCAAACAAACAAACAAACAAGAAAACAGTGACAGGTGCCCTACTGTGCGTTCAGAATGGGCAGGTATGCTGGGAGAGGCGACAGTGCCAGTGCTTGGTTCCCACCCTTGAGAGATTATGGCACTGCTTGGTCTCCTCTGGCGGCAGGTACTGGCGGAAGTCCCCTTTGGCATTGCAGCAGTAGGCGTCCCTAAGTGCTGGCCACCGCCTCTCCTGCTGATGCCCCGTGTGGTCTAGAATCCGTCCTCAGGAAGCTGCCCACGACAGCAGTTTGTACTTGTGAACAGAGCTCTTTGGCCACCACCTATTGTGGTTTGCACCACATGGGTGCAGGGGAGTAGAGAGGGAAGCCAGTCTCTTTTTCACATGGCTGAGACCTAGGTCTGGAGCTGGGGTCAAGTGGCCGTTCTGCTGGTGATTCGGGGCAGGGCACTCCCCCTTCCGGAAGCTTCTTTCAGACAGACTTTGCATGGACAGGTGTTTCTGCGGTTGCAGCTTCTGTTCCCATCTGGGATGACGGAGCAGATTCTGAGGTTCATAGTTCTCCGACCAAACTTCTGCTCCTAAACCTCTTCCGAATCCACACCAGGCCGGGAATTCTGCAGATGGGCTGTGTCTGCAAAACCCATCAGAATCTCCTTGCTTTCCGTCTGGTATGGAGACTGGGTATGGAGATCCTGATCTGACAGAGGAGGCAGGCAAAGCCCTGAGTCCCGCAGCTCACGAGTGGCTGAGCTGGAAGCCGCAGCCCTGCTCTCCGACCTGCCCAGGAATCCAAGTCCGCTGCTAGGTGGACGGCTGCGCTGCACTGTGGCCACTGGAGCTTTGAAACTTTCTCAAAGGCGGCAGGGCTTGCTCTGGTTTAAGCTGAAAGCAAGGCGTGCAGGCCTCTGTTGTGTCCTCCAAGGGGTCTCCGTGGACCTCAGGGAATCCGAGACCCCGCCTGGGAAGCCTGGGACTGGAAAGCCTCCCTGGCTTGCAGCATCTCTGTCTCCTTGCCGGGGGCGGGGCAGCAGTATAAACTTGCAGCGTCAGCGCCCCCACCGCCAAGGGGACCACCTCCCTCGCAGAGGATGCTGCCGTGGGTCCTGGCTCCACAAATCCCAGTAATTAGAAAGCCATTCTTCTAGGCTGTTTGGAAGCTGCCAGGGCTGCTGCTTGTGAAGTCATTTGGAGCCTGCACTGTGCAGGCCCTCGGGAGACATTCGTCTCTGGCCTGCGTGCGAAGGCTTCTCTCGCCATATGGACACTGTGGGTGCAGAACCCACTGTGGCTTCCTGACTTACCGGAGTCTGGAGAACTCAGAGCAAAACTCGGGGTGCGGTCCCCAGCATTTCCTTCATTCACATTGCTCGTGGTGCCAGCTCACTCTCTTTTGTTTCGTCTTTCTTGGTTTTAACATAGTTGGTTTTGTGTGGCGTGTGTGTCTTTGGAAGCCTTTTGGAGCAGGGTGTGCTATCCATGAAGAAATATTAGCTTCTTTCTAGAAGAAGCCCCTGCAAATGCCTGAATTAGTACTGAGCTCTCTTCCTTAGCTCAGTCATGGATGAGTGAGGTTTTTTTTTTTTATTGCTTTTGATGGTATTTTTAAAATTCACCGTGAAAGTACAGTCCAATTTTTTTTAAAAGATTAATTAATTTGAAAGGCAGCATGACTGAGAGGGAGAGAGAAAGAGAGAGAGCAAGAGAGAGAGAGTGAGAGCGAGCGAACGAGAGAGAGAGAGAGAGAGAGAGAGGGATCTTCTATCCATTGATTCACTCCCCAGGTGGCTACAGTGGCTGGGGCTGGGCGAAACCAAAGCCAGGAGCCTGGAACTCCATCCAGGTCTCCCACATGGGTGCAGGGGCGCAGACACTGGGGCCATCTGCTGCTGCTTTCCTAGGCACATTGGCAGGGAGCCGAATTGGAAGTGGAGCAGCCAGGACTTGAACCGGCTCTCCCATGGGGTGCTGTATCGAGGAGCAGTGGGTTAAGCCACAGCACAGGCTCATCTTGCTAGAGATGAATGGAAGTGGGAGTGCACACAGCTCTGCAGGCTGTCCCGCTGTAGCCTGGCCGGGGGAGCGCAGGCGTCATCACCGCAGAGGGAGGGGTGAGGCGAGTCGGGAGAAAAGCCGTCTCAGGAAGAGAACTCCCCAGAGCTGCGTCCCTGTGTTGTGTGGCATCTACGTTTTATCTTCTAAACCAAACTGCAGATTTGTGGGCTTTCATCTCCACGTGACAGGTAGGGAAACTGGCATTCCAGGAGCCCCGAGGAGGGATGCGTTACGTGGTGGCTGGATGTGTATTCCCACACCGCGCACATCCTCCCTCTGCTGGGGACAGCAGCTCTCTGGCTGATCCTGGTGTCTGCAAATGTAGCACATTGTTCCGAGGAGCACCTGTCCCACTGCCTGCCTGCTCAACACCTTTCCATGGCTCGACCTCACCCTCGCCCCCCGCTGCACTGTCTGGCCTCTGCCGGCCTCTCCAGCCACATCTCCCACCACACTCCTTTGTTCCTCTCGTCCACCACAGTGGATGGCAGGCGTCCGAGTCACCTGCAATGCTTGGCCAGACACAGGCCGGTGCACCCTACCACCCAGAGAGTCCGACTCGGCCCATCTGGGGTGGGGCCTGACAGGTGTGTTTCGGGAGCTGTGTTTGGGGACTGGCAGCTGCACTGTGGCGAGCCCTGCCTCCCGCGGTTTTGCCCTGCATTGGGTCTTTGTGTCGTGGTCAGCAGCTTCTTTTGAAGGAACCAGATGGTAAGTATTTTTGGCTCTGCAGTCCGTTTGTTTGGTCTCTGTCTCCGTTACTCGGTTCTGCCTACTCAGCATTACCACTGATAGTGACATCAGCATATGCAGTGTGGAATGAGTGTGGTTGTATTCCAATAAAACTTTATTTACAAAAAGAGGTGACGGATGGGGTTGTTTGTGGTGACCAGAGCGTGCCTGCTGGTTTGGGATGTGCCGGGCTCCCTCTGTGGGTGGATTCGTGCAATGCCATTTTGCTCTGCGATTGGAATCACCCTCACCTCATCTGCACATGTAGCTGTCTCATGTCTTGAGTCTTCTCTCCTTGTGTTTGTCACCTTCTCCCTCCACCTGTCTGAACACCTGCCAGTCACCCATCCGACCACATCCACCACGTGCCTCCTGAGTGTTGAGCATGGTTGTAAGAAGAGGGGGAAAAGCGGGTGAGATTCTCACCCAGGAGGGCCTCCTTTTCAGTCAGGATAGTGTAAGATAAAATTTCAAATTAAATAAAACCCGTTAGAGAGTATTATAAACATGCAGGGTTGCAGGGTGAGCGTTGACGCTGATGGGTGATTGGCAGGGCTCGGTTCGCATTTGTGGGGCTGTGGGGCTCACACAGTTCTCCATCTCCTGAAGCTCTGTGGGCAGCACTGCAGGGCTCGACTGACCACCGTTCCCTTATCCCCGTGCCTGGAGCCCAGCGGACGGTACTCAGTAAGCGAGGTGGAATATTCTAGATTTCAGTAGTGATCTGTAGAACCATTTGGTTTACTCTTGGGTCAAACACATGCAATCGGGCCAGTGTTCTCCTTCACGGATTCTGAGACCTAGGGCGTTTGTTTATGAATTTTCATTGCTGAAATATTTACCGAGCACCTGCTGGGTGCTGGTCAGGGAGTGACGGGATTGTTGGAACCTAGAAAATGTCCTTGCCTTCTGGGGGTTGACCTAGGCGAGGGTGGAGGCGCGGTGGGCATAACCCAACATAGACAGAAGGTCCCTGACTTAGGACGGCTTGGGTTCCCCAGGCTGTACCCACACGGAGCAGAACTTGTCTTGTCCATTTCATGTTCTCCTCCCTGCTGTCTGGCGTAGGGGATGGATGGCCAAGACCCCTGTGTTCACCCTGGACCTCATGGAAGAGGCCGCCCCGCAGCAGTGGTGCAGTGCGAGGCCGGGCGTGGCAGAGCCCAGCCCGCAGGACATACCGAGCTGCTGTGTGTGCCCTGGCTGGCTTGCCCTTCTCTGGAAGTTTCAGGACGGAATAAAACCCTCTGGGTCGTAAGCCTCTTGTAATCTGGGGTTGAGGTCGTAGGCGGTGAAGCCCAAGTATAACAACTGCTGCTGGGTTTTGTGGAGTCACTGAGATCTTAGAAAACTGAGACCAAATCCAGGTGTTTCGTGTTTGGACTCTAAATCTAAACACAGTGAGAAGGAGGACTGTGTGGGGCTGTGTTTCAAAATGAAGTTTCTTCTATTGTTTTTTTATGACACAGCAATGCCTGCTCAGGCAGGTACACCAAAGAGAAAATGGAAATGCAACCATCAGCCTCCCCACCTAGAAAGAATCTGTTAATACATGGTGTATTAACTGTCATTCACATCTAGACGAGGCCAGTGTTTTGCAAACAGTTTCATAACTTGATTTTTAAAAGCTCGATGTGTTGTAAACAGCTTTGCACACCAAGGAGCATTTTTGTTTTCAGGTTTTTCATGGATTCATGACTTCCGGGGTGTGACTGTGTCGTAATTTACTGAACCACATCCCCACAGCTGGAAATCTGGGTGGGTAACACGGTGAAGGACACCTTTGTTTGTACATCTTGGTGCTGGCTTTGAACTCTGTCCTGATGCGAGGCCCTGGGTGAGCAAGGTTGTGAACACTTGAGAGCTGGACCTGTTTCCAAATTAGGAGTAGGGTCAGGGCTGCCTGGCATGGGGCTGCTGATTGGCCAGGCTGGGCTGTGGCCCTCACACCTTGCTGGTGGCACCCAGGCCTGCTAAACTTAGAGTCAGCACCCAAAGGAAAATACGGGTGTGGCTCCTCAGCAGAGGGGAAGGGCTCTCCAGGTGGGCATGACTTCAAAACTTCCTTCTGTTGAATTCTGGAATGTCTTCTTTATATTCCATTTGTCTTCTACTTACATGTCCTCCCCTTTGTAGTCTGCGTGCTTCTTCTTCTTCTTTTTTTTTTTTTTTTTTTTTTTTGACAGGCAGAGTGGACAGTGAGAGAGAGAGACAGAGAGAAAGAGAAAGGTCTTCCTTTGCCGTTGGTTCACCCTCCAATGGCCGCCGCGGCCGGTGCACTGCACTGATCCGATGGCAGGAGCCAGGTACTTATCCTGGTCTCCCATGGGGTGCAGGACCCAAGGACTTGGGCCATCCTCCACTGCACTCCCGGGCCACAGCAGAGAGCTGGCCTGGAAGAGGGGTAACTGGGACAGAATCTGGCGCCCCGACCGGGACTAGAACCTGGTGTGCCGGCACCGCAAGGCGGAGGATTAGCCTAGTGAGCCGCGGCGTCAGCCTGCATGCTTCTTGACAGCACGGTGTGTGTGCGTGTGCGTGTGCATGTGTGCATGCTCTTCCTCCTTATGGCCTAGTGCTGAGCACGGAGCCTTGAGCCTATATGGCGGAGGAGCCACCTTGTCCACGGGACCCTTCCCAGCTCCTCACCAGCCCTCTCCATTCTACTGCCTCCCTCTGAAGGCTGACCCCAGTGGGATCTTGTGTCCTTTGGAGCCCTGCTGGGTTTGTCCAATATACAGCTCTGGTCCAGAAATACAGGAAAACAAGAGGGAGATTGAAGGGCGAGATCCAGGTCTTCTTCCTTTGCCCCTTCCCTGTGAGTTGCTTTGGGCAACTCCTCCCTGGCAGTGGCCGTGGCTCATTCAACATTTGCCACTGTTGGACACCGTCCATCCAGGATTCGGGAGCTGTCCCCTCGCATGCCTCTGGCTTGGGGCACTAGTGGCTTCCTTGCTGCTGGTCCCAGAGCTGCCACTACCCATGTGGCTGCCTGATCCTGCTCCTGGTAACCAGCCCTCTGTGAGGGAATCCTCCAAGGAGTATTACTATAGACTGTGTCTTCTGTGTGCTGCTGAGACCCCAACTGATACACTTAACGCCTAACAAAGCAGTGTTCAGTACCCTTTCAGAAATGCTTTTTACCCAAAACAGGGCATATCCGTACTTTCTATTATATAAAATCCTCCAGTGATATGTTTCAAGATGGATGACTTAAACCCCTATTAAGCCTTGTCAAGAAAAATAAGAAATCGAGGGACACATCTGATGATTTATATTCTTGGTTTAGACCTTCATGGAGGGGGTAAGTGGGGGGTTTCCCCACTGGCATTCCTGGTGCGAACAACCCTAGCCCCATACAGAATCCCAGGGACATGTGTATTTGTGAAGAGGGGCAGTGGGTTAATTTATTTTCCAAGTAAATTTTTCAAAATTATAATGCCATAAATTAAAGGCACTGTGAGTTATATTGTGAGCCACATAAATTTGTTTCAGTCTTGACGCGTGTAAATTATACCCTGGTATTTAGAAAGAGAAATATTCCCTGTGGCCATTGATGGGCCCTCATCCTGCAGTTTATAAATCAAAGATACAATTTGAGAATAAAACACTTTTTATGAAATAGAATGTCAAGAGCTCCTTGTTAAATTTGCTGTAGCAATTAAGTTCTCAGGTGAGAAAATGCCTCTTTTGTAGTGTTTTATTAGCTGTGCCACTTGGTGCTCCGTTTATAGGAGCCACTCTTCAAAGTAAGTACACATTAGGATGACTTTTCACCCCCATTTAAATGAAAAGCTGGGGACAAGAAATTGGTCGCTGTCCACTTGGCTGGAGAGCAGTGGAGACGGGATCTTTGCCAGTTGGCAGAGAGGGAAGGGAGGGGAGGGGAGAGGAAGGAAGAGGATGCTGGGAAGAGGCGAGGTGGCGTCCCCAGAGGCAGCGTGGCAGTGGGGGCAGTGGCATTTTCTCCTGCACTGTGATGCTGGCTCTTGCTTCCACCCAAGTTTCAGAATCTGATTCAGTCTGGTCACCATTTAGGGGTAACGATGGGAAAGTCAGGTTTGGGTTTTTCAAAGCAGGATACAAGGTATGTGAGAGAGGAGAGAGACGGGCGGGGACCCAGCCGGGCTGCTGGGGGTGTGACTGCCTGTGGCTTCTGTCCTCACGCCCAGGAAATACTCCCACGGGCCAGGATGCTTTCCTCGGGAATAAGGAGCTCTAGAGGTGGACTCGGGCAGCTCGAAAGCCAGCGTCCGGCTGTGCACCCCGGTGACCTGTGGGCCGTCCTGTTTCTGCCTGTTGACTGGTGATGCTCAGATGCGCAGGGTGAGTGTGAGGTTCGGGGGGTGGCCTTCCCAGCGAAGATGTCGGTGTCCTCCCACGCCCTCCAGGAGCTCATGTCCAGTGGGACCCTTGGCTTCATTTCAGCTTCATTTCTCCCTGTAGGTCAAGAGAATGAGCCCAGCGGGACCCGTGGGGCCTTTTAACCACAGGCGTTCAGCAAGAGCAGGCGGGGGCGCGTTGGGCTGTGTCTGGTTGTTTGGGGAAGACAAGGGAAAGCAGGGCTTGGCTCTGGATCGCATGCTGTCGGGCAGGGGGCAACTCCAAGCACGGACGTCTTTGTAAATCTGGTGTGGAAGGAGGAGAGATGAGAAGGAGCCTAAAGCTGCACAGGGTCACGACGCTGCAGTCACTCACGCTGGTCAGCAGGGGGCCGTCTGGGCATTTCTGTCCCGGACACTGTCCCTGAGTTGTCTGTGTGCAGAGGGGGCTCGTGTGCTCCGTCGTGGTCACGGAGAGGCCTCGACTGATGCTGCCGCTTTGGGACATGGCTCACATGCAGCAGGAGAACCTCCAGGCCCGGCAGGAGTGCCAGGCCGGGTGCTGGTGGCCTCCTCCCCTGCAACTTGGAGAAGCGGCTGCTTTGTATTTGTGACTGCAGACACGGAGCTGATGCTTCCTGGTGTGTGTGTTGTGTGTGCTTGGGCCTCCGTCGTGCAAGTGGCCACCATTCACCCATGAAAGCACATCTTTTAATCGAGACAGCATTGTGGATCCGTGGCCACACCAGAGATATCCCAGTGTCCTCAGAGAACTTCTCTGTTTCCTCAGGAAAGTGCCCACCCACACACCTGTTGGGAGAGATGCTGTTTGTGTGTGCTGGACTTCTCTGGTCATTTATGACAGCCGAGTGCTTCGGGGCTGGGCCCTGAACTCAGAGTCAGCCAATACACAGGCTAAAGGGCAACCTCGGGCCGTGTGGTTGGCTTGGACCCATCAGGTCACTCTCCCAGAATTGGACAACAAGAGCTGGAACTGGCTAACGATGAGACACACGAGGCACTGGCATTGTTAGCTTCTTATAACAAAGAGAAACAGGAGGCTGGCGCTGTGGCACAGTGCGTAGAGCCGCTGCCATGCTGCGGGCCTCCCACATGGGTGCCGGTTTGTGCTCCGGTTGCTCCACTTCTGACCCAGCTCCCTGCTAATGGCCTGGGAAAAATGGCAGAGGGTGGCCCAAGTGCTTGGGCCCCTGCCACCCATGTGGGAGACCCAGATGGAGCTCCTGACTCCTAGCTTCGTCCTGGCCCAGCCCTGGCCATTGCGGCCATCTGGGGAGTGAACCAGTGGATGGAAGATCTCTCTCTCTCTCTCTCCCCCTCCCTCTCTGTAACTCTGAATCTACAATAATAAATAATTCTTCAAGGAATAATAAAAAAAGCAACAGATGAGAAGGGGAGAGCTCAATGGACAGAGCAGAATGGGAGCCTGGGGACAAACGGTGGCTTCCTAGCCGAAGGACTGCTGTGGGTGTAAGAGAAATGCAGTGCCCCCTACAGGCTGCCATGAGATCCCAGGATGGGTGTCAGGTGGCACAGGAAGTGAGCCACATGACAAACTTCAGGGGGTGCCCTCGTGGACACACCCTATGCACGTTGGTCGCATTTGGGGCGAGGCCACCTTCCCAGACAATGTGCAAGCATCTGGACTTGAGGAGCACTAGAAGGGTCCCCTGAGCTTCCCTGTTGCCTCACCCCACTCTCCTCCTTGCCTTCTGCCAAGCTCATATGAGTTTGCAGATGTTAAATGCTCACACAGCACTCGGTACACCAACTAGACAGACGGTTCCTACAAAGACATGGAAAGACCCCTGGTTCTGACTCATTTATGCTGGGCTTCTACTCCAGTGGGAGTCGTGAGTCATGGCACCCCTAGATTTAACTTAAAACAGCAACCAGAGACATGAGTGACAGTCCTGGATTGATATTGCCTGGGCTGATACAAATGAAAAATATCTTATACTGGCTTGCAACATGCGTGAGTCCAGTTACCAGCCACAGCAGCTCCTTGCACGGATGCCAACACTGATGTTTTCCAGCCCAGTTTTCCAGATCTGGAACCCCAGACTCAGAGCAGCTGAAGGACACGCAGGGATTTCGGCCTGTAGGGGGCACTGTGAGGGCTGGGCACTTCGCCCCAGGGAGGAGAGTGTGCCAAGGCAGGGTCAGCTTTCCCAACATCCCCACGCCCAGGAACTGGCAGATGTATTAAGGACACTCTCTTCACTGGGCTAAGGGTGCCGTTCCTCTCTGTCCAGGCTTAACATCACCGCGGACTGCACCCCCACCCTTGCTGTGCACCTGTGTCTGCAGGTGCTGGGGAGGGTGGCGGTGTGAGCCTGGGAGCTCCTTCCTGTAATCAAAGCAGCCCCCACGGTGCAGAGACAGAGACAGGGGAAGGATGGTAGTGTGGTCGTGTGCACTGCAATAGGGTGGCTTGATGGGAAGAGTTTTCTGGAAAGCTTAGAAAATGTGAAGTCCTATATATTCCAGAGAGCCCTCAAAAGGCGTGGGTTCCAGTACATGGAGGCCCGTGGCTGCGGCTGAGCACAGCGAGGTGGTGCAGGGTTTGGGAGCAGGCTGCTTGCCAACCACGGCCAGCAGCTGGTCCAGTCTCACCGCTGCCCGTTAGGTGGAAGGGGAGCAGCTTCTAACAGAATGTCTCTTCAATAAACTTCAAGTGCAGTGAGCACTCTCACTTTCTAAGCTCTCTCATGTTCTGAATCCAACCTCAGGCAGACTCCTAAAGCCGTCCTACTCAAGGCATGTGTTTTTATCAAAGTATTTTCACTCCCATTAAAAGAAGTCCGTTACTACTTGGATTTTTGTGCATTTTTCCACTTAAGGCCTCAAGAACTTAAGTGTAAGATAAATTTTTGATTGCTTCCTTATGAACCCAATGCCCAGTTCTTGTATACTCGTTGTTGTATTTAAGCACACACACACACACACACACACACACACAGAATTTCTATTAGAATAGAATATGTATTATATTTTAACATTCGTAAGGCACATGAAGCATGGCCTTATACCTGGTCTGGTTGGAACTACAGAGAATCCGATGGCTGCCTGTCTGTTAAGGGCCTGTCTTTGTATCGGTGGGACGTGAATTTTAAGTCATGGGGTGTGGCTACTAAGAAAACATTTCTGAGGATATTTTTTTCCTAGAAAAAGTTATTTGAAAATTTCCAAATTTTTCCTGATATATTAATTTCCTCCTGTTTTTGTGGTGCCACAAACCAAGACTTTGCTGTTTCCTTGTGTGTGTGATGCGTGACCTTGCTCGTATCCGTCAGGGTAGAGAGGAACCTGCCCGAGTATTTTTGACTGACTTCACAGTAATGTCAGAACCTGGGCTGCATTTACCTAAGTATCCATTTACGTGCGTGAGTTGCCCCTTCTAGCCTGGTTTATAATCTTTTTTTTTAAGGTTTTATTTATTTATTTGAAAGAGTTACAGAGAGGCAGAGACAGAGGCAGAGACAGAGACAGAGAGAGAGGTCTTCTGTCTGCTGCTTCACTCCCTAGTTGGCTGCAACAATTGGAGCTGCACCCATCCAAAGCCAGGAGTCAGGAGCTTCCTCCAGGTCTCCCACACGGGTACAGGGGCCCAAAGACTTGGGCCACCTTCTATAGCTTCCACAGACCATAGCAGAGAGCTGGATCAGAAGTGGAGCAGCTGGGACTCAAACCAGCACCCATACGGGATGCCGGCGCTGCAGACGGCGGCTTTACCCGCTATGCCACAGCATCGGCCCCAGTCATTCATCTTTATTTCATGAAATCAAGCCAGGGAGTTAAATGGCACCTCTGTGATATTAACAGTGTAGATTCAGTTCCATTGATCGCTGTGGTCTTTTTTTTTTTTTTTTTTTTTTTTTATAAGCGTGTCTTTATCTGGCCACCGTGACCTTCTGTTCAGCCTGCTATCATCGGAGGAACAGCCTGTGTTCATCTTTGGAACTTTCCCTCTCTGTGGCCCACCGTGAATTGCTCATTGTTCAGGCCTTCACTTTGCTGCCGTAGACGTGTAGAAGGTTTTTTTTTTTGCTAGTCTCAGTGCACTTGCAGAACACAATAGCCATTGTTAGCTCCTCGCTGTTGCGTGTGGAACAGACAGAAGCTCTCGGGGCAGTGTGTGCTCTGTCCCCCAGCCGTCACTCAGGGGACCCCTTTCCTGTGGTTTCACAACAGCGAGGGAGGCTGGAGCTGGATGGAAGCTTCCAAGGAGAGATCAGCAAAACTGAGCTTTGGTGAGACCCTCTGCCCTGGTGGAATGAGCATGAGGCTTGGCAAAAGTCTGCCCTGATGGCCGGTGTCTGGTTGGACATGGCTGCAGTGGGCTGTGCGTTGTGGACAGCATCAGTGTGCGGTGTGGACGGTCTTGGTGTTGTGTGGCCCTGCTTTGGAGAACTTCCCATGATGTGGATCTGCTCTGTCCAAGATGGGAGGCGGACACTCGCTTTCCCAGTGTGCCTTGCTGCTAGGTGCAGTCACGTGAGTTGGGCTTCACCATTAAGATGTGAGCACGGGGGAGATTCTGATGTGGAGGCACAGGAGGGAGCAGCTGGGGTGCAAGGGGTGTTTCTGGTGATGGTGGTGGTGGAGGCGCCTGCGTCTGGGGGACAGCTGATGGGGCAGTGGCTGCCCTTGAACAGCGCCTGATGTTGAACGGACCTGCAGGGTCTGTGTCCAGGAGCAGTGGAAGCTCTGCTGGGGCAGTTCTCCAGTGTGGCTTGGAGTCGTCCAGTGCTGCTCAGCCACCCTGGACGTCTCGACCTGCCAAGTGTCCTCCCCTACGCTCTGCTGTTTCCAAATGATGCTCAGTCCAGCGTGGATGGGAGTTCTTTCGTCACTGGGTGAGTGTGATTCTGTAATGGAAAAACGCGTAACGCTGTTGATGTGAGAAGAGTCTAAGCAAGCTCCCGTGGAGTTATCAAGTCATGAACTTGGACATATGTCCAACCGATGATACCAATTCTAACAAAGTCTTTTCACCTGGAGCCAGCACTTTTAAAAATATTGTAGAGACAGAGATAACAGACAGGTAGAGAGGTCCCATCTGCTTGTTCACTTCCCAAATGCCTGTAACTGCTGGGGCTGGGCCATGCGGAAGCCAGGAGTAGGAATTCTGCCCAGGTGTCCTGTGCACATGGCAGGGGCCCAACTCCTTAAGCTATGGTTGCTGTCTCCCGCGGTCTGCATTAGCAGGAAGCTTGAGTGAGAATCTGGAGACAGGGACTCAGCTCAGCTACTCTGATACTGGGGTGCCGGCGCCTTAATCAGAGTTTCAGGCTCTGGGCTGATGCCTCCCCCTGGGCACAACCCTTTCACCTTTAGTCTGACTGTGGACTCTTGGGGACCAGGCTTTTCCTGGGTTCTGTCCTGGATCTGCCAGGTTTTTGATTGCTACTGGCCGTCCATGCCTAGAGACAGACAAGTTAGGCGAGGACACTGGGCCATGCTGCCTCTGTGCAAAGTTCGTTTTTCTGGACGATGAGACTTCCTGACTCTCACAACCAGTGCTGCTGCTGTCACCATGTTTGTCCCCTTGGCTCAAGGCTCTGGAATCTTGGAACACCTGCGGTGTGTCAGTGGCAGATGGAGCCTCAGGCTGCACCGCTCGGCTGTGCTGGGATCTGTGACCCGGTGCTGACTGGCGACGCCGCGTGCCGACCTGCGCTCTGTCTCTGAGCCGCCCACGGGCCGCCTTCCTGGGCCTCTTTCTTTTGTGCATTTTCTGCCGGTGTGTGATTACCAGCACCTGGAAGGCGGGAGCTCTGCCTTGGCCCTTGTTTGGTTTGCAGGTCAAGAACGGTTGTGGCCACCGTCTTGGGACTGAGGGAGGTGTCCCAGGCCCTGCTGCCCCCAGGGGTCCCGGTCTTGGCTGCACGGACTCAGACATTCTGGCACTGTCTGCCGCCTCTCTGCTCTTGCTTGTTTCTTGGCCACATTGTTCAGGAACCAGACCTACTGGTCTCTGAGTGAGGCCAGGTTGTATGTCCGGTGTCACATCTGCTCTATGAGAAATCCCGCTCATGGATGGCCTTTTGGCTAAAGGTTCTTTGTGTGTTTAGATGGCTCCTTTGTCCTTGTGGGACATGTATCCTTGTGTGGGTCCCTAAAGAACAACAGGCTCTTTGTATAAATGATTTTTCCCCAATTTCCTCCTTTTCCAAATAGATCCCGTTTCTTCTCTGGCTGTGAGGCACTGGACACAGCCGCTGCTCTTAGTAGAATAAAGTCACACTGCATTTTAAACAGTTGCAGTCCCGACAAGCAACATAATTAAACCCAAGGCTTTAAGTCCTGTGAATTTCACCTGTCTGTTCTGAGAGGCTGCATCTGTGTAAAGTGCAGAGAGTTGCATGGAAAGTAAAATATTGATTCCACTACTCAGCTCTGCAAGTACAAGTGTCTGAGTAGTCAGGACGATGCCCAAACCCGGGTATTAAAATGTGAGGGCGAGAAAGGACCTGAAGACTTTTCTCCCAAAGGACTTGTGTCCTGGATTCATAAAGAACTCATGCAACTTAAAAATCAGGAGCGATATTACTGGGTAGAAATACATTAAACATTCAAACAGATGCTTCGGGACGAAGATAAGCCCAGTGGAACGAGGGCAGACGTGAACAAATGGCCAGGATAATTATTCATTAGGGAAATGCAAGCTAAACTATAGTTTGGTAACAACATACGCATTAAAATAGCCTGAAGTAAGTAGACTGGGCGTGCTTGGCCGTGCTCAGTGGTGAGGGGGCTACAAGGGAGCTAGAACTCCCAGCGACTCCCAGGAGGGCGCAGAAGGATTGACCACTTGAGCGAATGTTTGCCACTGCTTTATAACAAAAAGAATTAAGTGCACACCTGCCATGTGACCCAGCCATTCCACTCCTGGATGCTAAACCAGGAGCAGTGGAAACTTAGGTCCACACAGACACTTAGACCCATGTTGTCCTGGCGTCTTTGTTTCTGCTAGCCTGGGTAGCGGTCATCGGGTCATCCATTAGCCCAAGGTGGTAACACTTACTCATACAGTGCAAAACTACTTGGCAGTAAGTGGATGGCTTTGGAAATCAGTGACCTGAGTGAAAGGAGGCAGACCAGAGGCTGTGCAAGGTGTGACTTCTTAGAAGCAAAACTCTGGGGACATGCAGGTCAATCTGTCACTACAGAAGAGAGACTGGTGGTTGCCTGGGGACAGTGGCAGGTGGAGAGATGAGGTGCAAGGGGCCCAGGGAAGCTTCTATTATTATTTTCTTTACTGTTTGTATTAGTCTCATGCAGATCACATTTAGCGTCTTTTCCTCTAAGTAGATAATTTCTGAAAATCCACTTCCTGTCTACATTATCCTTGTGTGAGAGAATTACTTGGGCGTTTACTTTTCTTCATGTTTATTGAGTTACTTCTGCCACCCACGGTCAGTAGAGGAGCGACTTGTGTGTGTTTCCTTTCACTCAACCACACTCTGTGTGCCCATTCACTCTGGATATACTTCATATATATATTTCCTTATAAATGACCCAGAAATTCAATAAAAGTGATGTAGTGAAGAAAAACAGCTTTGTCTGCCCCACAGGAGTCCCCCAATAAAATTATAGCTTTAATTTCCAGCCTGACCTTTCCTCTAATTTGTTTGAAATTTCATGATTTCAAAGGAAATGAATTGCTCACTGAGGAATGAACCGACTCCGTTCCCATGGGGGATTTTGAAAACTGAAGCCCTGAGTCCAATAATCAGGTGGCAGAAGCAACGATGTTGTTTGCTGTCCCTTTCTGTCCCCCTAGAGCTTGGGGCCGGTCATGTGGTCCAACAGTCGTCATTTTCATGCCACTCTGATTGTAAAGGGGACTTGGTACTGCTCAGTGTTTCCTCACGCTTTGCTATATTTATAGATCACGGTGGGGTCTTTTACCAGGCAGGTTCTGCTTTGACTGGCCTGGCATGGGGCCTGAGGTCGGCACTGCTCAGCCACTCAACAGTTGATGCCCGGTGCTGGCCACAAGGGCCTTGCTATCGCCCACATAGACAGAGACCTTGTACCAGTTGAGTTTGCTCTTAAGATAAATCTGTCTCTGTCAAGGACAAGGTAGAAACTCACCTTCAGAGATACTTAAGTTGGAACATGGGAAAGACCGGCCATTCCTCTAGTCTTTCTTGTCCAGAGGTGACCGTGCCCCGTGCTGTCTGATGAAGAGCAAGGCAGTGGAGAGAGGGCGCTGGAGCCTGCACCCTGAGCTGGGTGTGAGCCCTAGGAGTGTGCTGAGTAGCAGAGGGAACAGTAGCCCCAGGTTTCCAACCCTCCCTGCAGTACCTCTGCAGCGAAGCACAGTGATCCCATCGGTAGCCTCTGGGCTTGGCTGTGCAACTGGACTGCCTTTAGAAAGTGGGATGGAGGTGGCTAGCACACACAGAGGTTCCCTTTGGGCTTGTGTGCCTTGGGGGCAAGGTGCTCAGCTGGACCCCCTGTTCAGGCAGTAGTGACAGGAACACCCCGTGTAGGTCGGCTCACCCACGTCCAGTCTCAGCCAATCAAGAAAGATAAGAAAGATGTTACTTAAGTTTGCACCAGTTTGTTACATAGAAAGAGCTGCATGACTCACTGGAGTAGGATGGCTGATGCTAGCAGTACATGTGAGATTCTGGGCTGGCTCAAGAGGTGGGCATCAGAAAAGTCAAGGACAGATAGAGGAGGTCAAAGTAGGCGCTGGGGGAGGCAGCCCAGGCCAAGGCCGCTGTGGGCTTTAAAATGTTTCTGGTGCACACTTGACGGCTGGGGGAGAAGTCATGAAGCTGAGCTGTGCGTGGACAGAAGGGCTTTGCTTCGTGCCACACGAGACCAGGTCTCCCACAGCTGATTCTGCCATGGGAGGGTGGGAAGAGAACAAGGCTGAGCAATATTTGTCTTTGTGTCAGTGCGCTTGGGGGGCAGGGCTGGCACTGCGGCGTAGTGGGTTAAGCCACCACCTGCGACACTGGCATCCTGGTGGGTGCCACTTTGAGTGCCTGTCATTCCACTTCTCATCCAGCTTCCTGCTAATGTGCCTGGGAAAGCAGCAGAAGACAGCCCAAGTGTTTGGGCCCCTGCACCCATGTGGGAGACCCAGATGAAGCTCCTGGCTCTTGGCTTCAGCCTGGCGCAACCCTGGCCATTGCAGCCATTTGGGGAGTGAACCAGCAGATGGAAGATATCTCTCTCTCTCTCTCTCTCTCTCTCTCTCTCTCTCTCTATCTATCTATATATATATATTTATAAAACCCTTTCTTTCAAATCAGTCAATAAATTTTGCAAGAACGCTCAGCGCTCCTGACCCGTGTGACTGTGAGGAACTCAGGCTGGGTGTTTTCCACGAGCCGACGGCAAGGATGCTCTACTGCTCTGGAAACCATGCCATTTGGAACGAACTCAGAATGACTTAGACAAGTGCCGGCTGCAATTCTGCTTCCAGGAAACCTTGGGTAAATAGCAAGCAGGGGGAGAACGGCAAAGCCACATTGTTTGCGTTTTCTGCAACACCCTCACTCTTACCGGCAGCCAGAGGCAGTGTGCCCTGAATGTGAGCAGGCGTGGAAGGTACCTGCGCTGCCCCAGTGGGCTCCACCCCTCTCCCCAGGGCCTTCCTCAGTGGGAGAGAGCTTGGCTTTAGCTGTAACAAGCACTCTCATGTATCCCTTTTGCATTGCTTTCTCATCACTACGGGGAAATGTGAATTCTGCCTCCGTGTGCAGTGGAAATTGCAAAGCCTCCCAACTGTTGGTTTTCTCCGAGCCTCTTCCGTCTCAGGGTCTCCGTGGAGCTCATAAGCTGAAAGTGTTCTTTCCAAATGAGCTAGTTGGTAATCACCCTCCACATGACTGTTTCAGATGATTATTATTGTTTCACCTTAATCTAAAGTGATTTATTTGCCAGCAGAAGACAGTCTGCCCAGGAAAGCGCGTGTTAACTGCCTCGTGGCTCATTAGGGTCCATGGGCAACTGGAGACTGGGAAATGCCAGCGCTCACCTCCGGTTCTGCACATTTTAAGCAAATGAGGAGGAGCTGAATTTCCGTTCTTGGAGAGAAAGGGGGCTGCTGGCGCTGAGTGCTTGGAGTGGGCTGTGTCCTGTGCGTTTCGGGAAGATAAGGAATAGGAGGCGAGAGTGAGACCTGAGTGTGTGTCTCCCCCCTCCCCCTGCTCCAGGCTTCAGGGTTAGGACTGGCTTCCCACGGGCTGGGAGCTCTCTCCTGAGTTCCCTCCGCATCCCCGGCACCAGCTTTTGTTCCGATCCGGCTTTTGTTGGAGCAGGCAGCATCTTGCTGAAGAGACCGGCCACCAGCTCCCTCTGGTGCCTCACTTCACAGCCTGACTCACGCCTGGGACTCCGTAAGCCCTGCCCGCCACCGTCAGCCTCTCCTCACACACAGTGTCTGGTGATGTGGTGCGTTGAGGCCGCCGTCTCCTCGTCTCTGTGCACACTCGTTCTAGCAGTGCGCCTCGGTGTCGGTCAGAGCTTGTTTGCCACCAGCCACAGTTCCCATCCTGAAGTCACGTCCACCTCGTCATAGAGATGACGCGCCCCGTCAGAGTAAGCATACTCTTCAAGAAAGAGGCTGAGAGAGGCTTTGTGGGTCATGTGGTCTGCAGCCACTCCCCTCTGTCATGGTTCCTGCACCTGCTTTCTTTGTAAAATACAGGAACAGGCGTACATCTGCCTCCATCTCCCGTTTATTTTGTCATTCTGTTTGGTGGCAAATGCAAAGCTGGAGGGGCGGAAGAGATAGGTGGGGCTGCAGCCAGGTGAGTGGCGGCAGGAGGGCTGCAGGAGAGAAAGGACATGGTGGCACCCAGGGCCCAGGCATCTGCGCTGTGGATGGGGTGCTACAGCGTCTGCCACCACTGCTCCTGCTGCTGGTGCTCAAGAGCCCAGAGACACTTGCCCCTGCTGTCACCCCTGCCAGAGACATTGGGCACTGTGTGGCTGGTGCTGCTGCTGGTGGCCTGGTCTGAGCAGTCCCAGGAGCCCCACGCTCTGCCATGGTAGCCACAGTTTACGGAGGAAGCACAAGACAGTGAAAGAATGTGGCTTCCCACGTCTTGCTTCTGCCTGTCTCCTATCACTGCCTGTTATTGGCTGGATGTAGCCAGTTTTAGCTGCAAGAGAGTCCGGGAAATCCAGTTTGCAAACGTCTGCTCCTTCCTCTGGAGAGTTGAGCCTGCATGGAACAGGGAGGGGCAGAGACAGAGTGAGCTGGGAACCAGCAAGCCCTGTGCGGAAGGATGGCTCCCACCAGTTTTGCCTTTTCCTGGCGGCGTTTTCCCTATAGCCTGTGTCACCACATCACCGCCTGTGCTCTGTCTGCACGTTCGGTTGTTCCATATCCGTTGTCGCCACCACTCGGGCGAGAAGGCCACGAGGGCAGTGACTGCTCTCACGGTTGTGCTCCCTGTGCGTACACAGAGGACAGTCAGTCAGCACTCGTAGGACAGCGGAAGCATCCTTGTACAGGGACCGCTTCTGAAAGGAGTGTGGCTCACTGAGCTGAGACTGACGCTTTGCACATCACAGAAAACAAGGGGTGGAAGAGAGCTGGTCAAGCTCCCTTCCCCTCCCCTCCCCTCCCCTCCCCTCCCCTCCCCTCCCCTCCCATTCCCTCCCCTCCCTTCCCCTCTCCTAAGTGTGCCTTGTTTGTACCTTCCCCACCAGAAAGCATGTGTTTCCAACACCATTTTCAGCAGGTTTGCTTTCCTGAGACCCCTGCCCTTGGCTTGTCCGTGGCTGTCTTCTCCCAGGGTCTTTACAAGGTTGTCCGTCTGCACCAGTGCCTGTCTGAATCCCTCCTTTGAAGGACACTGGCCATAGCAGGTTAGGATCCATCCTGATGGCTCCATTGCAATTGCATTGTGGCTGTGCGAGTCCTCGCTCCAGTTACAGTCACTCTCCGAGGTGTGGATGCCTGGAACTTCCCAGCAGGAATCTTCGGGGGGACACATGAAACCCAAAGCAGCCCCTCCCCCTTTGGTGCATTGCCACCGGGGTTTCATTTTCACAATTTTTGAGCCAGTGCTTGCATATTTGAAATGGAAACTTTCCCCATTTGCAGCCCTCGTGTTTATTTTTCTAGCTCCCATCCGAATCATTAGGGCGATAGGGTGTTTACTGCGTTGCTTTTCTGAAGGAGGAGACTTCTCCCCCTGTTTCCAAGGTGGAGGCTGAACAGATTCTCTGCACGCATTGCACAGGGCTGGCTGGGCAGGCAGGGGCACCCGTGAAGAGGCTGGACTTCAGCCATTGCCTCCAAAGTGTGAGGATTCCGTTGGCAGGGAAGGGAGCTCTCTGCCCCGTCCCACTCTGTGTCCAGTGACAAATGCTGGAACTGCCTGATAAAGCGGAATGCATAGCCAGGGACACGTGGGCTCACCAGATCACCCAGCACCTCTCGCTGGCAGGGCTGGTCTCCTGTCTCTAAGCCAGCGCTCCATTAGGGAGGACCCTGACTCCAGACCTGATGGACAACCTGCAGCTTCGAGGTGGGGAAGCTCTGGGAAGCAAACATACCCTCTCTGACCTTGACATAAATCGAATCTGTCACGGAACGCGTGGTTGGGCTTTCATCTTGCATGGTCGCAGCCTTGCTCTATGAACAGCCCACTGTTCTCTCCCCGAATATTGAGTGACCTTGGAAACAGCCTGATCTGTCTTGGCAGATTGAAGATAGAGAAAACAAGGGGTAGCCGGGACTTGCTGCTTCCTGCTATCGATCAGTGGCTTGAATGAGAAGCTCATTATGAGCTGGAGAGATGTGTCTGGCATGGGAGTCAAGGGTGGAAAAACTCAAAATGGAGGCTGGCAGCAGGGAGGAGTGTTTAAAACAACACGTGTGTACACACACGCATGCACACGCACACACACACGCATGCCTTTGTTTCCTGCGGGAGTTACATCAGTCCTGGTCCTCTGCTCGCTCGCTCTCACATCACACAGCTCTGGAGTCTGCAAGAAGTGGCAAGATCTCCCCGGACATCCGCCATCCAGTCTGGTGCACCTGCTCCCTGTAAAGACCGTAAACGGAGGTGCACGGTGGTGGAAGGACTGCCCCGGGCCCCCGCAGGGAGGCGGCCACACAGCTGGGGCTGCTCACGCAGCACCTATGCAGTGGAAAGCCCAGTTCTTTCTGCCACATTCTTCCCGCCCGACCCCTGAATCTCAGGATGCCAGCATCAAGCCCTGGAATAGGAAGATCCTGGTTCCAGATGATCAGTACAACACCCAGGAGGGAGCCCAGCCCCGGGGACACGCACTGCTGGATCCAAATCCTGACTCTGGACTTAGTAGACGTGGGGGTGTGGGCCGTGCTGCTCTCCCTCACGGGCCTTCCCGCTGGGGCTCGCTCTCCTTGCTTGTCTGGGTGGGTGCTGGTTTGCACTCAGCCAGTGAACACCCTGTAGGCCCTCGCTGTGAGGGGCTGAGTCCCCCCTCACTGGTCACTGGCAGAACTGCTGTGGCCAGAAAGAGCCCATCACGTTGTCCTGGGGGCCGGGCCCCGAGCTGCACCTGTGCGATTTGGAGGAGGGGCAGGGTGTGAGTCACACACCTCCAGTGACCCCGCGCAGTGAGACGCACGTCTGAGAGATCGCAGAAAGTCTGTAGAATAATGGAATGATGAGGCTTATCTTGGTGCCGATTTTGACATCCTTGATTTGTTTCTCATAATGTGCATTTTCACCATCCTGTCGAAGACCCCCTTCTGGCCTGGGTTTCCAGAAGTTTCTGCTCCAGAATAAAGTTAGCTTTCTGTTCCAATTTCTACCGACATTTGAAGTATCCTTGGGTGTGTCCGTGTCCCTGCATCTGTATCATCTAAGTAGACATACGTAGAAAGGGGACTTATTTAAAGAACTGGCTCACCATCACGGGAGCCGGTGGGCCTGAAATCTGTAAGACAGGCCGCTGTCTGTAGCAGAGCTGGGGCCGTAGCTCAAGTCCACAGGCACCTGGAAGGCACAGCTTCCTCCTCCTTGGGGGACCTCAGTCTGAGAAGACCCAGCCCTGGCTGGCTAAGGCCCGCCCGCGTGCCTCTGTGTCAACCTCTGCACTCCACATCTGCTGATTTAAGTGCCGACCTCATGGCGACAACCAGACCGATGTTTGCCCAAAGGCTGGGTCCCACGGCCTTCCCGAGTTGACGGATGGAAGCAGCCACCACAAGGTGCAAACTCCAGCAGGCCGGAGGGGATGGGAGACGGAGGCCAGGCTGCCGAGCCAGGGGAAGTAGGGGGAGGCAGTGAGGAATGCCAGGGGGCGGGGCAAGTGAGTGTCCGTCCCAGGACGCCAGGCCCCCGTATCGTTGAAAGAGAGATTTGTCTGTGCAGCTCTGGACTAAGCCGGGGTCCTTCCTCCCCATCGCTGACCAGAGGAAATGGGAAGAACAAGAGGGACAAAGTGACCCAAGTATACTTGCGGCTTCTGCTCTGCTCCAGGCCTGGTTCTGGTTCACTCTGACCACCACTGCCCCCTGCCAAGCGCTGCACCCCCCACGAAGGCCCTCTCTGTTCTGCACAGGGAAGGAGGCCTGAGTCAGTGTCCCCCCAGGAGAAAGATCCATCGCCCGCCAGGGTGCAGGCAGGCGTTGGTCATGCTCTCGCACCTGCCCTTGGTCTCTGTCCTTCCATCAGTATTAACTGAGTGCTGCTGTGTGCCAGGGTAGTGTGCAATGCAGTGAAGAAAAACTGAGGTGGGTATGGAGGCAGAGAACCAAGAGAAGCTCATTGCCAGCCCTGGGCTGCAGCCCCACCCCCTTCCTGCAGGCCACAGCTGCAGGGACTTTGCCACTTTGAACTGGTGCCAGTATGGCTGCAGGTGTGTCTCCATGGTGACCTTTAGGTCATTGCAGTATCTTTGTAATAGAACATCCATGGCTGACACTCCTGTTCCCATCATGCACCTGCCTTCTCCGCCCACATCAGTCTTTGTTGTCCATGGCGTCTGTGTCCTGGTCGTCTGTTTATGACATTAATGAATGCTAAAAATCAAGACTCTAGTCTGCTTCAGGGAGCTGATGGGAGATTGCTGGACACCAGGAAGCGATTCAGCCCTGAAGAGGAGGAGGTTTTAGTCTTAGCAGTTTCTTGGGCAGCCAGAGAGTGAGGCATCAAACCAGCCCCAGTGCGTGCCCGCTGGGTGGTCGCCTCGCTCAGGCCTGTTAGCTCGTGTCTCCAATGGGAAACCATGTGGGGAAGGCGTGTGGCAGCCATGTGCACAGAGCCTCAGCGTGTGACGTGACGCGCCACTGGCCCTCCGTGAGTGTAAGTGCATTGTGTTATTAATAATAAATCCTGCTGATGCAGTTCACATTAGTCAGACACACTTGTTTTACAATCTCTGTCATTTCGTTCCACTCATTTCGTCCTGTGAGAATTGAGCCAGTGTATCCGTCTCTATCATACGACACATCTGGAAGTAAGAAAAAAAGCAGTTTTCCACCACATTCCCCTCTGGTGCAGTGCTACCAGCATCACACGTGCTTGATAAGGTGCTGCCACATTAGTGACCAGCGAGACATCCGGATGCGGGGCCCTGTGTGTCCTCTGCCTCCAGATGTTGGCCGTTACATAGACAGAGCAGGTGCGCTACGCGCCGGCTCCATGCGACTCAGAATGACGCGGCCAGCCGGGAAATCTCTGCCCAGGTCAGCTGTCATAGTAGCAGCCAGGACGCTGGCCGACCCCAGGCCTGCTGACCTGTGGCATTCAGCATGGCTCACCGCCGAGCTGGCTTGCCCATGTGCTCAGTCCACAGGGGCCGGCCCGCTCGTGTCTCTGCGTGTGACATCACCTTTTGTTCTGAGAAAACGCGCAATGCTTTTCTTACCAAATGATCCCTTCTGGGACCCTGTGGAAATGTGTTAAGGAAGAAACCATAGAGGAAACCCACATGTGACCCCCATGTCCCCGCCCCCACCATGCTGTGTCTGCCAGCCTGGCCAGGAGTAGCAGGACTCGGGGCAGGGGGGCGGTGCGGCCAGGCTGTGTCTGAGGCTCTGTGTTGGGCAGGTGGCCTGGCCTAGAGATGTTTCAGATGTCAGGCAAGCAAATCACATGCAGGAAGAAGAGTGGAAGCTTCCAGATTTGGTGTGAAGCATGCTTGCCGTGTCCCGGCAACTGAGTGACTTAGAACCTCTGTGCTTTGTTTTCTGGGGTACCGTCCACGAAGTCCTTTCCCTTTGCTGAGTGGGGGAGCAAGAGAGGAGGCAGTAAGGGTGCCCTTCCTTTCCTGTGGGGCTTGTGAGCCCCTCGCCTGTGTCCCCCTGAGTGCCGAGGACAAGAGCCGGCTCCCCACCGGGGCCGTACTCACTCCTCGGCCTCTACTCATTTCTGCTCCAAGGTTCAGCCAGGACCTGCAGGGAATGTCCTCTCAGAACTAAACCCCCAACTAGGACTCGTTGGCCAGGCGTGTGAGGGGCTGCACGGGCATCCGAGCGTGCTCAGGTGGAGACCAGTGTGGCTCCTCTGCTGGTACCCGGGTCATTCACTGAAGCCCGAAGCCACCAGGCAGTGGGGGATGGGGCGGAGAAGGAGGTTTAGACGGAGCAAAGGGGATGGGGCCTTGATCATGGGGTTAGTGACCTTGTAAGAGGAGACGCCAGAGCACAGACACAAGACACATTCTCTCTCTCTCTCTCCCTCTCTCTCTCCCTCCCTCCCTCTCTCCCTCCCTCCCTCCCCTTCTCTCCCTCCCCTGTCTTTCTCCCTCCCTCTCTCCCTCTTCCAGGTAAGGACCCAGTGAGAAGACATTCAGGAAGAGGGCCCTCACCAGAAACCAACCCTGCATGGACCTGGACCTTGACCTGGACCTGGACCTTGACCTTGACCTTGACCTTTCCATCTGCAGAACTGGGAGCGGATCAGAGCCCGTGGTCTGTGACGGCTGCCTGAACACGGCGTCTCGTGTTTGCGCGCAGTCAGAGTAGATACCCAGGCTCCTGCGGTGCTGCGCGGGCTGGGCTGCCCCTCCCGAAGCGGCGAGCTGCTCACTGCGGTCCGTGGTTGTCTCAGCCGGCAGCTCAGACCCAGCATCGCAGGGTCTAGAATCCGCCTTCGTCCGTTGGGGTTATGGTGGTTCTGTTTGGGGCATCATTTCCCTTTATTTGTAAACTTGGAGTCGAAAAGTGAGCTCTTTCGTTAGTTAGCTCTAAGACATCACAAATGGGTGGACAGCAAAATAATCCCTCGCTGTCACTGTGAGTCCTACAATCTCTTTTCCTTCCCCAGAATCAAGGGTGGTTTGTGTGCTTTGTGCATTTTTTCTCTTGTATTATATAGCAGTATTAAGGGGACATCAGGAAGTTTGGAAGATAGGAATTAAATCTAAGTGCAAAGGTCCGGCGCTGTGGCGGAGCAGGTAAAGCCACTGCCTGCAGTGCTGGCATCCCCTATGATCGCCGGTTCAGGTCCCGGCTGCTCCACTTCCATTCCAGCTCTCTTCTGATTCACCTGGAAGGAGCAGGGGAAGATGGCCAGGTGCTTGGGCCCCTGCACCCACGTGGGCGACCCAGAGGAAGCTCCTGGCTTCAGCCTGGCCCAGCTCCACCCACTCGGTCCATGTGGGGAGTGAAGCAGTGGATGGAAGACCTCTCTGTCTCTCCTTCCTCTTTCTCTCTAACTCTGCCTTTCAAATAAATAAAATAAATTTTAAAAATATAAGCACAAAAACATTGAGACACATGCAGTGTTTTCATAGTATGCATTTCACATGACCTTTATGGAGCCCCTTCTTTGCTTGGATTTCAATATTTTTTGCACTAAAACAGACGCGTCTGTTAATCTCATTGCCACCACCTTTGTGACACCTGTCGCGTAGCAGCCCCCCCTTTCCTGACACACACACACACACACACACGTGTGTGCTGAGTCACTCTGCTGAGTCACTCTGTGGAGTCGCTCTTCCTGATGCTGTTTAGAAGTGCAGGGGTGTGCAGGAACCCCCCGGTGATGAACACACTCCGTCTCCAGTGTGTCGCACGGCTGCTCCTCCCCTGTCAGTCTAGCAGGTGCCAGGGGTCAAAAGAAGCTTGAAGGTGAATGGGAACGGAGTCGGGCAGGAAACTCAGCCTCCTCCCAAGCCTTGGCCAAAACGCCCCGCGGGGATGCTGGGGAAATTCTATGGAGACAGCACTGTTCTGTATCCTCACAGGCACCCGACATCCCTTTTCTGATCTTTTGTGTCTCACCTTACACATCACTTCCTCCAGGAAGCCTTCCCTGACTGCTTTTTCTAAAACACTGTCTCTCAGAGCTCTTGACCTTCAGTTTCTGTTAGAGAAACTAGAGTGACTTCTTCTTATCTTTTGAATGGGGCTGTCCCCTTTCCTCGCCATCAGAGACCTCGGTGTTTGCTGGGTGGATCCCGAGGCCCAGGAAGTTGGTGACTGGCTCTCGCATGTTTTGCATCTCCAGTGCCTGGCCCTGGACCTCCATCACCAGCTGTGGACGGTGCAGGAGGATGCAGCCCGGGCTGGGGAAGAAGCTTCGGGATGCCCGGCGTGTGACCCTTCCCAGGTCCAGGTCTGTCCCCCTGGAGCACACCTCCCACGTGGGCCGCTGGGGAAGCTGAGGGGTGCACGCTGTGCCCTCGTCTCTCTCCGCGACCTTATCTGAGCGCCTTGTCGCCGTGGCCGATGTGACACCTGACTCAGCCTTTGCTTGGGATCCCAAGGGTGCGAGGGAGGAACGGTCAGTGCCCTGAGGACGGCCTGCCGCTCGTGCGGCTGCTCACCCTGGCAGGGTCTGCGTGCAGAGCGCGGCCCCCTGTGGTCCCGGGAGGGGGACGTTTCCTTTTCAGGGGGCGAGGAGGGTCTTCTCGGGGCTTCCCTCTGATCCTTTTCTGGTAAGTGCTCCGAGCCCAGTCCTGGGAGAGGGGGCTCCTGTGGGCACGGCGCCCTCCTGTCTCACGGCCTGTCCCAGCCATGTTGCCGCTTTTCCTCTCTCTCCTCGTCATGCTCTCTTTCCAATACTGGGAAAGTATTCTTTGCGAATTTCTCCGTGTCGTATCACTCCTAGCCTTCGCATTCTGTGAAACCCTGAAATTACTGGAGAGGGATTTGGAACCTGCGTGAACCGTGACAAATCAAATACCTTCGAAGGCTCCAACGTGAGATGGGTGAGAGAGATGGGGTCCACCTTGCAGAAATGACATTTTGTCGACTACGTTTTAACAGCAGGCTTTTTGCGAAGCTTCCGCCGCAGAGAGGTTTTCTCATAACCTTCTGGTCTCTTCCACAGCCTTTCTGTCTTGTGATTCGGGTAACTGAGCGTCACCTCCCCAGCGCTGGGGACAGAGCCATCACCATCCTTAATGTGTGGCCTCTGAGAGAGAGGGAGACACATCGCAGAATACGTATTTAATTCTCTTCTTGTCTTCAATTCTGCGGGAATAAACAAATGGAGTGAAGCAATTTCTGCACTGCTATGATATTATATGATCCTAAATTATTCCCATCCGCACTGTTGGGAGGAGAGACTATATTATGTTAATTCATTAAGATGTTTATAGTTGGGAGTCTGTCCTCGCAGGAAATGAAGCAATTCAGAAATTACAAAATCCGAGGCAAATAAGGCAGCAGCGATGACATCAGAGCGCTCCCATCTTGGTCCCTGTTCCGAGAGCCTCTGGCCGTGGACACGGTCGCTCCAGCAACCCGGGACTGGCCCCTGCCTGGAATGGGAGCACGTTCGGCTGTCTGTCTTACACGTGAACTTCTTAAGACAGCTGGGCTCTGAAGGCTGCCAGGGCTTCGGCAGGCAGGCAGCAGCAGGGGCATGGGGTGCTCAGGGCTCTGACCCCCACCTGCCCCAAACACACGGGAACCTTGTGCTGCGGTCAGGGGGCCAGGATTCCCTGTAAGGAGGAAGGAGTTGGGGGCAGAGGGGGATCTAGAAGGTTTCTGGGGCAGCCCTGCCCCTCCCAACCTCACCTGTGGTCTCCGCAGCCCCTCTGGCACATTTGGTGTCCGTGGTGATGGGGCCTGGCAGCCCATGACCGGGACCCCGGATTCCCTTGTGGCTGGGTCTTTTCCCTAGTGGCAGGTGGCACGTCTTCTGCAGTGGGCACAAAGGCAGCGTCATCTCATCTCTTCTTGCGTTGACGAGGGCACAATCTTGTCTGCATTTTAGAATCCTTACGTCTCCAACAGACGTGGTAAGGCAGGGCACGAGGCCAGGGGTCCTGAACACTGGCAGAGAGACGGAGTGTGCGAGTCCCGGGGTGGCACCCCTGTGGTTGCCACGGGAGTGAGGGAGCGAGGCCATGTGCGCTGCACCCAGCTGCCTGCTCTCGTCCTCGGCGCCTGATGAATTGGAGTGTGTCTTGCTGTTTTTCTGCGAGTCACGTCCTGTTTTAATGAGGACATTCCTTGTGCCCCACACTGCTCCAGCGCAAGCCGGTCCCCTCCCTGCTCTTCCTGGCCAGGATCCAGTTGCTGGGGGTGGCTCCTCCATGTTGTGGGCTCCGGCTGGGGGTTTGCTTGCATAGTGGAGACCATCACTCCCCATCCTCTCTCCCACAGTCACAGGCTCCCCAGTTGTGCCAGTGAGGCACCTGCACCAGCCGGGCAGCTGGATGCATTTGGACTCATTGCAAATCCATGTGCTTTCGGTCTGCACCGCGCTAGCCCCTGACTCAGAGAAGTGACTCGCGTGGCATCTCGCTGGTGGTTAGCTAAGGACAGAGAGCTGTGCCGCCGCCTGGGGGTGTGCACGTCACAGTGGCGTGGTGGACAGAAGCCATTCGATGCTGCAGGGTGGAGCCAGGAGATGGTCTGTGAGTTAGGACTTCAGAGGGGAGCGATGTTTCCGCGGAGGGAGCTTGGACAAAGGCCAGAGGCGCCACGGCTCTGGGGACAGTTGTGGCGCGTGGTGGTTTGCACTGATGAGAGAGCGTCAAGTGGAGACTTGACTGCGGTGGCCTGGCCTTGCACTTGGTCTTTCTGTCTGTCTGTCTGTCTGTCTTTCTTTCCAGGTGGGGGAGATGGAGTCGATCCTGGTTTCAGAAGTGCCTGACTGGGGAAAATGTGGCAGGGCACCAGAGACAAGGCTGCTGCCGGAACACAGAGAGTGTGTGAAGGTGAGCGGGGAGGGGCCGTGTCTCCAGTCAGCACCCCGTCCTGAGTTCCGGCCTCCCTGATGCAAGTGTTCCCTGGATGTGTCCCCTCCAGTGTGCACAGGTACCAGACTCAGCAGGTCCCCAACAGAGTGCCTGCACATGTTACCCCGGCCTTTTTCATGGCGGTTCATGGCAGCTCCACCCTTTCAGTCATTCAGAACAAACCTTGGAGTAGCCCTTGAGCGCCCCTGCCCCCGGGTCGGCTGGCCCAGTGCCCTTGTGGGCAGGCACCAGCCCCTGAACCAACCACAAACCCCATTTAACCCCATTTAACCGGGCTTCAAGTCCTGCCTCCCCCCACAACTCTCTCAACTCCTTCTCATCCTCACTCCAACCTCACCTTCTCAGGTGCACATGGCCCGCAGTGTCTATACCGCCTGCTGCCTTTCCCAGCACTGGATCCAAGGTTCCAGGGTGCGTCGTGTTTACCATCTTAGAGCACGTGATCCGCTGTGCTGCTTTGTGGTCACCTTTCGTACTGAAGCGTGGCTCTGCGGGGATGCAGATTGCTGTGTGTATAGTGTCTCCTGTGTCTCAAGTCGCCAAGAACCAAGTCTGGCTTAGAAGAGGGTCCCAGGACATACCGGATGAGGGGTGAATGAAGAATGGGCATTTTGCTGGAAAGAAAGCAGCTGGCCTTGGACAGAGTAGACGTGTCAGCTCCTGACCTCTTGGAAGGAGAAGGGTGGCTCTGAGATCCTCCGCTTTCTTAGCCGAGTGCTGAGATCTGACTTGGGGCAAGCAGGAGGAAAATATCCACGGGGAGTGAGTTCTGCCTGGTGGTGCAGAGTCTGAATGCTTGTGTGAGATCCAAGCTCACGCACTTGGTGTATGGATCTCGCTCAGCAGAGAGCTCGGGCGAGAATGAACGTTTCCATGGACTCCAGCCGTGGGGTTGATGACGCCTCCTGGGGAGAAGATGAGGGAGACACCCGGGGACGGGCACCTTTCCATGTGCGCACCAGAGAAGCCAGCTTGTGCCGGGGAAGATTTTTGGCTGTTCACTTTGGCGTTACTGGGTACGTCTTTGGAAGTGGATATTGAAGAAAGCAGACGAGCAGAAGGTCAGAGAAGCCTCTGTCCCCTGGTCTCCTGTGACTCTCGGTGACGCTTGCGTTGCCTCTTCGATGGCTGGGCCCCTCACCCCTCCGTGTGCCGTATTCTAAGGTCCTACCTGCAGCTTCTAACCCAAGTGTTGGGGGGATACCCTCGTCAGGATGGCAGACGACGCATTCCTAGCCCAGAGTGCTAATGTCACCAAGGCACCCAGCCTGTGTAATGTACCCTTTGCTGTGCAGGATCCCTGGGCACCCATGCGCTGTGAGGCTTCGACCCCAGGGATCCCTTAAGGGACTTTCGCACGTTGACCAGAGCCTCCAGCAAATGCCTCTTTAAGGAAATTCAAACAAAAAGCCATTTTCTTTTCCTTTGCTTTTTTACTCTTCAGCGACTCCTTAGAGAAAAGGCAGAGAAAATAAGGTGTTAGCTTCAGAAAGGAGTGCTGATTGGGGGGACCAGTTTGGACTTGCATTTGATTGTGCCCCCCGCCGGGAGCCAAGGGCCCTGATAAATGCCTCCCTTTGCCTTCTAATAGAATCCCAAGCTGTTGTGGCTGGGTTGTGCCTCTGTGAGGCCCTTTGGAAACAGTCACTTTAAAGAGGAGTTGGTTGACTTCCACGCTCCACACGCAAGGGCCAAGTGCATTTGCAAGAGTGTGCTCCTTCTTCCTCAGGAAAGATGGGCTTTTCCAGGCATGATGGCTGCTACCTTCAAGGTGGGCCCTCTGTGCTGGGGTGGGCTAGCAAGCAACGCCCCCGGGTCTCCCCCTTCTCCATCGTCTGCTTTCCTCCTTTGGTTGTTCTTCACCAAAGCACTAGGCTGCGTGGGGCCGTCTGTCTGTCCAGTGTACGCAGAGCTGCGGGAGGACAGTGTCCAGTCCTTGGGATCTGTCTCTTGGTCACAGCATTGAGCGCGAGAGTGGCAGTGCTGTTACCATTGCTGGTGGGAGCGGGTGTACGTGTTGGTGCTGCAACACCGCTGCCTAACAAAGCTCCCCAGATCCAGGGGCTTAAAACAAGCTGTAAACTGGGGCTTGCCTGGGGCTGGTTGTTGAGGCTGGGCTAGGCTGGGCAGCTGTGTTCCGTGGCACACCTGGGCCTGGACTTGGCTCTTTGCCGTGTGTGACTTGGATTTGCTGCTGGCCACGTGTTTTCATGCCAGCGGGACAGCAGCTGCCTGGGGAGAGTGACAGTTCTCACTCAGAGGGAAGGCCACGTCGCACAGGCCTCTGTCTACATCCTGTTGAACAGGCAAGTTCCATGGGCATGCCTCAACTCAAGGGGTGGGTGAGAATTATCTGTCCATTCCGAGAACAAGGAAAATGAGATGGCCAAGCTTGACACCTGTCAAACAGGTAAGCATGGATATTTGCCACAGGGTGGCCTATTCTGCCTGACCACCGGCTGCGTAAGGGGCCCGAGTCAGGGTCCAGCAAGTTCATTCACTCGGCTATGAATTCTGCTGACACTTTTGGATCCCCCGCTATGTGTCAGGCCCCTTGCTGATCACTGAGCTTGTAATGATAAAGACTTGGAGGCATCCAGGGGTCTGTGGACCCTGGGATGGTGCTTGCGAGTGTTGCCAAGGCTGATCTGACAGCCTGCAGAGAGGCTCAGAGAAGCTGAGCTGTGGGAGGGACGTTCTCTATCCTGGGTGCCGTGAACCTGAGCTCTTCTCCCAGCCAGTGGCTGTCTCAGCGATGCAGGGCAGGATTTTCCTGGTCCTGAGGGAGTGCTGTGTCTGGGGCCCTGAAAGACTCAGCCACGAGTGTGGCAGGGAGATGGGCTGTAGCAGGTGAAGATTAGAACCAGGACCTGGACAGAGCGAGGCATCAGCTCTGAGGACTGGGAGGCTCCCCCGGAGTCGACCGTCGTCCTTGAGAGAGCTCTAGAACTTGGCCGCACGTCGGGATGAGTGACCCCAGCAGAAGCTCCTGGAATCAGGGAGGCAGTGGGCAGGCTGGCTCAGCGGTGGAAGCGCTGAGTCGTCTGAATTTCCTGCAGTTGTGATTCATCCACGTCAACCTGGTCTTTAGTGTTCGTCAGCGATGCTCAAAGGTGTCTTTGAATCACTCCGCGTGTGGGTTCCTGGCAGCGAAACAAATGTCTCACCCCTTTGCGTCCGTGGGGCACAAAGTGCCAAGACCTACTGCAGGCTGGGAAGCGCTCTTACAGAATCAAGGCATGGAGGCAAAGAAGGAAAAAATGGGCTTGTAAGGAACATCTCATGAAGCTGCTGGCGAAAGGATAATAGAAGCTTGGAGGATCTCCCAGGGTGAGAGCCATCACGGCCAAAGACACAGCACGTGAGTGTGGCTGACCTGGTCAGCACTGAGCGGACAGGTCACTCCCCGAAAGTGTAGGCTCAGCAGTGACCCTGACATTTCATCCCCTAGACCCTGCAAGGGGAGCAGATGAGAGCAAGCCCTGTGTCATCCACCGAGCCCTGTCCACAGTGAAGCTTTGTCATCGACACATTGGCTTGACAATCAATCATTCCCTTACCCTCACAGACGGTGCACCTGCTGGAATTATCCGAAGGACCGCTTGAGTGGTCTTTTATGAACTCTGCTGTTTTGGCCCTCTGTAGAGCAGAGAGCCATAAGCCATAGTGTGAGTGCGAACTCTGCGCAACTTGTTTTTGCAAATGGCATTCTCCTGGCACATCACCCTGGGCGCCCACGTACCTGTGGGTGTGGGGAGCGCTTGTGAGACAGGGGATCCTAAAATAATGACTCCTTGGCTCCTTAGAGGATGCTCTTTCCGGGTCCTGCTGCACAGGGTGGGCTGGGCATGCCAGCAGTGTGTCGCCTGAGGGTGGGAGGCAGGAGGGACTCCTTTGATGTGAATGAGAGCATCCTTCCCGGAGTCTGGGGCTGGACACCTGCGTCAGGTGTAGATGGAGACTTGAGTTATGGCTGGGTCTGTGCACCCAAAGGTTGTGCCCAGGATTCCCCTGTTGCTTCTGGTTGCTGCTGTTTTTGGCTTCCTTGTTAGGCAGACCTGATCCTACTGGTAGAAAGAGGACCCGCAGCCTAGCTGGGCTCATTGGAGGCCCTTGGCTTTCCTATCTGCCGAAGCAGAGGTTCCCCATGTGCCAGCATCTATTGCAGCCCCTGTCCCCACTCCACAGGGCTGACTGGGTTTGGTGCTCCACCTGCAGCGCTTGCCATGCCCGGGAGGGTGGGAGGCTCCATAGCAAGCCCTTGGTGTTGCAGGTCCTTCTCCTGTCTCCCACGGCACAGGCGTTCCCAATAGGACCCAGAGGGTGAGGACGGCAGCGGCAGGGTTTGGGGGCAGGCGAGACTTGAGGCATCTGTTTCTGCTCTGTGGCCTCCACTGTGACTCCTCCAGACACTTGGTTGGTCACCTGTGCTCCGCCTCGTGTCCTGCGGCTGCTGTCCTCCTCTATGACCCCTTGGCTCCATCCCTTTCAGCACTGCTTCTCTTGCACTCCCTCCATGTAGTCATGCCGTGTTGGAGGGCAGAAATAACTGAGTGGAGTGGAGTGAGGACAACTCACACTTGAACTTGACGTTACTCCATGAGTCATTTCTCAGCACAGTGAACTCTGCTCACCTGTGTCCTGCTCAAGCCCAGCCCGGCACACTCTTCATGGTTGGTTCTCCCCCTTCAGGCTCTTCCTCTCACGAGGTCCCAAATTCCGACTTCCCCAACATGTACCACACTTTTCCTCGGAATGCTTTTACTTTCTCTGTCCTTCATGAGGTTGGGGCTCTCATGCAATGTGTACCCCAACCTTGCAAGGCTTATAATACCTTTATAATGCCTTTTTTTAAAAAAAGGATTTATTTATTTGAAAGGCAGAGTTACAGAGAAGCAGAGACAGAGAAACAGAGAGACAGACAGAGAGTCAGTCTTCCATCTGCTGGTTCACTCCTCAGGTGACCATAACAGACAGAGCTGTGCTGTTCCGAAGCCAGGAGACAGGAGCTTCCTCTGGGTTGCTCACATGGTCGCAGGGGCCCAAGGACTTGTGCCATCTTCTTCTGCTTTCCCAGGCCATAGCAGAGAGCTGGATCGGAAATGGAGCAGTGGGGACTAGAACCGGCCACCCATAGAGGATGGCAGCACTGCAGGCGGTGGCTTTACCAGCTATGCCAGAGTGCCAGCCCCTTATCATGCTGTACAGTCCCATCCCCGCAAAAGTGTTGGAAGTGCACCACTTGTCTCAGGGTTGTAGTAGTGATGCTAACATAGATTTTGCACAGGAGAACAAGCCCTTGGCGGGGTAGGGTGCTTGGAGGTTTTTAGTTGCTCTCACATGTGCATTACAAGGAGTCTTTCCCATAAGGAAACCTCTCCTTCATGGTCCACAATGTTCCCAAGGCTTAGACGGCCTGTGAGGGCCATGGGCCTCTCTTTTGCAGAGAGAGGAACTTGCCTCCTGCAGCTGCTGGCCAAGAAAATGAGGGAGGCAGAGAGTCCCCAGAACAGCTCGTGTTGCAGGCTCAAGTCCAGGAGCGCACGAAGAGCCCAGCCCAGGTCAGCTGAAGGCCCGTGTTCTGCAGACGGAGAGAAATGCTGGCGTGTTGCCAATGGCATCGCTCGTGCGCATGCGCGGTGTGCGTTTCACTGTGCTAACGGACCAGTGCATCGGCGTGAGTCTTAACCCAGTCCGTGTGCACAAATCTCCATCCGTGCTGCAGGGGAATCTTCACCACGCTAGGGGCCCTTGGTTTTGTCTTGGACATTCTTGCCTTTCCCTTCTTCATCCTGTTAGACTTGCAGGTCCGTATGGACGGGAAATTCACTTGTCTCATGCCTGCTTGGGCCCGGAATTCTTCGCTGTACCTTGTTGCCTTCCAGTAAGGATTTTGGACGAGCGGTCACCTGGAGCTTCGTGTTGGTCACAGCCACAGATGGGGACATTGTGTCCTGCTTACCTGCTGATCAGTGAACATCCGGGATTCCAGGTGAGACGCAGCGGTGAGCTGGCGCAGACCCCTCTGCCTGGCGGTGGCAACAGAAGTCAGGAGATGAGCCACACTCATTCCCCGGCAGCACCCGTGGCCTCACCCCTGCTTCAGCCTGGGCTGTGGTGAGCGCTGTTTTTGGGTTCATCTCCAGGGCTTTGCGAGGCTAATAGGAGTCCGTGTCAGAATGGGTAGAGCTGATGGATAGCACTCCCTGTCTTCCCACAAAAAGGCATTCTCGCTGCTGAGAAAATTGGACCATTCTCTCATCCCTGTGTTAGCTCCTTTCACTTCCAGTCACAGTGGCTTCCTTAAACCTGTGCCCAGAGCACGACGTGTCGATGGTGTGTAATACGCTGCCCTTCTTGGTTGTGCTATGATTTCTGGTGGCGTTTAACTACTGTTACAAAACTGCGCATCAAGGTCTAAACACAACAAGGACGTACAAGATACGCCTGCCGCACTTCACGTATGCTCAGAGCAACACAAGTTTGGAGCATTGTGCAGGTCAAGGTGAGAATATTACAGGTCTGAGACGGGTGCAGGTGGAGTGGCTTTAAAAAAGTCGACACATCCGGAACATCGTGTGGCAATTCTTTGTCTGGAGCCTGAGATGACTTTGGCTGTTTTTAGCCAAATGGCTGTAAAAATAGAGAAAGCGATTTCAGACCAAAAGGTGCCCATGTGTGGCTGTGACCATCTTTGGTTGTGTGGCTCCAGGGGGAGCAGTTAGGGGGCGCTCCTGTGTGTTTTACACTGCCTCTGTCTTGGCCAAACCAAAGGACCTGGTGCAACCTCAGAAGAGAGAGAGTGTGAGGTGGGCTCAGTGTTGACCCAGCTTGAAGGGGCGGATGGTTCCAGGAGCCTGGAACACCATCCGGGTCTCCCACATGGGTGCAGGGGCCCAGGGACTTAAGCCATCTTCCACTGCTTTCCCAAGGCATTAGCAGAGAGCTGGATCAGAAGTGGAGCAGCTGGGACTTGAACCTGTTCTCAGTAGGCCAACTCTGCAGCTAATGGCTTAGCTTGCTGTCCCACAACGCCGGCCCCCACCTGTGACCCTCGATGGTGTTGGGGTCCCTGGGGACCAGCTCTAAGCCTGCTCATAGTGTGATTAGGCGCTGGCCTGGGCGTCCCCTCTTTGTTTAAGCTAGTGCTGTTCCACTTTCTGTCATTTCCAGTGAGAGCGCTGATGAATGCACGGCTCAGACAGTGAAATGTGGGTTCCCGAGCTTGACATGCGGAGCGCCTCCCACTGCAGTCCTGGTTGGTGATGCAGCCGTAGTGAGCGGGGCCCTGCCCAGGCACCTTCTGCCCTGCCCACTCCTGGCCCTGGTGCTGCTCCTGTCCATCTCCCGTGCTTCCCTGTACAGGAGAGTAGTCGATTGTTTGCAGCCTTCCGTGGGGACCAGTTAGGGTGCAGCCCAGTGTCTCGCATTCCCTCTCCCCTGCCCCTTGGGACCGATGTCCACCTGTCAGTGTTGAAATTAGGCCTCAAAGCCCCGTTCACCCCTTCCCTCCCCCAGGAACAGGTTCCATAGCTGAGACGGCTCTCCCCCTCCTCATTGCAAATGCAGCCTCTGTCTCCACATTTAATAAAATTTGCCTTGCACTATAATTACGTATATGATGGGTCTAATTGCACTGTGAGAATATGAGTCCCTGAAGAAGGGAGTCTGTGTCTCTCTGAAGTTTTTGTAATCTCTGTGCTGTCCCCAGTGCTTGGCAGCACGCAATGCATTCTCTCTGTGACACGGCTGTGTTCTGGAAGTTGTAGAGTGTGGCGGAGGCAGGGATGGTACCAGCAGTCAGGGCACATGCTGTGTGCCTGCTGGGCGTCTTGCCTGTGCGCAGTGCCATAGCACAGCCTTGTTTGGGCTCAGGGAAGTTTGGCTGCTCCAACAGGCAAACCACGCAGTCTTGAGGGCCTGATGTGGTGTTTTATTTCTTACCGATTTAGGAGTCCCATGTGGGAACTGGTTTGCGGATCTCCTCCCAGGACAGGAAGGAAACAGCAGATGGCTCCGCCTCCTCAGGGCTGATGGCTCTTTGCCGGATCCGTGCACAGGTGCTTGGCTGCGTGAGGGAGTGTGGGATGGACATGGAGTCTCCCCTGCCTGGCCTAGAGGTGGTGGGTGTCGCTCCTGCGCAGTCTGTTGGTTGGAACTCAATCACGTGACGCCATCTGCGTGCAGAGAGGGCTGGGGAATGCGTGCCTGGCTGCGTGGTGCTCCCAGCGCACCTGTAGGCTGGGGGCCAGGGCACAGGCTTCAGTGCACAGTCGGCCGCTTCGGCTGCGAGTGTTATCACGCGCCTGTGAGACAGGCCTTTTAGAGACAAGAAACTCGGGAGAGGCTTCCTCAGGGAACCAGGGTCTGAGCCCCAGCGCTGGCTTACCGAGACCGCCTCAGGACCAACCCGTAAGAAGGCCTCGCACCTTTCTGCTCCTCATACTTCTGCGCTTCGTTGCAAAAACTGGCTCCGGTGGCTATGCCTGGGGTCTCTCTCCAAGCCTCCCAGGCTTCCTGGGTGTGGACCGTGTCTGAGGAGGAGCCCACACTCTCGTCTGAGGGCTGTCCGTCTCCTTCACTCAGCAGCACCTTTGGGGCCTGGTGCTCCCGGCCCGTGCTGAGTGCTTGGTGGTTTATGCTTGAGGCTCGAGGGGTCTAACAGTGGAGGCCAGCTTTTCCTGGTGCGCAGAGGCCGTGCAGTGTGCATGTGTGCGTGTGTGTGTGTGTGTGTGTGCAGGGCACATTTGTCTCCTCAAGGGAAAGGATTTGGGGAAGAGGGCAGAGGAAGAGTGGGAGAGGAGATCTCCCATCCTTTCCCACAATGCAACACAGCTCAGCCAGTACTGAGGAGTCCGCGTGAGGATCTGTGGGGCCAGCTCAGCACAGGGCCTGTGCTTGCATGGAGAGCGGCAGCCAGGAGCACTCGGGCTCTTACAGTGCACACAGCGAGCTGTCCCTGGAGCTGTTCCTCTGTTGGAGAGCAAGCACAGTGTCCCTGTGTTCCCTGCTGCGGGGGGCTCAGAGGGTTCTGGTGATTAAGGTCCCAGACCACCATCCCCTAGGGAGAGGAAGGCTCTGGGGTGATGCATGGGTGGTGGTCAGTGAGGGAGGGGTGTTGTGGTGAACACAGGCTGGGGAGATGGGATACAGTGAAGATAAGCCAGGAAGGAAGGGCCGGGAGAGGCATGTCAGAGTCTCTAGGGATTGGTGGAGGGGCGAGGAGACCCTGCTGGCTGCAGCTGGGGCTGATTCTGGGGATGGCAGCGAGGGTGGGAGGGTTGGAGGACCACGTGCTGGCACAGAGGTTACCCTGCAGCTGTGTCCTGCGAGGGGTCACTCCTCCCTGCAGGCCAGAGGTGGGAGCAAGATCCCAGAACCACCTGCAGGTTGTTGGACCTCTTGGCCAGCTGCCTCAGAACGCCTGGGAGTGCCTGGGAACTTACACCTAGCAGCAGCCTTTAGCTGACGGTCAGTACAAACACCCTGACTCCCATCACGCCCTTCAGGGCAGCTCTGGGAGTGCCCCACGCTGTCTCCAGGGCGCTCAGGGGACAGAGCCGTTTTTCCTTGCAGGGCTGAGCAGGAAGTAGGCACTGTGCACCGTGGTAACCATAGCTTCCACACCAACTGCCCGTCCATGACACCGGGGTGAGGCTGCGTCCGCGGTGAGCCTGCAGTCACTTCTCGTCATTGCTTCCTGCACAACACCATGCGACGATTATCTGCAGAGTGTTCATGTTGCGCTGGGCATGATGAGTCATCTAGAGGTGACTGGAAGCGGGTGGGAGGGTGTGCCCAAGTTCTATGCAAATATCCCAGAACTGTATGCAGGGGACCGGAGTGTGTGTGCATTTCCGTGTCCGTGGCATTCCTGCAATGTGTCCTTCCTGGATACTGAGGGACGATCCTGCTGACAAAAAGGAAGGGGTAGAGGAACAGGCAGTGCTGCAGAGAGTTGGCCCTTGGCTGGACGGGGGCGGGCTTGCAGTGCGCACAGTTGGACAAGCAGCTGTGGCTGCACCTCCTGCGCTGAGCTTGCCGTGGAAGCGTCGGCCCTAAGGGGAAGCGTTGGAGTGCTCCTCTGCTTCTCTGTTTTGAGTGTCCTGATCAGCTTCTCCCGGAAAAGCACCTCTTGAGCTAATTCAATTAGCTGGAGAGAAATCCTCGGCTCGTGTTCACGTGCCACTCAGGTGGAAGTGCCTGCTCTCTGAGGATGGAAATCTTGTCGACATTTCAACCTGGTTTTTTTTTTTTTGTAAGATTTGTTTATTTGTTTTGAAAGTTCTGAATGTCATAGTCAAAGAGAAAGAGAAAGAGAAAAAGAAGGAGAGGGAGAGGGAGAGGGAGAGGGAGGAGGGAAAGGGAGGAGGGTGAGGGAGGTGGGGGAGGGGGAGGGGGAGAGGGAGGGATATCCTCCATTCACTGGTTCACTCCCTAGATGGCCGCAATGGCCAGTGCTGGGCCAGGCAAAAGCCAGGAGCTTCATTGGAATCTCCCTTGTAGATGCAGGGACCCAAGAACTTGGACCATCTACTGCTGCTTTCTCAGGTGCATTGGCAGAGAGCTGGATCAGAAGCGGAGCAGTCACTGGTGCCCATGTGGGATGCTGGCATTATAGGCAGCGGCTTAACCTGCTACGCCACAGTGCCAGCCCTTCAACCATGGTTTTTGACTGGGGATCTTGGTGGCCAGGGCCTTCCCTTGGTGGGAAAGAAACAGAAGGGTTCCTTATTCCTGGGTCACCTCCACCCTGCACCCAGCTCTCTGATTGTCCATAGGCCATGCTCTGCCCACGTGGTGATTTATGGTGACAGGAGACACTCTTGGCTGGCCCTCTGTGGCAGCAGCCGGCGTGGCACAGAGACTAGCACCTGCCCCGGTGGAGTGTGGTTGATTGACGACAGCTGGAAAGGACCCGAGTGTGTTTTCCACCCTGCAGAGATGACTGGTGATGTCACCGTGGGTATAGACAGAAGATCAAGGCCTAGGTTTGCCAGCCTGGCCTGGGGGCCCGTGTTTCTGCAGAGATGTTGGATTCTCCTGGGTGAGAGCTTCCTACAACGTTTATGTGTTAGATTCAGGATGACTTATCTGTGTGTAGAACTTGGTATGTGTGTGTAACTACATATGCATTATATATTAGATTTATATTATATATAGATGTGTAATTTGGAATACACTAAAAAATATTTAAATTTATACAGGTGGTCCCCAACTTACCACGACTCAACTTCAAGATTTTCCAACTTGATTGCTGGTGTTACACCAGACACTGTGATGGAGATTACTCCTGGGGTTGTGGGTTTGTGTCTCCTCCCGGGCACGGGCCCTGTGCTCCGATCCTCCCTGGCGATCCTTGGCGTGCTGCCAGGCTCCGCTCCATGCTGGTCACGGGAATTCCTCACTCTTTTGAGTCCGATGTCTTCAGTTTGCGATGTGTTTGTGGAGGCAGCATCTGTCCAGAGTGCAGAAGCACCCGCGTGTGCGTCCAGGGACCCCACAAGAGGAGGAATGTGAGGGACATGGCCCGTCAGTGCCCGGACCCTCTGTCCTCAGGGCTTACCTGTGGGTCACCTGCAAACTGTGTAGCCTTCGACAACTCACGCGTGTTTCTGGGACTCACTTTCCTTGCCCGTTGGAGGAGGTGACGAGAGCCTTCTGTGGGCGGATGGAAGGAGTTGGGCCATCCAGTGCGCACACAGAGTCTCATGCGGGGCCAGACTGAGAGGTCTTGGCTGTTGTTTTTTTCTTTAAACTTTTTTTTTTGAAGGTTATCTATCTGAAAGGCAGATCACATAGAAAGAGAGGAAGAGAGAGAGAGAGAGAGAGAGAGAAAGAGAAAGATCTTCCATCTGCTGGTTCACTCCCCTAGTGGCTGCAATGGCCAGAGCTTGGACCGGGCTGAAGCCAGGAACTTCTACTTCTCCCACGTGGGTGCAGGGGCCCAAGCACTTGGGCCATCTTCCCCTGCTTTCCCAGGTGCATTAGCAGGGAGTTGAATTGGAAGTGGAGCAGCCAGGACTTGAACCGTGCCCTTAAGGGATGCTGGTGTTAGCAGGTTGAGGCTTTACCTGCTGTGCCACAGCGCCAGCCCCAACAGTCTGTCCTGTTCACCTTCAGCCTGTGTCCTGCTCTTTGATCTCTGAGGTTGTCCGTGAAGCTCCATTTTCTACCAGCAGGGGGAAAGAGAGTTCACTTCCCCACCAGCCACGCTGACTTCCTGCTGAGGTTCTGGGTCGTGGGCACCTTGGGGAGGAGACTTGTTCTTCAGTTATGATGAGACCAATGAAAGTGCATACCGAGGCCCAGTCTCAGTGCTGTGACTGCAAAATTGAAGCCTCCATTCTTTGTCCCCATTCTCTTCGCATTGATGGAGCTTATTTCGTTTTAGGATTTATTCATTCATTTACTTACTTGAAAAGCAGAGTGACAGATAGACAGGGACGTACACACGCACACACACACAGTGAGAGATCTGCCATCAGTTGGTTCACTCCCTACATGGCCGCAGTGGCCGGGGCTGGGCCAGGCTGAAGCCAGGAGGAGTCTGTAAGTCCACTTAGGTCTTGCGCATGGGTGGTAGGGGCCCAGGTACTTGGATCATCCCCCACTGTTTTGCTAGGCACATCAGCAGGGAGCTGGACTGGAAGAGGAGCAGCTGGGACTCAGAACAGCAGTCTGATAGGGGATGCCAACGCTGGAGGCAACAGCTTAACCTGCTGCACCCAGCACAGGCCCCGTGTTGATAGATTTTAGATCTCTATATATCACCTCTGTTTTTAGCTCCTCGGCTTGAGAGCTAGAGACGACCAGGAGGGCAAATGGGATTATGGACAGAGCCAGGGTTTTGGTGACAGGCAGAGCTGGGGTGGTACCCAGGCTGCACCAGGAGCTGTCTGTGAAGTGCTGAGCTGAGGTCCTGGTGCACCAAGGCCCCTTTCCGTGGCTGTGGGGTGGAAGACTCGCTGGCCGCTGCCTGTCCCGCGTCTGCACAGTGGCTCAGTGGTGCACACTGTTGGGGTGGGATGGATGTGGGGCAGGTTTCCCTTCATAGTGGCAGTCCAGGGGTCCCGCAGATCTCTGAGGTGTCTTCTAAATCCTCCAAGAAGAAATGGTGTGGTCAGCCTCCATGGCAATGGGAGAGATTCTCCAAAGATAGGGGTGGGTGTTTGGGCAAAGGCGAGCATTGCAGTGGGATTATGGGGGCCCCGGAAATGGAGCACTTGCAAGGAAGTGGGGCAGGGGGTGTTTGTAAGGCAGAAAACGAGAGGAGGACACGGGGTACTCTCAAGCAGCAGTCACTGGCCGGTGCACAAGTGATGCGGTGGCTGCAGTCCGCGGTTGAACAGGCAGGCAGCTGGTGGGCGGGTGTCCCTGCAGAAGCACTGGCTACACGCGGCCGGCCGGACTCCGTACAGGCTGTGCTGCAGGCAGTCTTTAACGACAGCTATGGACAGGCAGCTGTGGGTGAACGCCCGTGGTTGACCGGCTTCCTTTTGTTAGGGTTGGCAGAAGCAGCTCCGCCTGGGTTCTGGCAGCTTTCATGGCATCCAGCATATGTCATGCAGAGAGCCTCTGGCGTTGAGCACCCGGGTGGGCGTGGCAGGTGGCTTTGCTGATTCCTGGGTGCTGGCCTGCCCAGGACAGGTCTCCCCTGCCCGTACAGTGCTCAGTTGCTGGGTAACTGAGCCCCTTGGCCCTCAGATGCCCCACAAGGCCTGGGTTGGCTGCCCAGTGCGACCCACACCTGGCTGCTCCACACGTCAGTCCCTGGAAGACGGCACAGTGGGTTGAGCCCGCGCTGGTGTGTCTGGACTTGATTCAGTCTCTGTCTCCAACTTTGGGATCCTGGCTTCTGCGAGCCCGTTTCCTCCTCGGAGAGATCACAGTGCCGATTCCTTGTTCACAGGTTGATGGGGAGCTTGGGTGATGCGTGAGGCAGCTCTCAGCGTGTCACGGTCCTGCCCCCCCCCCCCCCCCCCGTCATCTGATTTGAACAAAATGCTCGGACATCGAATGAGATGCGACACGAGAGCGTCAGCCTTGGAGTTCGGGGCGCAGCTCCCTGCAGTGGTTGCTCCGTGAGCCGTGGGAAGACACGGCCCCTAGTTCTCGGGAAAAAGCAGTGAATACGCAGGTTTCTGGTGCCAACACCATTATGAGATCCATGTGCTTCTTTTTTGTTTTTTGTTTTTTTCATAATACACACTGTCCGTGGACTTTGTGACGACTTCTCGTGGCCTGCATTTCAAGTTTGGTTTTAGCAGAACGAATCTTTTAATCCTGATTTCGTGGAACTTGTGGAAGGAGGCCTGTGGTTCCCCAGGTCTCGGTTTGCGCTGGTGGCCACCACAATCTGGGACAGTGGCCCAGGGAGTTGAGTCTGGGGCAGCGAGGGGACAAAGCCCGGGGCTTCAGGGTGGTGGAGCTGCCGCTGAGCTGGCCAGGCAGTGAAACCACACAACCCCCGGGTTGCCTCCTCCCTCATGCCCCGTGAGGGTTTTTCTCCACCGGAGTCTTCGGAGAGGCCATCCGGGGGTCCCACCACTCTCCTGCTCCTCCTACCAGCTCGAAACTTACTCAAGTTTCCCTTCAATTGTCTTATTGTTTACTGGCTTTTTAAATAATTTATCTTGAATTGTACCTATGGTAAATTCACTTAGACAGGCAGTGAAATCGCTGTTGTATATGTTTGGATAAACGGTAGAGTTGTGCAGGTGCCACCACGGCCAGGGCCTGACCCTCACTCCTGGTGTTGGCCCACCACCAGCCTTTGGTGCTCCTTTGGTCTCGGGTGTTTCTGATGGGAGGAAGCTGCTGTCGGGCGGAAGAGAACCAAGTCCCTCTCCACTTTCCTCTCACTACTTTTTCACATAGAGCCACTTGAGAAACACTGAGGCCCTAAGAAGATGCCGATGGACCGCAGGGCCTTGTCATGTACCAGGGGACTTCAGAATGTCCATGGGACAATGGAAGCAGGAAGCAAGTTCACACTGATACAAAGAACAGAATTAGAAATGCGTGCATAGTTCTCTCCTAATGTGCGTTTTCCGTGAGCTTTCTCGAAGCCCCTGTGTATGCATCATGCTTTATAGGCTCTCCATGATCACTCAATAAAAATAATAATTAATAATAAATGATGTGTGGAAAGTACACCAGCTCCAGCCATCAAATTTGTTGGCAGAAATATTAAAAATGCAGGTAACATTTCGCGTTAGGACTCTGGCTGTCCGTGTTTCTGTGTTGAGTCGCTCGGTGTCACATCTGGCAGGAGTGCTGATGGCATTGAGTGGGCAGGTGGATGAGGGCTGAGGGAGGAGTAGGGATGCGTCGCCAGGCGTGGTTTTGAGCTGCGTGTGGTTCTCCTCGCTTGCTCCCGTGTCTCCTGCAGAGAAAGCAGCCTTGGGAGCAGAGTTCCCACGCACCAGTGCCCTTCACCCTGCAGCCGTAGCCCATAGGCTACGTGTTGGTCCAATGTCCCCAGACCTGCAACAGCCCCAACCATTGCAGCCATCTGGGGAGTGAACCAGCAGATGGAAGATCTCTCTCTCATCTCTCTCTCTCTCTCTGGCTCTGCCTCTTCCTCTAACTGTCTTTCAAATCAAACAATTTTTTTTTTTAGAAAAGAATTGTTATTATAATATATACACACAACCCAGTTTTCTAAAGATGCAGATTTCACAATTCTTGTGGAACTCTCTGACCATGTAGATGTTGGCATCTAAAAGTGACTTGGTACCCAGATCTTCTGAGTTGATTGGAGTGTGCTTGCCAGTAACGGAAAGTCAACACTTTTCTTCCGGTGTTCATAATCATGCTGACTTCCTTGCCCCTCTAGAGGGACGGTGCAGCTTAGAGGCCAGCCTTTGAGCTGGGTTCACATTTGTCCTTTTGCCACCTCCACTGTCCGTGTAGCCTCAGGAACAAGTCTAGGGAAAGCCACACTGCACAAGTCTCAGTTTTCCATTTTGGTATCAGAGAAAAGCCCTGCTTCCTCCGGTGGAGGATATAAGACAATGTGTGTGAGTAAAGTTTGCATGATGCAGAGTGGAGCGTTTGCTGAATGACCTGTCATCCCCTTTCTGTATTTCCTTGAAACTTTCAGGGAGTGAACCACTGTACATTAACAGATATTAATATAGATAGCTAGATATAGATACTACTATGGATAGCTAATAGATAATACAGATAGCTCTTCATGTAAAATGTTAAAAAGTGGACATAACCAAAAAGGGAGCCAAGCCCATGGTGACTGTCGCATTTGACTGCTTGCTATATACTCTTGGGTCCTTGCGTGCTGGGGAAGGATGGTATTCCTTTGTGTTACTTTAGGTTTGGTGTTGGCCTCATGCCAGTTTGGCCGCTGAATGTGTGAGAAGTCAAGTGAAAGAAGGTTCTAGAACACAGATGCAACATACATACATGTTCTCTCCTGTGGCTTCCGGGACTGTGGTAGCCTGGATCTAAGGTGACAGCAATGAACAGAGCCCCCCCCCCCCCCCCCCCCCGTGACTAGAGATGGAGCAAGGGAGAAACCTCTCTATCAAGTAACTGGGGGAGGGGCAGCATCCTGGTGCAGCTGGCCAAGTCACCGCCTGTGTCGCCAGCATCCCATATCGCAGCACTGGTTTGAGTCCTAGCTGCTCTGCTTCTGGCAGAGCTCCATGCTAATATACCTGGGAAAGTAGCGGAAAGTGGCCCAAAGACTTGGATCCATGCCACCCCACGAGAGACACAGTTTCTAGCTCCTTGCTTCAACCTGGCCCAGCCTTAGCCATTGAAGCTATTTGGGGAGTGAACCAATGGATGGAAGATCTCTCTCTCTCTCTCTCTCTCTCTCTCTCTTTCTCTCTTTCTTTCTCTGTTTCTGCCTCTGTCTCTATCTGCCTTTCAAATGAATAAAATACATATATTTTAGAAGTAACTCTTTTTAAAAAAAAAAGTTAATAGGATTTGGAGCTTGCTAAGGGCTGGCTTATCCTGTCTGATACAGCAATGAACCATTTGGTGAAATTCATTGATCTGATCCCTTCTCCCAGTGCAAGATCCTTGTAAAACAGGTGTTGGAAGCTTCATTATGCTAGATCCCATGACAGCAGTGATAGACAGTGATGAGGAATGATTATACTTTTCATTAACGACTACTGCTATTTAGGAAAACTTCTTGTTTCCCCAGTGAGTGTGTAAAGGGTGGAGCACTGGGTTGATTTAGTCCCTCACCTCTTCATCGGCCACACTCATCGTGACAGATCTGCCCTGGCTGTTATGGTTCCTAATGGCATCACACGGCTGTGACATGCAGACCAAACCTTCAGTTCCTTGTCACACTGGCTTTGCCTCAAGCATTTGGTAGCCTCACGTGGCTGGCACAAATGTGGAACATTGCAATCACTGCAAAACATTCCCTGACACAGGCAAATGAAATTCCCTCCATCGTATATAAGATTCTACACAATTGCAGCGTCTCTTCTAAATGGACTGTCACTGCTTATGCCCTGGACCATCGAAATCGATTGGTCACTGCGTCTTATCCTCAGGATGAACACCTGAAAAATGTAAACGAAGAGCCGACTGCCTTAGGCTGTTGAGAAAATGCACTCAGTACCTCCAAGGCTGGCAGTGCAGGTGATATTTTGAATGTTGCTGGTGGCACCTGATACTCCCGGGCTCCCTGGGGGTTTGCAGGCAGCAGGAGCTCCTGTGAAATAATGCTGAGGCTCCATCTTCTCATTGAAGAAATGGCCATTCCTATCTGGCAAGTGTTGCTCTCCATTTCTGTCAAGGCCGGCAAGGACTGTGGATGGAATAATCCCTGCCCCAGACAAAAGTGATGAGGGTAAAAGCCCCGCTTGGTTTGCAATGAGCTTGGATACTAAAAGCCCCGCTTGGTTCGCATTGAACTTGATGCTAATATGGGCATGTCGGTCAGGATACCCTACATGATGCTGCCGTGAAGAACAGCCTCTACGGCTCACCACCTAAGATGGCAAGAGTCAAGTTCACGTTCATGCAAGTCCTCTGGGGCCCACGTGAGTGTCCAGAGTTGTCTTTGTTTCCCACCATCTGGGATGCCTTCCATTGCAGCCTGAAACCACCTCGCCCATCACTGTAGCCAGTCACAGAAGATTTCTAGAATGCTCTACACCACCAGAAATGTGCTCCAGCTTGGAGGTGACACAGCCACCACTCCTCACAACCTGATGGCTGGCACTAGGCACAGTGCCCTTCCCGGATGAAAGTGGGGGTCAGGGGAGTGCTGTCCTCCTTTCTTGGTTAAAAATGCAATTCTCGCATGGTAGGCAAGGCAGCTGGCTTGAACTTGTTTCTTTAGGTCCTTGAGATGCACTGTTAAATCATTTATTGGTGCCTTTCCAGTTTCTTGATGTTGGCATTAATTGCTATAAATTTTCTTCTTAACGCTGCTTTTGCTGTATCCCCTATATTTTGATATGCTGTATCGTCATCTGCCTTTGTTTCTAGGGGTGTTTTATTTTCTTATGATTTCTTCTATGAAGAAACCATTCAGGTTTGTGTTGTTCAGTCTCCATGCGTTTGCACATTTTCTGGGGTTTCTTAAGTTGTTAATTTCTAGCTTCATTCCATGTGTGTTTTATAGCTGTGGGATGACGTGTTCTGTAGATACCACTTAGGTCCATTTGATCCATAGTGTAGATGAGTTCTCTTGTTTCTTTGCCATTTTTTTGTCTAGTTGATCTGTGCATTGACAAAAGTGGGGTGTTGAAGTCCTCCATTATTATTGCATTGGAGAATTTCTCTCCTTTTAGATCCACTAATATTTATTTGAATAGCCAGGCACCTTGGCATAGGGTACAAATACATTTACTATAGTCACGCATATTCCTATTGAACTGGTCCCCTAATCTTTACATAGTGCCCTTCTTTGTCCTTTTAACAGCTTTTTTTTTAAAGTCTATTTTGTCTGATATTAGGATGGCTGATTATTTTTGCTTTCTGTTAGCCTGGAATATTTTTTTCTATCCTTTTACTTTCAGTCTGTGTTGATGAGGAATTTCTTGAAGGCAGTAGGTAGACGGGTACAGGTTTGTAATACATTCAGTCAGTCTGTATCTCTCTTTTTTTTTTTTTTTTTGACAGGCAGAGTGGACAGTGAGAGAGAGACAGAGAGAAAGGTCTTCCTTTTTGCCGTTGGTTCACCCTCCAATGGCTGCCGCGGCCGGCGCACCGCACTGATCCGATGGCAGGAGCCAGGAGAGAGGAGCATTAGAATATTCGATTGTTTGGAGCATGGCAGGATTAGGAGAAGGGCGGCAGTGTTGGGCCCCAGCTGTGGGTTGATGCAGTCACACTAAGAAGCCTGAAGCCAGTCCTGGCCATAGGGACCGGGCAGGCTGCTGCACGTTGAGAAGCAGAGGGTTCCATGCCCACTGGGAGCAGCAGGCAGGGCACCAGTCGGGATAGAGCCCTCACGGTCTTGGCGTGGAGCTCCCATCCAGCTGACTCTCAGGAGACCTCTTGGAAGCTACTGTGCATTCCTGGACGCTCGGGGAGGCTCCCGCAGGTGCCTCATCCTGCAGCAGCTGCTCTCTGTATGTGGCCTCCCAGTGTGCAGTGTCGCTTTCTTCTGGGAGCTTGTTATACATGCATCGTCTCAGACCTCTAGAAGCTTCGTCAAGAGCTCCCTCAAATCTCAAGTCCAGCCATGCACCTGCACACAAATGCCTCCACCTTCCAAATCCCACACAAAGGCCTCTCACTGGCCAAGTCTACCTGGGAACCTTATGGAGAATGGAGCACAGGGAAAGGGGGTTCTCCTCTTCTGAAATTCAGAGGAGGCTCAAAGAGGGTGGAACTAACAGTAGGTGGTTGAAGAATGACTACGGACAGCCTGGAAATGCTCCAGAGGTGGCAGGGTCTTTTAGTCATGGGTGTTGGCCATTGATAACAGCAAGACTTCTGCAGGTGCTTCCAGCTCGAAGATCAGGTAATCACTTCGTTCCTTCCATTTGCCCACTTAGATAGTGCCTTATTGGATTTTGTCTAAATGGTCTTGGATTTGCAGGCAATAGATTTAGTGGCTGCTCTTGGTGATGTGCGATATTCAGTTACTGAGGCAATTACATTAGCTTATAGTCCTCAATAGGTTAAGTTGCAATTTCCGAGCTAGGGCAGGTCCCTTCCTGAAATGTGCAAAATTCATTTCCAACATGTCCGCGGTTTTTCTGCACGGTATTTTAAGCCACAGAGAAAGGTAAATAATATTTAAGGGACTTGTAAACCAAGTGTGTGACCATTCTGCCCAATTCCTGGTTTTATTTAATGAGCTTTGCACCGTGGGATAAGAGCTGTCCCCGAAGGGCTTCAATCAGCAAGTCGATTGAACAGAAACACAGACTGGAAATTGGTTTTTAACTGAAATCATACTGCCATTGCTTTTTATGGAACCCATAATTTCTGGTAGAGAGAAGGCATATAGAAAACTGTTATTATAGAAATGCCTTCCGGGATTTGACCAGCCGCATTTGGATAGTGAATGAATACTTGCAGGGTTGATTTGTGTGCTAATGTTGGCCATGGAAGATGAAAAGCCTGCCCTGTGGTTCTTCCTGGCTTGGTTAGTTCCCTGTGCCACCTTTCCGATCCATCACAGCCTTATTTATCTATTTGTCATCTTGAAGTCAGAAGAAGATCTCATTTGTTTCATATGTATCCTCAGGGGTGAGCTTATCTTTGAAAATGACAGAGAGATCCAAGGGGTCCCCAAAAAGTTCAAGTACAGCATATCACAGAAAAACTACACATGGTTCATAAAAACTTTTTGCAGTGAAATAAACTTATCTTCACATTTCCCTTTCTCATGAACTGTAAAAATATTTATTGTAAAGGCATAGTTACACAGAGTGGGAGACACACACACACACACAGAGAGAGAGAGAGATGGAGAGATGGAGACTCTTATATACCCACTGATTCACTCCACAGGTGTCCTCAACAGCTGGGGCTGGGCCAGGACGAGGCCAGGAGCCTGGCACTCCACACAGGCCTCCCATGTGTGTGCAGGGGCCCAAGCACTCAGGCCATCTTTTGGTGCTTTCCCAGGTGCATTGGCAGGGAGCTGGATCAGAAGTGGAGCAGCTGGAACTGCAGGTGGTGCTCATGTGGGATGCTGGTATCACAGACGGTGGCTTAACCCGCCACACCACAGGGCTGGCCCCTGTGCACTTTCTAAAGTTCTCTTTCCTGTGGAAGCAGGTCGAAAAGGAAGACTAACCACTGGCTGTTTTTCTCTGGGTGACTGAAATGAAACAATTATGTGCAGCTAGTTCTTCGGGTCCTTTGTAACTCCCCCGGGGCTGCAGGAGGCTTGGGAAGTCAAAGGGGGAAGGGGAACTGGGCCGGAGCATACACAGCTGATTTCACATGTCCCTGTGCACTGATGACCCCAGCATTGCGAAGCTCTGGATGCAAGCTTCCGTCTTCCTGCCGCACATCTTCCGGAGGTATCAGCCTTGGTCGGTGTCAGACCAAATTAGGTGGGCTGCCTGCTGCTGGCAGGGTGGCTTCCACCTTCTGGGGGTAGGAGCATCGTTTGAGGACAGCATCGGGGCTTAATGACGAAGCTCTTACAAGACCCTGAGTACAGAACACATTTAGCAAATGCTTGGTGGTTATAGAATCCTGGTGACAAATGCAGCCGACAGGGAGGAGCTGATGAGAGTGGAGAGTCGGATTTGTAGAATGTGGGTGGGAACGAGGACTCATTACCCAAAGCTGGTGGGAGCCAAGAGCCTGCAGTTGGAGAAGGAGAAAGCCTTGTGGTGCATTGGCAGGAAGTCTCGTGCTACCCACTGTGACTTCACACCCTGCCTTGGCCAAGTGGCAGTGATTGAACAACTTAACTCTCAGCTGGAACGTGAGGCTGATAGCACGTAACGTGGCAGGTTTCTGAGAGGCCTGACGCTGGTGAGCCTCTGGAGTGCCTGCAGGGAGGGCTGGGACTGAGAGCCCTGGCCGCGTGGTTGACATGCTCATTCTCTCCCCCTCTCTCCTTTCTCTCTCTCTTTCTTTTTTCTAAATTTTAAAAACTGTTTGATCACCAGTGTTTATGAAAGCAGACATAGGGAGAGAACCCGGTCTGGGGACACACGCGTGGTCTTAATACAGCAAATGTCTGTCCTGTCCTTACCATGTGCGCTTTTTAAATTCTTGTGCATAATAAAGGGTTCTCCTGCTTTACTTCTCGGGTTCCTCGGGACAACTCTGGGGAGTTCGGGATAACTTTGAGCTCCAGTTTGCAAATAAGGAAACCAAGGCCAGAGGCCCTCCACTTGCAGGGAAGCTAGAAGTGGAAACTGGATTTTTTTTCTGGTGCCAAATCCTTTGCTAGTTCTTCCACTTCAGCTTCCAGCCCTGTGCAAGAAAGCACCTGTGGTTTTTTTTTTGTTGTTGTTTTTTTTTTTGTTTGTTTGTTTGTTTGTTTGTTTGTTTTTGACAGGCAGAGTGGATAGTGAGAGAGAGAGAGACAGAGAGAAAGGTCTTCCTTTTGCCGTTGGTTCACCCTCCAATGGCCGCCGCGGCCGGCGCACTGCGGCCGGCGCACTGCGCTGATCCGATGGCAGGAGCCAGGAGCCAGGTGCTTTTCCTGGTCTCCCATGGGGTGCAGGGCCCAAGCACCTGGGCCATCCTCCACTGCACTCCCTGGCCACAGCAGAGAGCTGGCCTGGAAGAGGGGCAACTGGGACAGAATCCAGCGCCCTGTCGGGACTAGAACCCGGTGTGCCGGCACCGGCACCGCAAGGCGGAGGATTAGCCTAGTGAGCTGCGGAGCCGGCCAAGCACCTGTGTTGTACACAGCCAAGGCACAAGTCCCATTTCCCCTCCTTTACTTGTAAAGCTCCTTAAAATTTTGTAAAACTTGAAATTTCCAATGCTGGACGCATAACTTCAAGGCTGCCTGTGGGTTTAATTTCTTCAGTGATTCAGTTCTTTAAGCTAGGGCTGTATCTGATTCTCCTGGTGTGCCCAGTGTCTGGCACACAGGAGGTGCTCAGTACAGGTTTGTAGCCTTGTTGGAGGTGACAGTGTGAATGCAGCAGAGTCAAAAGCTTCCTTTAATTAAAGCAAAAGAGAACTAAAAGCATTGTTGGGCGTATTGTTTTGCAGCCAGCATGGGGGCTAACAAGACAGGAAGCACTCATCTGAGAGTAATCTGAGTTGCTCACCCCACTGAGAGTGTTAATTATGTTTTTAAAAGGAGGCAGGAGCCTGGCTGCTTTGGCACAAAGCCGGGAGGACAAGGAAGGCCCAGGGAAGGAAGGCCAAGTCCTTTCTCCCTCGCACCCCTCTGTTGTGGGGATTGATGCTGCAGGTGCCCGCCCTGTTGAGGCCTGTTTTTTTTCATTGTTCATCTGACATTCAATTTTTTTCTAAAGAAACCTTTTATTTAATGAGTATAAATTTCATAAGTACAACTTGAGGAACATAGTGATTCGTCCCACCGTACCCACCCTCCCACCCCACCTCCTCCTCCCTCTCCCATTCCCAGTCCCATTCTCCATTAAGATTCATTTTGGTTTAACTTTATACACAGAAGATCAACTCTACACTAAGTAAAGATTTCAATAACTTGCATACACACACACACAATATAAAAAACTGTTTAAGAAGTTTTGCAGTTAATTCTCATAGTACAACTCATTGAGGACAGAGGTCCTGCATGGGGAGTTAGTACACAGTGAATCCTGTTGTCAATTTAACTATTAACACTCTTATATATGATGTCAGTGATCACTGGAGGATCTTGACATGAGCTGCCAAATCTACGGAATCTTTTGAGTCCACAAACTCTGTCAGTATTTAGACAAGGCCATAAGCAAAGTGGAAGTCCTCTTCTCCCTTCAGAGAAAAGTACCTCCTTCTTTGATGATCCCTTCTTTCTATTGGGATCTCTCTCACAGAGATTCTTCACATAGGACATTTTTTTTTGCTACAGTATCTTGGCTTTCTGTGCCTGAAATGCTCTAATGAGCTTGTGTCTGATAATAACAACAGATAGAATTAAAAAGGAAAGAATGTTCCAACATGGGAAGCAGTCCACACAGCAGATGCACAGAATGACAATCGCTCTAAATAGAACTCTGACCTCAGAATCAGCCCTTAAGGAATTCTGGTCTGGCTGAAAAGCATCTTCTCACCTCTGCTTATGGGCTTTGTCCAATCCTGCCCCAGCTGAAGTCTTCCATATTCTCTGAGTTTTGCTTTGTCCACAGCCTCTCACTACCCTCACACAATCTCTTTGGGAAATGCAGATCAATTCAATGTATTTCTAAGGTGAATTTTCAGATGCACTATGTCCATTATAATGTATTTAATCTTGGACTCAACAGCTGCACTTTGGGCAATCTTTCCTACAGAACTTCTCCTGTAAGAAAGTCAAATCTGTGTGTTGTATAGATGTGTAGTCTCATGTATAGTATACATGTGAATAGGCTTATGTGTAGTAATAACAATTAGAAATAGCTCTATGCTTCATCAGTGAAAGATTGTTTAAGTCTCAGTATAGCCACTTAAATCGCTGTCAAAATGAGTAACACAGGTCTCTATGCAGTGACACCCCTGGGTCATGTTCAAAACGAATGTTGCAGAATAATATATGTTGTAAGACCCAATTTTATGGATGGCAAAGCCTAGAAGGATGTGTGACATCCATCAACATTCATGTATTCAGTGTACACTACATGCTAGGAATTGCTTAAAGTTTGCAGAAGGGGAATGAACAATCCATGGGATAAATAGGAAAGCTACCTCATTTGCTAAAAGAAATTAAGCACTGGGGGGAAATAGCACAACGGGCAGTGATGGCCTTGGAGACTGAGAGTGACAGGTCCTGGAGGAAGGCACAGGGACTTTGCTTTCTATTTGATTAATTTCAGTGTTGCTCCGATGAGTAGGTCTGGTTTTCATTATTATTATTTTTAAAAAATTAATGTATTTATTTGAAAATCAGAGTTACATAGTGAGGGAAGAAGAGGCAGAGAGAGAGAGAGGTCTTCCATCTGCTAGTTCACTCTTCAATTGGCTTTGATGGCCGGAGCTGCACTGATCCAAAGCCAGGAACCAGGAGCTGCTTCTGGGTCTCCCACATGGATGCAGGGGCCCAAGCACTTGCTCCATCTTCTGCTGCTTTCCCAGGTGTGTTAGCAGGCAGCTGGATCAGAAGTGGAGCAGCTGGGACTCGAACCTGCACCCATGTAAGAGGCTGGCTCTGCAGGTGGGGGCTTAGCCTACTGTGCCACAGCGCTGGCCCCTCTCTTTCACTTTTAAATACTTGGGAATTTTTTTTCCAGCTTAAAAACAAAGTCTTCTTTTGTCTTCCTGTTGTGTCTGATTCCAGGCCAGTGTTGCTCCTTCTCTTTGCACCAAAGTCCTGTTCTGTAGAAGGCATTGTTAAGGGTCGGAAGAGATAAGGCACAGTCTAGGAGAAAATACATACAAGACACTTATGTGATAAAGAATTGGTAACTCAAGTACATAAAGAATTCTTAATACCCAACAATTACTAAGCAAACAACTCAATTTAAAATGGGCAAACGGTCTGAGCAGACCCCCACCAAAAGAAGGTATATATATAGAAAATGAGTGTATGAGCAGTTTCTCAATGTCACATATCATTAGGGGCTTGCAAAAGTAAATGTGTCTTAATCTAAAAAAAATTAATTAAAAGCCTGATCAAAAATGATGTCAGCCAAAATAGAATGAGAACGGCTGAGAGCTCTCTCTCATCTGACACACCCCAACATTAGCAAACAGTGCCAGAATCAATCTTATCAGGACTGTGAAAAAGACGTCCAAGGCTTACAGCAACCAAATAAATGCCTATGAAAGAGAAAAGGGGAAAGCACAGGAGGTCTTTGTGTTTTGCCCCTCTCGTGTTTTCTCTCCCTCCATGGCACGGTGGACTGCCTTTTGACTTGTCTCCCTTGGAAGTAAACTCCATCTGGGTGGTGCAGCTGCCTGGCCCTAAAAAACATCAGACGCTCCATGACAAGCCATTGCTGTCTCGAGTAGTGGACACGCTGGGATCCTGGGGGGAAAAGCCATGATATCTTTGATAGAAAATAGGGGCTTTAAAAGCTACTGCATACACGGTGAGCACAGGAAGACACACACACACTCAGGACAGGATGCACGGTTAAAGAAAACCTGAGAAGACCCTGAGTATCCTCTGGCTGGTCGTCAGGGTCAGAGAAGCAGGACAAGAATGCTAAGGCAGAGCTGTAAGAAACCTGATCGAACTGCAGAGCAATGCGCCGTACAAAGTCAGTTTGCAAAGACCTGGAGTAGGCTTCCATTTTTTCCTCTTTTTTTTTTTTCCTTTATTTCCCTTGCCTTTTTCTTTCTCTTTGCACATGCAAATATCGAAACTGTGGAGGAAAAGTGAAAAATAGAATGAAGAAATACTGATCTAAAACTTCCCAAATTTGATTTTAAAATGTACACATCTAAGAAACTCAGTTAACTGCAAGTAGGGTGAAATTCAAAGATGGCTGTTGTGAGATGCACCAAAGAGAGCCTGCACGGTACAGTAGAGAGCTGACTCCCAGCACACACAGGGTCTTCTACAGGGTTAATGGCCAGTTTCTCAGCAGAAGTCATGAATGCCAGAGGCCGTGGGGTGACATGGGAACCTCAACGATTTATGGGAAATGGAATGAAAGGTGAGTTTATTTTGCTACAAACGTCTTTGGAAGCCTTTGTGTAGTTTTTCCATAATGTGTGTTTTCCAGGCATTATTTGCAGAATTCTCATTTAAATTGCATAAAGGGAAAAAATAAAAATTCTCCCTCTGGAAGGAGGACCTTTCAAGGATGAAGGAGAAAGGAAGACATCCCCAGAAAAATACAAGACCAGGGAGTTCATCGCCTGCAGGCCCAGCTATGAGAAAGGCTCAAGAAATCTTTCCGGCAGGCAGTAGCTCAAAGCTGTCTGAAGAAATAAAGAGTAGTGGTGAAAGTGACTGCATTGGTAAGTATAAACTCTAGTATTTCATTGGTAGTTTGTGAATCCACTTTTTCCCTTTATCATTTAAAAGACAACTACAAAAACACAGTAATTATGAATGTATCTTAATGTATAAGCAATATATGAAAGGCAAAGTTACAGAGAGATAGGGAAAGCAAGACAGATCCTCCACCTGCTGGTCATTCACCAAAGGGCCGTAATGGTTGAGACTGGGCCAGGACGAAACCAGGAGCCAGGGACTCCATCCAGGTCTCCCGCTTCCGCTGCTTTCCCAGGCACAGGAGCCGGAAGGGGAGCAGCTGGGTCTGGACTCCCGCATCGCAGACTCTGGTTGATCTGTGCCACAGGGATGGCCCCAGGGTCAGAGCCTCCTCTCTGATAAAGGGGGTGGGACAGAGGAGTTCTGTGCCCCTGCGTGTCCCTTAGCATGCGTCAGGAGGCCACAGAGGTGCCTGTGAGGGGGGAGTTCCCATGCCCTGCTGCGGTCCACAGAGGCACCCTCGGGTCTCCTGATCCTGAGATCCCTGCATTGGGATCTACTGAAGCCTGGAGTGGGATGACGTCTCGGGGAGTGCAGAGACTCCTCCTCGGGGCTGGCTGGCTTCCAGGGCTCTGCCTTCAGATGCCTCTTGTTTCCCTTAGATTTTCTCCCCTGACATAAACCTCGCCCCAGACTCGAAGGCAGAGGACATGGCATGGACATGCTTAGCTAGCGTCTGAAGCAGCTCTACGAATCCGTAAATCCCTTCCTGCTCAAGCAACTCGCAGAAAGCGCTCCTGCTTGCTGGTTCACTCCCCAGATGCCCCCAGTGGCCCATAGCAGCCAGCTGGGTTGGATCCAGGAGCCAGGAACTCAATCCAGGTCTCCCACGTGGGAGGCAGGTCCCAGTCACTTGAGCCACCCCCTGCTGCCTCCAGGGTGCGCATGAGCAGGAAGCTGGACTCAAGGGTGAAGCGGGGAATTGAATCCAGGCTCTCCGATGGGGGATGTAGGTGTGTAGCCAGCATCTTAATTGCAGGGCAAAATGTCCCATCCCTCCAACAAAATTTTCCCAAGTTTCTACACATAAATATTAGTAATTGGTTCAGTCTGTATTTGTTATTTTGAAGTTTAACCTTTAGTTTGCATTACCTGTCAGTAGGTTGCAAAAATGCTAATTTTGTTCTTTTATTTTCTGACCAGAAGCCATCTATTACATTCTAGCTGGCGACAGAAAACGCTGAACAATAAAAGGTAAAGCTGCCGTTATCAAAGCAAGAATAATGGTTTTAAAATATGCATTATTGACTTCTATAGTTGACTGAAATTGGGTATCCCAGGCATGAAATCGCCAAATGAACAAAGCGTCCTTGACTTTCACTAAAATTAAAAAGCAGAAATTCCAACTGCTTTGTGCATTGTCCCTCCAATCCAATAATACATCTGCTTTATTCCTTTTGTTTGAAAAGCTGGAAGATACCTCAGCTGAGCATGCAACCCTGAAATTATTATTGTTCACTCCATATGTAATGATGCATAAAGTTAAAACACCCTGGGACTGATGCTGTGGAGAGCAGGGTAAGCCACTGTCTGCAGCACCGGCATCCCATACGGGCGCCGGTTTGAGTCCTGGCTGCTCCTCTTCCAGTCCTGCTCCCTGCTAATGCACCTTGGAAAGCAGTGGAAGATGCCTCCAAGTACTTGGGCCCCTGCATCCACGTGGGAGACACGGTTGAAGCTCCTGGCTCCTGGCTTTGTCCTGGCCCAGCCCTGGCCATTGCAACCATTTGGGGGATGAACCAGCAAATGGAAGATCTATCCCTCTCTCTGTGTAACTCTGCCTTTCAAATAAACAAATAAATCTTTTACAAAGAAACAAGTGGAGGCCGGCGCCGCGGCTCACTAGGCTAATCCTCCGCCTAGCGGCGCCGGCACACCGGGTTCTAGTCCCGGTCGGGGCGCCGGATTCTGTCCCGGTTGCCCCTCTTCCAGTTCAGCCCTCTGCTGTGGCCAGGGAGTGCAGTGGAGGATGGCCCAGGTGCTTGGGCCCTGCACCCCATGGGAGACCAGGAAAAGCACCTGGCTCCTGGCTCCTGCCATCGGATCAGCGCAGTGTGCCGGCCGCAGTGCGCCAACCGCGGCGGCCATTGGAGGGTGAACCAACGGCAAAGGAAGACCTTTCTCTCTGTCTCTCTCTCTCACTGTCCACTCTGCCTGTCAAAAAAAAAAAAAAAAAAAAAGAAAAAGAAAAAAGAAACAAGTGGAGACTTGGTTAAGGATGCTGTTGTGTGTCAAATGGTTATCAGACTGAAGTCCCGGGCTGCACAGTTGGATCCCTTTCTTAGAGGGACAGGTTGTAGTGTGTGGTCTCTGATGGTTCACAGTTAGCTACGAAGGCAAGAGTGGTGTGCTCAACTGGTGACATTCCCTTTCTCCTTTGAAACTAATGTCAATAGCTGGCCAACATTTCTCGGTGCAGGTGTAGTGAATTCTATTCACAATTATTTTCTACTTCCTTCTCTGTGGCCTTGGTATGTTTCCTTGCCTCATCGACATTGAGGTTGGCCATGGACATTTCTTTGGTTGAAGGAATTCATTTGAGCGGGAAGCTTTAAGGCACCTGGTTCGGTATCTCTCCTTCTAGGCCTTCATCAAGAATCTGGAATGTTCCAGGCTGTGGGTTTTTTCTTCACCCTGGGGTCTGGCCTGAGAAGCCACATGGAGCTGTGCCTTGCAGAGTCAGGACCGATGGCAGATGCCTTGGTTCCTGAGTAAGCAATGCGTGTTTATTCTGGAAATCAGAGATGTTGGCCTGTTTGTTTCTTGGCAAACGCTGATGATCACCGGCAGAGGAAGACTTCTCTTCTCCTTGCCAGTATTGCAGTGTTTACAGAACACAGTGCCTGAGAGGTGGGCTCACTCAGAGAGGTGAGTCCTTGGCCACAGGGCGTGGGGACTTCCTTTCATTAGGGCATCCCAGCATTTAGCCCAGGGTAAGACCAATGAATGCTTGATGAATAACCAGTTATCTTCTGCTGCACGTTGCATTTCCTGCCCTTCATAGGGACTGCTTTAACTCCCCATGGATTCTCCTCAGGGTCTCTCTTGATCTTTATATTCTGTAACATTTTTCAAAAGATTTATTTTATTTATTTGAGAGGTCTTGCATCTGTTGGTTCACTCCCCAAATGGCTGCAATGGCTGGAGCTGCACCAGATGAAGCCAGGAGCCTCTTCCAGGTCTCCCACGTGGGTGCAGGAGCTCAAGGATTTGGGCCGTCTTCCACTGCTTTCCCAGGTGCATTAGTAGGGAACAGGACTGGAAGTGGAGCAGCCGGGACTGGAACCGGTGTCCATATTGGATTCTGGTGCTGCAGGCTGTGGGTTAGCCTTCTTTGCAACAACGTTGGTTCCATTCTATAACATCTTAAAGTAGCACTTGTAAGAAAGGAAAGAGTATACAGAAATAATACTATGAAAAACAGTAGTAGCATATATACATGCAGTCATTTGAATCTGACAGACCCTGGGCTACTGTGTCTCTCATTTAAATTTCACAAATGAAACCACGCACTATTTTTTCTTTGTTTTTGCACGGAAGGCAGACTAAGCTCTAAGGTCTGCAGCTGGTGGATAGTTAAATTCAGGGTTCTCAGTTCAGTCCTCTGATTAGAGAATTGAATTCTGAGACCATTGTCTCTTCATGTACTGTGCATCAGTTAAGTGGAATTGGAAGCCTAAAGGACTTGATGTTCCGTGTTGTCCTTGGAGCAGCTGCTACGTATCGACCCGGGGACAGGGTCCAGTTCTATCAGACTGCCCCGGGTTGGCCGGGTCTTGGTGCTGGAGACACAAAACATCAGACACCTTGTGTTTTTCCTCTTCTCTTGGGTTCACCCAGACTAGAGATGATCTTTGAGGAGAGCTTTTCTCCCTGACAGTTTTTTTGTTTAACTCTGAAAAGTGCACACGGATTAATGAGACAATTGACTACAAAGCGCTTTGATCCCTGGGGAGCCAGGAAGTGATTCAAGTGCCAGAAGTGATTCCCTTACTGAAGGCAGCCCTGGGCCTTTGAATAGAAGCCCTCTTGGAAATACCACACTGAGACTGTGCTGAAAAGTCAAACCAGTTCCAAGCAGCTGAGTGAGGCCGAGATGTCTCCCCATGAAATGAGCTGTGAGAGGCTGGGAAAAGAATTTCAGATTGACAGTTTGAGCCAGAAAGGACCCCGGGACCATCCAGCCTACGACCATTGATCTGAACAAATGGGGGAACGTGGCCAGAGTGCAAAGCTGCCAGGTGAAGTGTCCTGCCCCAGGTCCCACGGTGCGCAGGGGTTACCAGAAAGCACGGGGAGCCTGGGTGCCACCCGGAGGTGTTGGGTAAGTGGGCAGGATGTGACCCAGGCCTGAATGGGTGGCTGGCTTGGAGGAGGCACAGGGCTGAAGGAAGTAGGGTGCACATGGCTAATGCTGTGAGTTCCCAACTTTGAAGGTGGAAATATATACGGGGAGCAAGATTTCGGCACCTAATTCCATCATGTAGGCTCCACGGACCAGGCAGAACCTAGTATCTATTGATACTCTCGCAGCCTCTTCTGTCACTCCAACCCTGACTTCCATCATTCTGCAGACAAACATGGTGTCTCACGTGAGGGGAGCCTTGGAACGAGCCCTAAGTTCTTGGCAAAGGAGAACAAGTAAAATCGAGAACATTATTTCCTACACCAAGGAGATAGGAAGCTAGCAAAAACAAGATCCATCATCGAGACTTATCTGTGTTCCTATCACAACTGTCCACACGCAACCAGCCTGCCTTCCTACCATCAACACGGAGCCCTTGCTACTGGGTGGATCCTGAGAACGCGCAGGGGAGGGAGAAGGGCATGGTGGCTCATAGAAGGCAGAGCCTGATTCTAGCGAAGATATGCTCATAGGAAATATAACCGATGTCTTTATTGGGCTTCCTGTGCGTTAACTTCATGCAAGAGTTTGACACGTAGTAGCTTATTTAATCCTCACCACTGTCGGAGGTAGTAGTCTCCATGGCAACAGTCATCTCTCCTTACATCTCCTGGCTCTGTTTTCCTCTGTCTCAGCTGGATTCTTGGGGAACTCTTCAGAGTGGTTGCATTGATGATGTGCAGAGCCTACTGGAGCCCAAAGCAAGAGAACAAGTTAATCTAATCCTGATTGCCTACTGTAAAATGGTGACATATTGTCGATCGATCATGGGGCTTTTTCGTGTTAATTTTACTTTTCATTAAGAATTAAGTAATTATGGGTCTTGAATACTGAGTTGTTTTTTTTTTATGGGGTGTGGGGTGTGGAGGTTACCCTTAGATTTTGCACCTGAGCAAATAAATGTCTCACTTTAACCAAGTTCCGGCCTTGAAGAACACCTTTAGTTACAAAAGAGCTTCCTTGGGGGCTGGTGCTGTGGCGTAGCAGGTAAAGCTGCCGTCTGCAATGCAGGTATCCCATATGGACACCGGTTCGAGTCCCAGCTGTTCCTCTTCCAATCCAGCTCTCTGCTATGGCCTGGGAAAGCAGTAGAAGATGGCTCAAGTCCTTGGGCCCCCTGCATCCACGTGGGAGACTCAGAAGAAACTTCTGGGTTCGCATTGGCAACAGTTCCGGCTGTTGTGGCCAACTGGGGAGTGAACTAGTGGATGGAAGACCTCTCTTTCTGTCTCTGCCTCTCTGTCTCTGCCTTTCAAATAAATAAATCTTAAAAAAAAAAAGCTTCCTTCATAGGAGTTCCTTCTTCAGGGGTGTCATGGCCATCCCTGGACCTATCACCTATGCTCACGAGCAATGCAGTGCTTTGATTGGCCCTGGGGCTTGGGTGGGCTCAATCCTTTCTAATCTTTGTGAGAGTTGGGGAAGACACTTGGCTGAAATAGGGATATTCATCTGATTGACTGATTGAGGGTGGTATGTGTGTGTGTTTGTAGGAGGTGGAGTCTGCACTCAGGAGCGAAGAAGGAGAAAGTGGGAAAATGACAGTTTCAGGTTTCAGTCGGTGGCCTGGTTAAGCAGCTCTCCCGGGCTGAGGTCACTGGAGAATAGCACAGCTGTGAGTTATTATCAGCCAAGGCACACAGCGGCCAGGGATGGCAGCACAGGCCAGCAGAGGAGTCTGGCCAGGGCACCTGCAGTGCCATAGAAAGTGGGTGCAGGTCAGGTGTTGCCAGGCATCTCCTGTCTTTATCCTTTGCAAAGGGAACAGAATGCACTCTCCCTTAATGACATCCATTCCGAGAAAAAGAGCTGGAATAGACTCATGCGTTCATATAGCTGGTCAGGGCCTGTGCTGACTTCCTGCTGTGCGGCTCCTAGGGAAAAGATTTTAGCATCGAGCAGGTGGTGCTGCTCATCTGAGTGCCCCACCCTGCTTTCATACGATCCACCTGAGCCACAGGCGGGCCCTGGCCAGGCCCAGCGCAATGTTCTGACGCAGAGAAGCCACTAGTGGAGACGCTGTGGCATTTGGAGGTTGCTTTTACCAAGCACGTTACTGGTGGAGGGAAGTCGAATCGGGAGGCATGCGGAGCGCCCCGTTGTCAGCTGCAGGCCGTGCTGTAGAGGCTGCACCTCTGCTGGGGCCGGGGGCCGTCACCCTTCCATTAGCTACAATTGGATGCCTAGAGAGGCAGTAATTACAAATCCCAGCCGGGCTTCACAGGCTCATCTGTCTTTGTTTATCATCAGGGCCGGGGTATTGATCATTGCCAGGAGCCCCCTTGCTTTGGCTCGGGACTGGGAAATTGGATTAATGAGGTCTGGCATGTGTGGTGGAACACACGCCTGTGTGGAAGGCAGACGAGCGGGACTGAGCAGTGGCGAGCCCTGGGTTTCCTGGGGGCTCCCGTGCGTGCTGGCCCTGCAGGATTTCCGTCATCCTGGGGTTCTGGCGTTTGTTGGTGCCAACAGAACCTGTGTGTGCAAAGCAAACCGAGACCCTTTTGTTTCTGCAGGTACCCTCGAAGGAATGGCCTGTCTGGCAACCGCTCCTTCCAGAAGGGGGCGCTGTGTTTGATAGGAGTTGGCTACTGAGTGCACACAGGGGCTGGAACCCCAGCGTGCTGAACTAACGGTGCTGAGTGCAGAACCTTGATCTAATAATAGTGATTAGAGGTGGGCCCGGGGCGGCAGTCCTGAGGTCATGGGGCCGTGCCCTGGGAAGGTAGTGAGAGCTGGGAGCGGACTGGCTATAAAAGCGGGGTCAGGCCCTTCCTCCTTCCCTGCTGGCCCTGTGCGTCTCCTCTCCTGGTGCTCCAGGCTCTATTTAGCCATGTGCTGTTTGGCAGCGCTACGGGACCCTGCCAGCAAGAACGCTACCGCCAGACAATGACCCAGTGGAGCTGCTCAATCCTGAGAGTGGGAACCTCCAAAACCGTGAGCTGGCATAAACCTTCCTGCTCCTAAGTGGTTTGTCTTAGGTGTTCTTATTAACAACAAGCTGAGTAGTGCAGGGGTAAGTGAAGGAAAGTGTTATGCATTTCGTTGGCTTTTGCTGTAGAAACTTTTGGGGTAGCAAGAGAGCTGGTTGAGGGGAGGTGTCTGTGTAGCTCAAGGAAGACAATGAGATGGTGGAACCACGGCCAGCTTCCCCTACACCTGCTGGGAGCCTTGTCAGGAACAGGTGTTGGCTCCAGCCCAGCGTTTCCACCTCGGCTGCCCCTGCCAGCCGGGTGCAGGCTGGGGAGTGCGTGTGCGAGTTCCGGGGTGCTGATCATGCAGATGAACTCCTCCAGACAAGTGAGGAAGATGGGGGTGGGCGTGGGGGGATGGATTCTGTGGGAGTGGGGTCCAGGGTTGGACCTCGTTGGATCCTGAGCTGTTCGAAGGAACTGTGATAAAAAGTGAGGCTAATGGGGACACTTGAGAGCTGACCAGTGAATGGTCAGCTGCCGTCACCATCCTCACTCTCCACGTGGCTTGGCTCCCTCTCAACTTCTCATTCTCAGTTGAAGCGTCATCTTTGCAAACCCGTTTGCTTTGACCACCTTGCATTTAATATCTGCTGATCTATCATGTGGAACTGAGCAGGGGTCCAAGTAATTTTTTTTTTTTTGCTTTTAGTGCTTTCCCAGGAGACTGCATACTTGTGCCCCCCTGAGCCTTGTCACCTCCCTGGTTACCAGGGACACCACCAGTAACCAAACATGGGCGATTCATGAATGTCCTCGTATTTTGCTAATTTGGAGGAGTGATCAAACACGTTGAGTGATTTGTTCAAGGTGATAAATGGTGCTGAATGGTAGGGCTCAGCAGTTTTTATTCAGAGGCATCTGAGTGTCTAAAAGGAGTTAATCTAACAGGTGCACAATCACTGGGTGATCTTGGTGGGAGAGAGGGCGCCGGGTTTGTTGCACTTCAGGTGAGAGAAAGGATATGCGATCGACGGGGAGAAGTAGTGACTCCTGGAGCAGCTGTTGGGCCCTCCCAGCTTGAAGATCTCTGGGACAGGTGGCTGACTTCAATGGGGTCAGGTTGGCAGCTCATGGCCGTCAGCATCCCCGCCCCATCATCTCCATCTCTCAGTCATCTCTCGCCTTAGCTCTCTCTCTCTCTCTCCCATCTCTGTGTCTATCATCTGCAACTCTCTGAGCCTCGTGGCTCCCTTCAGCTTCTACCACATTGTTCTCTGCTCCACCGACCATGAAATTTTAAGATTGTTTGCAAACGATGCTTTTCATCTCTCAGCCCCTGGATGTCCCTGCATCCCCAACCCCAACTTGGCTTCTTGTCCCAGGACTAACTGCAAGTGGCCGTGAGTCCCTGGTGGGCAGCTGCCCCACCTTGGCCGTAGGTGGAAAGGCAGGTGGGTGCCAGGTGGTGTGGGTGGATGCTCAGATGCTCTCTGGAGATGGACCCTTTCCCAAGTCCCTGATGGAGACTTCATTGCGCTAATAGAACCCTGCACCAGAGGCACGTGTCTGGTATGCCCACCTGTCCTGGGTTCCTGGTGCACTGCGGACTCTGGTGGACAATCCTTGGGTCCTGGAAGCACCCAGTGTTAGCCGACATTGTGCCAGAATGCCGCAGTTCTTTATGGATGCTGCAGAACACGGGTGGGCATGATGAACTTCACTATGGGGATGCGGAAGTGTAAAATGCCTTCAAGACTCCCAGGAGCTCCGCCCATGAGCCTCTGCTTCCTGAGGAAGGTTTCCATGGCAGGTCTGCGTTTCTGTGCTCACAGGGGCTGGCTCTGAATCCCACGTCACGCACGTCCAGGGGTTAGTGAGGGCTCTGAGTGCTGGACATCAGGTCAGACAAGCCTGTTGCATAAGAGACCAACCCCTATTGCCCAACAAATGGGGCTGTGGATATTGTATCTAGAGGAGATAGCGTTTCTAGACTGTCCGTATCGGCTCTCTTGCAAGCACAGTTCAGCCCAGAGGGGCTGCATGATCGGGAATGGTCCCAGCACAACGTCTGTTGTAGGTGCCTGAGACAGGGGGGCATGGCCATGCCTCTCGGAGCTCTGACAACAGGTCACTCCAGATCCCACCCAATGGCTGCGCTATAACATCGCAGAGAAGGCTGGGACAAACACTGCCCGAGGCTGCAGGCCACCTGGGTCCATCTCTGGCCAGATTCTCCTTCGTGCAGAATAGCTCAATTGAACAAGTACTCATTTGACTCTTGCTGTCCTGTGGCCAGTTACAGGAGACGAGGGATGGAAGCAACACTCGTGGCGGCACGGGGAGCATAGGATGCCCTTGGAGGGCTGAAGGTGTTGGCTCCAAGCTGTTGGGCCTGCTCCAAGGTGATGGCCGCTGACAGCCCTGCCCTCCAAGTGGCACTGCCACACCTGTCTCACTGAAGCCACGCCCCCTTCCCATGGCGGCCTGTACATAACAGTCGGCCTCCAGACTTCACCCTGCAGGGCTGTGCCAGCTTCACCCGGTCCCAGAGCTGTGCCAAGGTCTCCATGAGGACTTCGCAGCAGCTGGCTTGCCTCCCTCTGCCCCGTACTTGGTTGCGATCTTTAAAAAATCCTTCTCGGTGGTGTGCGGGGTTGCAAAGCTCTGTCTCGGTGTGTACTCCCTGGCGAACACATCCCCAGATGACTGGCTCCGGAGGGGCCCTGTGACAGAGGAGCTCAGAGCGTAGAGGTTTAGAAATAGCTCTGTACATAAGCGGCTGGAATCCATCACCCCGCAGCTGTGCTGCAATCCAAACAGGAGCCAGTGCAGTGAGAACACTGGAGACGCAGAAGCAACCACACCTTCCCATCAAGGCAAGAACTGAGCCCTGCCCTAGGTGGGGGAGGGGTCGTGGGATAACCACCACCCTGCGGAGACAGGACGAGAGGAGCCCCCAGCAAGCTAGCTCCTCGCCACTGCTTTGTTAGTGTAATGCCTCGATTTCACGGCAGGTGGCGCCTCTGCTCGCAGCAACTCCCAAGTAGACACCAGGTCTACCTCGGCGCTGGGAGGCCGTCTCTAGCAATAGATGACATCATTAAACCTTTAATTATCCGGTGGCTTTGACTGCAGAAAATCAATGCAGGCTTCTCACTCGTAGGAGACTGCAGAGTTACCATGTTTCTGAGCGAATGTTTACCTTTCTCTTTCCCCCCATTTTAGCGCATCGTTTCTTTGGTGCACTTCTATCAGCCTGATGTTCTTCTGAAAGTTTAAGACTGGAAACTTTGTTTTTACTGAAAATATGGTAACTACATGTGGAAAGAGATCATTTAGAAAAAAAGACTTAGAGATGAAATACACAAGCGTCACAGGAAGTTAGACGCTCAGGGCTTTGATTTTTTAAAAAAGTTATTTGTATGCCTGTGGGGTGTAAAAGCACTTTTACATGGATATAGTTCAGTTCGCGTTTGTCTCCTTGAGAGACAGGGTGGTCTGGGTGGATTATCCATTTCTGCAGGTGTTCCCCACGCAGCACCTTATGAGGGACTGTGAGAGGCCTGGAAGGAGAGCTCCCCTCTGGCATCCGATTTATTGACACTGGCCTGTTGTTGGCTTAGCTCTTACTTCGCAATCCTGCTCGCTGTTGCTGGGAACAGACTCATCTCTGGGTGTGTGTGTGTGTGTGTGTGTGTGTACCAGAGAGCAGTCCCCAGCACCGAGTTAAACCTGCCCCCACTAGGGGGCGCCTCCTCACTCTTTCCATCCCCATTGGCGGGCAGGGGTTTGGTGGGTATCTCAGGGGTCTGGCCATCACACACACGTGCCTGCCTTTGGTTCCCGCCTTCCATGTAGCTTTCTGATTCCAGCCCTGAAAGTGCGGGAGGAACAGAGTCAGGGTTTATTCTAGGACAAAGGTGTTCCGGGTTGGCCTGGCAGAAATCCAGCAGAGTGGGTGTTGACGGTGTCATTGGAAGCCGTCACGGACCCCACAGACAGTGGGTCTCCAGCTGTTTTTCCTCGGGCCAGGGAGACTCGACGGGCAACAGAGACCAGAGGAGGAGAGTGGGGCCGTCCCTCCTTGCCTGCTTTCTGGACTGCTGGAGTCTCAGGCCACCTCTGTAGCATCACCCCAGCATTCTGACCTCAGTGTCGCGAGGGTGAGGGTTTGCACGTGCAAACTGTGGCGTGATGCTTTTGTAACAAGAGCAGCCTTGACTCGGTAAGAGGACGCGGGATAGAACTGGGGGCACCTCCGTGATAATGATCGGCTTTTGTTCCAGAATGCGTGGCAGCAGAGGGTGGAGTGATCCAGCTGGGCGTGCTTCCTACCTTCTTACATGGCTGAATCCTGGGAGTGGCAGGTGCGCGACTCCGGCCCATGAGCACGAGGGCTCGGCTGCATTGTCGTCATTTTCACGGGTGGAGAGGAGATGCGGCAGCCGGCATTGGTCCCTCCCACGGGGAGCAGGGCTTCTCGCTGTCCGGCTGGCGAGCCAAGGGCAGGGCCGCCGTGCGGGAGGGGTGGCAGTGGACGGCACTGGTTCTCAACACTGAATGGAGCTGAGGTGTTGAAGTGACTTCCGGATGATGCTTTGGATGTTGGACATTTTCTTCAGCCGTCCCCTCAGCCCGAGCTGGACCGTGGTGATGATGGCTCTGCCGGGGTCACAACAGTGGGGCTGCAGATGTCATGCCTGAGGGTTTGTACGTGGGCTCCTTAAAGCCTGAGTCGTGCCTCTGCTGTGTGTGTGTGTGCATGCGTGTGCGTGTGTGTCACACAGGGTAATGGCAGCACCTGGCGATGGAGAAAACAGAACCGGGACAGCCAAGCCCTGAGACCGTCGGTTGGGGGAAGCTGATTTCATCTTGTTGCTTTCAGGGGCACTCTGTTATTTCCAGTGATGAATTCTGGGCTCCATGGCGGATGCTGCTGGCATCTGTAGGCATGGTGTTCACTCATGCTTCCGAGAGGAACTGGTCCACGTGCTAAGATCAGAATACCGAGTAGAATTAATCCAGGGAGAGGAGACAGCACTAAGTAGGCTGAGTTAGAGATGGAGATATAGAGAGAGGGACAGAGAGACCCTCCATCCGCTGGTTCACTGGGTCTGGCCAAAGCCAGGAGCCTGGAGCTTCTTCTGGGTCTCCCCTGTGGGGAGGACTTGGACCATCTTGCACTGCTTGACCAGGTGCATTAGCAGGGAGCTGGAGTGGAATTGGAGCAGCCGGGACTAGAACCAGTGCCCATGTGGGATGCCAGCACTACAGGTGGAGGGTTAACCTACTGTGCCACAGCGCTGGCCCCAGTGAACTGCATCTTAGGGGACCTTCCCGCCCCTCCTCTGGCAGAGGCAGGGAGCTGCTCCCAGCTTGCACTGGACCCTTCTGCATTAACAGAACGTAGGGAGACTTGGCTGAGTCCCTGGCCCTCTGGGATCCTGGCCGCATTTCCCACCTTCCTTGCAGGGGGAATGGATCCTCTGACTTGAGAGTGCTCTGGAGTGCAGTGGGCCTGCTGAGAGCAGTTTCTAGTGTTCCTTTCCTTGCAGGCTTCTCCCTGCTGCGTCATGAAGTCCGACCCTTTGAGGATTACCCAGCAGGAAGCAGTATTCTGGATCTCCAGGGGAGAGCAGTCGGCTCTTCCTTGCACCTCCTGCCTTACATTTGAGAGAGATAACTGTGTCAAAAACATGTGCACCTGCTGCATGGACAGCAGTTAGATTCCTGACTGTTGTTCATGAACTGGTCTTGTCCACTTGGCAATGAGCTAATGGGACGTCGGGGACAGGGGTGTGGTCCCTGGGGTGATCCCTCTTGGGTCACCTGGAGTTTTGTTGCAAACCTTGGCGGCGCCTGTCTCCACTGCCTTTGTTGGCTTTGGATAAAGGAAATGAGGCAGCTGGGGGTGCGGTGGTGTTTGAGCATGCTAGGTGAATGGGGGTCAGTTACCAACCGGGGGGCGGGGCGTGAGGGTGCAGGGGTGCTGGGCAGCTGACTGCTAGTGTTAGAATTTTTTAAAAAATCCTTTTATGTTAGCAGGGTTTATTATTAGCAGAAAGAAATTGATAGTGTGGAGTTCTTTTCTACCCCAACTCCATGGAGGTTTCTTTCTAATGAATGATGTGAGTGTGGAGCCTTGGGTGTATGAGTTGGGTCCCAGTTGACTGAGTTTTGATAAAACCCATACTTGAAGCTCACTGTAGTGTGTGCCCCAGGCCCCCTCCGCCTTGCAGGAGCCCTGCCAGGGTGCACACAGCACCGAGTCACTGTCTCCCCAGCATCCTCTCGGCTGTGATGGTTTCCTTGTTGCTAGTGAAGCTGACAGCTTTGGAGAGTGGAGGCAAAGTAGTCTGTGCTCCTTGTGACACAGTGTGGACATGGAGGAAGGTCAGAGTTCAGGTAAGACTTGGAAGGACCCTTCGAGTGGCCCTGGAACCTTCTATCCTCCAGCTCAGACCTGTGGGCTCCATGGCGTTTGTGGCCATACCTTCTGTGTTCCAGGAGAACCATGCTGGTGCCATACCGTACCGGGTGCAGGCTTCCCCGGTGCCGATATTCCAGCTCGCTCTCCTGAGGAGGTACCAGACGTGGGTCAGTGCAGGCATCACCCCGCCTTCCGCATGGGCAGAAACGCTGCGATTGGTCACGTGTGCTGCTCTGACTTGCTGCTCTGCCTTGATGCAAGACTGGCAGCTCTTCGGGACTGCCTGGCAGTGAGAGGCTGTCTGTCTGTCTGTCTGCAGCCCGGCGTGGGTGGCAGGGGAAGCGCAGGGCGTCTGCTTCCCCGAGGGCTGTAAACAGTAATTAAATAGACGTTTGCATCCAGATTCTGCTGTTTTATTTCCTTCTTTGCAAACACACACAGGAGTTGCAGCTCTGGGTAATAAATGGCAAGAATCATAGCACTCTGCCTGTAAAGCAAATGAGCTCAATGAGAGGATACAATTCTTGCAATTACAATTTTACTGTTGGGCATCTATTCACCATAGAGGAAGAAAACAAGGAGGCACGGCTTTGTGGGATGCTGAGAGCTGGGAGCTCATAAAAAAAAAAAAAAAAAAAAGCTTTGTGCAGCCATTGGCATTCTGACCTGTCTGTGCCTGTGTCTGGTTCTGTGGCTCTCAGTAAAGCCCTGGGGCCCTCTGCTGACAGTGAGTAAGTGCAGTAGGTGATGGCCGGGGTACAGTATGTGACCATAACAGATTCTTAACACAGATCCCAGCCCTTGTGCAAAACGAGAGAATTGTTGTCCGTCTTGTAGTGACTTCATTCTGCCACCAGGGGGCATCCAAGAACACCTCAACCTAGTAGCTTTGTGGGGAAATCTAATTTCCGTAAATTGAACCATTCTTTCCTGCTGACGTAACTCCCCAAGATGTGTTCCCTCAGGAAAACTGTGACTGCCCAAGTAAAAGCAAAAAGCAAAAAAAGATGCTGAAAGGATGTAAGCGGTTTGAGTAGCGGGATTTAAAGGGAACATCCTTAATAAGTCTTGGATGCTCATTCACCTTCTAGCTAATGGAGTTGATGATATGGGATCAGTTTTATGAATGTGTGCAGAGAAGTTTGGCTTCTTTTGGCTAGGAATTTCTTATGCCTTGATTTTTGAGCAAATCAGGAGTGGTTACCTTGTAATATCTCCTCCATCTGCCACAGCATCTGCTCCTTCGCCCCACTGTTTAGCTTGGGGAAAGTGTGGGCTGTGCAGAGAATCTCAGAGTGACAGCAGCAGAGGAACCCTCAGAGGTCTGTGAGTCCAGACCTTTCCTTGTACCGATGAGGAAGCCCAAGTGAGACAGATGAAGCCACTCAAGGAATTGGATTGGGTCGACAGTACCACCCCTGGATATTCTCAGAGCTAGACATGAGGGGTGGCACGGTCCTCTGGATCTACTAACGAAGCGTGTTCATTGTGGTATGGGTCATTCAGTGCAATAAAGCGAAGTGTGGTATGTAAGCCCTTGGCGGGAGGACCAGGGAGTCTTCATCCGGAGGCCTGTGATGCTTACAAGATGAGCTAGAACAATGGCTGTAAGTTCGTAAGTGCAGACAGAATCCATTATAGGTGGATGGAAAGATTGTAAGGAGAAAATAACAGTTATGGGAAAGCCCAGAGCTGAATGTGGACAGTGCCTGGCTAACACTTGGCAGTGGCAAAACTGGCTCTTCCTTCCCATGAGAGCTACTCCACGAGTAACTGGGGTCCCACTGAAGGGGCACACGGGATTTCCCACCCCTGGGCTCTGAAGACCTGCTTCTCAGGTGTGTGCATCTCGGCCTCCTGCTGAGCCGTGTGCTCTGATGGCTGCTTTTCTAGATTAGACGGATTCTTTGTGTTTATGGTGTTGCCCAGAGCAAACATAACAAAAGCAGACCGGAAGGAATTGCTCTTTGAACCCCAAGGGTCCCTGTCTGTGAGGGAATCAGCTGAAATGGGGCCCAGTTTGTAGTGGCTTCGGAGACCAGGGTCCAGCCAACATTGACCTCTCTCTGTGCTTACCTGCAGGTGGGTACAACGTGCAGTCTTCAGGATGCAGCAGGAGGAGGAAGTCCCATGCTGGGCTCTGATGCAGGGCGGTGAGGCTGCATCGCTGTGGTCCTTGGGTGGTTACACGGTTCCCTGTGCAGAGTTAAAGCTGACACTGATCCAGGTGACCCCTGTGTCCTTCCTCACTGGCCAGGCTGCTCCTGTAAATCTGTCCGTTTCTCATTGTTGGGGAGTGGGATGGGGAATGAAGTTAGCTACTCAAGTCCATTTTGCTGCAAATGACGGGATTTCATTCTTATTTATGGCTGGATAATAGTCACACACATACATGTATGTATACATGCATACATGAATACATGCAGGCATACTTACACATGAATGCACACAATTTCTTTATCCTCTCGTGTAACAGTGGACATACTGGTTGATTCCATGTCTGTCTCGCTCTCCTCATTTGTCAGTGGGCTGTGGTAGCTTTCTGACACAGGGTTGTTCTTTGCTCTGTGTGTGTCCACTCTGTTGGTGAGTTTTGTACGTGCAGTGTTGTTATGATTACCTCTGACGTAGGGCTCTCTCAAGGATATCTTGTAGGGCTGCTCCAGGGATGATGGTTTCTCTCCGTTTTTGTTTGGGAAGTGATTTATTTATTCTTCACTCCTAAAGGCTGGCTTTGCTGGGTGTAGTATTCTGGGTAAGAATTTTGTTTCCATGATGACCACACACTCTGCCATCCCATTCTCTCCTGGCCTGTAGGACATCTGCTGAAAAGTCTGCTGCTAGGGTAATGGGTTTTACTTTATACTCAACCGAATATTTTTCTCTTGTTTTCTTGAGGATTCTCTCCTGTGCTTAACATTTGTCAACTTGACTATAGTACGCTTTGGAGAAGGTCTTTTTGGTTGAGTCTGGTTGCAGTATTTTGAGCTTCCCCTTACTGGATGTCCATATCTCTTTCAAGACTCACAGAGTTTTCAACTATGACTTCATTAAATGGGTTCTCAATGCGATTTTCCTTTAGCTTTCATTTTAACATGAATGTTTGTTAGGTTAATGGTATCCCCTATGTTTGCTAGAATTTATTCATTCTTTTAATTATTTTCTCTTTGGTTTTGTCGGACAAGTTTATTTCAAAAGTTTTGTCCAAATATCAGAATTTTTTTCGTACAACAATTTTTCTGTTGTTGAGGTTCTCAAGTATATATTTTAAATTTCTTTTAATTTTTCAGCTGCAAAGTTTCTGATAATGTCTTTTTAATGAATTCTATCTTCTGGCTGAATTTCTCATTTGTATCATACATTGTACTTTGAATTTTTTTTTTTTTTTGAAGTGTCTGCCTGTGTTCTCTTGTATCTCCTTGAATTTCCTTAGGATCATTATCTTGAATTCCATAGATTGAATTGAATTCAAGTCCTAATTTGGAACAGCTAATACGTTCTCTTGAGGGTCTCATGCTCCCTGCTTCTTTGTTTCCTGTGTCCTTATACTGACACGTGTGACAGTTCCTGGTTCTTCATTTTGTAGCCTTCTTTGGAAAAGACTTCTATTGAGATAGAATATAATGGGTCAGTGAGTAGTCACTTTGGCTTTGGTTCTAGTTGATTCTAGAAGAGTTAACTCTGATTTCTTTGGCTGCAGTCGACGTCAGCCCTGTCTAAATGTCACATTTGTCCACGTTTGTCTAGTCGGCAACAGTGCACACAGGTATTAGCCTGATGCTAAGGTAGGCATGGGCTTCGTAAGGTGTGTGCCTTCAGGTCCCAGGGTTGGGTGCCGATGACACAGCCATGTTTCTGCTGCTTTGGAGAGGGACTGTCCCCCTTTGCCCACAGGACGTGCAAGGGTGACAGCAGGGCTAGTGCCCTGGCCATCTCAGAGCTGAGAAGTGACTTGGTCAGCGTTGGTCCTCTGGGCTTGTGTATTGGCCACAGCTAGTGGTGAGTTCCAGTAACTGGTGAGGGAATGGCCTTGGTAACGCAGAGGGAGCGAGCATGGCGCTGGTGCCCGTGCCCAGCCATACCACGTTTGTGGGATGAGAAGCCTGCTCTGTGCCCAGTGGAGTACCTGGCTCCAGCTCTGGAGGCTTCGGCTAGCCACACGGCTGCTGGCTGTCCCCCTAAGACACAACGGGTTTCAGAACATGGCGGTACCGCGGCGGCTCAGGCCTGGGGCTTTGGGTGGGACACAGTCTGGGCTCTATTTGTGGAGGAAAGCAGACATACAGAGCTCAGATTTCTGGACTGGATTGGCAGCCAGTAATGATGGTGGGCCGCTCCTGTGTTGCAGGCTGCAGGTCTGCGGCGGTGGGGAGCTTGGAGAGTTCTCTGTTCCCAGCAGGCTGGCGTCCTGCAGGGTGGGGGTGTAGGAGCTGCAGTGTGCTTTCGTCTTCTCTGCTGCCTTCTGAGTCTCCGAGCTCTTGAGAGTTCCAGTCACTTCCTACTGGAGTTTTTCCTCCATCCGTTGCCTGGAAACCTGGTCCTGCCTTACCTTACTGTGTCTGTAGCAGAGAGGAGCGAAGGACCCCTCTGTGCGGCTACCTTGGGTCTCTCCCACCTGCTTGCTTTTTGAGAATAAATTTTTCTCGGTGGTAAAGTGTGCCCTTGTCACAGTGTATCTGTAGATCGGATCAGCACCTTACCTGGTGAACCTGTGTCTGGGGCTGTTTGCCTAAGGAGATAAAGGATGCATTGGAAAGTGCTAGGGAGGGTCTCAGGTTTAAAACAGTTCCCACCGGAGGAGACGTGGACTTGATCCAGGGATGGCGGAGGTGTGGCCGGAGCTGGCCTCAAAAGGAAATGTGTGTGTGTGTTCAAGGGACTTGTGAGTCTCAAATTTACCTTCGCCCAGGACAGCTTCATGGTGTGCACGTCAATTTTCTGTGCTACTTTAACCAACTCTGAATCTTCAACTCAGCTTTGTGCTGCTTAAAACGAAACTTTGTAGCTTCTAACAGTAAATTAGACCTGTGGCCCCCAACCTGATACTCTCAGGAAGGTGCCAGTAATGAGATAAAGGTTTCATCACAGCTGGAGTTGACAGTCTTATCTGGCTGTGAAGTGCACGATCCTACATTCCCACATTCATCCCTTTGGATGAGGAGAATGTTAGAGTCCCGGGTGTGTGTGTGTGTGTGTGTGTGTGTACGCCTGAGTGTGCGCAGTGCGAGAGAAAACGGACGTCGCTCATGTATTGAAATTCCTTCTCCATCCTTCAGTTTGGCCCAGAGAACTTTGTGGGGACCTCAGAGTTCCATCTCTTTAGCGGCCCTGTGTGTCCACTCAGAAACATGCATGTATGTTTGGGGAGGGTTTCGGCTTTCTCAGAAGATCTAGAAAATCCCTTCACATTTAACAAGAGCTGATATGTACTGTGGTCATGGAATCTGTCACTCAAACTGGGACAACTTTGTTATATTTTTGGAAAAATGGGATTAAACAAAAACTGTAGGGGATAAAAGACATATGGTGATCTGCAACAAACTGGTGATTTTGAACTGTGTCTAGTCTTTAACCGTGCTTTTTTTTTTTTTTTAAAGAATTATTTTTATTTGGGAGCCAGCGCTGTGACATAGTGGTTAGAGCTGCTGCCTGCAATGCCGACATCCCATATGGGTGCCAATTCGAGTCCTGGCTGCTCCACTTCCGATCCAGCTGTCGCTATGGCCTGGAAAGCAGTAGAAGAGACAAGGAACAGACTCCAGGCTCCTGGCTTCAGATTGGCACAGCTTCGGCTATTGTGGCCATTTTGGGAGTTGGCCAGTGAGTGGAAGAACTCTCTCTGTGTGTCACTCTGCCTTTCAAATAAATAAATAAATCTCGTTTTAAGAAAATTAATTTTATTTGAAAGGCAGTTAGGGAAGGTGGATGGGACAGGCAGAGAGAGTGAGGAAGAGATCTTCCATGAGCTGGTTCACTTCCCCAGTGGCTGCCAGAGCCAGGTCTGGGGCCAGGCCAAAGCCAGGAGCCAGGAAATTCATACTGGGATCCCACATGAGTGACAGGAGCTCACGTTCTTGGGCCATCTTCTGCTCGCTTCCCAGGCACGTTGGTGAGAAGCTGGATTGGAAGTGAGTAGCCTGGACTTGAATGGGAACTCGGCTATGGGGTTGTAAGCAGCAGGTTAAACAGCTACATCACAGTGCCAGCTCCTTCCCCAGCTAACACTTGTCCTTGGGACTTCCTGGAACACTTAACCTGCTCCTGGAAACCAGAGTGGCACTTGGTGGGAACAGTCACAACATGAATATTCTTGGAGCTCTCAAGTACCCGGTTTCTCTCACTTTTTCCTGGAACGGGTGAGGCGCTTTGCCCTCCATCTTAGCCAGGAGGGAACCGGGGTTCAGTTTCCCAAGATGACACAGCTGGACGTGGAGTCCTGGCTTGGAATCTGCCCGGGTTTGAGTCTCAAATACAAAATGGACATGGTGGTATGGTGAAAGGAACACCCTGTGTGTCACCAATACAGTGTGTTGGCAAGGTTTTGCAAATGGTCATTTGCTCAAATGTGAATTTTGGGTCGGAGTCTGTCCTGGGAAGATGAGGGATTTTGGTCGTGGCTCTGTGAGTGGTGATCGTGGATGGAAACCCTTCCAGTTAGCACAACCGGGAGTGGGGGCGCTGCTGTTGTCATCTAATGAGTAACGGCCAGGGATGCTGATTTCCGTCCCACAGTGCACAGGACAACCCCACCTATGCACATGCAGGAGAGCTGGCCAGCACTGAGGCTGAGAACTGTGCTGCCCAGAGATGAGGAAGATGTGAAACACAGCTTCTGGGAGCTCCGAGTCGAGTTGCAGGGACAGGGACCCAGGCGGAGAGTGGGAGCGCCAGGTTTAGTACAGTCGCGGTGTTCAGAGTAAGCAAGAGAGCCTGAGTCGCCATCTTGAGCTGTTGGAGAGCTGCCCCGTGACAGCAGAGGGGACCCCTCCTGTGCATCCCTCAGGGTGGCGAGAGGGGCCGGGAGCTCCTGGGGTGTGGGTGGGCCTAGAGCAGAGCCTCGGGGCAGGGCTGTGAGGCTCAGGGACTCTCGGCTGAGCAGGAGATACGTGGATACGTAGATGCAGAAACTTTGGCTTCTGTCTGCTCTGCAGAGCCTTTGGTTTTGTAACAGGGATTCTGCAGGGGTGGGAAGGGAGAGCTCCCTTGGTGGCAGGGGTGACGTGGAGAGGCTTTGGGGGGGGGAGAAGGAGGGTGGGGGTGGAGAGGGTGTTCTTGTGCATTAGGAGATGCTGGGGGGAAGCTGGGGTTGGAAAAAGCTGGAGGTACAGTCTTCTGCTGGCTTGGAGAGCCCTAGAGGGAAGTCCAAAGAAAGAGGAGGTACCTGATGCAGTTGGGCTGGCTGGGGCGATGGTGGCCATGGCTCCCAGTGTGCCTTTGCAAACAGTACATGTGCAAGGGGGCTTAAGTAACACAGAGCACGTGTGTGTGTGTGAAACAGTAATGACCTGCTACTGTCAGAGGAGAGAATGACCGAGAGCATTCGGTTTCTGTTACTCATCGTCAGCACTAGGAGTGTTGGTAAATAGGAACTCTAGAACATTCTCAGTGTTTTTCCCTTTCTAAGGGAGTTCTCATCCGTGTGTGAAGCTGGCTTTTGCAGCAAACGCGGCTAGGGATGTCCCAACATTGCGCCACGCCACAGGCCTGCTCTTCCCCAACTGTGGTGTGCAGGCGCGTCTGGCTGAACCACTCACCGTCCCGTCCCAAAGCCCCGGGGTTCATAACCTTGCATCTGGTTGCCTGTGAATGCCTGGGGCTCGGCAGTCATGCATTTTCACTATGCAAATAGGACTTGCCGACTGGGGGTGCTGCACACTTGGGTGTGAGCCCTGTTCCACCCGGGTTTCTGTGATACCGAATGATCAGAGACTCTACTTTGTGCAGAAGAGGAGTGTACTTTGTTAAAAGATCATCAATAAATGAAGATGACTATATCCAGGCACCGGCATGTTCACGGAACGCTGCAATTAGTGATTCTAGGAAAAGAGTAATGGCCTGCATTTTCCGACTTAGTCCCTTAACATCGGATACTGCTGGGAATACTGACTGTGCTTCAGATGAGCAATTTATGAATACTATAAAGTCCGAGTGAAGTGTGAGTGTATATGAATGGTAATGTTACACAAACATTATACTTAAAAGATGAGAAGTTAGCCACGTGCCAGCACTGGTGGCGTGGTGATTAAAGCTGCCGCCTGCAACACCTCGTCCCATGTGGGCACCTGTTCAAGTCTCGGCTGCTCCACTTCTGATGCAGCTCCCTGCTTGTGTGCCTGGGAAAGCAGTGAAACTTGGCCCAGTGCTTGGGCCCCTGCACCCACATGGGAGACTGGGATGAAGCTTCTGGCTCCAGGCTTCAGCCTGGCCCAGCACTGGCTGCTGTGGCCATTTGAGGAGTGAACCAGCAGGTGTAAGACTTGTCTCTCTTTCTTTTTGCCCCTGCCTCTCTCTCTCTATTCTGCCTTTCAAATAAAACAAATAAATCATTAAAAGAAACCACAAGTCCCGTATTAAAAGGGCTCCTACTTGGTGTAGGCAGGGAGTTAGAAGGAGGAGCTACAGCCATCCACACCTATGCATGAGTGCACCCCGAACCCCACAACCTCTGATGCGTGGCGGCAGGCTCAGCATCCCCATTCCCCATCATGCACCTGACCTCACATCCCATCATGCACTGGAAGCCATGACCCCTTCCTCCTGCCCCACATGTATGAGACGCCACGGTGATTTTTAGATTTCTGCAAAAGCGACAAGTGAATGAGTGTTACAGCAGTCCTCAAGCCCCTCCCAAACACTGCCCTATTTGAATATTCAGGTAGGCCCTGCCCAGGGCACCGCCCCTACCCTGTGAAAGGGTGACCCCTGCGTTGGTGGGGGCGACAGTCCCTCCTCTCCGGTGGAGAGAGTTTGCCTGAACTCAGGTCCTAGCTCATGCTTTGTCTGTCTCTCAGTAAATCATGCTTTCTTATCTACCTCCAAGTCACCTCCTCAAATTCCTCTCTCCCGTGGGGACAAAGACTTGGAACCAGCACAGCCTGGGGTGGAGCATCCACCAAAGAAAGGCATCCACCAAGGAAAGGAAAAAAAAACGGCCAAAGACTTGGGTTGACGGCTGTGAGAATGCCCAGAGTCTTCAGCAACCCGCCCCTTCCCTCGGTGTCTCATTAGTACCCCTTCCTGCCTACAAAGAGCTTTGGACTTAGGAGCAAACTCCGGGGCTGAAGGCACCAACCTGCCTCCTACCCAAGAAATGCACTGTGCTTTGGCCCTTGCCAATTCTGCCCCCTTTAGCTCTGTCATCTGATAGAACAAGGGATGGGGACATAGCAGCTGGACTTCGGGTCCAGGTGAGACATTGGAGAGCTGTCCTCTCTGCTCCTCTCTGCCAGTCCAGAAACAGGGTTGAGACAGGGCAGGCATGAAATGGGCGGCTGGTCTGGGACCTGAGGTTGAAGAGCGGCTTGGTGGGGCTGTTGAGTCCCACCTGCCAGCAATGGGGGTTGAGAGCTCTGGGCAAAGTAAGAGGCCACGCCAGCCTCCCCTCTGGGTTGGGGGCTCCCTTGTTCTATCAGATGACAGAGCAAAAAGGGGCAGAATTGGCGAGGGCCAAAGCACAGTGCATTTCCTTGGGTAGGAGGCAGGTTGGTGCCTTCAGCCCCGGAGTTTGTTCCTAAGTCCAAAGCTCTTTGTAGGCAGGAAGAGCTACTAATGAGACACCGAGGGAAGGGGCGGGTTGCTGAAGACTCTGGGCATTCTCACAGCCTTCGACCCAAGTCTTTGGCTGTTTTTTTTTTCCTTTCTTTGGTGGATGCCTGGTTGATGTTGAGTGTTGTGTGTTTATTCCTGGAGTCAGCCTAGTGCAATCTTCGGTGCTCGCCTAGATTTGCTCATTGCTGGCTCACGCTGTTTCCTGCAGGAAGATCCATCCCCTTTGACAACGCAAGTCCAGGGATGCTGGAGACCCTGAGACATTCACTGTATCTCAGCTGGGTCATCTTCCTCCTGAGGTCCAGGGTGCATCAGCATCAGCCTGGGGAGTCCCAAGGTCACAGTGGATGGTGTCTTCTCCCATGTCAGTGCTTGAGTGGGCAACGTGGCCCACCAGGAATCCAATAGGCATTGGTTTAAAACCCAGCTGCTGCTGTCTGTGATCCTGAACTTGGACAAGTGACTTAACCCAAGTAGTCCTGAGTTCCTGTGTTGCTGAGATGAGCATCTAGTGAGCACCGAAGGTCAGAATACAAGGAGGAAGTTAGAGTGTCTGGCATGCATCAGGCGATCGAGTGAGTGAGCTCCAGGGCTCCCAGCATCCCAGGGGAAGATGCCAGCAGGGCCTGGTCCCTGCACATAGCTCTCTGGTTTCCACGCCCAAAGGAACCAGCTTACACCTTTCTGGGGTGGCGTCTTGTGCGTTTGTTTGTGCTGAGTTCCTTAAGTATATTCTCTTGGAAGATTCTCACTTGTGATGCTTTGCATCTTTGACCTGAAGAGTTGGACAACAACACGGAGGACAACCAGAAAGAGGGTGTTTTGTTTCTTACAAATGCCCTCTTATATTTTAAATCCACTGCAAAGCAGGCAGGGCTTGGTTTCCAGGGAGAAGTCGTCATCAGGAGGGCTCCATTCTCCCAGCTGCCCTATGGAGAGGTTTGCTTGGGCAGAGAGTTGAAAGGGGGTGGACCAGAGCTGAGAGCGCGAAATGCTGGTATTTCATGCTTAGTGACTTTGCTCTGTGTAAATACTTTGTTTCTGCCCCTGAGCACAGAGAACTCTTCCAGCACGAGGGGTGATGGGGTGCAATTTGTCTCCCTTGCTCCTCCGGCCCCACTCTTGCCTTCCTCCCTAGAGACGTGTGGTTCTTGCTGAATTCCTTCAGGAGAAGGCTATGTTGTGTCTGGATGGGCATTTGCAACTATGCGCTGCCAAAGACAAGTGGAGGCAGAGTGTTAGCCCAGAAAGTGTGGTGTGTGAGTGTTCAGATCTGCTCCCCCGCCACCCAGAGCACCAGCAGCGCTCGCTCTGCGTGCCTCCTCTCCACTGTGTGATGCGCACATTCTACTAACTTGGGAAGCGGAGTGGCTCAGAGCCACGCCTGCCAGACGATCTGCTGGGCTCAGCACCACTAATGGCACCAGGGCCTGACCGGCTGTAATTAACATGTGCACACTTGGCTCCCTGTGGGTGCAGCCGAGAGGCGCAGACCGCGCGCCCTAGAGAGAGTGGATGGTGAGCAGAGGAACTCGGTCATCACTAGCTCCTTAGCCATCAAACCACAGGGTGACCCTGGGGACTGCGCAGCAGCCACGTGGGTCTTCCTGAGGATACACTGTCCCAGTGCCTTCTCTGCTCTGTTTGCAGGCAGCGGGAACAGCTCCTTGCCAACTCCTAGAGTGGCTCCGATTGGTCAGACCACCAAAGGGAGGCGGGGCAAAGCTTCCCCATTGTCACAGTGGGAAGTTTTTGGACTAATAAATTGTACTTGACACCTGCACTGATCAAACCAAAACGACACGGAGTGAAACTTTGGTACCAGATGCTTCATTGAGATGGAAGCTTGGACTGCAGCCACGAAGGCTGTTACTTGAGTAAACTTGATTAGTTTTGCAACCCTTGCCACCACTTTTGTATTAAAACTGTCCCCTGCTTTCTCTTGGGGAGCTGGTCCTCGCCCACTCTGACCTCCTGTGATTTCATAGGTGATAATCCCCTCTACCCCAGGGATAGACTGACATTGGCTTGAAGCCAATCACCCTGCCACCTTCCTCTGACCATATGACTGACTTGGGATGGACAAACCGTCCCTGTCTGGCTGGTGAGGATTGATCTGAGGACGTGGGCTTGGCACTTATGGCAAGAGTAGTGCTCTATTGGCTGGTGAGCTGTGTGTGCAGGGGCATGGAGTGAAGAGGGCAGGGGTGGTAAGACCTGGAGCTATGGCAGCAACTTTGAGACCAGGAGGGGAGAACAGACCGCGGCAAAGAGAAGAGAGTTCTTGGGAGATGACTTGAATTACAGAATTTAAGTTCACCATTAGCCCTGAAGCTTCATGGCTCACAAGGCCAAGGGTTACTGTGCTGTTCAGGGAGGATTCAGATTTCTGTCCCTGGTGATGGGACGACATGGTTGAGCCAGACACCGGGGGGCTGGGGGCTGGATCTGCAGCGTGGGTCCCCTCTGTGTTCAGTCGTCTTCCCTGGTGCAGATTTGGACCACCCGGGTTTCCCAGGTTCCCTGCCGTGCGGTGCTTCCTCCCTCCCCCCCCCACCCCGACTGTCGACTTGCGATTTGGGGCTTCATCTGTTCTCTGAACATGTTTGCTAGTTTCTTGTATTTTTTTTTTTGTCCAAGTAAATTCTGGTTACTGATTACCAAGGATCAGCACTGTGCATATTTCCACTGTGAAAATCTTATCCAAGCCTCGAGTGAGGGGGAAAATTGTGTTTCGGCAGCTTCTACCGTATTGTCTTTTTTATCTCTCCCTTTCCATATCCAAGTGGCCCTGCCAGATTTAATAATCAGCTTTGTGACTCTATTATAAATCTCCTTTAATGTTCTCCTATATTGTAATAAATTTTAATCTCCTAGCTTCAGAATTCTTGCTCCTCCTGGGCTAATGAGATTTCCCAGGTATTTAAAATGATTCACCTGCTTGACTAGTTTGTTATGTACCACTTTATATTTTCCCACTTCCCCCAAAGACCCATTGCTCTTGGTAAATACTGCCACAGCACGCGCAGGCTTCTGAATGCTCCTGCACTCCGTTCCTCTGCGCGTGGTTTCCAGGGTTTCCGGTGTCACTGCATTGGCATGCACATTTGTCAGTAATTTAAGGTCAGTGTTTAAATTTAATACCCCAAACACTCACACACATTCTCTCACACATGCACACCCACAGACACACTCAAACTCACATACATATATACACATACTGGCATATACACACTCACATACATACACACACATACTCACACACGCACTCACATACACACACATATATTTGTGCACACACATACATTGATACACACATACACACAGATATTTGTGCACACATACATACACTCATACATACATACTCAGATATTCATGCACACACACATACACTCATACACACATACTCACACTCACACACGTGTTCACATACACACAGATATTCGTGCACACACACACACAGAGCCATCGTCCCAGTTTCACAGCACAGCCGTGGGATCCTTGGACAGCCTCCCTTGGACTTGACACCCCCTTCTTGTGCCCGCAAGCCCAAGGGGTTCTCCCCTTACGTAGTCTGTGGCTGGGCCTCCCTCTGCCTCTGTGGGAGTCGGGGCTTCAGGAAATTCAGTAGAAGCTGCTCGCACCCGCTCCACGGGGCCTCCACAAGAGGAAACTCCGGTCTGTCTGGGGAATCTGTTTTTTTTTTTTTTTTTTTTTTTTTTGACAGGCAGAGTGGACAGTGAGAGAGAAAGACAGAGAGAAAGGTCTTCCTTTGCCGCTGGTTGACCCTCCAATGGCCGCCGCAGCCGGCGTGCTGCGGCCGGCGCACCGCGCGGATCCGAATGCAGGAGCCGGGTGCTTCTCCTGGTCTCCCATGGGGTGCAGGGCCCAAGGACTTGGGCCATCCTCCACTGCACTCCCTGGCCACAGCAGAGAGCTGGCCTGGAAGAGGGGCAACCGGGACAGAATCCGGCGCCCTGACCGGGACTAGAACCCGGTGTGCGGGCGCCGCAAGGCGGAGGATTAGCCTAGTGAGCCGCGGCGCCAACCCGGGAATCTGTTTTAGCGCTTGGTTGCCTTTCCGTTCCCTGCTGCCTCTGCTCTCTGTCCAGTGGGATGAGTGGTGTGCCCTGCCGAATGCTGTGCCGGCTCCTTCTCTAGGCCTCTGCTCTCTGTCCAGGGGGATGAGCGGTGTGCCCTGCTGTGCCGGCTTCCTCTGTGTCTGTGCCTTTACTCCTCCTTGGGCTCCATGACACTGGTGTGGCTCTGCAGGGCAGGAGTGCACCTGCCCTGCCTCCAGCCCAGAGCTGCATCTCAGAGTGTGGGGCCACGTGCAGACTTCGTGTTGAGTATTCCCACCAGCGTAATTCCATTTGGTGCTCCACTAGAGATGTTCATAGAGGAACTCAGCCTGCTCTGTCCCGCCTCCTCAGACATGAGCTTGGTGCTCCTCCCTGTCCCTTAGCTCCACGTGCTGTCTAGAATGTGCCGGGTCCCGCCCCTTCCTCCAATGCCTCTCCTAGCTAGTCTAGGACAAGTGTCCCAGGGGCTGCCTCATTGGTGACATTGCTCTAACTTCACGCTTTACCCATTCATTCTCCATATCATTGCCAAAATGAGTGGCCTGGAATAGAGACCATGCAACGCTGGTTCCCTGCTGAAAACCCATCAATAGCTTCTCATGGTCACAGGTAGACTCAAGCTCTTTGGCATGGCATTCAAGGGCATTTGTACTATGGCTTCAATTTCACGGGGCTCATCCTCTGGACGTATGGGTTCAGATCTTCACCGCCATGTGGTTTAGTGTAGACATCGAGATTCTGGGCTGGCCATCGTGTAGACCTGGATTCGGATGGTGACTTTGTCATTTTCCGAGTCGGGTGAACCTCATAGTTGCTCAGCCTCAGTTCTGAAGATGGGGGTGGATATACCACCTTCCAGTGTCTTAAGGACAAAGCCAGGTGACGTTCATATGGTGGTAGCATGAGGCAGATGGTGCTCATCCACAGGGCCTTGTTGTCATGGCCCTGTTAATGTGGCCTCTGCTGTGAGCACTCCGTGTGGCTGCTGTCGGCTCAGCCTCTGCAGTTGGAGGGACAGCTCCCTCTCCTCCTGGCTGCGGGACCATGGACAAGTCACTTGACCTCTATTTGCCTCGGTTTGCTCACCTTTGAAATGGGGAGAGCAGTCGTAGCTCCCTCTCAGGGTTCTCGGGGGGAATGAACTGGACTAGCAGCTGTGTGTCCCATGGCGAAGCCCTGTGGCGGGGGTTTGTCTTACCCTGTGCTGCTTAGGCCGACTGCTCTGCTGCGTGACCTGAGGCCGCTCCTGGCTCCCTTTTCCCTCTCTTCCCAGTTCTCAGCTTTTTATATTCCTTCAGTCTGTTTGTTTGGTAAGTCTACTTGCCGCTTGTAAGAATAAGATATTAAAATCAATCAATATCCAGTGAAAACCAGTTATATTTCAAAACAGTTAACCAAATTAAGACCACCAAACTGGGAAGACAATAATAAATGCGATTTTTAATGAACACATTAAACAACAAGACAACATTTTGACTAGTAATTACTGTCACTTCAGAGGAGTGATGAATATAAATAATATTTGGATCACCTGCAGTGACAGAATGGCTGGGGCTGCTCCCGGTGACAGAATCACAGGTTCTGCTGGTACGACCACACATGGCCCGCGTTAGTGAGTACAGGAGGTGCGGTGTTGGGTAGAGGAGCATGAAGATAACAATGCCACTTGCTTCTGATTGAAGTTTGTACATGCCACCAAAAGTTCTGTCGACTTCAAGTTCAGAAGTTCTTGCCCAGATCCTATTCATATTTTCAAGGTGATCTCAAGTACATCTCCTTATCGAAGCCTTCCGTAATCCCACCTCCTTGGAGTTATCCCCTGTATGTTGTCGGTGTATGATTTCCATGCACTTGAAAGGTAGAACAAGAGAGAGATCTTGTATCCAGTGGTTCACGCCCCAGATGCTCATCACACTGAAGCCAGGAGGCTGGAGCTGCAGCAGTGTCCCCAGCACGGGTGGCAGGAGTCCCAACACGGGGGCGTCTTGTGCTGCTTCCCGGAATGCACTAACGAGAAGCTGGGGCAGCCACTGAGGAGCCAGGACTCGAATTGACACTCCCACACTCCCCTCCAGAGCAGTGGCTTCACCCACTGACAAGCAGTGCCTGTCCCTGCTTGCTTGCTGGTTTAAAGACCCAGTGTGTTTGTGTTGTCCATCTCCTGCCACGGGGCTGTTAGCTTGTGCACTCCCCACTGGGTCCTCACTCGGTGTCGCTGCCCGAGACAGAAGCAGGGGGATGCAGGATAGGAACATGAGAATGCAGGCACAGCCATTATGGATGTCAATTTTCCACTCTGCCCATTGCACCATAAAGTGCAGCGTTTCTGAGAACGTAGCACGCTTCATTTTCCTGTTATTTACCATCGCCGGTCTGCCAGTGGGGCTGACAAATCGGCCCTCGCAAATGCAGCTTCTAATCCCATACGCAGTGTCTGCTCAGTGGCGATTTATATGACAGGCTTGCTGAGTTTAGGCAAATATCCTGATATTTTAGCTCTGTTACTCTGACAACAGCAGTTTCTGCCCTTTGCTGTGCACATGTCGCCTGAGAAAATCGGCTTCTCGTGTGTCCCAGGAGCATAAATTTTCATGGTGGACTTGAAATGCAAATGACATGGCTTCATCCCCTTTGCAAATCTTTGCTTGCTCCTGGCAACCATCTTCACAGAGTTTAGAGGAAAAGGGAAGAGGGGGGAAATTAGGCGGGCGAGGCGGAGAGGGAAGGCAGCTTTGGCTTTCTGTCTGCCCGGGCACCTGGAGCTGAGCAGTCGGGGGCTATCTTGAATATTATGATTTATGCTTTTAATAGAAGAAAACAGGAATAGGTAGTTTAAAAAGGTGGCAAAGGGGGTTGGCGTTGTGGTGAAATGGATTAGGCTGTAGCCTGTGAAGACAGCATCCCATATGGGCACCAGTTCGAGTCCTGGCTGCTCTACTTCTGATCCAGCTCTCTGCTAATGTTCCTGGGAAAGCAGTGGAAGATGGCCCAAGTGCTTGTGCCCCTGCCCCCATGTGGGAGGCCCAGATGGAGTTCCAGGCTTGCTTCGGTCAGACCCAGCGCTTGCGGTTGCAGCCATTTGGGGAGTGAACCAGCGGATGGAAGATTTCTCTTCCCCTCCTCATCCCCTTCCCCCCTCTCCTTCCCTCTGTCTCTCTGTAACTCTGTCTTTCAAATAAAACATTTTTTTAGAAGTGTGGCAAGAATGAACACCTCAGGAAAAATTTGCTGTCTTGACTTCCTCTAGCCATCAAGTAGAGCAGGATTTCTTAACCTTGACCGTCTGCCTACTTGGGGCTGGCGAATTCTCTCTGTGGGGGCTGTCTTGTGTAGTGTTCCTGCTTTGTACGCAGTAAGTACCTGTGCCGTGTCGCCCCAAGTGGTGACACCCGAAGGTGCTCCCGCATGTCTCCAAGCAGCTCAGGGAAGGGGGTGGGTTTCACCTCCCGGTGGACAGCCGCTGATTGCCAGGGCAGTGACCACTTCTACCAAGACCTCAGTGTGTCGGTTGCCCTGGGTTTCTGAGTTGAAGTCCTGACCTCTAGCACAGTGGTATTAGGGGCCTTTTGGAAGCAGGAAGCTGCTTAGCTCACAGCGGGCGGAGCCCTCACGCAGGGATTGGCGCCCTAGGAAAATCGGCCGCAGAAGATACGGCTCCGCGTGCTGCCTTGTGGCTGACCACTGGATGTCGGACTTGCCAGCAGGAGCCACGGACCCAGAGTTTATGTTTATTAACCGACACTGAGTGCGCGAAGTCCAGGCGCCTCTTAGCTCCCACCATGCAGCCGGGACGTCCGGTGCACAGGCGTGGGGTAGGGCGCAAAGGGGAGGAGCTGAAAGAGGTGGAACATTTGCGCTCTCCCGGATTCGCGTGTTCACATTCTGCCCCTGAACGTGGTGGGGTTGGGGTGAGGGGCCTTTGGTGGATGAGGGGGTCCCGAGCAGGATTGGTGTCCCCTCGGCCTGTGTGCGAGCCCCCAGCACTTCAAGAAGAGAGTTGGTGATGCGCCCGGAGGCAGGTCCTCATCTGACACTGAGCGAATCTGCTTGCGCCCAGAGCTTGGCCCGTACAGCCACCCCCTCCGTGATCCTCTGCAGTAGCACCCCTCGTGGACGAAGATGGGAAAGGAACGCTGGGAGGCAGTCCCTGCGTGCTGGGTCTGGGGGGTCCGGAGAGGGACACTTGTGCGCGGCACGGGGACCCCAGCAGCGCCATCCGAGTGCAGTGCAGCTGGCCCCTGTGACCGCGACTCTGCAGATGGGTGTTGCCAGCAGCCTGCCATGGCCGAGAGATGAGAACTGGGCTTAGCAACCCCGGGTAACTTGGGTCAACTCCAGATGTCAGTGTTGCACAAGACCACTTGGGTTCAGACAGCAGGGGCCGCTGGCGTCTGAATTCCTAACACAGCGTGGGGGTCTTTATCACAGACCTTGGGCAAAAGTTCATGAAACGTACATGTGCTTCAGACCTCACCCCTGCGGAGTCACAGCACAGGGTGCAGGGCTGTTACCTTCCTGTGTGCTGTTCCCAGTGCACGTGGTATTTATAAGTACAGTGCTTTGAGATGAGGACTTGGCAGTGACAGAGAACAGGAGGACGTTAGAGATAAAACCATGGAAGTCATTTCCATCTAGGAGGGAGGAGGTGAGGCAGAGAGGGGGGAAGACATTTCCCTGATGAACTGAGCCTGGGTCACTAAGAATTTACAGGATGCTACCATGCCCCGGTGGCTTTCAGGGCTTTGTTTGTCAGTGATGACGTTACAGTGAACGCTGCAGAAGCTGCTTCCCCTTGCCCGTCTGCTGAGTGAACTTGAAAGAGAGGGGAAAGGTGGAAGAACCAGGACTGAGAGCAGAGAAGAGCCAGAGGACCCTAAGAAAGGAGCGAGAGCAGAACAGGGAACTCCCCGGAGATGATTGGTCCATGGCTTCGTCCATTCCAGTTCCAGTCGATCACAGACAATTTATAAATGACTTCTTCATCCTCACTTTACTTCCGGTTCTACATCTTCTGGAAGCAGATTGTAAAAACTGTAAGAGCCAACTATTTGGTAGTGTAGGTGGCCCTGGACAGAAACGAACATTGAAAATAGGGGTGGGCTGGCGCCATGGCTCACTAGGCTAATCCTCCACCTTGCGGCGCCCACACACCGGGTTCTAGTCCCGGTCGGGGTGCCAGATTCTGTCCCGGTTGCCCCTCTTCCAGGCCAGCTCTCTGCTGTGGCCAGGGAGTGCAGTGGAGGATGGCCCAAGTGCCTGGGCCCTGCACCCCATGGGAGACCAGGAGAAGCACCTGGCTCCTGCCTTCGGATCAGAGCAATGCGCCGGCTGTGGCGGCCATTGGAGGGTGAACCAATGGCAAAGGAAGACCTTTCTGTCTCTCCTCTCTCTGTCCACTCTGCCTGTCAAAAAACAAACAAAAAAAGTAGAGACTCAAATCCTATGGCTGGGGAAAGCTGCTGCTTGGAGGAGGCGGCATTTGATTGGAGCTTTTAGGAGCGGCTACAGGAGAGACAGCAGCAAGGATGGTGGAGTAAGGATCTGAGACCATCTTCTCTTACACATTCAGTGGAAACACAGGGGAAAAAGATGCTGAAATTAAATGTTAGAGCTCTAGAAATTAACAAAATGCTGCAGCAGTCTAAGGAGAATTCACTGGGGAAAAATGGCTCCATCTCATAAGAGTCACAGGTGTCGTGTTGTGTCTTGTCCTGCTCTCTCGTGAAATTGCAGCCAGCTGTCATGGTGGAAATTGGAGTTCTGGTAGCCATCAGAGCAGGCGTTGTAAGTCGGGGCTTCTTCAAAACCCTATTACCAGAGTTAGCCTCGTCAGGCCAGGCTGGGCGGGGGGGTCTCTGGACCAGTTGAAATCATTTTGATTGGACTTGATACTTGATTCAGTCATCATGGCAAGTAGCCTTTTCCTCAAGGGCATTTGTCCAAAACAGTCAATGGCAATTTGTGAACTTTGCATTTGCCTGGGGCAGTACCAGTTAGGGCAGATAAAGTAAAACAAACCAAAGGAAACTGGAAAATGTTGGGGGCATTGTAGAGCTCTTCAGGAAGCACTGATGTGTTCCCGGTAGTCTGGAACTTGGTGCAATGTGCCTTAAACACCACTCACAGCTGAGTTGCCTGGTTGCGCTGGTCCATTTCAGGTGCCTGATACCCATGTGTGGCTCCCGTGCACGTGGGAGAGCATGGAACATCCCCGCCCTCGGGGCATGGCAGATGCTCGTGGACCTGGCTGGTTTAGAGAGAGAAGAGAAGGGGTGCAGTCAGGGGGTCTTGGAAGCTGTCCCAAAGTGAACGTGCTTCTGAATTCCGGAAGCTGAAGGGCTGATGGAGTGACTTTGATGAGTGCCTCTCTGCTGCGAGTCTTCACAGTGAGGCTAGAAAATGAAGATGGGTGAGCAGCCTAAGTCCAGGGGGAGAGACAGATGCGCCAGGAACAGTGCAAGTCAGGTTGGGTCACAGACACAGTAATCGCTGGGACCACGAGCGTGTGTGTGTGTGAGTGTGTGAGAAAGGGTGCTCCCGCTCATCCTTGGGGCACCTTTGCTAAGGCACTGAACCCTGAGCTGACATTTAAATGAGTAGATTGAGGTTTTAGAAAAACTGAGCATGCAAGAACCAGACAGACCCTGAAGGCAGGAGGTGCCATGAGAATGAAGCCAGAGGTGAACAAATCCAGCACGCAACTCGGTTCCTTAGGGACCTGTGGATAGAAGTGTGTCTTGGGCGGGAGCAAAGGAGTTGTACATGCTGAGCTGGACACGAGTGGTGGGTGCTAACCTGAACGTACGAGAGGCACATCCCAGCACAAGGTAACAGGTACTCCAGGCGCCGGATAACACCTGCAGATCGCCTTCACCTCGCTGGTGACCCCGTAGGGTTTGGAAGGACTGCCAGGGTCACCTCGGTGGCAGGAGGGCTCTGATCACATCAAGCTGGATTTCTACAACCAAGTCAAAGGAGAGGGAGACACCAGGCTGCACGTGGAGGCCCAGGGCAGCAGGAAAGGGGGCGGGAAGGAGGAGCTGACAGAGGCCACGCAGGCCGTCCAGGCAGTGAGGGACAGTCAGGTGGGGAGGTTCAGGCTGTGCTTCCTGAGGGAGCACCTGGTAAAAATGGAGAATCTCACGTGCGTCCCAGGCCTGTTTATTCAAGTCTGTATTGAACAAGGTCCCAGGTGATGAGGAGGTGCAAGTCTCGAGAGGCATAGCCTGTACTGACAGTCTGCACAGTGTGCGTGCTGTGCCAGACCAGCGCTTCTGCTGCCTGCACTTATGCATCACAGTCGAGCCAGGTCATTTGCTGATTGTTAGGGCACTACAGTGACAGAACGGAGCCCTGGCCATGGAGACCGTGGGGCCCGGAAGCCGAGAACACTGAACCTTAGCCCTTTGCGTGACAATTTTCCCATCCTGCATCTGTACCATGCAACATTAGAGGGTTTGGCATTCACCTGAAGAGCGAGCAAAGCTGGTAGAGATTTCTCATCCTGGAAAGTTCACTCTGGCTGTGCAGAGATACAAGGCGAGCTGACAGTACGTGCCCTGTGCCCCAGGGGAGCTTAGGGTCCCGTGGGAACTCACTTTTATCTCCAGAATTGGCTGTTTGCTCCTTTTGTGGGGAAGATGACTGTGTTACTCTCCCAGTCTTTGAGGCTGTTGTTAACCCTCTCGCTGCCTGGTGCAGGGCTGTGTTTTCAGCCAGGGTCAGGACCATGTACTGATTCAGCAGGTAGCTCGATCTCCTAATAGTTGGCATCGACCACCCTCAGGAGTTTGTCTTACGGACACTTCAAGACTTAGAACACTGTGACAGCCGTGAGGCTCCCAGCCATTTCCTCACCGTCTCCAGCCTGTTGCTGGCGTAAGTTCTAGACCTGCACAGTAGAAGCCAGATCCCTGGCTGCTCTGTGGGTTTCAGGAGAGAATAGAGTTCCCAGTGTGAATGGGACTGCAGGAAGAAGTTGCCCTGGCCTTCAGCGTCTCCCTTGGATGTGACAAAGCTGGGACTGTGTGTCTCTAGGCTTCCCCGAAGGTATTGTAGAACACCCCAGAACAGGAGTGGGAAGAGCTAGTCGCTATACAACCTCACAGGCAGCAAGCTGATACCTGATACTGGGGTGGTGATGAAAGTGGGGGTTTGTTGGAATAGCGCAGAGCAAGGTGCCAGGCAGCCAGCTCAATCCCTGGGCTCCCCTGGGGGGCAGCAGGGACTCTGAGAGTTCAGTGTAAAGCAAGAACAGGGTGTTATCAACTCAAGTGTGGACCGCTGGTTGGCCCACAGGACATGGCTGGCCTCGCTGTGGTCAGTAATAAGGGCCAATGTGTTTGCTTTGGAGGGCAAAGCTGGGCTCCAGTATACCTTGGTCTGAGGGCTGATGGGGCCTCTGTTTGATTGGGGCCTATGGACTGGCCATCTGCTGTGGCACTCCCTTAACTTCACGAGTGAATCCTTGCAGAGGAGCTATGTGAGCTGCGAGGTAAGGACAAGATCCCAGGGCCTCGTTCAGTCTACACTGAAGGTGTGAGGTGTGTAGAGAGCTTGGGATCTTGGCTAAGCCTGAGCTACTGAGGTGGTGGGGACAGCTTGGGCTGGTGGCTGGGTGTGGCTTTGCTGGGTTGGGACTGAGGCTGAGCTGCTGGGGCAGTGGGGAGAGCCTGGGGGTGGTGTGGCTTGGGCGGGGAGAGCGGAGACTGATCTCTGAGGGTAGTGAGGAGAGCTCAGGCTGATGGCTGGTCTCTTTAGAGAGTGCTGGGTCCAGTGGTGAGGACAGAGCAGGGCCGGTGGAGGCAGCCCGGGGCCCAGCAGGCAGAAGGAGAACACAGGGAAGTGAGGCCTGCTTGGTGGCAGGTGGCTCAGAGCCCACACTGGGTCTAAGGCTTTTGTCCCTGCTCCATCAGTGAGAGCAAGGCCAGGTAGACAACGCAAAAGGGGGTTTGAAGTTAGGCATTGTTGGAAATTTCATGGGCTTCGGAGCCCTTTTGTTGATGCAGTAATTGAACAGTGCTGTCTCAGCTCTAACAATGCTAGCCCTTTCTCCCAGGGAGACAAGGTGGTATAGACCGGCCTGATCGGCTGCTTAGCTTGCTTTTCACGTCACGAGTCGGCAGCACTTGCACAAACGGAATATTCGCTGATGAGAAGTTGGGTGTCGATGAACCGCTGGTGACAACAGGGAACGTGGACCATCCCACAGTGCAGCAAACACAAGAGGTGCTCTGAACCAATAGTGGGTCCCGTTTGCTGGACAAGGTGACACCTTGTAAAAGGCGGGAGAAGGTGTGTGGATGAAAAGTGGCGCTGAGTACACAGAGGGCTTTGGCGGCGTTGCCATCGCCTGGGAAACAGGCCTGTTGTGGAGGCGTTGGCTCAGCAGACGGGCGTGGACGGCCCTCCTGTGGGGCAGCGTGTGCGAGGTCAGCTCTGCCGTGTCCTGCATGTGTGTTGTCTGGCGTTCCCCCAGCTGAGTCTCAGCACTGGTGTTCACTGGAGATGGCTTCGTCATTGCCGTTGGCGCTGTGGAAAACCAGGAAATGGGGCTGGCTTCTAGGGTGCGTGCCCCAGGCAGCTGCCCTGAGCTCTCTGCATCCTCACCCTGCCCCTCCCACCCTGAGGCTCTCTGCTGTGTGTCTGAGGGCCCTGCCCATTCCCTCTCCCAGGGCACTGACAGCAGGTGTCTCGCAGTCATGGTGGGACAGTCACACCGGAAGCTGCTTCATGGTTGAGAGCCTGGTTTCTTCTCTTTGTAAAGGGACCGCATTGTACCAGGTCTCAGGGGAGATGCTACAGTTAAAGTAGGAGCATCATTTCCCCAGGCACGCAGTAGAGACAGGGTGTGGACACTTCCTGTTGTTACTGTTAATCCATGTGTTTAAAAAGATTTCTTATTTATTTGTGAGGCAGAGTGTGTGTGTGTGTGTGTGTGTGTGTGTGTGAGATAGAGAGATCTTCCATCCGGGGCTGGGCCAGGCCGGAGCCAGGACCTAGGAGCTTCATCCAGGTCTCTCACATGGGTACAGAGGCCCAAGTGCTTGTACCATCTTCTACTGCTTTTCCTTAGGCCATTAGCAGGGATCTGCATCAGAAGTGGAGCAGCCGGCAGTGAGAAGTGAGGGGCTGTTGCTACTGACAACATGGATGCATCTCAGAGGCACTGGGCTGAATGAAAGAAGCCAGGACAATTCTATTGTGTGAGATTTATTAAAAACACATTTATTTGGAAGGTATATTTATGGAAAGAGAGGTCTTCCAGCCATTGGTTCACTCCCCAAATGGCTGCAGAAGCTGGGATTGGGCCACATCAAAGCCAGGAGCCAAAAATTGTATCTGAGTCTCTGGTGTGGGTGCAGGGGCCCAAGCGCTTGGCCCATCTCCGGTTGTTTTACTGGGAGCATTGGCAGGGAGTTGGATTGGAAGTGGAGCAGCTGAGACTCAAATTGGTGCCCATATGGGATGGGTTAACCCACTGTACCGCAATGCAGCCCCTGCATGAGATTCTAAAAAGCACATAACTCCAAGGGCTGGCATTGAGGCACAGTAGATGAAGCTACCGCTTGGGTTGCTGGCATTGCATACTGGAGTACTGATACTAGTCCTGGCTTCTCCGCTTCCAGTTCTACTTCCTGGTAATACATCTGGGAAGGCAGTGGATGAAGCCCATGTGCTCGGGCCCCTGCCACCCACGTGAGACCAGGATGGGATTTCTGGCTTCTGGATTCAGCCTGGCCCGGTCTCAGGTGTTATGGTCATTTAGGGAGTGAGCTAGTGGATGGAAGATTTCTCACTCTGCCTCTCCTTCTCTCTATCACACACTGCTTTTCCAAAATATAAACACGTATTAAAAAAAAAAAAACCTGAAAACTCCAATAATGGGATGGATGAGTGGTAAGCATTGTTAGGAGTGCGGGAAGGGAGTGGCCGCACAGAGACAAGAGGGGTTTCAGGAGGCTGACAGTGTTGTGTGTGATGATGGTGAGAGTGGTCAGACAAATTGTTGTGATTCTGAACTATGAAATGGCACTAAACATTTACTAAAGGAACACCATGCCCCAGGCCTTGAACTTGTGTGTGCACTGTCTCCTTTCCAGTTTTATGTAAAGAGGAGATCTCATGTATTTGATAAATACAGCTTTAGGATGATAATCATATTCCACCCCTCGTTCCTCCTCCTTGCTTCCTCTCTTTTCTCAGTTTTTACAAAGACATAATTTTAGTCCCGCAATATTCCCAGGCTTACTGCACCATTAACAATAACATTCAACAGGAAGAGGCATGAAGACCACAGTTTCATAGGAGTGCAAACAAGGGCTAAAAACAACAATCAACTCACAAGATACCCACTTCCTCCCTATACATTTTTTGTATTCTATATTAACTGCCACATATCAGAGAAAACTGATGATATTTGACTTTTTAGGACTGGCTTATTTCTCTAAGCATAATTGTTTCCCATTGCATCCATTTTGTTGCAAAAGACAGGATTTCATTGTGTATGGCTCAGTAGCATTTTCTCTATCCAGTCATTGGTTGATGGACATCTGGGTTGACCGCACATCTTAGCAATTGTGAATTGAGCTGCAGTGAACATGGGGTGCAGATAACTCTTTCACATGCTGATTGCATTTCATTTGGTTAAATTCCCAGGAGTGGGATGGCTGGGTCCTAGAGGAGATCTGCATTAGATCTCACAGGACTATTCACGAAAACGTCAATTTTACAATCCAGTGATTTTAAAATAAAAAGTACATATGGCAAATACTGTGGACAGAAGCAGCAGTGACTGATTGATTCTTACAAAACGGAGGACAGCTTATCTGTCCCGGGCTTGAATTTGAAGAAACATCCATCTAAATTGAAATAAGAGCTCTACATACAGAAATGTCTGAAAACTAGGGCGTAGTGTGGAAGTAACAGGCATGGTGGAGGTGGCAGACAAGAAGTGGGTATGTGTGATGTGCTGAAGGCTGACCAGCCACAGAGGCTGAGCCAGGGGTCTGGGCACAGTGTGTGAGTGTTTCCCTATGGCCCTCAAGGTCAAGGTGGACAGTGGGCGTCTGAGAGCAGAAGCTTGGGCATGGGGCAGAGGACAGGGTGTGGGCATGAGGGACAAGATTGCCGTTTGGCTATGGCACAGGACTTGAGGCTGCTGCTGACGCAGGAGCCAGGCTGAGCGAGGGTGAGGCCGGGGAGGAGCACCGTATAGGATTCAGTGCCCGAGTGACTGTGCGAGACAGATCCGGTTTGGACTCCTGGCTCTGCCACCTCCTAGCTTCCGGCCTGGGATGAGCCTTGCCCATCGGTTGTCCTGAACCCTGGTGCAGGAGCCTGTCTCCCCTGACGTCCTGTAAGAATGCAGTGAGGTCATGTTCAGAGCCAGCACGGCCCAGAGGAATGCACGTAAAAATACCTGCCCCAGCTCAGAGGTGCCGTTAGGGTCAGGTGAGTGACAGGTGTTGGAGTTGGCTGTCTCGGGAGAGTTCTCCGAGGGCGAAGGCTTCTTGCTCTTTGTGCTGCATGGAATCTCTCTGGGGTGTTGACTCCTGTTGCCGGCCAAGTGACCAAGTTGTGTGGGCAGGTGGCCCCCTGCACCAGCGTGTTCCCAGAGCTGACCACCCATCATCAGGTAGCCCTGCTCAGAGACAGCCTCACGCCCTTCCTGGACCTAATGCAGGTCTCTCTGTGGCCCCCCAGGTCAGTGTCGTCCTTGGGTACCTCTCAGATCCACGCCAACATGGTGCCAAGGGGTCACAGTTGGCTTGCGAAAGGAAACTGTAGATCTTGGAAAAGACGCAGGGCTTGGCCAAGATGAAAGGAATGGACGGGAATTGCTGTAGTCCCATGCAGAGCAGTCGACAAATGGGGGTCTGACCGAGTTAGCCCCGTGAATAATTGAAGAGGAGGAAATCGACAAGGATGAGGAGAGGATGGATGGGCTTCAAAAGAGAATAAACTCACGATTTGAATATCAAAGGGAGCAGGCAGGCCTGTGGGAAATGGAGGAATCTTCAGTGTTTTTGCATAAATAATCTTGATGGCTGAGTGCTGCTCTATGGTGGTGTCACGCCATTATTGGAAAATTACTGTTAAAAAAGCTTAATTCCTTGTTAGTTTGAATAATTACCAAGCAGTTGCAATATCTGTTTTTATAAGTACCAAGTTAATATTTTTAATGATTTTTAGTTTTGTGGTTTGAAGATCAAGTCCCAAACTTTCTTGTCCTTTTATAGGGGATTTTCTAAAAAGATTTATTTAATTGCCTTGAAAGGCAGAGTTACAGAGAGAGAGAGAGAGAGAGAGAGAGAGATCTTCCATGCCATCTGGTTTCACTCCCCAAATGGACACAGCAGACCAAAGGTGGGAGCCAGGAGTCCATCTGAGTCTCCCACATGGGTGCAGGGGCCCAAGCACTCTGTGCATCTCCCACTGCTTTTCCAGGTGCATTAGCAGGGAGCTGGATCAGAAGTGGAGCAGCTGGCCTGGAACCCATGCTCAGATTGGAGGCCAGTGCTGCAGGTGTAGGCTTAACCCGCTGCGCCCCAGCGGCAGCCCCTCTGGCAAGTTTTGATGCCCTACTGCAGTGGCTCTGTCTGCTAGCGTTGGTCACGTGTAACAGAGCACCTTCTCTGCTCCTCACTTCCTTCTCCCTGGTAGGCTCAGCTGGCCCGTGGCTCGCATCCTTGCTTAGAGTTGTCAGGAGCTGAAGTTGCCAGGGAGTCATCCCCGGGGACAGGGAGGCGTCCACCTAAGCTCTGAAGGCCGTCCTGGCCCTTGTGGGACAGGTGATCTTACGTGGTTGCCAAGATGAACTTTGAGGAACCCGGACCTTGGGGTGAGATGGGACTGCGAAGCCACAGCCCAATGATGGCTGATCCCCTGGCCTAAGGCACTCCTGTCTGACTTCAGCCGGGAGCCGTGGCTTGGAGGCTTTGCTTGCTCTGTAAAGCGAGAATGATAATATTTACCCCACAGGCACTTGACGAGGATCGAGTGAGATGATGTCTCTATCCAGTATGTTGCATAACGGAGGCCTGGAAAACATAGCTGTGTCATTCCTAATATATCCAGAAAACATAGCGGGGTCATTCCTAACATATCCAGAGTGGCCAAGAAAACATTGCCCTGGAATGCTTCCCCCATGGTGGCTCCCTCACCAGGCCTGCCTTTCTCTCCAGCATTTTTATGTAAATTGCAGCGTTTTCTTGCAGATTCCTGAGTTTGCTCTGTATGGCCTCATAGAGGCACATTCCAGAAAACAGTGCCATGCACTTAAGTTTTACTCTGCTGGGCCGTGTGGAAGAGCTGCCTTGTGATCCTACACGACTTGAGCTGGTGACGGGGAATCGGGGTGGGCAGAGGAAGGTCTGGGGGTGACAGCTGGTGTGGGGCAGGAGAGGAACCCGGCCACGTCTGTGATTGGCCAGGGTAGCTTCTTGTGGATCCTTCAAAGCAGGGAGCACAGAGTCTCCAGGCTTTAGAAGACCTGGTGCTGGAAGCACCCCGCCGCCCCAAGCAGTGCTAATGTCCATCCTCCATGGAACTCACCTGACGGCAAGTCTGTGGGCTAATTGCTATGCAGACCGGGAAAGGAGAACTCAGAGCTAAGTCTGGGTAACTCACGCAGGGTCCCACATGTAGCCAGAGCTGGGGCTGGCATTGCGCAGAGCAGCTGGGGATCCTGTCTCTGGCTGAGTGTGTGTGAAGGTTGTGTGCGAACATAGTTGTCACGAGTCTTGGTGGGCAGGTGTTCTGTGTAGTGCTCAGCACGCCATAGTGCATGTGTGCATCTGTATTGGTTAAGTCCCCAGATCTGCTCCGGATTCTAGTTTCCTGCTAATGAGCACCCCGGGAGAGAGTGAGCTGATAGCTCAAGAAATTGGGTCCTTGCCACCCGTAAGGGAGACCTGGGTCGAGATCCCTGACTCCTGGCTTTGGCCTGGCCCAGCCCTGGCTGTTGCAAGCATTTGGGGAGTGGTCTTGCATCTCTCTGTCTCCTTTTGTCTCTAATAAAGTAAATAAATAATAAAAACACCTGATATTCCTAAGATCACTTTTCAGTGGTCAGGACCTTTAATTGGCTCTGAGATGGAAGAGACAGAAGGCACCCGAAGTCACCAGTGAGTTCCTGTGGTTGATTCAAGGATGCTATTGAGGGCCAGGGCTGTAACAGAATGTTCTACCCCCTTCCTCTGTCTGCTTTCTCAGAAGGCCATTTGTGCTGTGATTCTGGGGTGGCCAGCTGTGCGACAGTCTACCGTCAGAGCACTGCAGAGGGGCCCGTGCTGTGCCACGGGGGTTTGTCTCCCCTTGACTCCAGGGCGCCCCAGCCATCACTCAGTCTTGCAGGGATCCAGCCAATGCCTGCCTCACAAGGGGGAGCATATATAAAAATAATGGAAAGCAGTCAGGAGCCAATTTTCCTTATCAGAAAGGGAATTGAATTTCTCAGGCATGTGGGCAGAGCGAGGTTGATTACACATCAAGCATCCCACTTAGGGGGCGGCACCAGGCAGAGTGGAGCCCGGTGGGCCTGGAGAGGGAATTCTGCTGTAAGCCCAGGTGCTCATCCCCCTGCCTGTGCAGCTCTGGGATTGCTGATGGGAGGGACATGGAGCACTGCCTTCCCTCCATCATCAGTCACAAGACGGAAATTTCCAGAACAGGGTGTGAAAAAAGATAGCGGGTGGTCCACCCTCCGCTTGTTCACGTCATTGGATGCAGACTGACATCACTGGTTTGTCTTAAAGATGGCACCCTTGAGTAGGGCGTGCATTCGGTCTTCGTGGCTTGGTGCCTGGGAGGAAGAACAGTCGGTGAGCGCCTGATGGTGTAGTGAGCCCTCGCCTTCCCACCAGGCGCTGTGTAGGCCATCTGGAGGGTGGACGTGGTGCCATGGGTCATGCCCTTCTGCAGATGAGGCATTGAGGGTGTGGAGAGAATTCCTTCACCCTAGGGCTGTATGAGAGGAGGGGCGGAGCTGTGGCACAGCCTGCTTGTGCTTCTCTCATTCTTTTCACACTTCCTCTCATCGTGTTTACTTTCCACCCAGGATGTATTATGTTTCTTTTTAAATTTACTTTGATCATTCACTCCCTTTGCTCTGGCATTTTTTTTATATTTTTATTTTTAGCCTTACATGGCAGCACTGTCGTCATTTGTCTCTAAGTCCCTGAATCCTCATCACTCACTAGTTTCCAGCACATTTCTAAATATACGGCCATGCCCAGAAGATGTGGTTTTGTTGGTTAACAAATTCTATTGTTAGTATAATGTACTGTAATCCCTGGCTTTGGCTCTCTGAAATTACCACCCGTTTATCCACTAGATAATTGAGAAATGTTACTGGAGTGCCTGCCGGGGGGATGAACCTGACTCCCTCCCACCGCACACAGGCAGTGCACCGAGTTGACGGGCGTGGCTCAGGGGAGCAAGTGCTACTTGGGGTGAATTAGAAGGGAATGCACTGACAGTGCAGGTCGTGATCATTTCGCTCCGTGCCTGTTAGGAGCTCATACACGTGACGAGGCGCACTTGGCACGTCTGCGGTTCTGATGGGGCGGCCTGCCAAACTGGAGGCTCTGCCGAAGTCACGCTTGGAATCCAGAGGCCTGCTGCTGGCCGACTTTCTCCTTTTTAAATATTTTCTTAAATATTTGTGTTAATCATTGTTGTTTAATTTAGTTTAAACAGAGACAGAGAGGTCTCCCATCAGTGGGTTCATTTATCAACTACTCATGACCGTTGGGTCTTGGCTGGGCTGAAGCCAGGATCCAGGAACTCAAACCGAGTCTCTCATGTGGGGGGCGGGGACCTAACTGACCGAGCCATCAGCGGGTGGCTCCCAGGGCGTGCATTAGTCAGGAACTGGAGCTGAGAGTGGAACAGGACACATACCCGGGCACACCAGTGTGTGCTGTGGGGAACCCAGGCACATCCTGACGGAGGGCCCTCACACTCCCCCCCAGAGCACCTCCTTGTTCAGGGGGACTCAGTGTTCTGCAGACATCAGCCGGTTGGACAAGGCCCGCCTCCCCGTGATGGTGATGGTGGTCTGCTTGACTTGAAGTGCATTGATTTCAGTGTTAATCAGCTCCAAAAAGCATAGTTACAGAAACATCTGGAACAGTGGTTAGCCATATAGCTGGGCCGCATGGTGCATTCGATTTCCTGTCACAGAAGCCTTTTAGCCACATGGGCTCACCTGCAGGTACACGTGGGAATCAGGTGGGAGTGGACAGGACTGGAGAGCAGCCCTTCATCCTTCATCCTAAAAAGAAAAAGGGTGACACACAAATGCCCGGTGCCATGAGGTTGAGTGACTTGTGACTTCTTTAAATGCAGGAGTGCAATCAGTATTTAACATTAATGAGACAGAACTCCATGCATTTATGTTTCATGGGGATACATCTCAGAGGTAGCACAGCAGGCCTGGGAGTGTGTGTGTGTGTGTGTGTGCACACACGCACAGTGAGCAGAAGTTAGAGTATGATGCTATTTCTCCAGAGTTTGAACACACACAGAAACGAGCTCTGGGCCCTGTGTTGTGGTGCAGCAGGCCGAGCCACTGCCTGGGACACTGGCATCCCACATTGGAGCTCTGGTTTGAGTCCTGGCTGCTCCACTTCTGATCCAGCTCCCTGCTAAGCTGCTGGGAAAGCCGCAGCAGATGGCCCTAGTGCTTGGGCTTCTGCCACTTGTGTTGGAAACCAGGATGAAGTTGTTTGCTGCTGACTTTGGCCTGATTGTTTCCTGGCTAATGCAGGCAGTTGGGGAGTGAACCAATGGATGGAAGATCTCTCTCTGTCTAGTCTCTCTCTGTCTCCTTCTCTCTCTCTCTCTCTCTCTCTCTCTCTCTCTATGTGTGTGTGTGTGTGTGTAATGTGTCCCTTCTATCTGTAACTCTGCGTTTTGAATAGATGAAATAAGACTTAAAAAAATGAGTGTCTGGCATTGTGGTATACCAGATTAAGCCTCTGCCTATAACCCTGGTATCCCATATGGGCATGGGTTCAAGACCCAGCTGCCCTATTTCTGATCCAGCTCCCTATTGATGGCCCTGAGAAAGCAGCAGAGAATGGCCCAAGTGCTTAGGCCCATGTACTCTCATGGGAGACCTGTAAGAAACTCTGGGCTCCTGGTTACAGCCTGGCCCAGCCCTTCCCATTGGCATCTATTTGGGGACACTCTGTGTATCTCTTCTTCCCTTCTACCTGTCACTCTGTAACTCTGAAGTTAAAAATGAGCCTGCTGGGGCTGGCACTGTGGTAATAGTGCATAAAGCCTCCACTTGCAGTGCCGGCATCCTACATGGGTAAAGGTTCAAGTCCTGGCTGCTCCACTTCTGATCCAGCTCTCTGCTATGGCCTGGGAAAACAGCATAAAATGGCTCAAGTGCTTGAGCCCTGGTACCCACGTGGGAAACCCGGCAGATGCTCCTGGCTTCGAATCGACCCGTCTATGGCCATTGCAGCCATTTGGGAAGGGAACCAGCAGATGGAAGACCTCTCTGTCTGTCTCTCTGTCTCTCTCTCTGCCTCTCTATAACTCTTTCAAATAAATAAATAAATCTTTTTTAAAAAGGGGAGATAACAAGAATAAGAGTGTGAATGTCACCTTACACAGAGGAACGTTAACTCCTTCAGGGAGGAGGACTGGTGAATGATGGTGTAGGCGGGTCCTCGGGGGCTGCAGCCGTACCTCTGAGCTTTCCTGTCTGCTGTTTCCAGAGGCTCGGGCACAGTTAAGGCAAAACAGTGAGATCTGATGAAGTTAAATCAAAAACACGCTGTGATTATGCTGCACATAGCCTAGTAGCATTCTACTATGTAGTGGGTACCGTGGTGCTTGCTTTGTTATTTTGTGTACATTCTGATATGCTTGGAGTAGTTGGTCGTAAAGCAGTTTGAGAGGCTCCTTTTTCCCTCAAGAATCCTTGGCGGAGGCTGAATGTCCAGCGCCCCGTCCCCAGGGCTCCTGACACTGGCTGGGGTTGTCTCCTGCTCTGTGCTCTGTGCGGGCTGGGCGGCACAGCCCTTCACACAGGACGGTTCCACCAGGCAGAGCTCTGCAGGCTCATCTGCTCCCGAGGCTGAGCCGTCTGTTGTGTGGTCAGCGGTGGACGCTGGACACCCAGCAGGGATGCACTGTGTGCAGGTGCTCTGAGGATGGAGCTGCAGGGCCCCAGTGGCTGCCCGAGTCTGCACCCGGTGAGAGCTTCCACAGACCAGGACGGACGCAGCTGTGGGTACCACAAGGGGACGAGGCAGTGCTCTGTGGAAGTCACTTTCTCCATGCAGTCTCGGATCCAGCCAGTCTAGGTCTGTGGTGCTGTCCCCAGCTCTGTCCGTCACCATCCCCTGCACCTGGGCTCACAGGAGTTAGGCAGGAATGAGAAGACCAGAAACGCATCAGCATCCAGGCTTACCATGTCCGTCTTCCCTCTCCCCCGAATGGAAAGCGTGAATGGATCTCCCCAAGAGTAGCTTTTGGGAGAAAACACTTTAAATTGACAAGGTTAAAGAAATGGGGCTGGGGACTTGGGGTACAGTCTGCAAGTTCTGATCTGTCACTTGCGGGAAACAGAAGTGATCTGTGTGCCTCCAGGATGGAAATGCAAGGGCCTCCTTTAGAAGAGGAGGCCTTCTATGGGGGCAAGACATCTAGCAGAGGCAGGTGGTTCACTTGGTACTGTCCTTTAGCCATATGGCAGGTGGAATGCACACAGGTGTTGAGGAGATACCCCCTGTCTGTCTGGGAGAAGCAGCAGTTGATCCAAGTAGCAGACACAGAAGGTGGATTTGAATCTCGCTCATTGTATAAGCTTGGAGGTAATTAGTGAGCAACGGGACATCAACTGCTGAAAATAGTGTGGATAATGAATATTCAGTTACTGTGCGAAAGCTTATTGAGCACTTACTATGTGCCAGATACTCTTAGACATGAGTGATAATAGTGGGAGTGAACGCAACCGAGCCAGGCTTGCTGGAGCTGCCGTGGTTGGAGTTGGAACCGTGCTATGGGGGAGAAAGACCAGGCAGGGAGGAGCAGCTTCTGTGGAAGTGATGGGTGACTGCAACCTCACGGGAGAGTGGGAGATGGGTCAGCACCTCCTTAGGGTGCATCTGTTAGGAGATGGGCGTTTCTTGGTGGGTTGGGATGCATAAGACATAGATGCCTGTTCCTGGGAGCTCGTATTTGGGAAGGGTTGGGGAGCAAGAGAAATAAATACAATAATTAAGCCATGTAGCCAGATGCAAGGTGTTAAGTGACGTGGAAGAGGGAGGAGGTGGCTTGAGTGTTCCCAGTGTGGGACGCGTCAGTGTTGAACAGTCACCATTCATTAAGATGGTGACAATTGGGGTGGAGGGAGGTGCTTGGGTGGTATTTTTTTTTAAGATTTATTTATTTTGTTTGAAAGAGTTAAACAGAGAAGGAGAGGCAGAGAGAGTGAGAGAGAGGTCTTCCATCACTGATACACTCCCCAATTGGCCACAGTGATCGGAAGCCAGGAACTTCTGGGTCTCTCATGCGGGTGCAGGGGCCCAAGCACTTGGGCCATCTTCTACTGCTTTCCCAGGCCACAGCAGAGAGCTGGATTGGAAGTGGAGCAGCCAGGACTGGAACCAGCACACATGTGGGAGGCTGGCACTGCAGGCGGCAGCTTTACCAGCTATGCACAGCGCTGGCCCCGGGTGGCAGTTTGAGTAGACAGAAGTGTCTGTGAACATCATTTGTCTGCTGAGCTTATGCAGACATTTGAACTCCAAGCCAAGAAGGCAGGAGCATCATCCAGCTGTGGTCCTTAGGAGGTGGTCCCCGTGGGAGGCCACTGCGACAGGCCGGAGACCACAGACCACGGCAGAGAGGGCTGACTGTGTGCCTGGGGCTGGGGCAGCCTCTCTCTGCCTCCTGCTTTGCTGTGTGATCTTTCCTCTGCCTCTACCTCTGCCCTACTCTGGCCTCACCAGACCCCCAACTTGGGGTCACCTGATCTTGAACTTCAGTCTCCAAAACCTAGCGCTAAGCAACCCTTCTCTCTCGAGTCGTTACTTACCGCGGGTATTTGGTGGTGGTGCTGAGAAGCTGACTGACCCAGCGTGCCTGGGATGCTTGGGGAAGGAAGCAGCTCAGGGAGCTGGACCAGGTGGACGAGGGGGACGGTAGTCAGAGAGGAGGCAGAAGGGTGGGGACCAGAGCAGGGACGGCCTCGAGGCCATTGCTGGTCTCAATTTCCTCCCTGATGGGGTGAGGCAGCCCTGGGAGCTCTGAGCATCCCAGATGCAATCTGACTGCTAAACTGGACAGGCTCTCACAGGCCATCAGAGGAGAGGTGCCCAGCGCTGAGCTAGGAGGGAGGCCTGCAGAGGTGGGGATGACCGTCCTCAGGCACTCCAGTGGGAACGAGCTGGCGGGCTGACGGGCTGTATGGTGGGCACGGATGGTCGGACATTTCTGCAGGATTTGCAGCCTGAGCAGCTGGCAGGTCAGGGGGTACCATTGCTGGTGCACGATGGTCCAGGGATGGGTGAGGGGCTCATTTCTGGACAGGCTGTGCTGGACTTCGTGTGACGTATCTGAGCAGAGAGGCTGCCCAGCAACTGCGGGGAGGGGAATTGAAGACGGACACCGTGGGCAAACCCTCCGAGAAGGTTCATTGTGCAGGGCACAGAGGAGGGAGGCTATGGCGTCCAGGGAAGTGAGGCTGAGGGAACGCTTTGTGGCACCCGGGAGAAGCAGGAGCAGGTGTGTGTCTAGGTGGGATGAGCCTGGTGCATCTCAGTGCTGGGGCGGCTGGGCAGGGAGCCCCTGGGAAGTTGTTCTCAGGTTGTTAGGGCAGTGGGGGAGCCCCTGATACACTGGGCAGAGTGGCTTGACAAGACCAGTGTTAGGTCTTGAAGGGATTCCTCCCATGTTGAACAACCCCCCCCCCAAAACTGGCTCAAACCATTTGTGTTATAGAACCCCCAGAGCTGGGTCAGCTCACCCAGTGTACAGCGAGTCAGTCCCTGACCCTGGGTGCTGGAAGGAAGCAGGTGTGCCAAGCTCAGGGCCAGGAGCTGGGCAGCTCCCGGTGACTCCCGAGCTCCCTGCGGGTGTGGGATGAAGCCCTTCCAGACTGTGGGATTCAGGGGTGTGCGTTCACTGTGTGTCCGGGGTCCTGGTTGGCCAGTGGTGCAGTTGGCCTTCTTTGAGTGGCGTTAACTGTGTTCTTTTGTGAATTTGGTGTGGGCTGCAGACCGACTGTGGGTCTGGGCGTTGCATGCAGTGGCCAGCCCTGTTTGCTCTGGGTCTCATTCTTGGCAAAGAAATCGCTCCAGATAAAACTGAACATCAGGACGTTAGCCACAGGGGAGCCAAGTGACGTTGTAAGTACAGTGATGAGGGGCCTTGTAGGGCCAGCTGCTGCACTCCCTGAGTTCACAGTGAGGCAGGCCAAGACCTTTCAGCTAAGGAAGGAGGCTGGGCGGCTGTGGGCGTCTAGGCCCCCGGTGGTGTCCAGGGTCTGCATTCCAGGACCGTGGAGGGGCTCCGTTTCACCTCTGGCTGCAGAGAACAAAATGAATTGGAAACTGGGTTGCAGATGATACCTGCGATGTCCCTAGGTCTGTGCTGAGTGTATTACGTGTTTACTCTTTCAGTCCTCACAGGGATTTCAGAACGGGGGGGATCTCTACTCCACTTACGGTGGGAGCAGGAAGGCTGGAGGGAGGCCAGCAGCTCAGCCCCAGTCCTCGCCAGCCCTGGCTCAGGGCCAGAAGCCAGGATGCTGGGTCCCCCAGTGCTGCCTGTGCTGTGGGTCGCACACTCACATGCATCTTCGGCTGCTCCTAGCCCAGCCCCCAGGGAGGTGTTCAGATGCAGTAGCCGGCAAATGGAATGCTGGTTTCTGTGCTCATGGGGGAGGTTGCTATTTAAAGTCCTATCCTGGGAAATCCTCTGTAAAGGCAAGAATCCTTTTGTAAAGCAAATAATCCACTCTCCAATTTAGCTGGGGCGAAACATCTGTTCTTTACAGATCAGGTAAATCCGTAAGACTGAAGTGCGTCAGATCAGAGTGTCCTGCTCTGTGATGGAATGGTGAGGAGCGCCTGGGGCTGGAGGAGCAGACCCTTGGTGGGGAGTGACGGGGGCACCTGTTTCTAGAGGGGTGTTTGTTCAGGGCTTTGCACTCATTTCAGCAGAGGGGCTTACAGCCTGGTTTGTAAAACCCAGAGCCCTCACGGAGGACAGAATGTGCCTGTCTCCCCAGGACTCACTTCTCCAGCATAAAACTTGGCCCACCCTCCATTCCACCCCAATAGGGGATTCTGGTTGGGCTGTCAATCACAAGGCTTCACCTGCCAGCAGGTCCCTGGATTGGTCGCTTCACTAGATCTGGCCTGGGCTACAGTTGCCTTAGACTTCCAAGTGAGCAGTCTTTGTCTGGATTACAAAAAGCCATAGAGGCAAGAAAACTTGGGACCACGTCATCAGCATGTGCCCACATAGAAAGAGCCTGTGGTGGAACCAAGTCCTGAGCAGTGCTGTCAGGTGCCAGTCTCCGAGCCTCTCCCTGTTAGCTAAGTGAACTGGGGGAGTGGAACAGCTGGCCTACAAGGTTAAAATCAACGCTGGGGATGGCTGGGATTGTTTTAAGAGGTTTCGTTTGGGAGGCTTCCAAGTGCAAGCAGGGGAAACCCAGGCCCAGGGCAGAAGGCACTGAAGCCCACTCGGGCGTCCTAGACACTCTGAAGAGTGCAGTACTGCTGAGCAACCAGGAGCTTGCCCATGAACTAAATGGACAACCGTACCACATAACATCCATGACTCCAGCCATCCCCTTACCAGTGGGCTGGACGCCAGCATGCAGCAGTGTCTGTCCTGAGTTCCCTTGTTGCCTCCTTAAAGCCCCCAGAGCACCAACATTGAGACGGGAGGTAGTGCTTCAGAATCAGAAGTTGGCTACCCCCTCACCTATCCACAGATGAACCTTTTTCTTGCTTTACCCTCAGACCTTGTCCTGGTTATTTTGAATTGGCACCAGGGTCAGGGACTAAGGTTTCTGTTACAGTAGGAGAATAAATTAAGGTGAAGGCAAATCAAGCCCAAAATGGAAAGAATTAAAACACAGTCCTGGTGACAAGGCTTGAAATTCTAGAACAACCATACTTGAATGCAGTGAGATTATCCCTTTTGGATTTTCTGATTACATTAAGCACTAAATTCTTTTTGATTATGCTGAGTCTCAGATCTCAACTCTAAGGTGGGGGTGGCACTGCTGACCTTGTAGCATGTAATAAGGAATGTGCCCGGTAGCTAATGCTGTGTAACAAATTACCCCCAAGTCCAGTGGCTTGAAACAACCATGACAGATCATGAACCTGTGGCTTGGCGACTTAGGCTGGGCTCTGCTGGGCGGTCATTCTCTGCCCTGCTCTGCTCACTCCTGCATCAGTCATCAGTTCCTGCCTTGGCTGCTTTTGTCTGAACATGGTCTCTACGAGGTCTCACATTCTCGAACAGAGCTGCCTGCCTGCTTCTCCCACAGATACCCATAGCTCTGGATGGAGTCCCCAGAGGAAGAGTGGAAACATGACTTAGAGCTCACCATTTTAACAACAGCCTCTCCTGTTGTGTTCCGTTGACCAAAACAAGTCACAGTCTATGAGAGATGCAAGAGACGGAGAAGTCAGTTCTCTCTCTTCATGGAACAGGCTGCAGGCACATCACAAAGAATCTGAATGAAAAACTATGAATGTCCACGTACTGGGCTTTATATTGTTGCTATTACTGTCTAAACTAATTTAGGGGAGAGAGAGAGAGAGAGATTGATTGATTGATTGATTGATTTAGTTACCATCTGCTGGTTCCAGGGCTGGGCCAGGTTGCAGTTGGGAACCTAAAACTGTCTCCCATGCAGGTGGGCAGGGACACGCCCCTTGAGCCGTCCTCTGCTGCCTTCCAGGGTCAGCATTACCAGGCAGCTAGGATGGAGAAGCCAGGGCTTGAGTGAGGTACTCCGGCCAGCGTCTTAGCCTCTGCACCAAACACCATCTTGTACTGATGTCACCCCTGCTGCTGGATTTTTTTTTTTTTTTTAAATGAGCTCAAGGCTTACCTGGATATCTTCCTTGGATTTCTCATTGAAACCCAGATATAGTTCACATCTAGAAACACTCTTAAGTAGTTTGCCCCCAAATATCCCAAATGACACCATGTATGTCATTAGCAGAGCACTGCGGAATTGAACAACAGTAATTCCTCATGTTGTAAGTAATATTTTATTTGCTCAGCAAGACTTCGGGAATTACCAGGCTTTAATGATCCAGTTTACACAATTCATTATTTGTTTGCAAGTTTCTCTTCACTGGTTTCCATTTTGTAATTATTTATATTTCTCCTTGGTTGATTTTTTTTCTTTAATTGCTTTAAATTTGCAGGTAGAAAATACTGAGATCATTTAATTCTTCCATGAGGCCATCATATTTATTGTTTTCAGGAGTAGATACATTGTAGATTTTCTTGATGATTAATTTTTGATTGCAGAGAATATCAAATTATGCAAAGTGTGCAGTGAATACATTTAGATTCATTGCTGAAACAATTCCATCGAGAGTATTAATATCGCTATGATTATTGTCATTATTGTGTCACTAAAGATAGTACCTAATTTCCTTTCTTTTGTTTCTAAACCCTGGTGAGGATTGGCACAAACTCTTCCCTTTGTTACTGTAACATAAAGAACCTGCAGTGGGGGTGTACTTGCGTTTTCTTAGAGGGAGGTGGTGGTTTTACTCCAGAATAAAAGGGATCTAATTCCATAATGGCAATATATCAAGAGCAAATGTGAGCCCCCAAAATCTCCCACAGTAACCAGAATGGACAAAGTGCCTCCATTATCATTCGACAACTATGGGATGCCTACTGTTTGCTTCAGAATAAACATTGGTATCATCCAGTGATGAAAGTATGCTACTGGGTTTCTAGAAATCGTGATGTATCATCCAACATTAGCTGAAATCCTTTGTTTGGATTGGATATTTATGAAGACTGAGTTTCAGCGTTGGCCACTGGTAAGTAACAAGTCTGTTGGCCTGTGTGTTAACCATTTGCATGCTGGATATCAAATGACTCCAGAATTTAAGATCTTAAACAACACTAATGAGTTAGTTATAATCTACAATGTATTGGTCAGGGTTCATGAGTGGCGTGGCCCTGCAGGGCTGGCTCAGGGGGTCTTGTTAGACTGTAGGCATTGGTTGGCCCAGTTTGCAGTCACCAGAATGTGTTAGCGAGACTGGGGGACACATTTCCAATTAAGCTCACAACAGTGACTGACAAGTTGCTGTTGCCAGGGAGACCCGTGTGTCTCTGCACCCAGCCTTCCACGGGTTGCCTGGGTGCTCCCTGGACCTGGAGGGGTGGGGGCTGTCCCCGAGTGACCATCCAGGCAGTCCAGGCAGGGGCTCCAGGGTCCTGCAAGGCCTGGTCTCGGAAGCTGCATCATTGCTTCTGTTGACATCTTTTAGCCATAGGAGTCCTGCCTGATTCAGCATGGGCAGGAAGTACATGAAGGTGTGAACCCCAAAATCAAGGCGTATTTGGGTGTGTTTGGAGGCTGGCAGCCACTTACTGTCCAGTGACAATGGGATGTCTGCTCAGGGCAGCTTTGCCGGGCACCAGAGTGGGTCCGTTTTTGTGTTGTTTCTGCTCGGTACTTCCTGTCCCAGGCATAACCGAGCCGGAGCCCTGCATCCCGGTCCCTTTATGCCGGGTCTACTGCAATAAGCACCCTCTCACAGAGTTCTCCAGAAGGATCCAGAACTTTCTCGGTGTTTTCCCCACACTCACTGTAGCTTTCCCCCAAGTGTTTGCAGCCAACTTTCTCAGAATCTTCTCAAAGTTACGGACCTAGTGTTCCAGAAAAATGCATTCACACACATTTTAATTCACAGTTCTAGTAGATTTGGGAATACTCCCATCCCCTCAAGGTAATTAATATTTATTTAGGGAGAGTGAAGCTATTTTTTTTTTCCAGAGGAGGTTAAAAGGAAGCCTATACCTCAATTAGGAAAAAAAAAAAAAAAAACCATGCAGGACTCTGAAAATCCTCATGTGGTCTGATCTTCAAACAGCCAAAAGTAATTACTTCTCGCAAGAATTCTGATCATTAGCATGAGTCTCTCAACAACACCATAATGCCACTCGGCTTGGCCCTCAAATAAAACTGCTCATGAATTTTCTATCTTTCCAGTTCTTCCTTCGGAGTCTCTGGAGTCTCTCATTTTCTAAACCCCTGGTTTTGCTTTCAGCCTGCAAACCCTTTTCTCTCTCTTGTCCCCTTTCTCTTCCAGCTTCTAATTACATAGAGTGACTTAGTCTCAATGTTGCCGTTTCTTGTCTGCATTTTATTTGCTTATTTGAAAGGCGGAGAGACAGATAGATCATGCATTTACTGGGTCATTCTCCAGGGCTGGGCCTGGCTGACACTTGGTAGGTGGAGCTCAAGGCAGGTCTCCCAGGTGGGTGGCAGGGACCCAAGGAACGGAGCCATCAGCTGCTGACTGCCAGGGTGCACCTTAGCAGGAAGCTGAGTGAGAATCAGAGCTGGGACTTGTACCCGGGGCTCCAGTAACGGAATACAGCGTCTTGACTGCTGCGCCAAGTGCCTGCCCCGTCTCAGGCTTCCGTGTGGGGGACTTAGCTCCCTCTGCCCCCTCAGTGGGATGTCTTTCTGCCCACTGTCTGAGGGTCCATTGGCAGGTCCCAGCAGCCAGGCTGGCACTGGCAGCCATGTTGGGGAGCAGGGGCCCCCCAGGAGTGTCTTTAAGGGGTGCTGGTGAAAGTCAGAGCGTGACAGTCTTAAGGAAAAAGTAAAAATGTGGAGATCGGTCACTTCTTTGGTTAAATTTATTCCTAAATAGTTGATTTTTTTGGTGACAATTGTGAACGGGATTTGTATCTTGATTTCTCTTTCTGTGAGTTCGTCATTAGCATGCAGAAAAACTATTGTGTATTGTATGTTTATTTTGTGACCAGAAACTTGACTGAACTGGTTCGCCAGTTCTAGCAGCTTGTTGGTGGAGCGCATAGGTTTTTCCATGTACGATATCATGACATCTGCAAACTTGGGTAATTTGACTTCCTCTTTTCCAATTGTTATGCCCTCTAGAAATGTATCCATCTGTGGGCATTTTTAAAGTGTTAATGAATTCTTCACAGCAATTCTCATCCCTTCTCCCCTTGACCCTTAATCTCTACCTTTTGGCTCCCAGGGATTCTACTTCCTGTTGCCTTGTTCCCAGGGACCCTGGTCCCTGCCTTCCTTGACCTCCAAGCATCTGCCTTGTTTGCCTCAGGGATTCTAATCACACACGTGTTTCTCCCTACTTCTCTGTGTAATTGGATCTGAAACCCCTTGAGTTCCACAGCAATTCTTGTGGCGTAAAGTATTTTGAGAACTGGTGCTGAATGGCAGGCCGTGGGTGCACAGTGGAGAAGTCTACACTCCCTGCTTTGCACAAACCAGCTTTCTCTTGCTGTTAGATTTTCTCTTCCCAGTAACTCTTGGGAGCCACCTTCCTGCCAAGTGGCTCTCAGCACCTGTTGGCGCCCAGCCTCCCAGTTCCAGTGCTCTCCCTGTGTTCTCTCCTCCTCACTCATCTGCTGTCCTTGCAGAAAGAGAAACTCCTTTATCTTTTTTTTTTTTTTGGAAGCTTTTAAACATACTCAGGCCAATACTAAACCTTGTGCTTCCTCAAAGAATTATGCATGGTTTCTCCAACAGTTTTTTTTTTTAAATTGTTTTATTTACTTGAAAGTCAGAGTTACACAGAGAGAGAAGGAGAGGCAGAGAAAGAGAGAGAGAGAGAGGTCTTCCATTTGCTGGTTCACGCCCCAGTTGGCCGCAATGGCCAGAGCTGAGCAGATCCGGAGCCAGGAGCCAGCGGCTTCTTCTGGGTCTCCCATGTGGGTGCAGGGTTCCAAGGGCTTGGACTGTCTTCTCCTGCTTTCCCAGGCCTTAGCAGAGAGCTGGATCAGAAGTGGAGGAGCTGGGACACGAACCGGTGCCCCTAAGGGATGTCAGCACTGCAGACGGCGGCTTTACTCGCTATGCCACGGCGCTGGCTCCTCCCCAACAATTTGAATTCTTTTCCTACAAGGACACCTGGTACCAGGTGTTCAAATGAAATGCCACATTGCTGTGCACTGTGAATTCTATTACACATTAGTGACTCATTTCACCATTCAACTTCTCAATGCCTTTAGTTACTGCCCAAGTTTCCAAGGCTCCTGTAGATCTTTGCCTTTCTTCTAGTTTCCTTACTAGAATATTCTAGAACCAGGCTTACTGTGGGCTATTGCAGCTTGTTGTAGTGAATGAACCATTCTTTGATGTATCTTGAGTCAAGATCTCCATTTGTTTCTGTGGGTGAATTGGCACGGACCTTCACCAACATTGCATTCCCAGCATGGAGCACAGAGGTGAAAGGAGCACCAGGCACGGGCGAGTGTCCGTGGGAGACTTTCTGTTAGCTCCTGCCCACTGCAATTCTAGACCTCAGGTTACCCTGCTGGTCTGGCCTCCCTTCTAGCCTGCAGAGTGGAGAGTGGGCACCCGGAAGATAGTGACGGTACTCGGGATGGAGAGGAGCTCACAGCACAGCATGGGGCTGAGGTCATCAGCCAAGAGGGAGCCAGGCAGTAAACGTTCTCAGTGTCCTCTCTCCTGTTTGACTCTTACGTGGTCTGAACCCCTGAGCAATGGTCCCTCGGAAAGCAAGGTTGCCATGTGAGCTGGACACGAGTATTGTAATTGTAATTGGAAGGGAGGAAAGACCAAAGAGTTCAGTGGCTAAGAAAAATGCTGGAGTCCTCTGTGCATCTCCGTGAGAACTGAAGCCAGGGGCCCCTGTGGATGCCAAAATGTGTCGAGGCTCAACTCATTTACACACAAGGGCATAGTAGCCGCGTAGAAACTGCATGTCCTGCCCTATGCTTGTGTCTCCAGATTGCCTGTGATACCTGATACTGTGCAGTATCAGCAGCTGCTGTCCTGTATCGTTCGGGGAATAATGACAAGAGAAGTGTGTGCACATTCAGGACAAACACAGCCATCATAGGCCTGACTACACAGAACACACACAAGACACGAGGCAAACGGTGCTCCAACCACCCCTGGGAGAGACAGAGCCTGTGAGCGGCAGGGTAGCAGCCCTGTGCATTGATTTGCATTGATTGAATGTCGTGCTTGGCGTGGGGCAAGTTCAAGTCTTTGGGACTCTTGAATTTTTATTTTTTGAGGGTTTCTGATGCATGGTTGATTTGGATCCACATGTGCACCCCACAGAAGTACACCCCCTCCTGTTGGCTGTGCCTGGATGATGTGGGCAGAGCCCTTTGTCTCTTGCATTCCAACCACACATTTTGGAAACAACTGTGCTTTGCTCCCACTCCTAAAATGCCTTTGAGCTGCATCTCACGCAGAAGCCAGAGTGGGCTGCACGCGGATGCTGGCTGTGTCTCATGTCACTTCCCATCCACACTGTGTTGGCAGGTTCAGTGGGGAGCCGGGGCTGTAGCGTGCACAGCACCACTGCTGGTGTTGGCTGGGGTGACAAACAGTGCCATGCAATCAGTGTTTGACCAAGCGCAGGGGTTTCTCCATAGGAAACATTTTTTTTTTCTTTTTGGGGTTACTATAGGGTGAGCTTTCGAAAAACAAAGCGCATTATACTCTGGCTGAAGGGCCAGCCAACTCTGTGTGGGGTGAGAACCCTGGAAACCCCAGTATTAAGAGTTTATGACTGGGGCGGTGTTGTGGTACGGTGAGATAAACTACTGCTTAAGACACTGGCAGCCCCTATGGGCACTGGTTCAAGTCCCAGCTGCCCCACTTCCCATCTAGCTCCCTGCTGGTGCTACTGGGAAAGTAGCTGTGGATGGGCCAAGTGCTGGGGACCGTGCCACCCATGTGGAAGACTTGCATGGAGTTGGAGGCTGCTGGCTTTGCTTGACCCAGCCCTGGTGCTTGTGGCCATTTGGGGCATGAACCATCAGAGAGAAGATCTTTCTTTCTGCCTCTTCCTCTCTCTTTCTAACTCTGCCTTTATGAATAAATAACTCTTTGAAAAAGTTTACAGCATACCAAGGAACATCAAAATTTATGGAAGTGGGGGCCGGCGCTGTGGTGTAGTGAGTAAAGCTGCAGCCTGCAGTGCTGGCATCCCATATGGGCACCAGTTCTAGTCCCGGCTGCTCCACTTCTGATCCAGCTCTCTGCTATGGCCTGGGAAAGCAGTGAAAGATGGCTGAAGTCCTTGGGCCCCTGCACCTGTGTTGGAGACCCAGAGGAAATTCCTGGCTTTGGATCAATTCAGCTCTGGCTCTTGTGGCCAATTGGAAAGTGAACCAGCAGATGGAAGACCTCTCTCTCTCTCTTCTCTCTCTTCTTTCTCCTTTCTCTCTGTGTGTAACTCTTGGAAATAAGTAAATAAATAAATCTTTAAAGAAAACTTTATGGAAGTAGAATTGTATGAATTTTACTTTGGTGCAAAAACCAAGTCCATGAGTCTTTTTTTCATAAAATATACTTTCTTACAGCATCTTTAGAAATTCACACATCGGGTCACCCGGGCACTTTCACATCTACAGATAAGGCTGGTGAGGGCTCCCAATGCTTCAGAGTAGGTAATAGATGGTCTACGGAGGGTGGTTTCCTACCATTTCCCTTTTGTTAATTCATTTACTAATTAATGGATTCATCCGGTAGCCAATTCTGCACTGGGCTGTTGCGTGCACGGCTGTGGTCACAGATGACACAGCCCTGGAAAGCATGGGTGACCCGTGCTCCTCTTCTTTGTTATACTGATGACCAGAGACAGATTCAGAGATGAGCAGTTAGAAAGCCGGATGGCCAGAGCATGGAGGGAGGGGCGCAGGCTGGCATGGAAAGAGGAGCGCTGTGAAGCTTCTGGACACGGCTAGAGAGGCGAGATGGGTGAGAGGCACTGGCAGGGTCAGGCGGTGGAGGGGCTGCACAGTTGGGCTGAGAGTCATGGACTGTACCTGGAAGGCTGTTGGAACCACGGACATGGCTCCCAGTTCTTGTGCCTCACAGCCTACGAGACGGCAGCAGTTGCTGCCAGGTCTGAACGCACCCGGCTCGCTCCCGAGTCCCTGGCCTCCTCCACGGAGCTGGTCACAGGTCCTGATGTCACCTGCTGCCCTGGGCTTGTCCTGCTGTGGCATGGCTGGGAGAGCCGGGCCTTGGAGCTGCCACCCTTCTCCCCGCGGCAGAGCTGGGGTTCGGTGCCCTGTGGCCCGCATCTCGCACCTACCGGCCTCCTGGCAGAGGTGTGTGGGCTCTGGGTTCAAGTTGTTGTTTTAGGAAAACAAGACACATCTTCTGCATCTCTTAGGTGTTTGATACTAAGGCAGGTACTGCAGCTAATGCACATCAAACAGCCGCGATCTCCAAGTTCTTACCTTCTATTGTAAAAGCAAGTCAAGAATTTTAACATCACTTTAGCAACATATGGAGTTCTGTAGCTTAGATCAAATCTTTTATTGTTGTTATTAGGAACAAAAACCAGTATTCTGAAAAATGTTTTCAGATGCCTGCCTCTTTATTTCCAACATTATCTATTTTAAAGATGTATTTAATTGGGGCCAACATTGTAGTATAGTGGGTAAAGCCACCAGCACAATGTTGGCATTGTACAGCTACAATGTTGGATGCCAGTTTTCTGCTATGGCCTGGGAAAGCAGCAGGAGATACCCAAAATCCTTGGGCCCCTGCTACCAATGTGGGACACCCAGAGGAGCTCCTGGCTCCTGGCTCCTGGCTTTGGACTGGCCCAGCTCTGACTGTCGTGGCTGTTTGGGGAGTGAATGAGCAGATGGAAATACTCTTTGTCTCCCTCTCTCCCTCTCTCTCTCTCTGTTTCTCTCTCACTGTGTGTGTGTCTTTCCGTAAACTCTTTCAAATAAGTAAAATGTCAATAAAAATTTATTTTGAAAGAGTTACAGAGAGGGAGACAAAAACACATACATGTACACACACAGAAAGAGAGGTCTTCATTCTGCTGGTTCACTCCCCAGCATGGGCCAGGCTAAAGCCAGGAACCAGGAGTTCTTCCAGGTCTCCTATGTGAGTGTAGGGACCCAGGGACTTGGGCCATCTTCCACTGCTTTCCCAGACCAAAGCAGAGAGCTGGACAGGAAGTGGAGCCGCCAGGATACAAACTGGCACCCATATAGGATGCCAGAGTTGTGAGTGGAACCTTAACGTGCTGTGCCACAGGGCGAGCCCCTCTGCCATTGCCATTATTAATCATGTGTCCAGCTGTGAAATCTGACAACTGTGTTTACTTAACAGAGGCAGCACAATGGTGGGACAGAGGAAAACAGGGAGAAGCATTTGGTCTAATGGCTAAGCCACTGGTAAGGTTGTGGGCACGGTGCATCTAAGGCTCTGAGTTCTTGGCCTGGTTCTGACTCCTGAGCCCAGCTTCCTGCCAGTGCAGAGCCTTGGATGTAGTGCTGGCAGCTCAAGCCACAGGTGTCTGCCATCCTGGGTTGAGTCCCCAGCTCCTGGCCCTGGCCCTGGCGCTAGACCCTGACTGACGTGGGCGTTTGGGAAATGCCAGAAGATTGGCTTTCTCCTGTCTCTACCTCTGCCTCTCAAATAAAGAAATTGAAAAGAATTGTGATAGAAAGAGAGCGAGCAAGTTCTCTTTGCCTCTGTGTGGTGTCTCTGTGTTCTCCATATTGGAAAATGGAATGAGTTTAGTTTATTGAGTCTGAACTACATTTATCTTAGTGTATGTGCTGCCGGAGTGAGCGTGAGCCTGGACTATGCTGTGGGCACTGTGTTAAGTACAGGGATATATCCAAAAGTTTGTAGAAAATGGAGTTTAGTGATAAGTTGATTTTGGTGCAAAACATTTTGGAATTCATGCATGTAAGGGCTTTTCAGAAATTTCATGGAAATTGCACATGTTGAAAAACTATGGATTTCATTTTTTTCACCAAAACAGACTTACCTTTAGCTCCCTTTTCTCTATGAACTTTGCAGAACCCCCATGCTTTCAAACATGCTCTGATTTCATCCTCTCCCTTGCATGGAAGAAGGTTTTACTCTTTTCTATACATAATACAACCGAGGGCCAGGGAGGTGAGGTGAGCTCCCCAAGGAACCACAGCTAACGAGACGTGGAGGTAGAGTGCGCCCCGTTAGTCCACGGCAGGCCATGGCAGGCCACGGGGTGGCGGGGTAGGGGGAACCAGGAATAGGTAGGGAGGTGGGGCTGCCGGGCTGATCCTAAGCTGCCATTAGCAATCAGTCAATCAATGAATCAATACAACCTGTAGTGGCTGGAGAGCAATTCATTTCATCTCTCACTATCCTCGACACGGAGACGTGGGTTGAGAAACAGTACTGGGCCAGTGCTCCAAGGGGAGTGCACGCCACACAGACAACAGCGGGGAGACTTGGGACGCTCAGGGCTCCGAGTCCACACATCGGCGCTGGAAGGGGAGGTGAGCTCAATAACCCGAGACATTGGTGGGGAAACGGGGGTCAGAATCTAGAGGGGGGCCGGAAAGTGCAGCAAACTCACTACCGGAAAGAAGGAAAAAAAAGCTTCGGGGTTTCTCTTCCCCCTAACCTTGCAAAGGTTACAAGGCTGCAAGGCTTGAAGAGACAAAGAGCAGGCCTCCTCTCTGGATCTACATATCAATGGGGGAGAGCTAAGGAACTGAGTCACTACAATTCAGTAGCCTAGGCAACCCAGTGGGAGTCCAGAGGAGCCAAAGACTGGAAGCTAAATACCATCAATTCTGCACAGCCATGCCCTGCGGTGTTACTTACCCCCTGAATAAATAAAATAAATAAATAAATAAAAAGAGAGAGATTTACCACGCATAACCTGAGGGTGTCACCTTTGCACACCCTTAACCAGGAAGAACCAGGCAGAGCTCTCAGGCCGCACCCATCTCAAGCCTCCAAGGCTCCTCCAACAGCAGGCAGTCCACTTAACACGGACACAGTATAAAAAAAAAAAAACAAAAAAACGCACAGTGACTCAAGAAGAATTAACTATGCCGAGTAACAAACACAGAAATAGAGGGAGCAAGATCAACGATGACACTATGATGCCTCCAAATAAGCAAAACACCCCAAGCCAAGAGTATGAAGATGATGAGATAGAAGAAATGCAAGATACGGATTTCAAAAAATTTATGATAAGAACATTTAGAAGTTTTCAAAAGCAAATCCTTGAACTACAGAAATCCTTAATGGACAAGATTGAAAATCTCTCTCGTGAAAACGAAATTTTAAGGAAGAGTCAAAATGAAACTCAGAAACTAGTAGAACAGGAAAGTGTAATAGTCAAGAGAAATCAAAATGAAATGAAGAGCTCAATAGATCAAATGACAAACACATTAGAAAGCCTTAAAAACAGAATGGGTGAAGCAGAAGAGAGAATATCGGACTTAGAAGATAGAGCACAGGAAAACATACAGTCAAACCAAAGAAAAGAAGAGGAAATTAGAAACCTAAAAAATATTGTTGGGAATCTACAGGATACTATTAAAAAAACCAACATTCGAGTTCTAGGAGTTCCTGAAGGCATGGAGAGAGAGAAAGGATTGGAAGGCCTTTTTAGTGAGATACTAGCAGAGAACTTTCCAGGTTTGGAGAAGGACAGAGATATCCTAGTACAGGAAGCTCATAGAACCCCCAATAAACATGACCAAAAGAGATCCTCACCACGACACGTGGTAATTAAACTTACCACAGTGAAACATAAAGAAAAGATCCTAAAATGTGCAAGAGAGAAACGTCAGATTACTCTCAGAGGATCTCCAATCAGACTCACAGCTGACTTCTCATCAGAAACCCTACAAGCTAGGAGGGAATGGCGAGACATAGCACAGGTGCTAAGAGAGAAAAATTGCCAGCCCAGAATATTATATCCTGCCAAGCTCTCATTTGTGAATGAAGGTGAAACAAAGACCTTTCATAGCAAACAGAAATTGAAAGACTTTGTGGCCACTCGTCCAGCCCTGCAAAAGATACTTAAAGATGTGCTACACTCAGAAACACAGAAACACGGTCATCAATATGAAAGAAGGGAAAGGAAGAACACCTACCAGTAAAAGAGCATGGGAAGCTCAAAGCATATACTAGAAAATATTTCCGGGAAAATGGCAGGGCAAAGTCACTACGTATCAATAGTCACATTGAACATTAATGGTCTGAATTCTTCAGTTAAAAGACACCGTTTGGCTGACTGGCTCACAGAACACAACCCAACTATTTGTTGCCTACAAGAAACACATCTCTCTAACAAAGAGGCATGCAGACTGAAAGTGAAAGGTTGGAAAAAGATATTCCATGCCAACAGAAACCAAAAAAAAGCAGGTGTAGCCATATTAATATCAGACAAAATAAACTTTAATACAAAAACTGTTAAGAGAGACAAAGAGGGACACTATATAATGATTAAGGGTTCAATTCAACAGGAAGATGTAACTATTATAAATGTATATGCACCTAATTACAGGGCACCGGTCTATTTAAAAGATATGCTAAGGGACTTAAAGGGAGATTTAGATTCCAATACAATAGTACTGGGGGACTTCAATACTCCACTCTCAGAAATAGACAGATCATCCGGACAGAAGATCAACAAGGAAACAGCAGATTTAATTGACACTATTGCCCAAATGGATCTAACAGATATCTACAGAACTTTCAACCCTACATCTACAGACTTCACATACTTCTCAGCAGCGCATGGAACCTTCTCTAGGATTGATCACATACTAGGCCATAAAGCAAGTCTCAGCAAATTTAAAAGAATTAGAATCATACCATGCAGCTTCTCAGACCACAGCAGGATGAAGCTGGAAATTAGCAACTCAGGAAACCCCAGAAAGTATGCAAACACATGGAGACTGAACAACATGCTCCTGAATGAACACTGGGTCATTCAAGAAATCAAAAGAGAAATCAAAAACTTTCTGGAAGTAAATGAAGACAACAACACAACATATCAAAACTTATGGGATACAGCAAAAGCAGTATTGAGAGGCAAATTTATAGCAATAGGTGCCTATACCAAGAAATTGGAAAGGTACCAAATAAATGAGCTTTCAGCGCACCTCAAGGACCTAGAAAAACTGCAGCAAACCAAACCCAAATCTAGTAGGAGAAGAGAAATAATTAAAACCAGAGAAGAAATTAACAGGATTGAATCCAAAAAAACATTACAAAAAATCAGCCAAGCGAGAAGCTGGTTTTTTGAAAAAATAAACAAAATTGACACCCCATTGGCCCAACTAACTAAAAAAAGAAGAGAAAAGACCCAAATCAATAAAATCAGAGATGAAAAAGGAAACGTAACAACAGACACCACAGAAATAAAAAGAATCATCAGAAATTACTACAAGGACCTGTATGCCAGCAAACAGGAAAACCTATCAGAAATGGATAGATTCCTGGACACATGCAATCTACCAAAATTGAACCATGAAGACATCGAAAACCTAAATAGACCCATAACTGAAACAGAAATTGAAACAGTAATAAAGGCCCTCCCAACAAAGAAAAGCCCAGGACCAGATGGATTCACTGCTGAATTCTACCAGACATTTAAAGAAGAACTAATCCCATTTCTTCTCAAACTATTCAGAACAATCGAAAAAGAGGGAATCCTCCCAAATTCTTTCTATGAAGCCAGCATCACCTTAATCCCTAAGCCAGAGAAAGATGCAGCACTGAAAGAAAATTACAGACCAATATCCCTGATGAACATAGACGCAAAAATCCTCAATAAAATTCTGGCCAATAGAATACAACAACACATCAGGAAAATCATCCACCCAGACCAAGTGGGATTCATCCCTGGTATGCAGGGATGGTTCAACATTCGCAAATCAATCAATGTGATTCACCACATTAACAGACTGCAGAAGAAAAACCATATGATTATCTCAATTGATGCAGAGAAAGCATTTGATAAAATTCAACACCCTTTCATGATGAAAACTCTAAGCAAATTGGGTATAGAAGGAACATTCCTCAATATAATCAAAGCAATTTATAAAAAACCCACAGCCAGCATCCTATTGAATGGGGAAAAGTTGGAAGCATTTCCACTGAAATCTGGCACCAGGCAGGGATGCCCACTCTCACCACTGCTATTTAACATAGTTCTGGAAGTTTTAGCCAGAGCCATCAGACAAGAAAAAGAAATCAAAGGAATACAAATCAAGAAGGAAGAAGTCAAACTATCCCTCTTTGCAGACGATATGATTCTGTACTTAGAGGATCCAAAGAACTCTACTAAGAGACTATTGGAACTCATAGGGGAGTTTGGCAAAGTGGCAGGGTATAAAATCAATGCACAAAAATCAACAGCCTTTGTATACACAAGCAATGCCATGACTGAGAAAGAGCTGCTAAGATCAATCCCATTCACAATAGCTACAAAAACAATCAAATACCTTGGAATAAACTTAACCAAGGACGTTAAAGATCTCTACGATGAAAATTACAAAACCTTAAAGAAAGAAATAGAAGAGGATACCAAAAAATGGAAAAATCTTCCATGCTCATGGATTGGAAGAATCAACATCATCAAAATGTCCATTCTCCCAAAAGCAATTTATAGATTCAATGCAATCCCAATCAAGATACCAAAGACATTCTTCGCAGATCTAGAAAAAATGATGCTGAAATTCATATGGAGGCACAAGAGACCTCGAATAGCTAAAGCAATCTTGTACAACAAAAACAAAGCTGGAGGCATCACAATACCAGACTTCAGGACATACTACAGGGCAGTTGTAATCAAAACAGCATGGTACTGGTACAGAAACAGATGGATAGACCAATGGAACAGAATTGAAACACCAGAAATCAATCCAAACATCTACAGCCAACTTATATTTGATCAAGGATCTAAAACTAATTCCTGGAGCAAGGACAGTCTATTCAATAAATGGTGCTGGGAAAACTGGATTTCCACGTGCAGAAGCATGAAGCAAGACCCCTACCTTACACCTTACACAAAAATCCACTCAACGTGGATTAAAGACCTAAATCTACGTCCTGACACCATGAAGTTATTAGAGAACATTGGAGAAACCCTTCAAGATATTGGCACAGGCAAAGAATTTCTGGAAAAGACCCGGGAGGCACAGACAGTCAAAGCCAAAATCAACTATTGGGATTGCATCAAATTGAGAAGTTTCTGTACTGCAAAAGAAACAGTCAGGAGAGTGAAGAGACAACTGACAGAATGGGAAAAAATATTTGCAAACTATGCAACAGATAAAGGGCTAATAACCAGAATCTACAAAGAGATCAAGAAACTCCACAAAAACAAAACCAACAACCCACTTAAGAGATGGGCCAAGGACTTCAATAGACATTTTTCAAAAGAGGAAATCCAAATGGCCAACAGGCACATGAAAAAATGTTCAAGGTCACTAGCAATCAGGGAAATGCAAATCAAAAGCACAATGAGGTTTCACCTCACCCCGGTTAGAATGGCTCACATACAGAAATCTACCAACAACAGATGCTGGCGAGGATGTGGGGAAAAAGGGACACTAACCCACTGTTGGTGGGAATGCAAACTGGTCAAGCCACTATGGAAATCAGTCTGGAGATTCCTCAGAAACCTGAATATAACCCTACCGTTCGACCCAGCCATCCCACTCCTTGGAATTTACCCAAAGGAGTTTAAATTGATAAACAAAAAAGCGGTCTGCACCCTAATGTTTATTGCAGCACAATTCACAATAGCCAAGACCTGGAACCAACCTAAATGCCCATCAACGGTAGACTGGATAAAGAAATTATGGGATATGTATTCTTTAGAGTACTATACCGCAGTAAGAAACAATGAAATCCAGTCATTTGCAACAAAATGGAGGAATCTGGAACACATCATGCTGAGTGAAGTAAGCCAGTCCCAAAGGGACAAATACCATATGTTCTCCCTGATCGGTGACAACTGACTGAACACCAAAGGGGAAACCTCCTGAAGTGAAGTGGACACTATGAGAAATGGTGACTTGATCAGCATAGCCCTGACTGCTGATGGACAACTTAATACATTATCCCTCATAGTATTTTTTTTTGTCTGTTCTACTTGATATGACTGGTTTAATTCTGTAATTATCACACAGTTATTCTTGAGTGTTGAAAATTAACTGAAATGTGATCCCTGTTGAACGTAAGAGTGGGAATAAGAGAGGGAAGAGATGTGTAATTTGGGGCATGCTCGGGCTGACTTGCCCCAATTGGTAGAGTTGGAAACATACCAGGGGATTCCAATTCAATCCCATCAAGGTGGCATGTGCCAATGCCATCTCGCTATTCCAGGTGATCAATTTCAGTTCACAATTGATCATAATGAAAGGACTGAGAGTCAAGGGGAGCACATGGGCAAGTCTAGTATCTGCTGACACCAACCGATAGAATGGATAAAGGGGAGAGTGGTCCAGCATGGGAAGTGAGATGCTCAGCAGACTCATAGAATGGCGGATGTCCTAAATAGCACTCTGGCCTCAGAATCAGCCCTGAAGGCACTCGGATCTGGCTGAAAAGCCCATGAGAGTATTTCAGGCATGGAAAGCCAAGACACTCTGGCAAAAAGATCTCTGTGAGTGAGATCCCAGTGGAAAGAACAGGTCTTCAAAGAGGGAGGTGCCTTTCTCTGAAGGGAGGAGAGAACCTCCACTTTGACTATGACCGTGTCTAAACAAGATAAGAGTCGGAGAACTCAGGGGGCTTCCATAGCCTTGGAAACTCATAACTGGTGCATAGGGAGATTACTGATGCCATAAACAGGAGTGTCAATTTGTGAAGTCAACGGCAGGAGTCACTGTGCACTTACTCCTCATGTAGGATCTCTGTCCTTAACGTGCTGTACACTGAGGCTTAATGCTATAATGAGTACTCAAACAGTATATTTCACTTTGTGTTTCTATGGGGGTGCAAACGATTGAAATCTTTACTTAATGTACACTAAACTGATCTTCTGTAAAAAAAAAAAAAATTATCAATTCCCAAAAAAAAAAAAAAAAAAAAAAAAAAGAAACAGTACTGGGCTTGATGAGCTCCATGTGCCGTGGGTGGAGGTAGGAGCTGCTAGGATGCCGTGTATTTGACCTCCCTATTGGTAGCCAAGAGTGCGAGCACAGGGACGCAGGTGTGGGGCCCGGGGGAGAGCCAGTGGGAGAGCCTGGCGGAGTTGGTCTAAGGCTGAGGGCGTGAGCAGGCCTGCACCAGCAGCTTCTCCCTTGTCTTTTCCGAGTGCATCTGCCAATGCCAGCATCTTCATGGAGAACATAGGCCTCCTGGTACTGTGTGCCAGACAGAATTAGGTCTTAAGGAGCCAGCTGTGCCAGGCTTACAGTGGAAAGCCCAGTGACAGTGGCTCTGCATAAGTATGTCGTAGGCATTGATTTAAGTACAGGGATATATCCAAAAGTTACATGGGACCACCCCCATCCCTCGTCCCATAAATTGTCACCGTCTGTGAGCCTCGTTGCTGTTACCCACCATGCACCTTTCCGTCTTCTTCTTAGCTGTGTGTCTGGAGCGAGAGAGGTCTGCAAACACCGGGCTTGGACTGTGCAGTCCACATGCTAATAGAGCCGTCAGCCCTCTGCCAGGTGAGCGCTGCAGCTGCTACCTTAGGCCTCCTCCTGCAGGCTTGCAATTAACATTCACCTGCCCTCTGCAGTCAGCTTGGGCACCACTCCCTGGAGGAGGAGGAGGGACCTTAATTACGGAGCCCGTGCACTTAGCCACTGCCGGCTGCATTCTCGTGTCACCACCCCCGTGCTCCAGAGTGAGACCCGGCTGCTCCTCGCATGCCGTGTGGCCCCAATTGAGTATTTTAATTTACAGACTCATGAAGTGGCTCCATCAATTAAGACCGGCCGCTCTCAGAGCAGCCTGGCTGGGGTGCTGCCAGCAGCTTTGATTCTTTTCGTTTCTTACTGATCCCGTTGCACCGCGGGGGCCTGGCCAGCATTTCAGTGGGCGGAGGAGAGCTGCCAGAAGTTAAAGGAAGGCTGATGGATGAGGGAGATTTGAACGGGTAGGACTGGCATTTGAAATGGCAGCGCATGTGTCACGCTGGCTACATGATGTGCTGGGTGGGGGTCTGGGGGAAGAGGAGTGTATTATTTTATAGTTTGTTAGCAACTCATAAATCCCGTTGTCTGAATTAGCACGGGTCAGCTCTGGTTTTCTCTGGCAAAGCTCATCCAGCGGACGTTCTAATCCAGTGGGTTTCTCAGGGGTCCAGGCCCTTTCTGCTCTTAGAACCTTTTAGATCAACACCGTTTGCTCCAGGAAGAAAGAGGGTGGCGGCCCCTCAAGGTGCTGCCTTTCTGGGGGTGAGGCTGGGGGTCAGTCCTCACTCATTAGGTCACGATGAGTGTTGACACCCAGGCTGGGGTTGAGCCTGCAGAAGCGTACGTACGCAGAGAAGGGTGGGTGCAGGAGGACGTCCAGTGGTCAAGTTGGTCCAAGCCTGGGCCCAGGAGCTGACAGTGAGGGGCAGGCAGGGCCTCAGCCTGTCTCCCTTGTTCCTCCACCACACAAAACCCTGCAGTCTGCCAGGGAGATGCTGAGGCTTAATGGGTTCCTTTCCTGTTGCCCCAAGACAAAGCCTTCTGTTTGTGCAGATCTGGTTGGCAGTGGCCGCTTGTTCAGAGGCCGCTAGGCCCGTGGGCAGGGTTGCTCTGGGCTCTCCGCTCTAACCACCAGCAGGCCTTTGGACTCGGTATCAGACAATCAGGTTCCTGCAAGGGGGTGCAGAAGCTAATGGCTCAGCCCTGATACTATGACTCTCAGATGGGACATAATTTAGAGCGAGGTATTGACCTCACGGCCACATCAGAGCTGTTTACAATTCTCAGTAGCTATCATTTACCTTGATTCCCTGCTTCTTAGGTTGCTTCCTTACAAAGAAGTGGCTAGCTGGCATCCCGGCTGTTTTTTTTCTGTAGTAAAGCATGAATACTGACTAATTGCTTTTCAAGTTCATAACTTCAAATTTAAACGTAACCAGGCCCTTCTGGCCAGCTGCTGCCGTAAGCGAGCCTGTGATGTGCGTGTCCCCATGAGCAGGTCGGAGCTGCCCATGAGGGTGGCCTCCCAGCATGCATTACTCAGCCTTGCCAGCATGGCGCAGAATGAACAACCGCCAAGGAAATCGATTTATAACTAACGGCCTGATCGAAGAATTAGGGCAGGATGACATACAGTTGCCAACGTGAAGTTTGGTGTAGATTTTAAATCGCATCCTGGCTCCAGAGAGGGGGTTGGAAATGCAAATCGCTCCTTTTGAAGCTCGCTGAAGGAGCAGGTGGAAGGAGCGCTTCCTGAGCTGACGGGCTCCAGGGCCATTGCCCTTCCAGGGCAACGCAATCACGTCTTTGTTATTATCAAGCCAGTGCACCTGCGACTTGGCACAGCCACCGCCACCACCACCCCCAGCACAGACGCTGCGTTTGGGTTCCGTAAGGTTCTTGAACTTACCCTTGTGTTCATTTCGAGTGGTTCTGGTGGAGCGTGTCACTGGTTGGGACAGGCACATTCGTGAGCTCAGTGATGGTGACTGTGGTAGGAGAGCGCCGGCCGTCTCAGCCTTGTGGAAGGGAGCACAGTGGACCGTGTGGCTCTCTGGGGAAGTGCATTGTTCAAGGTGACTTTGTTCATGGAAGCATTTCCTTTGAGATCTGGGAGTGGAGCCTGTGGGGAACTGGGCCTGGGCTGGTTTGGCAGAGGCCCCTTCTACACGCATCGCTTATAGTTAGGGTGGGGAGCTGAGTGTGTGTGTGTGTGTGTGTGTTGACTCACTGCTGAATCCCAAGTCACTGACCTTGATAGCCTACTGGATCTGAGCTGAGGTGACAACACAGGAGAACCTTTCCAAAAGGTTTTTTTTTTTTTTTTTTTTTTTTTTTTTTTGCAAATAAAGCATCCAAAAGTCATTCCAGGAAAACCAATGACCATCCTAGGTGCTCGCATCTGTTTTCTTCTGGGCCAGTACTTGCATTGCCATTTGTTGGGTGCAAGTGTGCACCATAACCTGGGCATTGGTGGAGATGCTGAACACCTCGCTGGGATGTTGGTACTGGCCCAGCTTCACCGGGCAAGCCAGCTGCATGTGAGACCGTGGGAGAGGGGAGCGTGAGTCATCGGTTCACGGAGCGCGCCGAGGCAGAGTCCAGAGGCTAACCCTGCCATGGCCTCTGATGTAACACCCGTCCCATCTGGGGTGAAGCAATGCAGCTGTGGCAGGTCTAGGCTCCTGGAGCGAGAGTTGGAGGTGCTGCCTTTGTCGCTGACCTGGAGTGAGCGCGGGCTGCACCCTGCAGCCCTGTGTGGATCCCACAGCCTCTCTGCTCTGCCGTTCTGTGTCGCAGTGAGCATCCAGTGAGAGCCAAACCATGCACAGCCTCTGTAAAGGGAAGGGCTTCCGGGTGGCCTCAGGTGTAAACCTTCGGGAGAGAATGAGCTGGGCCTTCCAGGGCCAAAGCTCCTGCCTCAGTGCACATATGATTGTTAGGCAACTTATTGGAAAAACAGCTTAACCTTCGCAGTTAGGTACAAATGTACGTGATCATCAGACGTGCACCATAGCAGGACAATTTCTTCTGGAACAATTCAGAAAATGAGGACCAGACAGAGAACAGATGATGCTTGATTTTTTTCTTTGTTGGTTTCTTTATAGATAGGAGCCTACTTCAAAAAGTTCCTGAAAAACGAAATTATAGGAGAGGCTTTTTTTTTTTTTTTTGCAAAAAATTGTGAAACCCATGCACGTTTTTCGCATAGTTTTGTGTATCTCATCAACTTTTTTTTTTTATTTGACAGGTAGTTATAGATAGTGAGAGAGACAGACAGAAAGGTCTTCCTTCTGTTGGTTCGCTCCCCAAATGGCCGCCATGGCCGGTGCTGCACTGATCTGAAGCCAGGAGCCAGGTGCTTCCTCCTGGTCTCCCACACGGGTGCAGGCGCCCAAGCACTTGGGCAATCCTCCACTGCCCTCCCAGGCCACAGCAGAGAGCTGGACTGGAAGAGCAACCGGGACTAGAACTGGCACCCATATGGGATGCCAGCACTGCAGGCGGAGGGGGCTCGCCCTTCCCATCAACTTTTTGAAGACCCTTCATGTATAGCATTTCAAAATTATTTTTGGTACCACAATAATTGTATCTTTTAACTCTATTATTCTGCGACATTTTGAATTCCCTTGTGTATGTCATTGGTCACCATGAATGATGACAGTTAATAGAGATCTGACCTCTTTCCCATTGTGTTAGTTTATGCGTTAGGACAAGGACAGGCCTGACAGTGACAAAGGGAAGGGAGTGAATTTCAAGTCAGCAGCAGGCCAGGTGGTATGTTGAAGGCCAGCCTCATGGTTGCTCCCAGTTGGAAGACACCCTGAGAGCAAATCTCACCTGTGCCTCCCTGTGACTGATAGAGAAATACATCGTGGCCCTGGTAAACAGAGGAAGTTGAAAATAAGAAGAGGCATTGACCTGCGGAGCTGGCACTTGGTAGGTGCTCACTAAATGCTTATTTAATGAGAACTTGATGGAATTCTTCATCCTGAACAGAGTCTAGTGAAACAGTAGACTTGAGTAGGGCTGACAGATCTGCAGAGGTCTGGGGAGGTGAGTTCTAGACCCAGTTGTACCATGGATAGCTTGAACAATGTGCATCAATTCCTGTAGGCTCAGCTTCCTCGACGTTCACCATGAATATTACTTTCTCTTCAAGCCACTTTATATACATGCTTTAGAGAAAATGGGAAAAAATATCCAATGTACTTTTGGAAGTGGTGGCTAGCTTCTTCTGCAGGCAGTGGAATGTCGTGTAGATGAACCAGCGAGACCAGACTTTCTCTAAGGGAGGACCTAGAAACAGCAGGACCCAGCTAAGTGAGATATTCCGCTGATGGTTGAACTTGATGGTGGATGGTTGCTAAGTCCCCTCTTCTCCCCTGATCTAGAAGTGAACGTAGGAGTCTGAATAGGAGTTAGGGGAGGGAAATCAGCCTGGGATATTTTGATTGCTAGAGCATTTCTCTTATGAGACTCATAAGATAAAAGATAGAATTTCAGTTTTCTAGGAGCTAAGAACACTTACGGTGCACAGGGTGGCAGGAATGACCTCAGCCAGGGGAGGGAAGGACAATTCCTTGCATTTAAAAAGTTCTCAGTTTTTAAAAATGTCATTTGAGGGTTTTCTATTGCCTCTCATGCCCCAGAAGTAATAGTTAACTGTTATTTGGAAAGCAAACAGTTGAGGGATGGCTATACATGGTTCTCCATAAGATTCAGCCAATTCACCAATTACCTCAGAATATTACGAAATATGAACGTGTGAATTGAAATTTTATTGACTTTATATGATTTAACAGGTGTGTACTCACCACTGTTTTACTGGTGCAGAAAGCCCATGGGAAAATCCATTAATTTTTTTTCCACTTGAGAAATGTCAAAAAGCCACAGGTTTTCTTTATGCAATTATGGTAAAAGTCAAATAATTGCAATGTGAGATTTAAACCAAGCCAATCTCCTTTGATTGACAACAGAGTAAAAACACTTATTACTGGACTCCTGTATTTTGTGAGTTGTGATGTTCTTTTTGATTCCATAGCAAGTACTCCAATCATAACAGAATGCCCGAGTTTGGATTCAGTCTCATGTCTAAAGAGAATTGTTTGTTACAGACAAAACAATCATCGTGCACACAAACACTTCCTGCTAGGAGCGCTTCCATAGCCATGGGCCAAGTCCCCCAGGCCCCTTTATCTGTGGGACCACTTTATCCAGCCAGAACTCTCATGGACAGTCACCATCGCTGACGGCAGGAGGCGTCCGGTCTCTCCAGGATCATTTTGAGGTGATCTGGATAAGAAGTTTTTTAAAAAAAGATTCATTTATTTATTTGAAAGTCAGGGTTACAGAGAGAGAAGAGAGCTTCCATCAGATAGATGACTCCCCAGGTGGCCGGGGTTGGGTCAGGCCAAAGCCAGGAGCGAAATGAAAGCACTGTTTGTTCGCTTTGACTGCAGCTGCTCCACGCCTGGGAGAAATGAACTCTTCCTGTCCCCGAGGGGGCTTTTCAAGGACGCAAACACCCAAGGAGGGAGAATAGATTCCTCACATGCACATCCAAGCCTCCCTGCCTAGAGTCTTCCATGAGGGCAGTTAAGAAGGCAGATTCCTGGTTCTGCTGGAAACCTGGTGAATTAGAACCCACAGGGCTGGGACTCAAGTCTAAGCAGTCACAGACTTGCCACCGTAGTTCTTAGGCAAGCCGGTGTTGGAAAGGATACGGCTTTGATTCAGAGCCGTGCACATAGGGTCCCGCGCTGTCGTAGCGCCCGTGTGTGCTCCTGTGGGCGACGCCATGGTGCCAGGTGCAGCGTCCTGTGCTTCTGCTTCTGCAGCTGCTTCAAGCCTCTCACTGCTGCCATATTGGTGTGAAGCAGTGCTTCCAGCGTTGGTCTTGTCCAGAGCTAATGATCCCCATTCCAGAGTATGCTCTCTGCCACCATGCAGTGCAGTGGAGTGAGCCATGGGATCAGGAAGGGAAGCAGCTCGCCCAGGACTCTGTCCTGTGCTGTATGCTTCGGCTACGAGGTTTGGTAGTTAGGTGTGTTGAGTCTGTTTTTGACTTTTCATATTTTCCATGTGTTTATTGGATGCAGTTCCATGCTAAGTCAAGGGCATCTGCTTAGAGTTAACACCAAAGGCTCTGTTACCACTGGAGAGACCACTTTCATGCGTCTGCTGTCTCCCCACGGTCATGCTCTCACATAGACCGTCCTTCCCCTGCCCAAGTAGAGGGGCCCAGTGCGGCAGGTGCCTCAGACATATGTGTGAGTGAAGAATGAGACCCATGAACCCCAGCACTCACTACCCTTCAGTTTCAGCGAAACTCTTTTCTATTTTTTTAAAATATTTATTTATTTATTTGAAAGCGTTACATAGAGGGAAAAGAAGGGGCAGAAAGAAATAGAGAGAGAGGTCTTCCATCTGCTGGTTCACTCCCTAGTTGGCCACAATGGCCAGACCTGTGCTGTTCTGAAGCCAGGAGCCAGGAACTTCTTCTGGGTCTCCCACGTGGGTGCCATATGGGTGCCGGTTCAAGACCCGGCTGCTCCTCTTCTGATCCAGCTCTCTGCTATGGCCTGGGAAAGCAGGAGAAGACGGCCCAAGTCCTTGGGCCCCTGCCCCCATGTGGGAGACTTGGGAGAAGCTCCTAGCTCCTGGCTTTGGATCCGCTCAACTCCGGCTGTTGCAGCCAACTGGGGAGTGAAACAATGGATGGAAGGCCTCTCTCTTTCTCTCTCTCTCTCTCTCTCTCTCTCTCTCTCTCTGCCTCTCTTCTCTCTGTGTGTAACTCTGACTTCAAGATAAATAAATAAATTTTTTAAAAAAATTTGAACCCTCTCCTTGTGTTTGAAGACCTAGGATTGCCACCGTGACTGATGTTGGTAGATACATTTGTCCTGCGTATTGTGCTCAGGGGCTCCATATTAGCTGCTACAGGATGCTCTCAAGTCCCTTACTGAAAAACATCTATCGAAATGGGTTCAAGTCCATCACCACTCATCCCACAGTGAGTTAGGAAAGATTTCCTCCACCCCTTTGTAATGTTTCGAATATTTCTCATTTCCACCTCAGAAAATGGGCTGCTAGAGTACGCTGGTTGCCATAGCGACAGGTCTGCTTTTCCCCCAGATCTGCCTCTGGGTGTCGTATGTTCTCTGTATGTGTGATCTGTGAGGGAGATTTTCAGATCCTCAGCTGGCAGGTGTCATGAGGAAATAACACAGTAGGACATCAAAGTGGGCCATTGGTAAGCTGAGTTTCAGAGGAAAATCATTAGCATGCCTGATGGGCTGTTTAGAGAAAAATACGAACAATCAAACCTACTGAATGTTCTTGGTGGTCTACACTTTCTTTCCTTGCCTGAATATGTTGAGGGTTTTCTTGTAGATCCTGTGCTTTTTATCTGCTGTACCTTAGTGAATATCTGAAATAGTTCCCAAGGCCTCTTGTTGCCATAGTGACCGCCTCCACTCCTGTCTTAGCATTTTACTTCCCTTCTATCCCCTTCCTTCCTTTTTAAACGTGGGGATGCAGGTGTTCCTTGTGGCATTATCCAATGTCTACCATTTTTAAAACTTCAGCTGTTTTTGAACTGTCAACCTGAGTTCCTGCTTCCTAGGGCAACCCAGTGACCTAAATTATGTAGAGGAATTCAGTGGGAAGCAAGGATTGTTCAAGGTTCTTTTCATTTTTGATGTAATTTGGCCTTAATACTTCAAAACATCTTAGTTGTCCGAGAGGATTTTTTATCTTGAGGGTTTCAAAGCACTCGGCTAGATCCAGTGTAGAGAAAGGATAGGGCTGAGTTCTGCCGGCAGCTCACACACTCACTGTCTTCTCATAGGCTGGGAAATTGTCAGCCTGCTTTTTCCTCTTTTTTTTTTTTTAATGGCCCATTTTAAAGAAATCACCCACCTAGGTGAAAGCAAGAGAACAGACAAGAATAGCAAATTTCTAAGTGATTTGAGTTTGACATGGTTTGGACGAATTGGATGCTTTCCTAGCCAGAGTGGACTTTGAATGAATTGGATGCTTTCCTAGCCTGAGTGGAAGTGCACCTCTGCAATTCTTGAAAGAGAAGGAGTTTTAGCAAAAGCACAATAGAAGTGATTAGTGCAGTCATTTGAAAACAACCACGACTTTTTTCTAGCTCACCTTGTGTCTTCACAGATTTATCTGCTCATGCACAAGGATAGAGCGGGGCTGACAGGCTTGTCAAACTATGAAAGGCAGGTGCAGAGGGCTTTTTAATGCTTGGTGAAGCGTGACTCCAAATGGAGCGACTTCGTGAATAAATTCGTTCTTGAGATTCGTAAATGAATGCATCAAATGCCTTGAATATTTGATGCGCTGGTTCCTAATCATATTTGTTGACAAGGTGGATAATAAAGTGTAATGACTGCTAACCTCCTAAATGGGAATAATCCCTAAGAGCTGTCATTAATACGGAAAATTTTAGAAAAAGGTTGGACTCAAGTTGCTAACGGAGAATGTGCTGCCTTGCTTGAAGCCCATTTTGAGGGATATCACAAAGTGCTCTTGGCAAGGAACTTAGCCTTTTGTATGTTCCCTACCGAGTATCTCTTGGAGAGGCTGCAGAGTGTCTTTTGCCCATGGTGACCACTCCAGGTTGTTGGATGCTGGAATGTTCGTTTTAAGGACAACCACAACAGTAAATAAAGGTACTGTGCTCAACAAGGTACCTAAAAACTTCAGAACCCATGAAAGCACCAAATGATTGTCTCGATTAATTAACCCAGCCACAGAACAAGTTGTCTTCCAGGTGTGGTCTCATTTTGCAATTCAGTAATAGCAAAGAACTGAAGATTACCTACTTATTCAAAGAACTCTGGTTGGAGAATCCCGCAACTGGAACTCTCTGCATCAATATCAATAGAATTCCTCTCCTTGGATTTCTCTGAGCTCCCGTGCCACGTTCTGAAGCACTTTGAATTGCTAGAAAAAGAATAAATCCATTTGAATGGATTTCATGTTACCTCGTTTGTTTGGAATCTGGAAATAGAAAAAGGTGATCAATCGATCTACAGTTAAAGAAAACATCGATTAACCCGAGACCTGCTTTGGGGTGCTGGTGGCTGGAATGATGGCATCTGCAGGACACAGAGGCTGTCCTGGGGCTGTGCTCGCTTGGGCATTGGCTGCTTCTCCCACAGACTTGTCTGCACTTTCTTGTTGAGTCACATTTGCAGGGTTATTCAGTTGCTTTGCTAGAGGGCTTTCTTTTTGTTCCTTTTTTCCAGCAGGAGGAATTGTTGACCTTTTGAGTACACAGCATTTAATGAGGTCCCTGTGCTGTTGAGTGAGCCAGGATTCAGACAGTGGTCTTTCCTGTGGTTGCCGAGAGAACTGTGCAGCTGTGCCATGGCTCACACCCCCAAATCTGCCCTCTGACGGAACTGGAGTGAGGCCCATGTAATTTGCAGTATCCTGGGTTCCGGACCTTTTGTTCTGTACTCTGTCAAGGTCCTCCCTTCTGTCTGTAGTCCCTGGGATGGCAGAAATGACTTTTCCTTAGAGCACCCCTTCACAGCCTACTGGGCGAGGTAAACAGAGACACAGAGAAGAAAACAGCCTGTTGGGCTTGTGGTGTTTGAAATCTCTCTGCAGGGAATAGCTGTGTAAGCTCCATCACCTTGCTGCTGTCTGTAACTGTAGCAGAGGCCCATATTACTTTGAAAGCACAAACCTGTAATAACGTTAGATATTATTACAAGGGCTCAGAAATGCTCTCTGTCAAACCATGGCTGACGGTTCTTGGGTATTAGGTTGGAAAGAATTTGTTCTTTTCTCATTTTCAGAATTAGAAATGGATTACACTGTGCCTTACCCAAGAAGAGAAAGAGGTCCTCTATTTTAAGAAATAGGGCAGTACTCACACCTTACGGTATTTATCTAAATAGCTGGGTACGGAGGTTTTAGAGTCCCATATTTTCCTGGAAACACGAGGACTAAATTGTGCCTGTTCCTTCTAGACCTTTTATTTTTTGAGTAATGTCGCCAGGCTGCCGTTGGAGATATTAACTACACCAAAGGTGGCTGGTATTGTGGCACAGTGCGGGGAAGTGCTAGTGGCTCCACTTCTGGTCCTGTTCCCTTCTAATGCACCTGGGAAAGTGTGGAAGATGGCCTGAGGGCTTGGGCCCCTGCACCCACGTGGGAGACCCAGATGGAGTTCCGGGATGTTGGTTTCATCCTGGCTCAGCCCCAGCTGTGGCAACGACTTGGCGAGAGAACCAGCAGGTGGAAGATTGATTTCTCTCTCATTCTGCCTTTCAAATAGATAAATAAATCTTAGTAAATAAATACACCAGAGACCTTCGGCTGATCAAAGACAAAGCGACCTTCCTTCATTCAGTGACGATTTGATGAGTGCCAAACAGCTGCTAGCTTTTCAACCATGCAATTAATACAAAAAAAAAAAAAAAAAAAAAAAGAGGCATAGGCTCTTTCCTTCAAGGGCTCAGAGTGGAGAATGAAGCCTGGGCATAGTGACATCAAAGCATGTGTGATGATGGGAAGCGTAAGGACCCCGGGAAAGGAGTGTCCTGGTCCCCAGGGAAGACTTGAGAAAGTCAGCGAAGGCTTTGGGAGTGAAATGACAGCACCGGAGGTATAACTGAGCAGAGAGAAGGTACTCAGTAAAAAGCGGGGCATGATGAAGTTTTGCACATGACGGCCGTGGGAAGGACCACCTGTTAGAGAACACAGTGGTCCAGCCGGAGTGGAGTGTGAGTTGTCTTGAGCAGGGCAGGAGAAGCATGCAGGGGTTCCTCCTTCATGACTTTGCTTCCTCTGATGAACAATTTAGATTTTATTATTGAGACACAGGAGGCTGCAGCTTGGATGTTAGATTGTCAGGGGAGGAGAACAAAGGCAGAATTCTCAGGGAGTGCTGATGTGGCCTGGAAATAGAAATCAGTTGGATGTGAACAGGAAATCAAGGTGCTGGCTAGCACCCCTGGGTACATAGTAGGGCTGCAGCAGCGTGGAATACCATAGTCATGGTTCATGAGTGTGATGTAGTAATTTGGATTTTCGAGATAATGTGTGATACTCCTCAAGGAAAGGGAGCTAATACAAAGACTTTTGCCTGGTTAGATGATTCTTGCTTGAGTGTGTGTGTAATGTTTGCAGGCAATAACACCAGAAAGCACATGATGTGAGCAGAAGAAAGAGGAGTGCAAATGTGAACTCAGATGGAGGCTGAGGACCAGGCTCTGAACATGGGGCAAAGCTCTCAGTGTGGGGGTGGAGTGAATGCCTTGTCCATCCCTCAGCAACCTAGGCTGCATTTCCTAGGCAAAAAAGTCCATGAAGAGACATTCAGTATTCCTGTTTATAGCTTATGTACTGAGAGGCAGGGGTCTAAGTGTTGCCACTGATTGGTCGTATAATTCATCCCATGTCTGGTGCTTCATGCACCTTTCTGGGTAGTAATGCAGTGCTAGGGGCACTCCCTGGAATGGTGGCATCCACTGGACATGAGATGAGCATCCCTAATCGGAAACATGCAAAATACAACAGTATCTAAAATCTGAAACTTGAGTGCTGACAAGATGCAGAAGCAGAACATTGTATACTGGGCCAGCACTGTGGTGTAGCGAGTAAAGCTGCTGCCTGCAGTGCCAGCATCCCACATGGGTGCCAGTTCAACTCTGGCTGCTCCACTTCTGATGCAGCTCTCTGCTATGGCTTGGGAAAGCAGTAGAAGATGGCCCAGGTTCTTGGGCCCCTGCACCCATGTGGGAGACCTGGAGGGAGCTCCTGGCTCCTGGCTTTGGATCAGTGCAGCTCTGGCCTCTTCGGGATTTCCCAGTGGGTACAGGGGCCCAAGCACCTTGACAATCTTCTACTGCTTTCCCAGGCCATAGCAGGGAGCTGAATCCAAAGTGAAGCAGCTGGGACTCAAACTGACGCTACATGGGTGTCAGTGCTGCAGGCAGAGGCTGACATCACTAAGCCACAATACGGGCCCCGGCTGCTCCGCTTCAGATCCAGCTCCCTGCTAATGTTCCCGAGCAAGCACCAGAAGACAGCCCAAGTACTCGGATCCCTGCCATCCATGTGGGAGACCCAGATGGAGTTCCTGGCTCAGCTTGGTCCAGCTGCAGATATAGTGGCCATTCGGGGAGCGAACCCACAGATGAAAAATGAATCTCTTTCTAATGGTGTGGTTCTTTCTCTTTCTGTAGCTGCATGCCAAATAAATAATGAATATTTTTAATTTAAAAAACACAGCAGGTATCCTGAATTCACAGGCTGTTGAGCACAGTGGTTGGCAACTGCTGGCTGCATGTCTGTCGGGATCCTATGTTAGGACTTTTCTTAAGCATTCATTCATGATAAACGGGTTTAGAATGAGGAGGAGAAGACATAGGGAACAAAGTTTTCAGTTCGATAACAAGCCTTTTAATTCAGTAGATCAGAGGGGAAGTGCAGAAATACAAGCGCGTGAAACACACACACTGGTTTGGGTTCTAGTGCACGTTATGAGTAGAGAAACTTGACCCAGAGAAGTTAAGTTGCTTTTCTGACATGACTCAGAAAACATAGACAGAATTGGTCCAGGAACCACGTCTCTTCATGGTTCATTCTGGGTTTTCCACCTGCTGCCCACCTGAGGCTGTCTAAGCTTTAGGGAGACATATTCAGTTAAACAAAATCATTACATATGGATCATAGGATCTGTTACAGGAGCTGTAGAAAAGGGAAATCAATTTACACTCATCCAGAAAACTGCTAAGCTGGAAGGAATTTTACCCCAGGTGGCAGGAATGCAGGTATATCTAAAATGTGTTATAATTGTATCAGAAAGGGCTCCTGATGTGCGTAATAAGCCTAGGACTGCTGGATAAATGTTCGTCATAATGCTACATGAGGTATGGCAACAGCCTACTGATTCCTGATGAATACCTACTATGGGGGTGCTTGACAATTGGAATCGCCAACTAGAAATCAGCAGACTAACCATGCCTGCTGTAATATTTACTGCAAATGCCATGTTTAAAGGAGAGTGTGTATTTGGCTTGTTTTGATATTGAATATAAAACTTGTTTATAAATGCATGTGCAGGTGTGTCTATTTCAGAGAGTAAAGAAGAGTAGGAGGAGGCCTTTTTCCTGTAGAGGAAAGTTCTTTTGCTTTCAAAGCTTCTGCCAGCGGGCTTCTCAGTGCTGCTTCCATGCTGTTTATCTGGAGCTGTCTGGAAAGCTCTTCCTAAGTCATGCTTCTGGCTTAGGAGTTTCTAGATGCAGTAGGAATTTTCTCAGTGGTGTTTGCTGAATGGGTAAATAAATGCACAATGTAGTAGGTAAACTGAGATCATTAGAAGCAAAGTGAGGACTAAGAGTGAGGGATAGAAAAAGTAGGACCAAGTTGAAGGCACACACTCAGTGTTTGTTTCATACTGCTCTGCCAGGTTGCCGGAAGCTGCACTCTGCCAGCCATGTTTCTGTGTGCATGGATCAGACTCTCAGGAAAGAGTCTCCAGCGCACACCCCTAAGGCAGTCAGCTTAAAGCCCCATCAAGACTGCTGTCTCCAAACACAGCTGGGGTGATTCTCAGAAGATAGGGACAGTAGAAACTCAGAGCTCCAGTATGTCAAGGGGGATAAAACACTGCATGGAGGTTTGAAAACAAAGAACAAATGACCAAGTAAAGAATGGTCTGTGTTGCTTTTCCTACAGTCAACATCCAAATGTGTTTAGGAACTGAAGGTGTCCATGACAGCTGAGAAGGCCAGCTGAAAGAGAGCATGGAAACCACAGAAGTGATGGTTCATGCGTCCTATCCATGTCCCTCATGAGGGACACTGGGCTCTAAGAAGGGCATCACAAGTTGGAGAGCATCCAGGGTCAGAGTCCAGAAAGCTGAAGTTCCAGGAAAATGTCTCAGTTGAGAAATTCTTCTTGAATAAGGGAAGGCCTGATAGTTTGAGGAAAGCAAGTTTGAGCTGTCCAGGGTGCTGATCTGTCCATTGTGCATGGAACTTAGCAGAGAGCATCTTTCACACAACATTTAGCTACTGGGACTTTGCAGCTCGTGATGTAGCCCAACTCTTAGACCTGCTGGCCGTGAAACCTGGGACAAAGTACATCACCTGGACAAGCTCCACCTTTTTAAATCTAGATTAAGGATTATAGTTATGCAGAGTTTAGTGTGTCACAGGATCATTCCTTGAGCTGGTGTTTCTAAAGTCCCAAGGTCTGTGTCTGGCAGAGAATTAATATTCAATATATGGGTAGCTGGCACTGGGGGGCAATGGGTTAATCCTCTGCCTGCAGTGCCAGCATACCTTATGTGTACCAGTTCTAGTCCCAGCTGCTCCTCTTCCAATCCAGCTCTCTGCTGTGGACTGGGAAAGCAGTGGGAGATGGCCCAACTGCATGGGCCCCTGCACCCACATGAGAGACCCAGGAGAGGCTCTTGTCTGTAGATCAGTGCAGCTCCAGCCATTGGGGACATTTGGGGAATGAACCAGTAATGGAAGACCAACCTCCCTCCCTCCCTCTCTACCTCCCTCCGTCCCTCTCTCTCTCTCTCTCACTGTCTGTAACTCTACCTCTCAAATAAATAAATAAAATCTTTTAAAATATTCAATGTATGGCACCTACTTTTGCTGATTACTTAGTGATGTGGGGACTTCCATATCACGGGCATGTTAGGTAATGTTTGAACATGTTCCTTAGAGACCCAGTCAGAGGGCAGCCTTCATCTGACCAGGGTTGAGTATGACAGTGCGTTAATGGAGAAGTAGGACAATAAGTAAAAATAAAAAGCCTTGGAACAAACTTTCGTGTCGTGTATCATTTTGGAAATCCTATTGGTTATGGTCATTGAGAGGAAGGGTAGTTCTCTTATGTATATCAGTTTTAGTGGTAATTCTAGAAACTAGAGGAACCAAGCAATGTTAGCCAAGATTGCGTCGGTTTGACCAGTTCCTCAGGATTGCCTACCATTGTTTGGGAAAAGTATCGCATGAGAGAGGCACCTGATCATTTCACATTTTCCCTGACAAGGTATTCAGACATTCACAAGGTGTATGTGCTATGTGTTAATTGTCATGATTAGGATTATTGAATATACAAAGGGCCCATCTGAATCCAAGGAGCTGTTGCAATCTGCTGTGCTCCACCCTGATGGCAAATGAGGGTTTAATTCAATCCTACCCTGGTGCCACATGCACTGATAGGCTCCTTCTCCTAACTTCTCTTCCACTTAGTGAAATCTTCCTTGACTCCATGTTACAGAGTGCCCTGAGATATTTATGCTAGTCTCTATTTTACCACCTATTTGTTTCTCTCCATAGCTCTCACCACTCTTGAAATCACCCTTCTAAAAACAGTTGTCTCCTTGTCTCCATGTCTGTTTCCTCTGCTGGAGGGTGGACCTACTGTAGCCGATACCTTTATCTCTCTCTCATTCATAGCTGTCTGTGCAGTTTGGTGTGCAGGTGCTTAATGAATACGTATTGAATGAAAAAAATGAATGAATTGCCTGTTCTTTGCTGGGCCTCAGTGGCTCCACTGGGAATTGCTGTGTGAGTGGAGTGTGAGGGCCACACCTGGGTCTGCAGAACCTGACGCCCTTGGTTAAGCCAGTGATGCTCACTTCCCTCCTTTCCTTTGCCCTCTTCCTGGATGGAAGCTGGCTGCCTTGGAGTCTCTCCCCAGCCCTTTGGACCAGGAATTTCAGGAGTCAGCCTGCGGTGGGCTTGGCAGTGACACATCCGACTTCTTCTACTTAGGAAGACAAAGCCCCTTTGCTTTTCTAATTTTTTTTTTTTTGACAGGCAGAGTGGACAGTGAGAGAGAGACAGAGACAAAGAGAAAGGTCTTCCTTTGCCATTGGTTCACCCTCCAATGGCCGCTGCGGCCTGGAAGAGAGGCAACCGGGACAGAATCCGGTGCCCCGACCGGGACTAGAACCCAGTGTGCCGGTGCCGCAAGGCAGAGGATTAGCCTAGTGAGCTGCGGTGCCGGCCCCCCTTTGCTTTTCTGAGGAAGCGCTCCCTCAACTGCACACGGATCCTTGAAAGGACCGAGGACCACCTGTTGTGTTCCTGGAGCTCTGTGAGGGTGAGAGGAGGTGGTGCACCCCGAGAGTGAGCCCAGCAGTGAGTGCACGGAGCAGTGTGGACTTGCACAGTCGACGTCCCTCTGGCTTGTGCTCAAACTGTTGCTTCGCTTCTGCTCCGGGAACCGTCACCTTCCCCGCTAGTGCAGTCTTGTCCCAGCCCAGGCCCCATGTTTAAGCTGACCACTGAATCAACCGTTGTTTTGAGCGACACCAGTGAAGTGTGCAGAGAATGTAAACAGGACCCTAACAGCGAAACAGCTCAGGGCTGTAGCTTTGCTCGTCCTCGCATCGAAGCAACAGCTGGCAATTCCCCTTTGCTACCTCCTGAGTGAGGGAGGGGTATGTTGACACCTTGTAGCCACAGCCCCAACGTCACCTCCACTGTTACCTGTAGGGTTTCTGCAGATGTGTCCTGGTGGGATTACAATAGTCACCCTCTGCATACCCATGAGAGGGAAAATAAGCCCTTTATAATGACAAGGAAAAAGGTCAGGTAATAAGTCTGGCTCTATTTACTTTGCAGGAGGCCACAGGGATACCAAGACATCTCAACACCTAGCCCCAGGATTTTCTAGAACAAGGGTACAGACACAATCATCTTGGGTACTTGGTCTTGGGTGCTACCTTGGAGTTAATGCTAGTTAGGAGTCCCGACACCTTACACACCATCTGTCATGGATGTGAGTAGGTTACTAGCCTTCTCCAATATCGTCAGGTCACTGATGTCCTGATAGAAAGTCTCCTTATTACAGTTCAACTCTCACACCTTGGCAAGCAAGTTTCTCACCTTCGTTGCCCTACCAAGGTCTTGACTACTGTCGCTCCCCCTCTTCGTGGAGGAACGACACTAAGCCCTGCCTAGGCTTCATATCCGAGTCACGGCACCATTATGTCGCTCCCCCTCTTCGTGGAGGAACGACACAGGACCCTGCGCTGTTCTTCTGTCTGCTCGGCCCTCCCCGGGTTTGCTGCTGGTTCTTCCCGGGTTGGCTACTGTCCCTTCCACCTCCGTGGAAGGGCAGTTCCCCCTGGCCACATTCCCCACTTCTGCAGGGGAGCGGCACTCCGCCGGCTGGCTCTCTCGGGGGCTGCACAGGTGTTCCTTCAGCTAGATGTTCCCCTTAGATGTTCCTGGTGCATGCCGTCTCTCTCCTCCTTTATAGTCCTCCTCCGCCAATCCTAACTCGGCTGCCCACACGCCGAGTACGCTGCTCTCCTCCAATCAGTAGCAAGTCCTACAGTTTATTAGTTGAACTGGAGGCAGCTGTGCGGAAGCTGTTTACTTCTCTCCCAGCGCCATATTGTGGGAGAGCAGATGCATAGAATAAGTCTTAATTCCAGTAACTCAGTCCAGTCCGAGCTGCTCCCCACAACTACAAGTTGCAGGGCCTTCATAGGTGATGGAAGAAAAACAGGGACACAAAGAAATAAGAGAAGGGGGTAGGCATTGGGCATTGCTTGCTGATTTTCATTAAGTTGGAATGAAGCCTGGTGGCATTACCTAAGCTTTTGTTCAGGGACCACTTTGCAGGCAGTGTCTGCAGGAGTTTACAATGTCGAGTGAGCCATTCACCTGTCATGGGCCTCTCTTTAATTCCCTGGTTATGAAGTGATGTTTTCCCAAACACTCCATGAAAAGAAATTAGAAAGAGACAAAGATGCATTGTGTAAATGGGAAATAAATTGCATGCATTCTAGAAGCACAGCTTCATTGAGAATATCACTGCTCCATGCTAATTGCTTTATTATGGGTAAAAAGCTTTATGATTGAATACCTGGGACAGTCCTAAGTCATCATCGAATGTGAAAGTCTACTTCTGCCTCTAATGACTTAGAAAAAAAACCTGCCCTGCAGAATGATGGAAAACCTTGTTTGTGGGAAGCCCTTCGTGCAAATGCATCATCAAACAAGGAGGTGTGCAGGTTTAGAATTTAAGAAGGAGGTCAATGCAGATATTTTATTCTGACTGTGTACTCCTGTCTCTGTGGAAAACCCTTCTTTAAAACCGTAACGTCTGTAGTCAAGTTGGTTACTTCAAGTGGATTTCTTAAGCCTACACACATGACTATGTAGGAACATTGCTGTGTTAAGAATTACCCATCACACCTTAACACTCTCCGCCACCACTGGATTAGTGATTCCAACAACAGTATTTATTTCTCACAGTTTTTGTGGCTCAGGTGTTTGAACATGACACCCTGGTATTGCGGTCTGTAACTAGGCTTCGTCATGGTGTTGGCTATGGATGATGTCTCATTTTAACTCTCTGCTAGGTAAGGGTGTTCTTCCAAGCTCACTCAGATTTTCCAGATTCCTTTTCTCATGGGCTTCGGATCGAGGTCCTCAGCTCCTCATTGGATGTTGGTCAGAGGCCTCCCTTGTTTGTATGTGAGCCTCTCCACTGAGCAGCTTGCAACATGATATCTTGCAACATCAGAGAGGGCAAGCCCAATGTTTGTCCACAGTAGTGGAAGCAAGATGAAAATGGAGTTTTTTGTTACCTGACTTGGAAGTGGTTTTATCCCATCATGTTTTCCATATTCTGTTCATTAGCATCAAGTTTCTAGGTTCATACACAGAAGAAAAGGCTACTCAGGGTTACGACTATCAAAATCAATGGCTCATTGATTGCCCTCTTAGGGGCTGCCTGTCACCAAAGCCTAGGTTGGAAATCTGGAACTTCTATGAATCTGTGATGCCTCTGTAGATGGAAAGAAACAACATGGGATTCCACTTTGTGTGGTGAGATATTATGCTGTTTGCTTCCCTAGGTTTAAATTACTGATTGGAGCACAGATTCTAGCTACAGCACATTAACATTCAGAACTTGGGGAAGGTATTGAACCTCCGTCTGTAGTGCATAGCAATTTTCTAACTTGTAGGGTTGCAATTAGTGGTAATAATGATTGTAGTACTTGGTGTAACCCATGTTGAACCAAGGTGAACAGCTGCAAGGTAAGCCAATGATTAAATCCAGAGGAAGGAACCGCATCCTACAAGGAAGGTGGTGAAGTCTCAGAACACTGTAAGCATTAGCTGCAGACAGTATTCACATAGCCAGTGTTGGCGGAAAGAGGGAGTGTGGTGTAACTACTCCAAAAATGATAGAGGGACTGTGAGGGAGGGATGAAGGGAGAGGGAGAGGGAGAGGGAGAGGGAGAGAGAGAGAGAGAGAGAGAGAGAGTTTTTTTTTTTTTTTTTTTTTACAGAGTGGACAGTGAGAGAGAGAGACAGAAAGGTCTTCCTTTGCCATTGGTTCACCCTCCAATGGCCGCTGCGGCCGGCGCGCTGCGGCCGGCGCACCGCGCTGATCTGATGGCAGGAGCCAGGAGCCAGGTGCTTTTCCTGGTCTCCCATGGGGTGCAGGGCCCAAGCACTTGGGCCATCCTCCACTGCACTCCCTGGCCACAGCAGAGAGCTGGCCTGGAAGAGGGGCAACCAGGACAGAATCGGGCGCCCCGACCGGGACTAGAACCCGGTGTGCCGGCGCCGCTAGGCGGAGGATTAGCCTAGTGAGCCGCGGCGCCGGCCCGAGAGGTTTTTTTTAATACTATTTTTCATGGTAGTAAGTCAACAGTCAATAGAAAAAATAAGTAGAAGATTAGCAAATGGCAGATAGATACATTATATAAAACATGGATGTAAACCATAAAGGTTAGGATTAGCTTTCTCTGGGGAATTTGCATCAGAAGTCAGAGGGTTGGACTGAGAATTGCTTTCTTTAAATTGCTTGTACCTACAATTTTTAAACTGGCTTTCAATAATAATTTTGTTAAATGAAAAATCAAATTAGGAAGTTAACAGGAAAAAATTTAAAATTTCTTCAAACATGAAGACAATTGATATTTCCTTTGGAAATCACTTTCTCAACATTATTCTTTTGTCAGCATATAATGTCCTTATTTGTATCTTTCAGTTTCTGACTGTTTACTTTCTCATGCTGAGTTCTGGTTTCCATGTACACGATGTATCCTTTTCCAGCCTTTCACCTGTGGTCTGTATGTATCTTTACCTGTCTTTGGCAGTCTGTGTGCTTCTTTATCTGTCAACTGAATTTCTTAAAGGCAGCATGCAGTTGAGTCCTGTCTTTTTTTTTTTTTTTTAATCCATTCAATACCTCTGTATCTTGTGATTGGGGGAATTTATTTACATTTAAGGCTAACAATGATAAATAAAAACTAACTTCTGTTTTGTTGATTGGTCACTGATTGTATCTGCTCTGGGATGGTGATGAACTGCCTGGTGGTGAGGGATTCTCAGCTGTTGCTTGTCTGAGAAATACTTTATTTCTCACTTACTCCTAGAAGACAAGTTCACGGGCTGTAATATTCTGAGTTCCAATAGTCTCCTAGTAGAGTTCTTTGGGTCCCCTAAATAAAGAATCATATCATCTGCAAAGAGGGATAGTTTGAGTTCTTCCTTCCCAATTTGTATCCCTTTAATTTCTTTTTCTTGCCTAATAGCTCTGGCTAGAACTTCCAGAACTATATTGAATAGCAGTGGTGAGAGTGGGCATCCCTGTCTGGTACCAGATCTCAGTGGAAATGCTTCCAACTTTTCCCCATTCAATAGGATGTTGGCTGTGGGTTTTTCATAGATTGCTTTGATTGTATTGAGGAATGTTCCTTCCAAACCCAGTTTGCTTAGAGTTTTCATCATGAAAGGGTGTTGTATTTTATCGAATGCTTTCTCTGCATCTATTGAGATAATCATATGGTTTTTCTTCTGCAGTCTGTTAATGTGGTGTATCACATTGATTGTCTTGCGCACATTAAACCATCCCTGCATACCAGGGATAAATCCCACTTGGTCTGGGTGGATGATCTTTCTGATGTGTTGTTGCATTCTATTGGCGAGAATTTTATTGAGGATTTTTGCATCTATGTTCATCAGGGATATTGGTCTGTAATTCTCTTTCAATGCTGCATCTTTTTCCGGCTTAGGAATTAAGGTGATGCTGGCTTCATAGAAAGAATTTGGGAGGACTCCCTCTTTTTCGATTGTTCTGAATAGTTTGAGAAGAATTGGAGTCAGTTCTTCTTTAAATGTCTGGTAGAATTCAGCAGTGAATCCATCTGGTCCTGGGCTTTTCTTTGTTGGGAGGGCCTTTATTACTGTTTCAATTTCTGTCTCAGTTATGGGTCTGTTTAGGTTTTCGATGTCTTCCTGGTTCAATTTAGGTAGGTTGCATGTGTCCAGGAATCTATCCATTTCTGATAGGTTTCCCTGTTTGCTGGCATACAATTCCTTATAGTAATTTCTGATGATTCTTTTTATTTCTGTGGTGTCTGTTGTTACGTTTCCTTTTTCATCTCTGATTTTATTGATTTGGGTCTTTTCTCTTCTTTTTTTAGTTAGTTGGGCCAATGGGGTGTCAATTTTGTTTATTTTTTCAAAAAACCAGCTCCTTGTTTGGCTGATTTTTTGTAATTTTTTTTTGATTCAATCCTGTTGATTTCTTCTCTGATCTTAATTATTTCTCTTCTCCTACTAGATTTGGGTCTGGTTTGCTGTAGGTTTTCTAGATCCTTGAGGTGAATTGAAAGCTCATCTCTGTTAAACATAAGAGTGGGGATAAGAGAGGGAAGAGATGTACAATTTGGGACATGCTCAAGCTAACTTGTCCCAAATGGTAGAGTTAGAAACATACCAGGGGACTCCAATTTAATCCCATCAAGGTGGCATGTACCAATGCCATCTCACTAGTCCAAGTGATCAATTTCAGTTCACAATTGATCATAATGAAAGGACTAAGAGTCAAAGGAAGCACATAAACAAGTCTAGTACCTGCTAATACTAACTGATAGAATAAATAAAGGGGAGAGTGATCCAGCATGGGAAGCGAGATACTCAGCAGACTCATAGAATGGCGGATGTCCTAAACAGCACTCTGGCCTCAGAATCAGCCCTAAAGGCATTCGGATCTGGCTGAAAAGCCCATGAGAGTATTTCAGGCATGGAAAGCCAAGACACTCTGGCAAAAAAAAAAAAAAAAAAAAAAAAAAAAAAAAAAAAAAAAACCTAAATGAAAGATCACTGTGAGTGAGATCCCAGTGGAAAGAACAGGTCTTCAAAGAAGGAGGTACCTTTCTCTGAAGGGAGGAGAGAACCTCCACTTTGACTATGACCTTGTCTAAACAAGATAAGAGTCGGAGAACTCAAGGGGCTTCCATAGCCTTGGAAACTCATGACTGGTGCATAGGGAGATTACTGATGCCATAAACAGGAGTGTCAATTTGTAAAGTCAACAACAGGAGTCACTGTGCACTTACTCCTCATGTAGGATCTCTGTCCTTAATGTGCTGTACATTGAGGGTTAATGCTATAACGAGTACTCAAACAGTATTTTTCACTTTGTGTTTCTATGGAGGTGCAAACTGTTGAAATCTTTACTTAATGTATGCTAAACTGATCTTCTGTTAAAAAAAAAAAAAGAAGAAATTATCAATTCCCAACTTGACTCTCGCTGGGATTAAACATGACAATAGGTCTGATCTGATTTCATCATCATTTAAAAAATCATCTATTATTTTTCACTTTATGTTTCTGTGTGGGAGCAAACTGTTGAAATCTTTACTTATTGTATGCTAAACTGATCTTCTGTATATAAAGAGAACTGAAAATGAATCCTCATGTGAATGGAAGGGGAGAGGGAGAGGGAAAGGGGAGGCTTGCGGGTGGGAGGGACGTTATGGGGGGGGGAAGCCATTGTAATCCATAAGCTGTACTTTGGAAATTTATATTCATTGAATAAAAGTTAAAAAAAATATTCTAATATGAATTTTTATTTCAAGACTTGGGCTGTAGCATTTCACTCTCTGGCCTGTAGGTTTTCTGCTGGGATGTCTCCTGTTAGTGTAATTTGTTTTCCTTTATATATGACTTGATGGTGTTTTTTTTCTTACTGTCTAAAATCCTCTCCTTGTTCACTTTCTGCAACCTGACTATAATACTCCTTTGTAGGTGAGTCTGATTGGGATCCTTGAAGCTCCCTTTATCTGCCTGTCCATATCTCTTTCAAAACCTGGAAAGCTTTCAAATGTTATTTAATTCAGTAGGTTCTCAATGCTCCTTTCTTTCTCTTCTTCTCCAGGGATTCCCATAAAATGAATATTTATTCACTTCATGGTGTCCCATATGTCGGGTAGGCTTTCTTTCTTCTTTTTAATTCTTTTCTCTTTATTTTTGTCTGATTATAATTTGGAGGCCCAGATTTTTTAAAGAACCTAAATTGTTCCTTCTGCTCTGTCTTTTCTGCTACTGAAGCTCTCAATTGTATTTTTAATTTCTTTACTGGACCTTTTTAGTTCTAAAATTTCTGTTTGGTTCTATTCAATGGTGTCTATTTCCTTCATGTATCTCTAATTCAGACTATGTATGTTTTCCCCTCTGTTCTTCAACCCGCCTGTATTATCTTGGTTAGGATCACTGTTTTAAATTCTTGTTCATGGATTTCACAGATTTCCTCAAAATCAGGATCCGTGTCTAAGAACAGCTGTGGTCTTGCTTCTGCGCGGTTGCTCTGCTCCTGTGCTTTCTGCATGTCTGTCACAATGGTTCCTTCACAAACTTCTGTGTTTGCACATATTTTCAGTCTTTATTCTGATTTTATATGTGTTCATGTATTAATTTAGTTTAAGCTTCATGTTAATGATTACCCGAATGGCTCACAACTAACTCACCTGTCTAATCATGGTTAAATATTTACATCTCAACACTTAGATAGCTCTCTTTTTATGTTGATAGTAAGTCCTGTCTTAGTTCACATGGATTCTTTGTCAGTTTGCTTCTCTGGTAGTATTTATTACAGCAGACATATGACTGTATTATAAGGAATAGAAATATTATTATTTTCTATGTATCATAGTCAAAAAAGATTATTGAAAGATAGTATAAACTCAGTCACCTAGGGCTGAATCTCACATAGTCTGAGGCAGCCTCACCCTAGGAACCAGATGTGACAGCAATGAAGTCCATAAGAACTAGGTCCTCGGTCTGTTTGATGTGGGATAGGACAGGAATTCAGATTGCTAACAGTGGGACTTGCAAAGTTAATATTGTACAGATTACCAAGGTTGACATTTTCTACTTGTGCAGATGGGCATCCAAGTTCTCACAGATGTTTGTCTCAAAGGAGTTGCTTATAATCACTGACATTTTGATTTTGAAAGAGGATTTTCTTAATTTCCATGAATCTTCTTCAGAAAGTAAGGTAAAAGAACAGCACCCACCCCAGCCCCCAGCCCCTGCATATGATCCTTGGTCTCTGCACGCCTCTGCGTGCTAAGGAACCCAGCGGGCATCACTCCTCCCATTGCGCTCCGTGAATGGTCCCTGGAGGCCGTGCAAGGCACAGGCTGTGCTGTTGCCTGTGCCACACCTGTCCATGCACCAAGAAGGCACCACAGAGTGGAAGCTGCCTTGTAGCTGGGTCCTCGCCCACAGGCAAGAGCATTCCATGGAGCTTGGAACAATAGATACAGCAGGGAAACTGCAGTGAACATTTAACTTCTATTTTTTCTACCTTTACTATGCAAGACTAAGAGCCAAGCTCCCTTGCTTCTTCTCAAAGGTGTCCTAGAAGAAAAAAATACCGCTGTCACCATCATTGTCCTACTTCTCCCCACCCCTGAGCAAAGGAGAACTCAAAGAGGTTCTGCCTCATTTTAGGAGAGAGAGATTCTGAGATTAAAGCATGAAAGTGCAGGTGGCCAGTCGCGAGCTCAGTGTAGCCTCCCGGTCTGCATGCATGCAGCCCCCAAGATAGGGCAGGTCCTCTGGGCTGGATCATATACTTTGTAAAGCCAATAGCCAGATAGCTAATCTGCACATAAAAGGTATGAAGACTGAGGGCATCTGAGGCCTCTAACTTTGAGTAGACCCAGTGCCCTTGAACAGCAAATGCTTCAGAAACACTGGGGTAAAGTGAAAACAAACCCTTCCTCAAATTCCCTGGGACTTTGTGTCTTAGAGGGAGGGAGCCCCATGATGGTCATTCTTGGGTCTCTTGTCAACCCAACCCTTGGCAAGTGGAATTCCAAGCTAGAGTTAGTCAGTGTTTCCTAGAAATATATTCTTTGTGGGTTTTCTTCCTGTAGAGATCATTCCACTTCACTGAGCAGTCTTGGAGAGACTTGGAGGAGGCAGCTGTGTGTGAGGAAAATAGAAGATAGGAACACATCAGCTGTTAAAGTGCAGCGTCCCTCTTGTCACCCCTGGCCTGTTTCTTCAATGGATGCAACACTATGTGCGCCATTGAGTCCCCAAGGATGGGACCCTTTCATAAGCAAATAAGGCAGTATCCACATTCAGCGTGTGTTTAAAAGATGGAAAAATGTTACTAGAATCAAGTATTGGCCAGAAGCTGGAGAGGGAAAAGAAAGGTGTTGGGAAGTCAGCTCTGTACTGAGGTTACTCTACGCTTGTTCTGCCTTGTACCCCTCACCCTTAGCACATTCATACAGAGCAGCTTATTTGCAAGGTCGAAGTTGGCTCATACTGCTCATCTCGAAGCTTCCTCTGCTGCCTCTAACCTTGTACAGCCTCATTTCAACGTTGCTGCTGCTCACTCTGGATGTCTGGGCAGCCACCAGTTATCAACAGTACAAGACCAGCCACAGCCTGGTCATGGTGGGCTGCAGTGAATCAGGTTCCTATCTTTTGGGAAGATCTGTGTAAAATACTGCTGATTCTGGCAAGGAGAGCAAAGGCTGTGAAGGTCTGAGCAGTGTTCTAGCGCATTCTATCACTCTTGGCCAACATGGGTTACTGAAGTTCACAACCTTGCTCTTTGTGGTCAGTATAAATAGTGTTGTGATTAAGGGCTGAGCTCTGAATTGCCTGTATTCAGATACAGTCTGTGCAACCAATGCTGTACTCTAAGTCTCCGTTCTTGGGTCTACATGATGGGAATGAAATGGTGATTGGAACACTGAGCACACCTCTCAGAGTGTGCTAACTTACAGCCACACTTACTCAGATAATATCCTCTTCAGAAGATACATTGTTTCTCATCTGTCAACATACAGTTGTGACTAAGTTATTGCCTTTTTTAAAAGATGTATTTATTTATTTGAAAGGCACAGGTATAGAGAGGGAGAAATTCAGACATACAACACACACATAGACACAAAGAGAACCTCCATTTGGTGGTTCCCTCCTCAAATGACTGCAGTGGCTGAGTCTGGGCCAGTTCAAAGCCAGGAACCTGGAGTTTCATCTGGGTTTCCCATGTGTGTACAGGACCCCCAAGCACTTGGGCCACCTTCCACTGCTTTCCCAGGCTCATTAGCAGGGAGCTGGACCAGAAGAGGAGCAGCCAGGACTTGAACCAGCACCCACATGAGGTGCTGGCGTGGCAGGCAGTGACTTAACCACTGAGGCACCATGCTGACCTCTGCCCCATTATTGAAGCTTAATTGTTAAAAAGGCTTATATTTTTTAAAACATACACACACATCAGATCATGGTGTAAAATCTTAGGTTATTTGCTAAAAGGGAAAAACAAGTGTTTCTAAAACCTACTTAAATCTAAGTGTGGTTCTACCACCTCACCCTTCCACCTGTGCCTCCCATTGCTTTTCCTCATAACACTCGGCTCTCATGGACTCTCAAGCTCCTGTTGGCTTCCATGGTATGGTTAGTGTATGTGATAAATGGTCTACAAGAAGCCTAGGGGCTGGTTTGGTTTTAGGAAATGAAGATTAATAACTAGCAGCTGGCCCATTAATAACCTGGGGTGTGTGGGGCAAAAGCAAACCCTCAGATAAATTTGTGGTCCCATAAATATTGGTGAAGCAACAAACTGCTTATTCTAAATTAGTTAAGTTTCTAAGACCATAAAATACTTTTACTGCTGCCTTTCCTTTTCCAAAATATCCAAATGGGAGCTTTCTTCTATGTTCAAGGAGCAGCACTTGCTGGCTTCCTTTAAAACCAATCTGACTTTTACAGTATCTCTCGGGATGGATTGATAGTAATGATACTCATCTGCCTTTTACAGTATCTGTAGAGCATGGGTTGGTAGTAATAACACTTCTGATTTTTACAGTGCCTGCAGAAGATGGATTGATAGTAATAATACTCTTCTGATTTGAGGTATCGGTATAAACATTTGTATCATGCACTCAAGCTTTTCGTGTCTTGTTACTCACGTTGGGTAGAATATTTTCACTTTTCATGTTCACTGTGATTTTCTCCTCTATGTTCAGATGTGGTTTTAGCTTAAAAATGTGCCCTTTTCTATACTCAAGAGTGAAAAATCACAGCTTTTGTCTAGTGCTTTGTATTTTCCAAATCATTTCCATGTTTTATTCTTTGCCCTAAAACCACTCTTGACCATAGGTATCATTATCTCTTGATGAGAAAAGCAAGATGGAAGGCCGTAGGTCCCCGCCTGAAAGTTGACACAAATACGAAGTGGTGGAGCCGAAAGTTGGTCCCAGGTGTCAGAACTCGGAATCTCATGCTGCTTTCTTAATGATGGACAGCGGAAAGCTTGGGTGGAGAAAGGTGAGCTCCATCCACTGACAGATTGCTGTAGGTGGCTCCTACAAGGGTAGCTCCAGTTTCTCTTGTCTATGCTCTGAGTCTTCTCACTGGTGAATTCTCCCTTTTCTTCCTGCTGGTATCCAGCAACCACTTCCTATGAGTAATTTTCTAGTTATTTCCCCCCTAAAACAGATCCGGGCATAAAGTTGAGAGTGCAAGTGGTCTTTTTAGAAGGTGAGCCCTCCCAGATCACAATGGAAGGGTGAAGAAGTGAGAGATAGAGGGAGGAAGGAAAACCAATGAGAGAGCTAACACTGCACATGGGAGCTCAGCTCCCCTGGGTGTGCCTGTAAGACCCACCTGAAAGAGGGGCCAGGGAGGAGTAGCAGCTCCTCTTCCTCATTGACTTGGGTTGTTCTTGGGGACCTTAACGTCCATTCTGTCTTGTGTGAGAGATGCCCATAGTGCTGGGCTTGAAGAATGACCTTGGGTTGATCAGGGAAACTGAGATAGAAAGCCATCAGCCAGTGTGATTTTTGTCTTACTGAACACGCGACCCCCACCTCCGTCTCTGTGTGCGATGAGTGGGGGCCACTGGGGTGTGCTTCTGCCATTCAGTTACACTCTGAATTCTTGGCATTCAGTAATACCTTTCTCTAGGCACTTGGCATCCTTTCTCAGATCTTGATTGTAAGTGATAGAAACCCAAACCCAAACTAAGCTTAACCACAAAGTGATCTTTTGGATGCTGTGGAAGGGACGTTGAGCAGGAGGTCTGGCCCTGGGTGGGGCCAGATTCACCTTCTCTGTGTGGTAGCTCCATTTCCAGAAAGGCTGTTTACCCATGGTCTCAAAGAGGTTTCTCACAGCACCTGCCTCTGTATCCTTCCCGGTCAGATCCAGTGGGAGTGGACATTTTCGTTTGTACTGTGTCCAGAAGTTTTAAGCTCTTCTCTGATTGGACTGTTATGCCACACGCCGATGCGAGGACCAATCGCTGTGGAGCAGGGAATGTGATGTGACAGTTCTCTCACCCCCACCTTATTGGCTACATCATGAGTCCAGATTCTGTAGGCTCAGGCTGGGGGAAGGTGAACCCCCAGTGAAAACTCAGTCCAAATCTTATAGGAGGGGTGCAGGATCTTGAGAATCCAATGCATAGACATCCAGTACAGTTACCCAGAGGGATTGCATTTTAATATTTAACTTAAAATACTGCCTCTTGAAAGCATTTTAGATGTCAGGGAGTGGAAGTGAGGCATGAGCCTAGTGGACATTGATCACTCCAGTATAATAGGGGTGAAGGACCCTGTTTATTAGCCAAGTTTCATGGCTTTCAGTACATGCTCATGGGATCCCCTGAGCCTAGAGTGCACCTGTGTGATTCAGAAAGACTCCCCATAGCACAGGCTGTGTTCAGTGTATGTGGTTTTTGTACTGGCAATTGCTCTGTTCCTAAGTTTCTTGCCCTTCATTCTCTGCTTTGAGTGGGTCAGACTACGTCCTGTAGTCTTGATCTGCCCAAAGAAAATAGTAGCAGAAAGTATGCCGTAGCAGAAAGTGTGCAATGGTTTTCCTCTCTGAATTCATGCATCCTTTTGTCAACACTGCCAGGCACTCAGTCTTCATTTACTGGATGCCTTCTCTGTGGTGCACAGTAGACAAAGTCAATAAGAACACATATTTTGCCTTCACGGTACTGAAAAATCTCAACGGAGCCATAATATGAGTAAGGCTCAGGTCATAAACAAGTCTCTCTGATGTGGGCGGAATGGACTGGTGCCATTAGTCCAGAACAGAGAAACCCCCTGAGCAGTTTAGAAAAAGAATTGATCCCTGTTCTCTGAACTGGGTGGAGATGGGACCTGATGGGGGAGGAGGAATTTTGGAAATGCAGTGATTTGCAGAAAACCTGGAGTGCTGAGCATGGCCGATGTTCCCCTCTTGCCGGGTGAAACGTGTAGCTCACGTGGCAATTCTGAGTGCACGTCAGTGGCTGGGGTCTCTCCCTCTGCTCTGCGAATGTGTGTTGAGAGCTGATTTAGTTTTTATCTTGCCTGATGTATTCCCCTTGGGATACCTGTCACTCTTGATTCTCTAGCAAGGCCTTGATGAATGAGTTGGTGCAAGGCTGCAGCCTCTGGGATGGCTGTGACCCTGTCCATTTGGAACAAATTGAACACAACACTGATGTGGAGATCAGAGTAGATTTTTAGGACGATAACTTAAGAGCTAAGAAATGGAATATTTGGGGCAGGTGTTGGATGTGGAGGTTAAGACACTGCTTGGGACACCTGCTTTTGGTATCAGAGTGCCTATATTCAGATATGAGCTCTCCTCCTGACGTCTACTTCTTACTAACGCACATAGCAGGAGGTGGCAGGTGAGGATTCAAGGAGCTGGGTCCCTAACGCCCATGTGGGAGATGTGGATTGAGTTCCAGACTCTGGGCTTTGACTTGGTCAAGTTCCAACTTCTGCTGGCATTTGTAGAGTGAACAGAGGACGGGAGGTGGCTCTCTCTCTCCACTACCTTTCAAATACAATTTTAAACGTTTAAATCTTGAGATTTAATCATGCATTGGGCTGGACTCCCTTCTGGAGCAGGGCGGACTGTGTACTTCCTCGCGCACTTGCCCAGCTCCTGTTCAAGGCCTGTGTGCAGTAGCCACGTTTACTGACTCCTCGCCTATCTTTGGGGATATGAACATTAATGAGGGATCTTTATGTCCTTCATAATCACCACCCTATGTACATCCTGGCTGTGAGAACTACTTCTAACTGTTACACCTCTGTGCAGTAGGTTGTCTTTAGGGGTCACAGGTGATTCTTACATGGATTTGATGCACCAAGGGTGCTTTTCAACATTCCCTGGTTTCTCAAAGAGACCTTCCAGTCTTGATGCTCTCAGTATCTAGATCGTCAGTTCTCTGAAATGAACACTGCTCATGAGTCTTGTTCCTGCAACACAGAGTTAAAATGCGAGGAGGCATAAGGCCATATCTGACACTTACAAGGACTAGCGTAAGCAGCAGAGTGCCTGAGTGTAATGGGAGTTCCACAGTTGTCAGCTGCATCTACAGCCACGGACAAATAGTATTTTCCTGTAGCTGTAGACTCTGAGTGATGCTGTGAATACATTGTAACTGGTGACTTGGAAACTTGTCTTAGCTTCTCTAACTTAAGCTGCTGCTGGTTTGGAGGTTGAAGGCCCTGAGTAGTCTGAGAGAATTTCATCCTACGTCAGGGAACCATCCGGGTCTCCATCAGCAAGGAGATGACGGCGTTGGCCTTGGGATCCCATCCTTGTCCTCTGTGCCTGGTGGGAGCTTCTTTCCCTACCTCAGGATGACTGGCAGGTGACAGCTCCCAACACTCCCCTTCGCTGGAGAGTGGCCCCTGGTGGAGCTGCCTGGGCCAGATCTCACTCCCACGGCCCCACAGCAGGGGGTGGCTGTCACTGCTGAGATCCAGAAGGTCCCTGTGCCTCGGTTGCTGGTGACACTGTGATGTCATTCACACCCCAGAGCTCCCCTTGGGGTCAGGCTGAGGCTGGAGTCCGGTGGAGAAAGCTCCCTGGGGCTGGGAGTCTCTCCCTGCCCTATTTCATTTCCCCACTTCTTCGGGGTTTTTTTTCTGAGTGCAATTTCCCAGGAAGCATTTTCAGTTTCAAAGGCTGTTTCCAGGGATCCCAGCCTAAGTCACAGATAAATGCAAGACACAGCACAGAGATGCAGGGCTGTGTAGGGCAGCGGTGAAGGGAGAGTCCCTAATTCTGACACCCAAAAGCTCCCTGGAGGAAGTGATGAGAGGCAGATTAGAGAGAGAGAGGGACGCCCCAACTTACTAATGTCCACGGAAGCAGTCCTGAAGTACAGTTCCCCACAGGTCCACGCGGATCATAGGCTTGCACTTGCGTCTCCACATGGGCGGGTAGACAGGGACAGGTGGCAGGTTTGAGGGGGATAGCGGCTGACTGTTAGGAGTACTCAGTGGGCTTGAAGAACACCCAGTGGCCTGGGACAGAGTTTGCTCGGGTCGTGGGAGAGATGTGGTCTCGAAAGGCCAGTGTGTTGGAATACGGAGTGAGAGCGGCATCCTCTCTCCTTGGTGAGTGAGGAGTCTGTAGGGATGTGTTCGCAGCCGCAGCCCTTCCTTCCTGTGTCGTGGGTGCAGGCTGCTCTGGCTAACAAGCCTTCAGTGAGAGGACTGGAGGTGCCTGTGCAATGGGTAAGAGAACCTGGAAAGGGGGCCTTCCTGTGTTGGGATGGGGCTGGGCTCAAGGGGAGACTGAGAGGCCCTGGCGTCAGGTGGCTTCTGCAGCTGCTTGGCTCGGCAGAACGCTGGGTCCCCTTCACAGTGGCAGCGGGCGTTGTGTACGACTGGCACGGTGCTGGTCACATCTGAGTCTCCCATCCGAGTAACCCTGTTGGGTGTTTCTGTTAGTTCCCCAGTGGTTCTGCAAGGAGGAGACAAGGCCAGTTTGCCTGACAGCTTGGCTAGGTTGCTGACCCCCGGCCTTCTGCTCAGTGTTTTGCAATATTTGACCTTGACAGTGTGAGATTCTGACCTCTCCTGGTGTGCTTTTGGTTGGAATCCTGGTTTTGTGTATGCAGAATCCTGCTTTGCCATTCGCTCCTCACCGTCTGCAGCTGCTGGATCACCTTGGGTTCCTGTAGACCAAGACCAACCCATTCAGAATACTTGATCTAAATGTCAGAGTCTTATTGCTTTGGGCGCAGACCATTGGGAAACTTCTAGCTCAAAGATAAGCAATTACAGTGAGTTCCACAGAAAAGGTTATGATATTTCACAGAAAAAGAGGGTAAAAAAAGTTTCTGCATAAACACAAATAAGCAGCTTCTTGGAATGTATATTTTCCTGTGAAAATAATATGGAGAGGAGCATGCTAAGTTGCAGCCATAATTGGTGTCAGAGAAAAAGTGGCTAACATTTAGAAATACTCATACACCCCAAGGAATTTTGCCACTGAGAAATTAGTAGCTCGTCTCAAAATGACCCCTGTGGAACAGTTTCCAGGCCTGGGAAATTTTCTTTCACTGGGATTGAGAAGGAATGCATACCTATCCGAAGAGCAGATGGCACTGAAATAACTCTACTTCCAGGGGTGGGGAACATCTGGCCCCTGTGCTGTCTAAAGCCGGAGAAACCATTGATTCTGGTGCTACCAGGAAACACAGGTGGGACTGGAATTGAAAAAATCGTTATGAGGCTAATTTTTAAGCTGATAATTTTGTGTGGCCCGTGAATAATCTTATGAAATATCCCAATGGCCCTTGGCAGAAAAGATTCCTACTGCTGAGTGCCAGTGGTTCCTGGCTAATCCTGCCCTTGATGGAATCGTAGACTGTCTCCCCACACCTTTGTCTTGGCAAATCTGGCATGGCCGTCACACTGCTCCCGACCCTGAGTGAAAGGACTTGCTGTGAGTGGAAACCACGCGGAGCTGTGGCACATTTTTATCTGCAGCAAAGAGGGAGCCCACGGGGCTCGGTTTCCTGCGCAAGCAAAGCAGTTCCCTTCTGCTTTGGGTGCGGTGCACCAGTGTGCAGTAGGGGAGGTTTTGTCCTTACTGTGGAGGTGGCTGTAAGCTGGTCCAGCCCCCATCGTAAGCATGCTCTTACAGGGAGCTTAAGCTCCTCCTGGGGCAGAGACCTCGGCACTAGAATCCAGCCAAGGGTGGGGCAGATTGTTGGTTTAGTGAATAAGACCCTGCACGGGATACCTGGGCTGGATTCCTGGCTTCACTTCCCATTCAGCTTCCTGCCAAGGTGCACCCTGGGAGGCAGTGGCTGAGGGCTCCAGTACTTAGGTTCCTGCCTCCCCTGTGGGAGCCCTGGACCCCCTGCTTGCCCCTGAATTCCTCCTGGTCCAGCCCTGGCTGCTGTGGGCATTTGGAGAGTGAATCAATGTTTGTCTCTGTGCCTTTCAGACAAAAGGAAAATAAATACATGAGTGAATGTTCAGCACAGAGTGACCTTTGGGCACTTGTTGGGCCATCTGTGCCGGTGTCAGTCTTGCAGTGGGGTCTGGGTTGGCTCAGGGCAGCTGGTGATGGTGTCTCTCCCAGGAATATTGCTGGACACGGCTTTGAAAGACATCAAGCACTTTGGAAACTTGACGGCTTTGAAGCAGAAAGGGGTCAAGATGAAGGTAGTTGAGTCACTTGGGGCATTCGTGGATAACAAAATTGCTGAAAAAGATGGAGATAAAAAATTTGTTTGTTTTCAGTCCTAAAACAACCTTGGAAAGAGGGAGAAAGCGAGACTTTGAGATGAGCTAGTTCAGAGCCCCCAGTGCAAGGATTCTGTGCCGCATGGCCATGCTTGCACTCACTGGGCGTTCTCTAATTTTCATTTTTTGCTGTCATGTCACTGCACTGTAACGAAAGACAATGAGCCTTGCTTTGCTGTATCGCATCTGCGATGTGGATCTCTTGTGCTGTGCAGGAGGGTAATCATTTGCTGTGTTAGTCGGGTTGCCTTTTTCTCAGTAAATAGTTGCTCTTCTAAAGCTCTTGGTCTTCCAGGCCAGGTGAGGAAGCGTCCCTTGGTTTCCATGACGCTGGTGCTGGGTGGAGTCTTCCAGAACCCAGGTTACATCCTAGCCTGTGAAATCGCCAGCAGGTTTTTCCAGGACTGTGCAGAGAGAGAAATTTTGAGAGAAAAGGCTTTGCAGTGGCCAGAACCTGACTGTCTGAGCTTCTTAGTCCACGGGGCCCGAGGATATGAATTCTCAGACGCCAATCATAAGGGGCACAGGGACACCTGACCCGGCCGAGGCCATTTTCCCACCGTCAGCCACTAGGTGGCGAGCCTCTAAGAGGCAGAGGTAGACCAAAGCAGGGGTTGACCAGGTGTGTCTGCGGGAGGAATGGAGAGCTGGAGTCTTCAGAAATGTGGAAAAGCCTGGGGGGCCGTGTTCTTCAAGCTGAGGAAGTAGCCTTGGGTCTGAAGGCCTTGCATTGCCGGGGCCTGGGGCTGGGAGACAGGAACGCAGGCTGGCGGAGGGCGTGGCCCTGGACCCAGTTCCAAACTGAGAAGTGGCGAAAGTGGGTCTATGCTGAGTCCCCTGGGGCAGCCACACTCCCAGGCATCTGCTTGTCATTGAGGCAGTGGAAGAAGAGGGAGAATTCACAGTGTCCGCAGCCTCGTGGCCCTGCTTTGTTTTTGTTGCTTAGAAGGGATGTCAAGGCAAAGAGGTCGCAACAACTTGGATCAAAGACAAATCCCTGCTTACTGAACGCACCCCAAATCTCTTCTCTGCAGCTGGTTCAGGGAGACTCAAGTCAGAAGGAACCAGAACAAAACTGCAGACAGATCGACCAAGGACACACTGGCAGCAGGGGGCATCCAGGGGAACAGAGGGAGGCTGCAGCTTGCAGCGGATTGGGCTCCTTGCGACCCCTGCAGAAGCCTCTGCACCCTGCGCCCTTTGCCTTCTGCCTGCCACTCCCTGCCATGCTCTGCCAAGGAGTTGGGGGAGCAGGAAGGTAAGCCAGGCCTGAGCGCCCTGGGCTGAGCCTGGTGAGGTAGCAAAGCTCACAACACCCCCACTGCTCAGTCTGGCATGGGAGCTGCGCTCTAGAAACCCAGGCTGCTGTGGGGTACCCCGGGGCAGGAGGTTACACATGGAACTCACGGGGCCCCTGCTGGTCGCACACACGCTGGGGAGTACAGCGGGAGCTTCTCATTCCTCCCACGGGGGTGCAGAGGCAGCGGAGGAGGGCCGGACCCAGGCAGGCCCTGCTGTGCCAACCTCTGCGTATCAGGGTGAGCACAGGCAGGAGGGACCAAGATATCAGCAGGAGGCCTCAGTATGTAGATGAAGACAGGTGTGTTAGTGAGGGCTCTCCGGGGAAGCAGGCCAGTAGGTTGTGGGGTGTGTGTGTGCGTGTGTGTATGTGTTGTGTGCAGAGAAAGAGAGGGCTTGGGGTGGGGTACTTTGAGGTCGATACTACGGCATCGGCTCACGCTGTTGGCCAAGCTGATTTCTGCAGGACTGAGGCTGGAGACCTGGGCAGGGCAGCTGCCGTGGCTCCAGTCTGCAGGGTGTTGGGGGGCAGAATCGCTCCTGCTTGAGAGAAGTCAGTCTGCTCCACGTTGGGGCCTTCAGCTGATTGGACAAGGCCGACCCGCATCACGCACGGGGGTCTGCTTCACTCTGAGTCTACAGGTTTAAATGCTGGTCTCTTATAAATCCCTTCACAGTGACATCCAGGACAGTGTATGAGAGATGCCCAGGTCCCACGGCTTGGCCAAGCTGACACCTGTGATTCATCATCTGGCCCCAAACCCGGAGAGTCACTTTCTGCCCCTTTCTGTGTTCCGAGCATCCCTGGAGTGAGAAGGAGGGGGATCCCAAGATGGTTGTGTGCTATCCAGTGGACAGGGTCAGGGAAAAATAAACCCAACTGTAGGAGCAGCAGCCGTGGTCTGAACAGGCCCAGTGCGAGAGTGGTCTTCTGTCTCAAAGGACCCTCAGTGCCCCGATGTGAGCCTCCGCATCTCAGATGGTCACGTGTTCTCTGCTCCTGGAGGAGCTCCCGCCAGGCTCCCCATGTCCCAGTGCGACTAGATCCGACGGTCTTCAGAGAGTGCACGTGCAATTGCGGGCTGTTAGTCTGTGGTCTCAGTTACAGAGGAAACTGGTGGTAGGAAAACCAGCCAGTAGATGGCACAGGGAGGAGGAGCACCAGCTGAGGGTGCAACCTGTCATTTCTCTCTCTACCCACAAGTGGTTCAGCTACACAGCAGCAGCTGAAGACCACAACTGCCTGCAGAACAAAGCGATTTCAACGAGGACAAAAAGAGACCCAGCCGGAGAAGGGGTCAAGGGGCTCTCTGTGGCAGCCGGGGCTCTGCTCTGCTGCAGAGCCATCCTGTGATGCATGGGAAACACAACTGCAAGCTTCCTACCCGGGTTTGGACATGGATGGGCGCGAGGCTGGAATTCCAGAGATCTGGGTTCCTGCTGTGGTTCCGTCACTGTCTCGTGCCACATCCTGCAGCTTCATCGACGTTGGCTTTCCCAGTTTGTCTTAGCTGCGGGCTGGGTGCCCTCTCTTGTTGTCACCAGCGTGTATGGGGCCTCCGGAGAGAATGCTTCCGGAATAAGTGCCCACTGGAGAACCAGGGCTGACAAAGAGTGCCTCATTGCAGGGGCGACGGGATGAACTGGCAAGGGAGAAGCACTGCTCCCAGTGAGACTAGGAGACAACGTGTGTGTGCCCACAGTCACGGAAAAAGCCTTGAACATGCAACACTGCGGTGCTGGGCTCCATGTTTGGGGAGGCGTGGCTGGAGGGAGAAGCAGGGATTCTGCTAAATATATATTTTTATTTTTTAAATATTTATTTATTTGAAAGGTAGAGTTACAGGGAGAGGGAGAGAGATCTTTGAACAGGTGCCCATAGGGGATGCCAACACTGCAGGCAGTGGCTTTATCCCCTGCACCACAGCACCAGCCTGCAGAGCCGCCATCCTATATGGGTGCCAGTTGGAGTCCCAGCTGCTCCTCTTCCAATCCAGCTCTCTGCTGTGGCCTGGGAAAGCAGTGGGAGATGGCCCAAGTGTTTGGGCCCCTGCACCCACGTGGAAGACCCAGAAGAAGCTCCAGCCATTGTGGCTATCTGGAGAGTGAGCCAGCAGACAGAAGAAGACCTCTCTCTCTCTCTCTCTCTCTCTTTCTCTCCTCTGCCTTTCTGTAACTCTGCCTTTAAAATAAATATTTTTAAAAAGACCTGTTTATTTGAAAGGCAAGGGGGACGGGTCGGGTGGGGAGAGAATCTTCCGTCCACTATTTACTCTTTAGATGCCTCAACAGCCAGGGCTTGGCCAGCTTGAAACCAGGAGCCAGGCACTCTCTCCTAGTCTCCCACACGGGTGGCAGTGGCCCAAATTCTAGAGCCATCTTCTGTTTCCTTCCCAAGTGCATTGACCCAAACCTAGGTCCGAAGTGGAGAAGCTGAGGTTTGAACTGGCATTCTCACATAGGATGTTGGCATCGGAAGCAGTGGCCTTACCCCTGGTCCCAAGAATGCCAGCCCCAGGACTGTACTACAGAATAACCCTAGAACTAGTTGGAGGAGTTGCCACAGAACCCCCAAGCTGGGTCTGCTTGCTTGTTGCACAGAGTCCGTCGTGGACACCAGGGACTGTGGGGCAAACATAGGCATTGCTTGGAGTGCTCAAGACAAGGAGCAGGGTGGCTATGGCTCAGGGCCCACGCTCCTAAGGGGGTGTGCAGGCAGTGCATGGCTGAGCAGTGTGTGATGAGCTCACCTGTGGGCCTCTGGTTGGTCCACAATGTGCCCAGGATCCTTTGGTCGGTGAATAGGGCCAGTGTGTTTCCTTTGGGATGGCTCCAGTCTGTCTGGGTCTAGGGTTAGGTTGAGTGTGCCTTTCTTTGGTCCACGCTTGAACTTCCTGAACGTTTCGACTGAAGTGTAGCACAAGGATGTCAGCAGTAGGGGGCGACAGGTGACGTTCAAGGTCTAGAATCTGGAGTTCTGCCTGTGAGCTCTTGCAAGAGGCCAGTACTGAGACGTTAGCCTTGTGGATGACACGGGGTGGTTGTGCTGCTCCCCGAGTTAATGAGCTGAACTTTAGAGAGGACCTGCAGGGGGGCGGGCCAGCTAAGGAAAAGCCAATGGGACGCCCCACATCCACATCAAAGATCCTTGAGGATGTTCCAAGTGAGCGGCGCTAGGTGGCATGGTCAGAGAGATGCCTCTAGAAGAGCTGCTTGGGCTGGATCCTTAGGGTGAGAAAGGAGACGCCGTGCAGGTGCCCACAGCACAGGGACTCGTGGCAAGAGCTGCATTAGGGGCCGTGTGGTTGGTGGGTGTGAGAAAGCCACACAGCTGGTGCCACACCCTGCTGGCCTGTGTCTGAGTTACCTAGAGGGGAAGCGGGCAGTTCTCCCTAGCATGTTTCCTTAAAGGTCATGGACCTTGTGTATTATGGAAAAATCATGCATGGATTCCAGCAAGTTTCCCATCTAAAAAGTCATCGTTTAATGTTCTTTACCATGAACTTTTTGAATTCTTCTCATAGAAACAGTTTCAGTTTTTGCCAGGAAATGAGTGCATGAATGTAACAGTGGTGTACACACACACACACACACACACACATCTACAATGGAGTATTAGTCTTACAAGAAGGGGAGCAGGTGTCTGGCCTGGGGTTAAGGTGCCCATGTCCTCCATCCGCGTACCTGGCTTTGATCCTTGGCTCCAGCTGCAGCTGCCTCTTCCTGCCAGTGCAGACCCTGGGAGGCAGTGGTGATGGCTCAAGGCTCTGGGCTCTTGCCACCCGTGGGGTAAGCCTGCATTGTGTTTCTGGCTTCCAGCTTTGGCCCTGTGGGCATTTGGGGAGTTAACCAGCACATGGGAACTCTTCTCCATCTGTCTCTCTGGTCTTTTTTTTTTTTTTTTTCTCAAATAAATATCTTCTTAAAGGGAGGTCCTGCTGTTTGTTATTGGCCAAGGGCATTCTGCTGAGAGAAATGAGCCAGGAATAAAAAAAAAAAAAAGCCTCTTTGCTTGAGCTCACTTCTTTGTGGAATGTCAGGAAAATCCCAAGAGCTTCTCATGTCAGTCTGCCTGGGGTCATCCTCCGGGGACAGCAGTGCCCCGGGAACATCCCTGAGCAATGGAGACCAGTCCCAGCACATAGGCTCAGCCTCCTTGTGTTTGGCATCCCAGCTCTGGGCAGTTTCTGGTGTACTCTCCACCCTCCACAGCTTCTTTAATTTTCTTCCCAGATCAACTGCCTGGATGCGTGCCTTTGTCTTGGGTGGGCTCTGGCAGAAAACAGACCGACATGATAAGAAGTGGTTGAAAACCGTGGACAAATCCACCGGAACACATTAACTTTGGCAAAACAGCAGTAAGCAAGCAAAACCTTCTGCCAGCCGTGCACATATGTGCCATGGTTTCTATCTTGCCTGTTTGCAGTGTCCCAACCTGATGTGTTTAGGTCCAGCTGTTGCTCTGTATGGGGTGAGTGTGAATGTGTGTGTGAGTGTGTGTGGGGGGGGGAGAGGGAGGGAGAGGGAGGAATCCTTGACATGTAGGAAACACAAAATTTAAAACAAAAGGAGAATGATGTATGATACAGTTCTAAGGCTTTAAAGAGACTCACCTTTTAGTCTGAGACCATGACCCAGCATTTCGATATTGCACAAGGCTGAGATATTCCTAGGTGCATCGGTGTGTGTTCGCTCGCACATGTATGTATCTGCACGCTCGCCTGTATGGTTGTGTATAGGGCGCTGGTGTCACTTAACACCAAGCACTGGTTTCCGGCTGTGACACCAGCCTTGCCCACTAGAGGGCACTGCAGCTACAGCAACAAGAGAAAAGGGCTCTGCAGCATGGACTAGGGAAGCCGGCTGTCTCCCCACCCCCCCACTCTGCCCCCCGCCCCCCTTATTGTGCTTCTGTGAATTCTGTGGATCCTGGCCTTGCTCAGGGTGCTGGGACGCATGGTTGGGTTCCTAAGAGGTTTGCAGGGACAAAGGGCAGGTGTGCTGGTAGCATGGTCTTCTCTGCACACTCTCCCCTGCTTGGAGCTGGCCACAGCGGTGTGCCAAGGGGCCTGGCCTCAAGGCTGAAGTTCCATTAGAATCCGGCTCTGACCCTGACTGTGCTTGGAGTCTAATCATCGTTTAAGCTGGACATATCCAGCATCCTAATCCCAAAGGGAATTTTGACAAATGAAAAGTCTAAGGCTTTGCCAGTTCAGGAAGGGCTGTTACTGTCCACATATTGCAAAGACCCTGGGAAAGCCCCCTTCCTCAAAAAGGACTCCCTTGGTGTATGGTGCATGAGCCCCCTTGAAAGCTGGTGGAAAAATGGGGCTCCAGGAATCAGGCTGGGGAGAGGCCCGTCCCGCCAGTTCTCCAGGCTTCCATGAAACATCAACTCCATCCAAGGACAGTGCCCCAGTGTCCCAGACTCCACCTCATAAAGACTCCGCCACCCCCCAACATCGCCACACTGGGGGCCAATCTGCTAACCCAGAAACCCTGGAGGGAGTGTCCTGAACCTATATGCAAACCATAGCACCTGTCAATCAACTGCCATCCTGCTTGGATGAAAGGAGAGGAGGAGCGCAGCTTGGGGCCTGCTTCTCTCTCCTGTGGAGCGCCGACCACGCGGACACCCTCGCCCAGCCCTCCTTACAGCCTTGTTCCTTTCTTCTTCTGCATATGAAGAGACAGAAAGAGCACCTTTTTGCTGTCGTTGGAGCTTTAACCAAGCAGCATGTTATATGATTGATGTTTGATACCTGTTTATGTTGCAGCTTCGCCTTCTGTCTATTGTGTGCATCATTTTCAGTGTATGAGGCTCGTACAGGTCTCTCAGGCGATTTCCTCCTTTCCTGCATCAGGAATTTTGGTGGCTGCTGTGTGGGAGTGTCACTGCCAAGCCCATCCTGTTGAACCTACATTTCTCTGGGATCCCGAAACTGTCCTGTCTGCTGTGGTAGCCAGTAACCACAGTCTCTTAAGTTAGGGTAGCCATGTTTCAAGTGCTCAACAGTCACACTGACCTCATAATAACATGAAATGTAGCACACATTATGGAAGGTTTTGTCCTCACAGGAAGTCTATGATAGGTCCTCAAAAAGTTCAAGAAAAATGCACATTATAATTTAATTCCATTTTTTCATGAACTTTTTGGAGAATGTTTCATGTTCTATAAGCTTCCTGTCTAGCAATTTGCTTTATGATGCTTAAGCTTGTTTTTCTGTAGCCAGACAAAAGAATTTCGAATACCTCTGCCCTCCTTTTCAAGTCATTTGGGAAAATGAATGGCTCGAGTTTCCCAAAACTGACTCCACTTCCCCTCTCTGTGCAGCGCCTCCTCATAGATCATGTGACCTGGAGCCACAGGTGTCCCTCGTTGCTCTAACTGCTTGATGACAGTGAAAATGAATTCTCAGACATGCAAGGACGTGACGCACTGATCTGCTGTACACCATTTCCTAGAAAGTTACTTGAGGATGTGCTTCCAGAAATAGAAGAGTGAAGTAGCCATTAGTGCTGCTCATGACTGTTCTGCTCCTCTCTTTGACACCTGGAGATTGCACTCACTGGTTGTCTTTGATGCTAGACTTAAATACTGCAATAATGGTTTTGGTTAATCAAAGTGTACAGAAGGGACATGTGTCAGTGCCAAGTAATATTTTTTAAAACTATTTGAAAGGGAGAGTTACAGAGAGACAGAAAGGTCTTCTACCCACTGGTTCACTCCCTAGATGTCCACAATGGCTGGAGCTAGGCCCACCTGAAGCCAGGAACCAGGAGCTGCTTCTGGATCTACCATGTGGATGCAGGGGCCCAAGCATGTGGGCCATCTTCCACTGCTTTCCCAGGCCATTAGCAGGGAGCTGGATTGGAAGTGGAGCAGCTGGAACTCGAATGGGCATTGATAGGGTATGCCGGCACCACAGGCAGTGGCTTAACCCATGATGCTGCAGCACCAGCCCCAAGTAATTTTTTTAGAGCCAGTGCAAAATTGGCCAAGTTTCCTTTCCCTAATTCTAGGTTGCATAAGCTTGGGCAGTGTGGGTTCTAGAACAAGAGTGAGGCACGGTGGAGCTACAATTGGTCTCAGATGGACATGGACTGTGAGAGGAGACAGGTGGTTCTGAGATGCTGAGGTCGTGGGGTTGCTGTTACTTCAGCAGGTCAGGTCTCTCCTGACCAATGCAGAGAAAGTTCTGGAAGTGGGAAACCAAGGGATTCAGAAAACAGAGACAGGCTCACATGGAGGTCCCAGTGTGGTAGCTGTATGGTGAACAATTCAGGACAGAAATTGGGAGTCCCAGGACACCAGTGTAAGAGAAAAATAAACATTTGGGAGGTAAGTTGGGAATGAGCCACCAGCAGAGATCCTGTCAGGAGTTGGCCCACGTGGTTTTGGTGGTTGATGGGTTCTACCTTCTGCCGATGACAAGCTGGAGACCCACAGGAGCCGGGAGTTCCAGTCCCAGTCAAGGCCTGAGAATGAGGAGAGTACGTGTGCCGGTTCTGGTCTGAGCAGGACAAGGCTGATTCTGAGCTCAGTCAGGCAGAGGGTGCGTTCTCTCCTGTTCCACTTTTGGTCCATTCTGCTCCCCTGTAGATTGAATGAGGTCCGTCCACAGTAGGTGGCGAAATATGCTCTATGTGGTCTGCAGATGCACATGTTCATCTCATCCATAAACGCCTCTCAGGGACACCCAGAAATAATGTTTCATGCAGTATCTGGGCACCCCCATGGCCCAAACATGTTGACACATAAAATTGCCCAGCCCTTCTGGGTCATCAGTCTTGCAGGTTGAGGAGCACCTGTAGACACAGAAGAAGGAAACGTAAAGCTGACCTAACGGAATTGTGGAAGTAGTGAACGCGGGGCGCCGGATTCTGTCCCGGTTGCCCCTCTTCCAGGCCAGCTCTCTGCTGTGGCCAGGGAGTGCAGTGGAGGATGGCCCAAGTGCTTGGGCCCTGCACCTGCATGGGAGACCAGGAAAAGCACCTGGCTCCTGCCATCGGATCAGCGCGGTGCGCCGGCCGCAGCGCGCTGGCCGTGGCGGCCATTGGAGGGTGAACCAACGGCAAAGGAAGACCTTTCTCTCTGTCTCTCTCTCTCACTGTCCACTCTGCCTGTCAAAAAATAAAAATAAAAAAAAAAGAAGTAGTGAACGCTCCAATGGCCAAGGCTGGGGATGTGCTGGGGGAGGAGGCGCAGCTGACAGGGAGAGCAGGGTGCTTAGGTCTTGTCTCTCATGGTGTGGGGCAGCTGGCGTTGCTTCAGATCTAGATTAAATGGTGACATAGAAAACAGAAAGAGATGGAAACGACCTAAGGAGGGACGAGCAGGCAGGAGAGGCTCAGCTTGGGCTAAGCTTGGCCACGTTACCCTGGGAGACAATAAATGGTGACTAAGCTCCATCCTGAGCAAACCCCAAGAGCTGGAATTGGTCTTTTTGCCAAATGAGATCAGCATTGTGGAGAGTGGATCCAGACATCGTTTCCAGCTGTGTATGGTGTTGTTTTTAAAGAGTTTCCATTGGGAAAGGAAGAAAAGACGCCACCTAATCAGAACACTGCCTGATGCAGCTGTGTGGCCTCAGTGTCGTGGGACTTCCCAAAGTGGTCCCTCTTCTGTCTGTACTCAGAGCCAGGAGCTAGAGTGGCCTTTCTTGTCCTGTCTGTCATGGGATGGAAAGTGGAACGCCTGCTCTGTGAGCAAGCTCCGGCTGTTCTCCCAACAGCTTTGTTGGAACTCACCCTCTCACTTCGTGGACTGTAGTCTTAGCTCTTCTGTTTCAAAGCTGATGGTTGTGATGCAGCCGCTTCACCCGTCCCTGCCTTGACTCCTTCGTGATGTGAGAAGACGATGGTGCAGCGCCCTCAGGGTCATTATGAGGAATAGAATAGTTCGTTCATCACAAGGCATCAGTAAGAGCACCTAGGATAGAAGGCGCACTCGCCAAAGGCTGGCTGGCTTCATCATCATCATCCTGTGCAAGACAAAAGTAAGAAAGATTGGTCTCTGTCCTCCCTGAACATGGAAGCGAGGGAGGCTTAGAGGGAAGAGCCTGAGCAGAGAGAAGGCAGAGCCAAGTTCTAGGAAGGGGACTTGCTGGGGTGCTGATGGACAGCTCCTTTGTCACATCCCGGGTGTTCCTGTATTCCTTCTCATCAGGTTCTGGCCGCATGGCCTCTTTTGTCATTCATTCAGTGAACCAGACAAGTCATTTGTTTAGCAGTGTTTCAGTTAGTGTCTATAACACCTGTTAGGCATTCCCATTCCCTTCTGTATGTAATTCTCAGTTTCCTGAGTGTCCCAGGCACTGTGAAATCTGTCCCTGATGTTTTGCCGGACTTGTGTGCTGTTCGAAGTATT